>NC_086327.1:134487004-135124782 GCF_036172605.1 Pelobates fuscus
AACATCCGGCCCGTGTGAGAGCTGAGCCACTCGGTGCAGCACGTCTTCCGGTCAGACCTGGGAGAGCAGCCGCAGTCCTGGTGTAATCCCAGCCCAGTCTGAGTGCTGGGTGTAAACTGTAACATTAACAATGGGCTCCCTCTGTCACATTATAATATTATTACTCCCTCTGTCACATTATAATATTATTATTACTCCCTCTGTCATATTATATTATTATTACTCCCTCTGTCACATTATAATATTATTACTCCCTCTGTCACATTATAATATTATTACTCCCTCTGTCACATTATATTATTATTACTCCCTCTGTCACATTATAATATTATTACTCCCTCTGTCACATATTATTATTATTTAGCACTCCCTCTGTCACATTATAATATTATTATTTAGCACTCCCTCTGTCACATTATAATATATTATTATTATTTAGCACTCCCTCTGTCACATTATATTATTATTATTTAGCACGCCCTCTGTCACATAATATTATTACTCCCTCTGTCACATAATAATATTATTATTACTCCCTCTGTCACATTATATTATTATTTAGCACTCCCTCTGTCACATTATATTATTATTTAGCACTCCCTCTGTCACATTATAATATATTATTATTATTTAGCACTCCCTCTGTCACATTATATTATTATTATTTAGCACGCCCTCTGTCACATAATAATATTATTACTCCCTCTGTCACATAATAATATTATTATTACTCCCTCTGTCACATTATATTATTATTTAGCACTCCCTCTGTCACATTATATTATTATTTAGCACTCCCTCTGTCACATTATATTATTATTTAGCACTCCCTCTGTCACATTATATTATTATTTAGCACTCCCTCTGTCACATTATAATAATATTATTACTCCCTCTGTCACATTATAATAATATTATTACTCCCTCTGTCACATTATAATAATATTATTACTCCCTCTGTCACATTATAATATTATTACTCCCTCTGTCACATTATAATATTATTACTCCCTCTGTCACATTATAATATTATTACTCCCTCTGTCACATAATATTATTACTCCCTCTGTCACATAATATTATTATTACTCCCTCTGTCACATAATATTATTATTACTCCCTCTGTCACATTATATTATTATTACTCCCTCTGTCACATTATAATATTATTATTACTCCCTCTGTCACATTATATATTATTACTCCCTCTGTCATATTATATTATTATTACTCCCTCTGTCACATTATAATATTATTACTCCCTCTGTCACATTATATTATTATTACTCCCTCTGTCACATTATATTATTATTACTCCCTCTGTCACATTATAATATTATTACTCCCTCTGTCACATATTATTATTATTTAGCACTCCCTCTGTCACATTATAATATTAATATTATTTAGCACTCCCTCTGTCACATTATAATATATTATTATTATTTAGCACTCCCTCTGTCACATTATATTATTATTATTTAGCACGCCCTCTGTCACATAATATTATTACTCCCTCTGTCACATATTATTATTATTTAGCACTCCCTCTGTCACATATTATTATTATTTAGCACTCCCTCTGTCACATAATAATATTATTACTCCCTCTGTCACATAATAATATTATTACTCCCTCTGTCACATTATAATATTATTATTACTCCCTCTGTCACATTATATTATTATTTAGCACTCCCTCTGTCACATTATATTATTATTTAGCACTCCCTCTGTCACATTATATTATTATTTAGCACTCCCTCTGTCACATTATAATAATATTATTACTCCCTCTGTCACATTATAATAATATTATTACTCCCTCTGTCACATTATAATATTATTACTCCCTCTGTCACATAATATTATTACTCCCTCTGTCACATTATAATATTATTACTCCCTCTGTCACATTATAATATTATTATTACTCCCTCTGTCACATTATAATATTATTATTACTCCCTCTGTCACATTATAATATTACTCCCTCTGTCACATTATAATATTATTACTCCCTCTGTCACATTATAATATTATTATTACTCCCTCTGTCACATTATATTATTATTACTCCCTCTGTCACATTATAATATTATTATTACTCCCTCTGTCACATTATATTATTATTACTCCCTCTGTCACATTATAATATTATTACTCCCTCTGTCATATTATATTATTATTACTCCCTCTGTCACATTATAATATTATTACTCCCTCTGTCACATTATATTATTATTACTCCCTCTGTCACATTATATTATTATTACTCCCTCTGTCACATTATATTATTATTACTCCCTCTGTCACATATTATTATTATTTAGCACTCCCTCTGTCACATTATAATATTAATATTATTTAGCACTCCCTCTGTCACATTATAATATATTATTATTATTTAGCACTCCCTCTGTCACATATTATTATTATTTAGCACGCCCTCTGTCACATAATATTATTACTCCCTCTGTCACATATTATTATTATTTAGCACTCCCTCTGTCACATATTATTATTATTTAGCACTCCCTCTGTCACATATTATTATTATTTAGCACTCCCTCTGTCACATAATATTATTACTCCCTCTGTCACATAATAATATTATTACTCCCTCTGTCACATTATAATATTATTATTACTCCCTCTGTCACATTATAATATTATTATTACTCCCTCTGTCACATTATATTATTATTATTTAGCACTCCCTCTGTCACATTATAATATTATTACTCCCTCTGTCACATTATATTATTATTACTCCCTCTGTCACATTATAATAATATTATTACTCCCTCTGTCACATTATAATAATATTATTACTCCCTCTGTCACATTATAATAATATTATTACTCCCTCTGTCACATTATAATATTATTACTCCCTCTGTCACATTATAATATTATTATTACTCCCTCTGTCACATTATAATATTATTACTCCCTCTGTCACATTATAATATTATTACTCCCTCTGTCACATTATAATATTATTACTCCCTCTGTCACATAATATTATTACTCCCTCTGTCACATTATAATATTATTACTCCCTCTGTCACATAACATTATTACTCCCTCTGTCACATTATATTATTATTACTCCCTGTCACATTATAATATTATTACTCCCTCTGTCACATTATATTATTATTTAGCACTCCCTCTGTCACATTATAATATTATTACTCCCTCTGTCACATTATATTATTATTTAGCACTCCCTCTGTCACATTATATTATTACTCCCTCTGTCACATTATATTATTATTATTTAGCACTCCCTCTGTCACATTATAATATTAATATTATTTACACTCCCTCTGTCACATTATATTATTATTATTTAGCACGCCCTCTGTCACATAATATTATTACTCCCTCTGTCACATATTATTATTTAGCACTCCCTCTGTCACATTATAATATTATTACTCCCTCTGTCACATTATAATATTATTACTCCCTCTGTCACATTATAATATTATTACTCCCTCTGTCACATTATATTATTATTATTTAGCACTCCCTCTGTCACATTATAATATTAATATTATTTAACACTCCCTCTGTCACATTATATTATTATTATTTAGCACGCCCTCTGTCACATAATATTATTACTCCCTCTGTCACATATTATTATTTAGCACTCCCTCTGTCACATTATGATATTATTACTCCCTCTGTCACATATTATTATTATTTAGCACTCCCTCTGTCACATTATGATATTATTACTCCCTCTGTCACATTATGATATTATTACTCCCTCTGTCACATTATAATATTATTACTCCCTCTGTCACATTATAATATTATTATTATTTAGCACTCACTCTGTCACATTATAATTTTATTATTATTTAGCACTCCCTCTGTCACATTATAATATATTATTATTATTATTTAGCACTCCCTCTGTCGCATTATAATATATTATTATTTAGCACTCCCTCTGTCACATTATATTATTATTATTATTTAGCACTCCCTCTGTCACATTATAATATTATTATTATTTAGCACTCCCTCTGTCACATTATATTATTATTATTTAGCACTCCCTCTGTCACATTATAATATATTATTATTATTATTTAGCACTCCCTCTGTCGCATTATAATATATTATTATTTAGCACTCCCTCTGTCACATTATAATATTATTATTATTTAGCACTCACTCTCACATATTATTATTTAGCACTCCCTCTGTCACATTATAATATTATTACTCCCTCTGTCACATTATAATATTATTATTATTTAGCACTCCCTCTGTCACATTATAATTTTATTATTATTTAGCACTCCCTCTGTCACATTATATTATTATTATTATTTAGCACTCCCTCTGTCGCATTATAATATATTATTATTTAGCACTCCCTCTGTCACATTATATTATTATTATTATTTAGCACTCCCTCTGTCACATTATAATATTATTATTATTTAGCACTCCCTCTGTCACATTATAATATTATTATTATTTAGCACTCCCTCTGTCACATTATAATATTATTATTATTTAGCACTCCCTCTGTCACATTATAATAATAATATTATTATTATTTAGCACTCCCTCTGTCACATTATAATATATTATTATTATTATTTAGCACTCCCTCTGTCGCATTATAATATATTATTATTTAGCACTCCCTCTGTCACATTATATTATTATTATTATTTAGCACTCCCTCTGTCACATTATAATATTATTATTATTTAGCACTCCCTCTGTCACATTATAATATTATTATTATTTAGCACTCCCTCTGTCACATTATAATATTATTATTATTTAGCACTCCCTCTGTCACATTATAATAATAATATTATTATTATTTAGCACTCCCTCTGTCACATTATAATATTATTATTATTATTATTATTTAGCACTCCCTCTGTCACATTATAATAATAATATTATTATTATTTAGCACTCCCTCTGTCACATTATAATATTATTTAACCCCTTACTGACCAAACCGCCTGTCCATTTTCTTACCGTTTTTACCATTTCTGCGGTGTTTGTGTTTAGCTGTAATTTCCCTCTTACTCATTTACTAAACACACACATATTATAAATAGTATTTCTCGCCATTAAATGGTCTTTCTAAAGATACCATTATTTCCATCATATCATATAATTTTAAAAAAAAACACACTTTTTCTAACTTTGACCCCCAAAATCTGTTACGCATCTACAACTGCCAAAAGACAACCGCGCTAAATAGTTTCAAAATGTTGTCCTGAGTTTAGAAATACCCAATGTTAACATGTTCTTAGTTTTTTTTTTTTGCAAGTTAGAGGGCTATAAGTACAAGTAGGACATTGCCGTTTCAAAAATCTATATTTTCAAATGTATTAATATTGACATTGCAACACTATCTGTCATAAATCTCACATGTACATTTTTTTTTATTTTAAAGTAGACAACCCAGGGTATTTAATATGGGGTATGTCGCTTAGTCACAAACACTGGCCAAAGTTAGCATTTATATTTGTTTGTGTGTTAAAAATGCAAAAAACAATTATGAACGCTAACTTTGGCCAGTGTTTGTGACTAAGTGGCTACTAAAAAAGACCGAACATACCCCATTTGCAATACCTTGGGATGTCTTCTTTTGCAAATGGTATCATACCTGTCCTCTCCTGATCTCTCCCCGTCCCTCTTGACTAGTGTCTCTGACTGCCTCTCTGCTGCTTCTAACTGGATGGCTGCCCACTTCCTTAACCCCTTAAGGACCAAACTTCTGGAATAAAAGGGAATCATGACATGTCACGTGTCCTTAAGGGGTTAAACTAAATTTGACCAAAACTGAAATTCTGGTCTTTCCTCCCTCAAGTGTCGTTACTCCTGTGTCTGTCTCCCTCCAAGTCAACAGTGCTACCATCAGCTCCACCACGCAGGTTCGCTGCCTAGGTGTTCTCTTTCACTCCGACCTCTCCTTCAAGCCTCATGTTCAGTCGATCGCCAAATCCTGCCACTTCCATCTCAAAAACATTGCGCGCATCCGCCCCTACTTAACGCCAGATGCGTCTAAGGTGTTGGTCCATTCCACTGTCCTTTCTCGCCTTGACTACTGTAATCCGCTTCTCAGTGGTCTTACATGCTCCCAACTTGCGCCGTTACAGTCCATAATGAATGCGGCAACGAGGCTCATCTTCCTGTCTGCCCGCACCTCCCATGCCTCACCCTTCTGTCAGTCCCTACATTGGCTTCCTATAAAATATAGGGCTCAATTTAAAATTCTGGTTCTTGCTTTCAAATCTCTACATAATGCTGCTCCCACCTATCTATCCTCCCTTATACACAAGTATGTCCCGTCTAGCCCTTACGATCTACTGAAGACTTAAGTCCATCTTCTGTCCGTATTCCCACCTCTGATGCTCGCCTTCAAGATTTCTCAAGGGCTGCACCGTTCCTGTGGAACTCGCTTCCCTCCTCTGTTAGATGCTCACCCAGTCTCTGCTCCTTCAAAAAAATCTTTAAAAACTCACTTCTTCATAAAAGCGTATCAATTAAACTGTTAATAGCTCCTAACTGATTCCTCTTCTGCAACTGTCACTAGTCTAATACTATCCTTACCTTTTTGTGTCATTTTACCCCATTCCCTCTAACATGTAAGCTCATTGAGCAGGGCCCTCAACTCCTCTGTTCCTGTGTGTCCAACTTGTCTGGTTACAACTACATGTCTGTTCGTCCACCCATTGTAAAGCGCTGCGGAATTTGACGGCGCTATATAAATATCATAATAATAATAATGGAGGTAATTCTCATTCCTGGGCTACCATGCACTCCCAAAGGCAACATAACCAATCTGGCGAATTTCAATGTGAAAATCAAGCCTTACCTTTGACTCTGTAACTTTTAAAAACACTATAAAACCTATAAATGGGGGGTACGGTTATACTCGGGAGACTTCGCTGAACACAAATATTAGTGTTTCAAAACAGTAAAACATATCACAACAATGATATCAGTAAAAGTGACGTTTGTGTGTGAAAAATGCAAAAAAACTTCACTTTTACTGACAATATCATTGCAGTGATATGTTTTACTGTTTTGAAACACTAATATTTGTGTTCAGAGAAGTCTTAATTTGCTAACAAATTACATTTTCTGGACTTTTGGCCCCTCCTGTCAGGCATATCCCTCAAATTGCAATTTAAAAAAAACCAAAAAACTTAATTATGTAAAAATATTACATAAACATGCACGTAGAATTTAAATATACATATATATATATTTGAAGTCCACGTGTATATTTATGAAATTATTTATGTAATTATGTATATGGATATATATTTCGTATTTTTATTTATCTATACATCGATATATAAATTCATTCTAAGTGTATTTTGATATAAATGTATATATATTAATATCAAAATACAGTTAGAAAAAATAAATTTTTTAAATATTTACTTTTTATATTTTATAATATACACACACACGTGTAATTTAATAAGTGTATTTTTATATTAATATAAAAATACACTTAGATATATATCATACTATCATATATATATATACACACTTTTTTTTAAAAAAAAAAATTTTATTTTAACAGAAGCAGAGAGACTGCCTGTCAGTTTAGTTACCATGTACGTCCGGGGTTCTTAAGCACCGTTCTTGTCAGACGTACCTAGTACGTATGCGGTCCTTAAGGAGTTAAATGACATCGGGGGAAAAAACTGCGCGCACACACACACACACACACGTTTTTAAAAAGAGCAAGGAAATTTTTAATCATTTTCTTCTGATACTTTCCATGAAGCACAACACCAGAATAATCACAGATAGGAACATACATTGTTAAATAATAACACGGGCCTGCAGGTACACAGAAGAGCTCATTGAGTTTCATATTACAATTTACACTAACTCCCAACTGTGTCGTCTCAGGAGAACGGCGCAGTTAGCCGTAACCATTGCGATCATAATATACAATGATCTTATGTAAACAGGTAGCAGCGCTGCTTGCGGTCAGGAACCCATTTAATGCTAAGATAAACTCATAACCAGTCTAGAACCTGTTGGAATAGAATAAATTAGTGCAAAATAGGTTCTCAGTATGGTATATTCCCTTTATCTCAAATGGGCAATTTCAGTCTTCTGGGACAGCTATAGAGTCGGGTTTTAAAAGGCCATAATCAGGGTAAACAATGTCCCCCGTTTACATGCTAAATCCTTAAACCTTCTGAAATTGAATGAATACATATCAAGTCTTATCAGTCTGTGATGGCTGCAATTGCCTATAATTTAGCCACTTTACCCCAACTTTGTCACGTTCATCACGTTTGTTAAAGATCTTTACTTTGGCTCACCACACTTAACTGTTCAGGCCTGCAAGTCTTTTTTTTTTGCAGATAAGCTGTGATTTGGTGCAAGGTACAGCCCAATATGGGAAAGATATATATATATATATATATATATATATATATATATATATATATATATATATATATTTTTTTTTTTTAAACATAGTTCTGGGGTATTCTTGTACTACATACGAGCAATCAGAAATGTTGGGGCTCATTGCTCAGTTTTCAGAATTCTGACCCAGAGTTATTCTAAATAAACTATCTTTCATCATTTAATTATTTATGTAACTGCCCAGACTCTTAAGGAATGCTTTTCACAACATGTGTATTTATCAGACATGCTGATCTCCTTGGGAAAAAAAAAATTATAAACCTATAAATAAATCGGAATATTAAACTGGAAGATAAAACTCGAATGAAAGCAGCCAATTGCTCAAACGACAACTAATATAAATGAAATCCAGCACAGAATCAGCAAGCTTTTCAATAGGTGATCCAAATCTCCCCTTTAAGGGAACTTCTAAAATACACATCATTCAGGACAGATATCTAACAGCAGCCCTGTTATATTGAGATGTTTTCTATATTTCCCAGTTAAATGGAACATCTGAGAACCTTGCTTAATTTAGATCAATCTCTCCAATTCTGATGCCATAGACTACATATCCCATAACGCTCTTTACAGTGGGATGTGAAGACCAGAAAACTTAAAATGGCAAATGCTGCCATATGTAAAATATCTATTGCTTAAATTAGGAAGTGACATTTTGAAGATAAAAGTGAAAACAGTATGATCTACCAAATGACTTTTCTTAATAAACTATTTATTTAAATACCATTGAGGAAGCAGCAATTCTTCTCAATGAGATACTATTAAAGGAGTTTAGAGAGAGTTCTTATTGCTTGCTGTGAGCAGTAAGAGGACAAACAATATGGAAGAATGCTTTTATATGTCTTTTATTCTTTGAATTTCTGTGTATCACAATCTCAGAATAGAACCTGCCTAATATTAATATCACTGGAGCCACATGCTATCTCACCCCAGAATTAGCAGCCCTGTGAGTAGCAAGATTAAGAGGGTACCAGACAGGACGCTGGCCCTGTGAAATTAGCAAAGAGAAAGTGTTCCAGAATAAAACACACACCCTCTTTGAAAAGGGTAGATCTTCTTAAATACAGGATGTGAAGTGTACACAATATGCAAAGGGATACTAAATGCATCAATATAACTTATGTATTTTATATTTTTTGGCCCAAAATATTACCTGTATATTTTATATCCGGTTTTGTTGTTTGTTTTTGGAGGGGTGGGGGGTGTTATGCAGAATTCTGCATGTTAACCCCACCCTGCCCATGTTAAACATCTCCGTTCTAAAACACTTCCTCTCCTAACCTGCAATATATAATAACACAAGTGAGCATGGTATCTGGAAGGACAGCAACGCTTTTTGGGAGTTTTGGTTTAGCTAGTAGAAACAGAAAAAATGACCAAAAAGGGCTAAAACATATATTACAAAACAACCAAATAAAGTGAATAATAAAGGTTATGTACAATGCTTGATTCTACACCTATCTAGTGAGTTCTCAACCACCCCCACCCTGATATTTATATTGAACATACTGCACCATATATATTTATTTGCAGAAAATATTGTGATCATTTATCAGGTTGTACATAACTTTTATTAATCACTTTATTTGGTGGTTTTATAATATATGTTTTAGCCCTTTTCTCTGTTTCTGCTTCATTCTGAGTGTCTTAAAGGGAGCACTTTTTTTCCTTAAAGGGTGTATTTGTGTTTTAGAGCATATAGTGAATTTTTGTTTGTGTACTATTAAGTTTAGCTAGTAGTTAACTGAACTAAAATTCCCAGAAACGCTAGGAGCAGAACAGAGTTACTAAGCCCAGAGTTCATAGAATTCTAATCACTCCACTTGGTTGTTTTTTTACATTTCTAATAAATAAAAATTGGCCATGTCTAGCCTAGAGTGCCAAATTAATCAATGAGCTGCATTGATTCGATAATTGTTTTTGGTTTACCTGCAGTTTAAGTATGCTAAGGAATTACCATGTATTTCTTGGAAGCATAAATGTGTTTTTTTATGTGCCTAGGTCAGGAAAATATAGAGAAACTGGTAAACCTAAAACTGAGCTGGAAAGAGCCATTACAACAATGTGTCACACTAAGGGTTACACAAACAATCAAAAAGTCTGTAAATACAATTACTAAAAAAAAAAAAATTAAACATTTTGGGCAAATTTATTAAAATGGTGCCTGGATATGATTCTGTAATGGAAGTTACTGCAGTAATAATCAGGTTTAAGGTGTACCACATAAAAAAAATAAAAAAAAATTAGATCAAAATAATAATATAATCCCCCCCACCCCCCAACAATATCAGATAAATGTGGTTTTATCGTTTAAACTTTAACGTTTTTGGGCATTTTTTTTTTTTTTTTTTTTTAATGGAGGCAAATATTCTGTAATCTGCACCTTGCTTCCCTACTCTCACATCCAGATAATTGAAATAATGTTTTTTAAATGTCAGAGAAAAGGATTCCATCACCCTTTTGCAATTTTCTCCCCCCACAGATGGGTGGCTCCTAGTTATGGTAGCCTCACAACATGCTTTAACCTTATATTAACAGGTAGCCTCACAACATGCTTTAACCTTATATTAACCGGTGAACTGGGGGCATAAAATGTTCTAGTAAAAAAGTCAGGAATGAAAAAAATGTTTGATTGTACAGGAACAATAATAAAATCGGTTTCACAATAAAGTACGGGGTGACAGTCCTCATGTCACTGCCTCTGGGTGCTTGCTCATCAAAATATATCTATATATAGAACAAAAATGAATAGGTTCGTTAAATCACAATAATGGCATCTCACCCGCAGTGCAGTATACTGCCTGTGGTGCACTCACACTGAATATTAGAACTAGACTGAAAAGAAGTAGTCAGTTCACAGTGAAACGGTAGAATACTCTGAATTGGTTGAGCCAGTTGTGTCAGAGATTTTGTAGGATTTTATGCAATGCTTTAAAATGGGTGTTACAAAGAATAGGTCTGACTTTACCATCTAGCTTTTTTTTCCTCACTCACTCAGGCACTCCTGATAACCAATATAATATTATTTAGAATGTAGGTGGTGACTAATAGAAACCTCTGTCGGGTGTAAACATGGCTTGCTGTAAATCATTTATGAGCAAATACATTACAAGTTTAAAATCTACTTTTGAAAATAATACACAAGTTCATCTATACACCAAGAATCTAACAATCACTTGTCAAAATGTCCTTCTCTCTTGGGCATGCCTTGTGTGCTGCACAAACACAAATAAAAATATTCACATATCTCCTGTGAATCAGCTACACATTTAATCTTGGAAAATCTGATCAGATGTCATGGATGACTTCAATTTAAAAACGTTCATGGAATGCAGACACTTAAATCTTTTTTCTACCTAGTGTCGTTAACAGTAGTAGAAATAGAGGTGATGAATTATCTTTCTGCAGTATGTGGGATGGCAGATTATAGGGGTATTAAATAGCAAGGTGCCACCATGCTTTGCACCAACTTTAGAAGCTCTTAACACTTGGGTACCTTCTGAAATGTGCCCTTATGCCAAGATGGTGACATTTTCAATGACAATCCCATGCATCATGGAACCAGGAGAAAACGCTTTTTCTTGTAAGATGGTTTTAACAGTTTTTTTGAGCTCGTTCCTGTGATCACTTGGTACTGCCTGTTGCCTTGCCATTCTGATATTTTTTAGTAAGACTCCAATAGGTTGGTCCGGAGTGGCCACAATCTTTTCCCACTCAGGATTCCTCTATGAACAGAGGTGCTTGCAGTCTATACAGTGTTTCTCGGCCACCTTTGGCCTCTCTCAGGGCTTGCTAATATGCACCTCGCTGCTACCGTTCATGTTGGTGGTCGTGGTGATAATGTACTGTGTTGTCTGAGATGGATTGGCCACATGCTGTTCGATTTGATCTG
The DNA here is from genome assembly GCF_036172605.1 of Pelobates fuscus. NCBI lineage: Eukaryota > Metazoa > Chordata > Amphibia > Anura > Pelobatidae > Pelobates > Pelobates fuscus. Next base: position 134,499,360 of record NC_086327.1, read on the forward strand.
GGTTTGTTGGAACGTCTTCTGCTAAAACAGCATTCTTCTTCATTTCTAGGTCATTCTGCCCGTCAGAGATCACATAGTGTGTCTGAAGGGAGATAGCAAACAGTATTATATTGCACTAGAATAACAATTACAATCATTAAGCAGAGATAGAAACATGGATAAGAGACTTAAAGCGGACACAAACTATATAATATGGTCTGAAAAATGCTCTCGATTCTGATATCTTCTATTATCAGAGTGTACTGTAAAATCTATTTACATATGGTTCTGAAAATAAACCTGCTGATTGCTACTTTAATCGTCTCAACAACACTTTCATATGTATCCAACACTCAAGCAGGTAATTACTCACACATGGAAATGTACAGGACAATTAATATATATGCGTGTATGCGGGAATGTTTTCTTCCTATTATAGCAATTTATAAACAAAGAACAGACTCTGTTGTGTTTATGGATTCTGAGCTGAGAGAGGCCCACCATTTTTGTTCACTGTAGTTTAGGGTCAAATTAAATTTTTTTTTTTTTGCTCAGACTGGTTTGATTACAGCACTCATATCTTCATCTTCCAGGCAGCCTCGCCGATGGTTTACACAGGGAAACACGCACAAAAAACAATTCTAATAATCAGTCTTCTCTTCCATTCAGTACAGTCCCTACCTGAGTAACTGCCTTCACCTGACTACTGGTAATCGGAGTAACTGGTGTGCCCACTGCGGCCTCTGCAATCACATATTGCCCTTGGGGTAACATCATCTGAATCTCAGAGGCTGTAAAATCAGAAAAGGAGAGATGAGGAAGCTAATTCATCAGCAGGCCATAATTTGTCAATAATAGAGACTTTTAAGTATTTTATTGTAAATAGAGGTAATTGCATCTGGCAGGTAAACAGTTTTTTACTATGAAAATTCATCACAATGTCTATTGCAATGCATGCAATAACAGAAGGTTATTATAATGTACTGTAGGTGCTTACTTTTGGCCATGGACTGGGAATACAAATAAAATTATGCATTGTTTAGCATCTCTATTGCTTACTTGGAAGAAACTGTGCCCTTTAATGTAGTTTGGTGTCACATCTCCTATAAGCACAAGGTTAACATGAATAACCTTACAGAATGTAAATCAATACAAACTGCAAAGTCTCCACAATTTATAGTGCTTCAATGTTCTAAATACACCCAGTGTGCTTTGTAAGGTGTAAAAAGCACCACAGTTACCATTACAGCTATTCTGAGAGTAAGTGCCTAGTAAAAAATAAAAGCTAGTGACATCAGCCTTCTCCAAGAATAGCTTAATTGTATTTCTGCACATACCTGAAACAGATCCCACCAAGCAAACATGAGAGAAGCTGTTGGGTAAAGCTGGCAATAAACTTTGCTCCCACTGGCTATGTCAAGGTATTATTTATACACTTTTTTTATTCCAGCGATGTGTATTTAAAACCAAACAACCAAAGACTTACAGTATGGGTTCCAGCCACTTGGCAGGTAGGTGTGCTGCACAGTGTTGTTTGTCTGTGTTTGAGAGGCTTGAGTCTGCATTTGGGATGGGCTGACACCTTGCTCTGCTTCCTGTGACGTGGGACTTAGAGGCTGTCCTGCTACCTGCAGTCACAATAAGAAACTTTCCATCAGCTTCAACAATGGGTGCATAGTCACATGCTACGTTATGTAAGGAGTTTCAGCACTTAATGTGGTAGCATTATTCCTGAGCATCACGCAACCAAAACATCCCAACTTCAAATCAAGCATGAGTGAGGCCTTTCAAGCTGTTCATTCTTGAAAACTGTATTGCAGCGTATATTTGCCCTCTCAAGATGATGGAGTAAACACCAGTTTACCTGAGAAGGTGCCTGGGTACTGGACGCTTGTTCAGCCACCTGGATATGTTGTACCTGAATGGCATGCTGGGTATAGCCCTGCGTCTCATGAAGCTGCCCAATGTCCACCGTTGAATGCTGGGACTGGTGAGGGGAGGGTGCCTGAAAAGAGAGGGATATTTTGAATTTTTGTTACAGGCAGCAAAGCGTTCGGAAGATCTGCTATTCCTGAAACTTTATGGTCACTTTAGAAACAATCACCCCCGTTACAGAACATGCTCTTACCTGCGCTACTTGCACCACCTGGAGCTGGATGTGCTGCGGTTGCTGCATCCCAGCCGTGGCCTGAGAAATTGGGATGTACTGTATGCGTTGATAGTCACTCTGCACTGTACGGTATTCTGTTGTCAGTGTTTGTGATAACTCTGTCATCGCTTGGGTCAGCAAATCAGTCGTCTGCAGGACCAGTAGAGAATTAGGAGTTAATAGGTACAGACTACCTTTATATATAGATACATTTTTCCTGAATTACGAGGTTTATAAATAAAGAGATATGATTTTGCTACACATTTTATGATTCACAAAATAACACACAATATATTTTATATTTTAGCAATTAATGGTAGCACGATAGTGTTAGGAATATAAACCTGTGTTCCTAACACTAGTGTCACTCTACAAGCAGTGCCCCTCAATGGCAAATAAAGAGTTAATAGAATTAAAAATAAATTCACTCATTCGATTTCAGCACTGATACCACTCGGTGCTGGATCGTACTCCTCCTTCACCGGCAATTTGGAAACCTAATGTCCAGCAAGCACTGTGCGTGCATTAGAGAGAAAAAGAGTAAATCTTTATATTTTACTTTGCATACACCATGTTTGGGATACATGGTGTGTTCAATGTATATGGGAGTGATTTCAGTTTCACTTAACGCTAGCATTTTAATACTCTTTATAGCAGTACTACCAGTGTACTATATTACAGCTATAAAGAAAAAAATAGAATGAGTTAGGTTGCTGACATGTAAAACATATATACACGCATTTACATATACATATATAAACACATAAAAACCAATTACTGGACATCAGGAAAGCCAACCACTGCAAGAATGATCACTAGCGTTGCTACTCACCATCACCGTTTCTCCATTGGTGCCATCAGCAGTAAGGACGGCTGGGGCTGTACTGATTACAGATGGCTGTGATGTTACTGGCAGCATAGAATATTGCGGATGTTTTTTCCTTATGTGTTGGACCATCTTTGTCTAATGACATAATCATTATTAGGGAAGACAAAAAAAGAAAAGAACAGGTACAAATTTAGTTTCCTTTCACACGATTTAAAGCTTTATGGATGCACTATGATTCTTCAGACATCTAACTCATTGATTAAAAACACAAATCTTAACTTCAATATCAGTTAATGCTGTCCATGGTTCCTCCAGCTTCTTTTATAATCTATATACAATGCCTAAAATAATAGGTCCTTCTCCACCCCCTACAGTTTCCTTTTATGTTTAGCTGACTATTTTATATTTTTCCTTCTATTCCTAAAATAGTGTAATAGATTATGTTGTAAATATCAAGCTTTTTCCAGTTCAGTATCAATTTAGTTTTCTTTTTACAATACTGTCTAGAATATATTCAGAATTTAAACCTATAAGTAAACATTTTGGAACATGTTACCATTCAACTGTTTAAATAAAGTTATTTAATTACCTTTAATGTGAATATAGGAAACATACTATCTGTGATTGGAAGACTTAAAATGAACAATACTTTTACAGCTGGTTCTAGCTGGTTGCATTTTTTTACACAGCACAAACTACGTAGTTTCTTCCGTTGATTAGACCTGTTCAGTTTCTCTTCTGATGCTGTGCACAAACTGATAGAGCACTGTTTTTGTAGGGTAACATGATGAAAAGACCCAAAGATATTGGGAGTTACAAGCAACACAAGCTATAATACAATATTATGTGCTCTATAATACATGGAGTATTCAGCTTATTGGAACTCCTGATACCAGCAAATGCATTCCAATGGTTTCCATCAAGAACACTTGGATTAATACAACATTTACAGAATATCAACAGCACCGGATCCAGGAAGGGGAATCCATTGTACCTTGCTGCTGTATTGCTTGGAGCAGTGGAGACAGCACACCGGCGGGGTAGCTATAGTTCCTGTAAGCTGAGTGTGGGTGCTGAGCATAGGATCAGGCTCTCCAGGACCTGCAGGTCGCAGCTTACGGATGCTCGGGGGGAGTTCTGCTCCAGGGTGGTTTTTCAGGATATGTGCTTTGCGCTTGCTGGCACTCTTGTAAACCTGTTAAATCCAAAACCATTTATTGCATTAAAGAAAACAGGAACAATGTATTCTGCTGAGACTGACTGGCTACCAGGAGACATCAAGGGGTCTGTAAAATGAGCCATGCTGAGACAAACTTCTAAATGAGGAACAATCACCATGGAAGTCAACAGAATGTTCCTTGTAACCAGACTAGCTCAACACTGTCCAAATATAATCAGAGGATACCCAAATCATTCAGTATCAAAACACTTTCTAATCCATGATAAAAACACTATACATCCAGAAATGTAAAGTTTCCTGGAGAGGTGGTGATGTCAAAAAAAAAAAATCATAGGTCAAAAAGAAATGTATCTTTTAAAAACCCTTGCCCCAAATGGATTAAATGTAGACTTTGACCTTTTTAATTTTCCTAATTTTTTTTATAAAATATACTTTTTCAAATATTCTATGGAGAGAATTCCATTTCTATATATATTTTTACGATATGTATTTATGTTCATATGTATTTATCTGTATTTTATTTTTGATCTTAGAATTATTCACGTTTAGCCTATTGTACCATGTCTAAAAAATATATATTTTATGTTTATATACTAATACAATGTAAATGTCAGATATACCATTTTACACAGTTATACATATATTAGAACGTCAATTCTGGACTCCAAAGAAGTTTTACCTACATTGCTATATTTTCTAATAATCATGAAATCTGTGTCTCCAATATCCCCTCCACTTTCCCTATTCCATAATATTCTTTTTATTATCCAGCACAGGGTAAGGTCTCTCCCTAAGGCTATTTGCCTGTTTAAAAATTATTCATTTATTATTAAGTATATACTCGAGTATAAGTCGAATATAAGCCAAGGTACCTAATTTTAAAACAAAAAACTGGGAAATTGACTTGAGTATAAGCCTAGGGTGGGAAAGGCAGCAGCTACTGGTAAATTTCTAAATAAAATTAGACCCCAATAAAATTACATTAATTGAATATTTATTTGCAGTGTGTGTATATAATGAATGCAGTGTGTGTGTGTTTGTGTAGTGTGTGTATGTGTGTATATAATGAATGCAGAATGTGTGTTTGTGTAGTGTGTGTATGTGTGTATATAATGAATGCAGAGTGTGTATTTGTGTGTTTGTGTAGTGTGTGTATGTGTGTATATAATGAATGCAGAGTGTGTGTGTTTGTGTAGTGTGTATATAATGAATGCAGAATGTGTGTGTTTGTGTGAATGCAGTGTGTGTTTGAATGATTGCAGTGTGTATATAATTAATGCAGTGTGTGTATATAATGCAGAGTTTGGTTGAGTGTGTGTGTGTGTATATAATGCAGAGTGTGCATTATATACACACACACTCTGCATTATATACACACTGCATTATATACTCTGTGTGCATATAATGCAGAGTGTGTGTGTTTGTGTGAATGCAGTGTGTGTTTGAATGAATGCAGTGTGTATATAATTAATGCAGTGTGTATATAATGCAGGGTGTGTGTGTATATAATGCAGAGTTTGGTTGAGTGTGTGTGTATATAATGCAGAGTGTGCATTATATACACACACACACACACATACAAACACACACTCTGCATTATATACTCTGTGCATATAATGCAGAGTGTGTGTGTGTGCATATAACACAGTGTGTGTGTATATAATGCAGAGTGTGTGTGTGTAAACTGGGTGGGGGGGGAGGGCATTTTTATTATTTTAATATATTTTTTTAATATTTTATCATTTTAATATTTTATTATTATTATTTTAATATTATATTATTTTTATTATTTATTTGTATCATTTTATTTTTTTGTCCCCCCTCCCTGCTTGTTACCTGGCCAGGGAGATGGGCTCTCTCATTCCCTGGTGGTCCAGTGGCATGGGCTGTGCAGAGGGGGGGGGGGGGAAGAAGCAAGAAGCTACTTGCAAATGTAGCAGCTCCTGTCAGCTCCGTTCAGCTCACAGTTTAAGTCTCATGGTCTGCGTGCCGCGCGGAGCATTGCCACGGTAACCCATGGCAATGCTCTGACGGCCGCGGGTCTCGCAGCTAACAGCTTGCTCCGGCCCCCAACATATATGAGCCTGGCGGTCCTGGTCTGTATTATGGCAATGTAAGTTGCCATAATAAAGACAGTGACTCCAGTATAACCCGAAGGGGGCCTTTTCAGCACAAAAAATGTGCCAAAAAACTCAGTTTATACTCGAGTATATATGGTATATCTACCAAGAACTATTTTGTATGTTTAAAAAAAAATGAAATTTTTTTAGCTCCTCCCCCTGCCAGCACGACCTCTACATTACCCATACTCCCCACGGCCGTCATCTAAGATTACTGCCACCATTCAAAATAAGTACATAGTCACATGACCACTTCAATACATCCGTTTTTATCGCATAAAAATAAGCTTTAAAATAACCAATATATTAATCCCATCTCTCTCAAAATATAGAGTATTAATTTTTAAAGGTATACAGTAGATTATCATTATGATAATGAAGCCATTTTGGCGCCAATTTCAAATTGACAATCCCTCATATGTCAGATCATTCCTTTTTATCTCCACTTGAAGAAGCCCTAGAGGCGAACCACGTTGTGGTTACTATTGATGTTGTTTTTTATCACTATTATTTTATTTGGATTTTATTTTATCTCATACTGCCTGGCACCTGATTTTTATCTCCAGTGAGTACTACTCCAAAGACATCCTTGGTGGGGATTATACCACCCACGCCTGATCCATAGAGCAGTCCGTCTGCTCTGGCATATATGAGTGCATTTCCATTTATCCTTAATCCTGGCATTTTATTCATTGAGCACTATTGTTGTTTCTTTTTATGGTCCTCCTACTACAAAGACTTGATTCTCACGTATCCTTGCAAGTGAGGATTGTACCACTGTATGCCATTCATACTGGAGCTAGTTCCAGCTCCATAAAACATGAGTAGGACTATATAGTTTTCCTTTTATTTTCCACTGTAAGAACATACTACTCTATTATTCCTTTCTGTTGTTTCATACGGGCTCCACTGCTGAACCCACCCTGCTACGCCCATTGAGGAATTACTCAGACACTTGGTAGAAAAATACTTCTGATAAGTGCATATCTACATTATCTCTAGGACTTGTTTTACCATTTTGGACTTTTTACTATATATTTGTTTATCTATTATGTAATACATACTGCATATATCAGTGTACATATCATAATTGTGTTGCTACCCCTAGCTCCTTTTTTTCCTTGTAATTGCACAAATTATCTCCCAAAACCAATAACATTCTCATGGTGTAACCGATCAGCTATGAGAGGGCACAAACATTTTCCTAATTTACAAAAGCAGCTACTAATGTGTGTTCTGTCTTGAACACAAACGTTAAAAAGAATATAATTGGAAGAGAAATAAGTGATTTCATATAAAAAAAACAAAATAAAATAAAATAAACACATCCTAAGAGGCCAGTGTGCACAGAAGCAGAGCACCAACTGATGTGCAATACAGAAAAATCATTTGAGTATTGACTTGATGCATCATTGCCCGGAATGTAACACAAGGACGCATGTAATTATTGACAGATGGGATTGTGTCACCTTCTGGAAACAAATCCTGGTTTGTGCACCATTACACACCTTTTCACAGTATTGGCAGTAATAGTCACGGTTGGGTTTGATAATGGGCAAGGTCAGCTCAGGAACCTCCTCAATCTTCATTTCCGGGTGTCTCTTTGACAAATGATTAACCTAGAGGAGAGGATGTATTAGAGAAAAGTTAACTGCGGAAACCCAGAGCATGCAGCGCCCTATCCACCGTAACTCCATTGTTATTACCAGCATGCCGCGTCTCCTAAAGCCCATCATACACACACGGCACTTAAACATGAAGCTTTCATAGTCCGTGGAGGCTAGACGTGGTTTGAAAGTCTTTGTGCGTCCCGTGCGATCAGCTTTCTTGGCTTCTCTCTCTGGATTGTGCATGCGTTGCATGTGTTCTCGCAACTTGTCCTTCCTCTGATAAAAAAAAGGCAAATGTATTCATAAAAATCTGGGGGAAACATTATTCAGCTTGAGTCCTTGTTGATAAACTCCAATATTAAAATAAATTTATTTCCAACAGTGTTCCATTGTCAGAGAAACATAAAAACTAATCTTCCTGTATGAGAAGCCCTCACCGCTATTTTGAACAACTGCTTAAAGGGACACTCCAGGCACCCAGACCACTTCTGCTCATTGGAGTGGTCTGGGTGCCAACTCCCACTACCCTTAACCCTGCAAGTGTAATTATTGCAGTTTTTCATAAACTGCAATATTTACATTGCAGGGTTAACTCCACCTCTAGTGGCTGTCTATTAGACAGCCACTAGAGGTCACTTCCTGGGTTCTAGCACAGGTTTCCTGTGCTAGAGCGTCGCTGGACGTCCTCACGCTGTGTGAGGACCTCCAGCGTCGCTCAAAACCCCATAGGAAAGCATTGAAATGATTTTTCAATGCTTTCCTATGGGGAGACGTAATGCGCATGCGCGGAATTTCCGCGCATGCGCATTAGGTCTCCTCGGCCGGTGAGCGAGATTAGTCTCGCCCACCGGCCGACGTAATCACTAGGAGGAGCGTCGCGGAGGCGGAGACAGCGGCGAGGGACATCGCCGCTGTCCCAGGTAAGTGACTGAAGGGGTTTTCACCCCTTCAGTAACCGGGGATTGGTGGGTGGGAGGGAGAGGGACCCTCCAGTGCCAGAAAAACGGATCGTTTTTCTGGCACTGGAGTTTCCCTTTAAAGCTAGTGAAGAAGAAAATTCTCTAGGATGTCTGATTGGGACAAATCTAAGCTATTCAATTTTACCAAACGTCCAACCAGGCATTATCCCTGGATTCATAAAATTACAGCAACAACATTGCTAAATACATACATGTTTTATGGAGTCATAGAAAGCACTAAACAATGCACATACACACGTTATACATCTCCGCAGACCAATACAATCTTGCAACCAATAACAAAACACAATTATAGCATTTTAATATCCTTGGATAATGCATTTCAGAAGGGTATAAATTAGCGAATATACAAAATGAATTGTGTTGTGATCATTGACAAAGGTCCAAAGTAAATTAAAAAGGACCAATATCATCTCACCATCACACGGCAATTATGAAACATAGACTCAAGAGAATATTATTGTTCTCAAACTTGGATAAATGTTAACGTATTTATAAATTTACTCAAACATGACATTTATTTATTATCCACTCCAACTCATGATAATGGGTCTGCAAACGTTTCAAAGATGCAGAAACCCCCAAAAATCCCTAAGTAAGCATTGAACATTATGTGGATAAATGACCTTTGTGATAATGTCGAGTCATCTGAAAATCGACTCACCTTAAATTGTTTGCCACATGTGGAGCAGAGGAAGTCCTTGCGATCCGAATGCCTGAGCATGTGAAGACGCAACTTGTCCGGTCGACAGAAAGCCTTATCGCATTCCGTGCACTGATAGATCTTCTCAGAGTGGAAACTGCGCACATGCTTTTTAACCTGATAGTCAGGAAAATTATATCATCGCAGGTAAACAAGCCAGCCACAGAGAATCTAAACTAAAATTTACACAAAATGTGTAGACAAAATTACTGAAAATAATAGTCATGGTGAGACTGAGACAGGACCTTTCAGAGTTAGAGAACTTGTATAGAAGTATGATATTTTGGCACTTTATTGCAAAAAGCAAATCTGTGCTACCTAACCAGTCAATGTTACATAGAAACATAGAATGTGACGGCAGATAAGAACCATTTGGTCCAACTAATCTGCCCAATTGTCTATATACTCTCATTAGGTCCCTGGCCTTATCTTATAGTTAGGATAGCCTTATGTCTATCCCACGCATGCTTAAACTCCTTCACTGTGTTAACCTCTACCACTTCAGCTGGAAGGCTACTCCATGTGTCCACTACCCTTTCAGTAAAGTAATACTTCCTGATATTTTTAAACCTTTGCCCCTCTAATTTAAGACTAGGTCCGCTTGTTGTGGTAGTTTTTCTTCTTTTAAATATAGTCTCCTCCTTTACTGTGTTGATTCCATTTATGTATTTAAATATTTCTATCATATCCCCCCCTGTCTCGTCTTTCCTCCAAGCTATACATGTTAAGATCCTTTAACCTTTCCTTGTAAGTTTTATCCTGCAATCCATGAACCAGTTTAGTAGCCCTTCTCTGAACTCTCTCTAAGGTATCAATATCCTTCTAAAGATACGGTCTCTAGTACTGCGTACAATACTCCAAGTGAGGTCTCACCAGTGTTCTGTACAATGGCATGAGCACTTCCCTCTTTCTACTGCTAATACCTCTCCCTATACAACCAAGCATTCTGCTAGCATTTCCTGCTGCTCTATTACATTGTCTGCCTACCTTTAAGTCATCTGAAATAATTACTCATAAATCCCTTTCCTCAGATGTTGAGGTTAGGACGCTATCAAATATTCTATACAAATCCAAACGTACAGGTAACATTGTAACAATATAATCAATGTAATTCACTTCAACTGTTAGTGGTTTTAATGTTGTGGCTGATCAGTGTAAGTCATATAGACCATGTAGTTTTTAAATAAAGTATAATTTGCCATTTGTGAGATACATGTAGTTATACATTTATATATACACATAGAGAGACAGACATATGTAAATTGCATATCTGATTCAAGTAACATCTTTCAGTTTGAAATACAAGGAAAACTTGAGTTAATAATTGTCAATTTCTCACCTGTATAAAATCGGAGAAACGTTTCTTACATGTTGGACAGCTGAAGCAGCCATCGATGACATGCACAGCGACATGATCTTTCAACATGTCCAAGCGATCGAAAGATTCAGGGCAGAAGATACACGAATAAGTCTTCTGGTCCAAATGGTACTTCATGTGTGACTCCAGAGAGCTGCTGCTGATAAAGCCTTTATTGCAGATATCGCAGGTAAGGGGACAATTACCATCACGGCCATGGAACCGCAGATGCTGATCCAGTTTTTCCTTCTCTCTGAACGCCTTTCCACATTGCAAGCATTTAAATGGCCGGAACGACTTGCGAATAAAGAGATGCTGCAAAGCAGCGTTCTGCAAGACACACGTGTGATGTAACAGATAATGCAAATCAAGGCACAGGTGTCAAACATGCACAATGAATTTCAATATTATAATGATTTAGCACAGTTTGCATTACACACAATTCATTATGCACTGAGGCACATGCACCCCAGTTCAACTTGTGGACAGCAATCCAACATTTAAGCCTTTACTCACCACAACTAAAATATGTAAATAATCTGAACACAAATTAGTTACAAATAGGTTGCAACGAACATAAAATGTCCTTTACCTCAAAAATATTTATACTTTATATGACAGGCTGAGGTTAATGATCCCACCAATGAAAGCATAGTTTACATGGAATCACACCTACCTGCAGCTCCAGCTGGATGGTGAGCAGGAGGAGAGAGAGAGACATTACCATTAGCAAGGTTTGTTCCAAGCAGTAGCGCCGCCTTGCTGCAGGCTGGTGGAAACCTTATAAGAATACTTAAGGTTTGCCAGGATGAACTGGTCTGTGCAGTTCATTACTGGACCCCTGTCCTTTTGTTTTATTCTCCAGCAGAGGTATAAAGATTTGTGTGTATTCATTCACTGCCCATCTACTGTATACCCCTTGCCAATTTTATTCACTGCACCTTAAAAAAACGAGCATGATAGATGGCATTCTGCTGTTCTCCAAGGAGCTCACTAAAAAGGGAATTATGAAATGTTCACTAGGGACTTTTATGCAATTTCTGTCTAATATTTGCCATCACTTACTGAACTATCCACAATCCCTGGTTGAATGAACAACCCGGGTTCTAAATAAATATTCTGACCATTTCTACACCTGAGGATTAGTAGACTGCCAACTGTAGTCTATAAGAAAGACAGTTCACACGTTTAAAAAAAAAAAAAAAAAAGGAAGCATGACTACATACACTAATTTTGCACAAGACAAAATATTTAACAAACACACTCTCACCAGGCTGTATATGACAAGATTGCTAATTAAGGGATCTTACCCGTATGCGCTTGGCCCGTCGCATGTCTTCAGCAGTTAAAGTGCTATGGGATATGGATGGCGTGCTGGCTTCATGGGACACAGGCTGCAGCAGTTGATTTTCAGTTGGTGGATCCAGTTCGCTTTGAGTGGTTCCACCTAGTGTAAGTTCTGGCTGATCCAGTCCATTCAAAGTCGTGTGGTCAGAGTCCTCGTACTGTGATGTCTTATTTGGGAAATGAAGTAGATCCTTTGAGAAAGAGAGGGCACTGCTGAGAACTACATACCATACAGGACATAAACAAATAGTCAAAAAAGGAACAGCTGTACAGAAAAAAGCCGCACTGAATTGACTATTCTTCCACTCTCAGGTGGATTTCTCTAAAAGAGTAACAGTCTCTCCTCCCATAGGGAGTCCCTTGCTCTTTGACTATAGTGAAACATACGGATATGTCTAATACGCTGAATAATTTTGCACAAGTTAAAAAAAAAAAAGTACTTCTGCTGCAATTGCGTGCTCAAGACAACATCAACCCACATGATCGTCTGGGCATGACTGGGCATCTACGGAATAATGCCCAATGAATGAATGCTCGCCATTCCACGGTACCACATATATAAGTGTGCAAATGCATAAAATATTGCGAGAATTTAGCTGATTTGCAGTGGTATGCTCTTGCTGTACCCGAAAGACCAAGCATTTCACATGGGGAAGCGGAAAGTGTGGAATACATTTGTAGAAAATTTAGAGAGAGGGGGGGAAAAAAAGTACATGTTACAATTCTGTTTTAAAAACACTTTCATTGTTACCTGTGTTCCTATGCCACACTTTTCACGGTTGTCACTGTGGTTATCAAATCGTATAAATTTTGGGGGCCGTCCAGGTCTTCTCCCAGGGCCAAATTTTCTCTTCGTTCGACCCCGACCTCTCCCCTTTGTTCTGAAAAATAAAGAATTACCATCATATAGTCCATGGAGATCAGATCAACGGTTCACTTGCTGAAACGGGCCCTGATTGGCAATAGAAGACACACTGTGCAGCTATATGCAGCTTGGCACACACATTACTGTTAGATCTAAGATAGATATAGATTGATAGATAAATTGTTACAAGTTGGTGCAAAGTACAAGCAAATTTATTTACAGGTCTGCATCCCCTGAGGAAGTCAGTACAGAGCAGACAAAACACGTTGGGACATTTATAGTATTAACTTTACATCTATTTTTAAAGTTTTCATGGCTGCATTCTTCGGAGGACAAGTGAAATCAAAAAACTGAAAGCTGTGATTGTCTCTGTGTAATTCTTCCATACGTAAAGATATGCTCTTTGAGAACAAACATTTTTGTAACTGCAATTTTTGATTAAAAAGGTAATTTTTAAGGCAGTACACATTATGTTGTGCTTTCTCTTTGCATTAAAGTGTATTCCAATAGTAAGTTCCAAGCATTTGAAGTTGAATACCAAATAATCTGACAACTCCTCCCTCATACAGCCACGGATTTTGCTGAATATGTCAAATACATTGCAAATATAATTTCGTCAAATCTCTAAAAAATATGGTAAAATACCAGTATCACAGGAGATTTTTGTTTCTTATTCTACATATGATATTATTAAAAATGCATCATATGTAAATATATCTAGATAACCTCATTTCATGGATGGGTCAAATCAACATTATTAAAATAAATGCCCTTCCTCGAGTGCTGTAGCGTTACCAAACCCTACCAATTCAAATACCCTCCTACTACTTTGTCTTTAAAATTAGACTCTTCACAGACTTTATTTGGTTTGGCAGAAGACCAAATATTATTAAGTCCGAAATCCAAGGGAAGACAGACTGTCTCCTTGATCCCTTTAGATCTTATACAGGGAGTGCAGAATTATTAGGCAAGTTGTATTTTTGAGGATTAATTTTATTATTGAACAACAACCATTTTCTCAATGAACCCAAAAAACTCATTAATATCAAAGCTGAATATTTTTGGAAGTAGTTTTTAGTTTGTTTTTAGTTATAGCTATTTTAGGGGGATATCTGTGTGTGCAGGTGACTATTACTGTGCATAATTATTAGGCAACTTAACAAAAAACAAATATATACCCATTTCAATTATTTATTTTTCCAGTGAAACCAATATAACATCTCAACATTCACAAATATAAATTTCTGACATTCAAAAACATAACAAAAACAAATCAGTGACCAATATAGCCACCTTTCTTTGCAAGGACATTCAAAAGCCTGCCATCCATGGATTCTGTCAGTGTTTTGATCTGTTCACCATCAACATTGCATGCAGCAGCAACCACAGCCTCCCAGACACTGTTCAGAGAGGTGTACTGTTTTCCCTCCTTGTAAATCTCACATTTGATGATGGACCACAGGTTCTCAATGGGGTTCAGATCAGGTGAAAAGGAGGCCATGTCATTAGATTTTCTTCTTTTATACCCTTTCTTGCCAGCCACGCTGTGGAGTACTTGGACGCGTGTGATGGAGCATTGTCCTGCATGAAAATCATGTTTTTCTTGAAGGATGCAGACTTCTTCCTGTACCACTGCTTGAAGAAGGTGTCTTCCAGAAACTGGCAGTAGGACTGGGAGTTGAGCTTGACTCCATCCTCAACCCGAAAAGGCCCCACAAGCTCATCTTTGATGATACCAGCCCAAACCAGTACTCCACCTCCACCTTGCTGGCGTCTGAGTCGGACTGGAGCTCTCTGCCCTTTACCAATCCATCCATCTGGCCCATCAAGACTCACTCTCATTTCATCAGTCCATAAAACCTTAGAAAAATCAGTCTTGAGATATTTCTTGGCCCAGTCTTGACGTTTCAGCTTGTGTGTCTTGTTCAGTGGTGGTCGTCTTTCAGCCTTTCTTACCTTGGCCATGTCTCTGAGTATTGCACACCTTGTGCTTTCGGGCACTCCAGTGATGTTGCAGCTCTGAAATATGGCCAAACTGATGGCAAGTGGCATCTTGGCAGCTGCACGCTTGACTTTTCTCAGTTCATGGGCAGTTATTTTGCGCCTTGGTTTCTCCACACGCTTCTTGCGACCCTGTTGACTATTTTGAATGAAACGCTTGATTGTTCGATGATCACGCTTCAGAAGCTTTGCAATTTTAAGAGTGCTGCATCCCTCTGCAAGATATCTCACTATTTTTGACTTTTCTGAGCCTGTCAAGTCCTTCTTTTGACCCATTTTGCCAAAGGAAAGGAGGTTGCCTAATAATTATGCACACCTGATATAGGGTGTTGATGTTATTAGACCACACCCCTTCTCATTACAGAGATGCACATCACCTAATATGCTTAATTGGTAGTAGGCTTTCGAGCCTATACAGCTTGGAGTAAGACAACATGCATAAAGAGGATGATGTGGTCAAAATACTAATTTGCCTAATAATTCTGCACGCAGTGTATTTCCTCCCAGTTCCTTAGAATACTGGAATGATGCAACAGAGATAGCACCAAGCACTGGAAATACCTGCAACAGAATAGGATCAAATATCCCTTGGACTTACTCCCATGGCAAACAGTCCCATCACTACACTCTGTATGAACTCCCACCCCACTATTACTCCTCTTCTTCAATTGTGGAGAAAATTCGATAGTAATCAATTAGTCGGGTCACCCACTCTTTGACCCCAATAACTCATAACCCAAACTCCAAACTTTCATACTTCCTATTTATAACACACGATTAAATCCATATCAGACATCTGCCCAAACACACCACCATCCTTCATAGATAACCTTCATGATCATCAACTAACAGTCACTACTCTACTTGGAAAAACCACCCTACCTGCCTGCTCCACCTTCGAACAGGGGTGCTCCAAACCAACAATACACAAAAAGACCCTTTCTATGCTATATGCTCACCTACAAGAACAAACCTGCCCCTCATTGCCACATTTCACCAGAGAATGGGCGTCAGAGATTAGATGCTCCAACTGGATGCTCCAAATACTGGGATTGGAACAAAATATTTTCTTATTTACACAAATTTAATTAACATCCTCTCAATCGAAATTAATTTCAAATTACTCTCCAGATGGTATAAAAGCCCAATAACATTATATAACATCTTCCCTCAAGTATTAGAACATTGCTGGAGATCTGGATTGTGCAAAGGTACCTATGGTGGGAATGTCTTTTAATTTAGTCTTACTAGCAAGAAGTTCTCCCAATCATTGCTAACCATGCCAATATCCCCCAACCTTGTTCTTTTTTTTTGTTGTTGAAGTTTTCTTCCACCACTTACCCAAACCGAGGAAGAAATACATACAATAATAATTATTTTTAGAATTCCATCTACTGAATGCAGCCAAAGCACTTATTCCTAAATATTGGAAGCAAACCATCTCATCGCCACTTTGAGAATGGTTTTAGACACTCTTTGACCGAACACACCACCACAAACACACAAATATGGATCAGATGAATCACCTTTAACACTAGGGGAGATGTGACCTTCACCGAAACTCTGATAGTTTGAAGACTACTGATACTGGACACAGACGCACAAGTAGGAAACCTACACTCATCAGAAGTACAAAACAATTGGATATGGTGGATTGGCGCTATTGAATTGTGAGAGATGCAGCAACCCTAGTGTCAATAATTACTCAGAAGACACTACATAAAGTGCAAAAACAAGTACAAAGTACAGGGTGCGCAATTAAAAACACCACCACACAATGTGATATACTTATATCAAGGAGGACCTTACACCTGAGGAAGACCTATATGGTTGAAACGCGTTGTGCTTTTACTTTGGACATTTTTAATTATTTGTCTGTTGCTATATCCTGTTTTCTGCAGTTTATTGAAATAAATCCATTTGAGAAAAACCTTTGAGTTTCCTGAATATTTGGGAGTAACAGATTTCCAGGATTCATTCCAGCGACTTTATCTGCTTATAAGCCATCACAGCCAGAGTCTGCTATACGTGGCTCTGGGAAGAATAAGTGACCCATTACCTCTGTGTCCTTAAATATCTGTATATATACTGTATTACACTATGTGCAGTTTTATATGTTACAGATGACCAGAGACAAATCGTAAGGTCCTCCTTGATATAAGTATATCACATTGTGTGGTGGTGTTTTTAATTGCGCACCCTGTACTTTGTACTTGTTTTTGCAGGAAACCTACACTAACCACCAATAATGAACAGCCTCACTCTAATTATCTAATTTAAAAAAAACGTCCTAATACATGGATAACATGACAACATTACAAGTTTCTCCCATTTGAACAATCCAAGTACTCAAAAACCTACAGCCTATCCCTCTCTCCATCATTGTCTCAACACTATACAATGACATCACACTGGTATTCACTGGCCCGAATTCTCCAACATAAATGCAAACTCATGAGATCCCTTAACCATTAGCTTACTAGAGAAGATGGAAAGGGAGGGAGTGGTGATGCCAATATACTTTTGTCTACATGCATATTTTTGTCTGTCATGCATATTGTGCCTACCTTTGAAAAATTAAATAAATAAAAACATTTTTTTAAAAATAAAAAGAGAAAAAATAAGTTTGTAAATATATTTATATACCTGCTAAATAAATCGATTTTTTCGTCGTGTGTATTAAGGTGCAGCTGAAGCTGTTCTGAGCTCATAAAACGGCGGTTGCATTCATAACAAGGCCAGTTCTTTTCTTGTTCCCGCAGAACTAAAACAAAATAAGCCATAGATATATTAGCAAACAAAGTGACAAAAAGGACTAAAATCCCATAAACTTTAAAATCAGCTGACACACTCAGCCAATGAGTTCCAGCTTAGGTACTTCCCCCTCTCCTGTGCAGGAAGGGAGAGGAGCCCAGGTGACAATTCAAATCATTAAAACACTGTATGAATACTTAGAATGATGAAGGGGGGGGAAGACAAAAAGGCACTCCTGGCTTCATAACGAATACAAATAAGACATTTGTGTTTTTTAGTTGAAGCTATAGAAAGTTTAAATCATATTTTTGGATCCCCTACAATTGTAACAGTTCTCACAAATGAAAATGATCCCACAGGTAGAACAACAAAAACAAACTTATAGTCCATACTATGCTCACATATGTGGACAGAAGTAAAAAATAAATAAATAATAATTTGGTTTTGATTAAGGAAATTATAAAAAAAAAAAAAATCTTGCAGACAGATGAACAATTGTAAGCTAAAACAACAAACCTATAAGCTGGTGGAAAACAGAAAAGCAAAATGTCTAACAAGCATTGCCATGGAGTAGGTAACTGCAGTTGCAGGTTTTTGGCTTATTTTTGTTTAGAATTAAGTTTTTTTTTCTCCCCCTACTACCTTGAAATTATTATTTTTTTCTTCTGAATGTAGAAATGAAACCTTTCACAGTTTTTGGTGGCAGAATAAAATTACTTTCACATTTTCCACTATAGTTTAAGCTTTGCACAGTTTTGCACATTTCAAAATGGTGCAAACAGGCAATAACCGCACACTTATAGAATCAGATGTGAGAAAGAAGGGAGAAATAAAGATAGGACTAGTGTACATTTTCTGTTCAGGCACCTCAAGCCAAGTTGCTGTGCCCTTTCCCTCTTTTATGGAAGCTATTCCATTAAATATTAACAATATACAGCCCCTGCCATCACAGAAACACATACATAATCAGAGAGTCACTAATAAAAAGCATACATTACCCCTTCTTTCTTCCTGGGATATATCATGGATCTTCTCACTGACAAATTCCGCATAGGAGGCTGCATACCAAACCTGAGAGGAGAGTTAACATGGGCTATAATGGAACCATTCAAGCAATGGAAGACGATTATAGTGACATAGGAATTTAGTAATGACAGGAAGCTGGCAAAGTGTTTCTTTAACATATCATGATAAATAGTAAATTTAACTGGCACTGGTATACCCATTCAATCTAACCAGAAGTACCAGGGTTTGCCACATAAATATCACAGGTTTACAAAGGCAGTATATTTACCACCAATACTTGCATTTGATTATGCGCACATTAGTGCATACTACACACTTGGCATCCTGTACATTATTGGAGAGACCCAGTGCAAAGACCACAAAACCATTCATTTAAGTATATGTGTCTGCTTATTTGCTCCAACAAAATGTTACTTTTACGAGGACACTTCCTCCTACACACACACATACATTAGAATACAGAGATCTTTATTTTCTACTCTGGAAGGTCAGGGTGATACACGGATGTTATGATATCTTATGACAATATTTTTGCAAATGCTGCAGCTAACTCATGAAATTTACCTCTTCAACTTATGATGATTATGTGTTTTATTCATGAATGTTTTATGAGCATTGTTTTCTGGTTTTAAACCTTTCATAGCCATGGCTTTGATTATTTAAAAAAAAGTTACAGATGTGACAATACTCATGTACCATGACTAAGTACCCAGAGTGCAGCAGACTGTCAATTCTGTCAAAACAAGATACTTACCAAAGGCCGTGGATACTCCAATCAGTTAACAGGCTGATCTTTTAATAACGGATTTTTTAAATGGTCATTGATCACCTGGGTGTGAAAGATCCATTTGTTCACAGATTTAGGTACCAAATGACCCTCAATCTTTGTATACAATTCCAAAGAAATTTCCACTTTGGATAATTAGTCAAATATAACAGTTCTTCAAATGTGAATATCAATGGAGATTGAAAAGTGCTTCAAGACACATATAACATACAGGAGCAAAATATATTCCATTGGTTTCTCCAGCTGAGTAACTGGAATTGCACATATTTCAGGTTCTAGTAAAATAAAATAATCAATTCCATACCTTCAGCTCCTGTTTCGGCTCCACATTCTTGATTGTGGTGTAGTAGATGTGCTGGCCATACTGATAAGCCACTAGGTTTTGCTCCAGATGATTTTTAGCTGGCCGTACAAACATCATCCAGTTACAGAGACTCTCCTCTGACAGTTCAAACCACAGATCTTCCTGCAAATTCCCATCCGAGTTTGTGCTGTTCAGCGATACCTGGGAACCATAATAAAGCATCAGACAGACTGCAGCCACAAAGTAAAAGTAAACCATAACAATCTGTGTGCTAATAAATGAAGGTCTTTCAATGTCCCTGTTGTGTATTCATAGAATATTAAACATTTTCATTGTCAGTCTATGAAGCACTGCAGGTCTAACTTTCACAAACAGAAGTGTCCGCTTATGTTTAAAACTCTCTCTACCAGATCAGGAATTCCTGTCCCTTCAGGGTAAGAAGAGTTGAAGCTATCGGTTCTGTAACATTATGCAGGATACTAGTTGCTTTATAACCTCCCACTGGGACAGTTTGTGCTCCAACATACCTTTAGGTGGATATAACCATCCTTCAGCTCACTCTTTTTCACAAGTGGACCTTCCAAAGGGCCAAACTGAGTGCGTTTGGGAATACGGCGCTTGGAGTAGACACCGCCAAGGAAACGGTCAATATATAGGACTAGAGGAAGACTGGCACGTGCCCTGGTTAGGACTGGGCGGTTTGGGATTGGATGAAGGGCTCCGTGTTTAGGGCAAACGGAGGGATGTGCATTATTGCATTCCTCACACCCTGCAAAAACAAAAACAGGAAAATTATCATGACTATTTCAGTAATTCATAGTGGTCATGGCGCTTGGCATCTTTATGTGCAGATTATTTCTGTTTCAAATGCTTCGCATACAAAGATAGAGAACATTAGTATCAGATGTGTAAATCCACCGGTAGCACCACTAGCCAGCCAGGAATGAGAGTTGAGAGATATTAATTCAGTGCATACTGGGCGTCTGTCGTCAGCACAGATCCCAGTGAGGTGGAGTGACATCACTGGAGGAGGATCAGGCTGCAGGAGAAACTAGCCGCGGCATGGGATCTAAGGCAAGAGTGATGCATTCAAGTTTTATTCAATCCAAAAGGGTGATTTATTAAAACACAGGTTTTATATAATTTCAATAAATATGTATAATTATGTATAGGGAATTTTCACTTGTCTGGAAAAGACACTACTGGATAATCAGTATGACATTGAATGAGGGTTACTGGCTGCTCATGGCTCTGGATCCTGCTGATGGTATGAGCACTTTATAGAGAAGTGCAACGGTGTGTAGGCGCTACCAAATTAAAAATAACAGCACTTTATGTCTTGAGAAAGCCAAATTATACCGGCGAAATGCGTCAACATCAGAAGTAGTGGGCAGAGCTTGCAAAGCCGCTAGATACTAAACAACTGTGAGCCTGGGGACACCCATGGAGGGAGACCAGAACTCATATTTGATCAAGCGTGTTTGTGAGTAGCCACTTGGTGTTCCGTATATACTCACATAAAATCCTATAAGCGGCAGTGGATCATTTAGATCGTTTTTTTAAATTGTATGTTATATAATAAAGTTATTATTTGTTTAGGTCAGTCATTTGATGCTCATTGATTTAGAATTTTAAAAATGGACTTGTTCTGTTGTTATTTTACTGTATTTACCAGACGATCCAGAGTAGTATCTATTTTACACTTGTTAAACGATTTGCACTATTATCTATATAAAAGGTTTTTTTCTTCCATGTACAATTTTATTTGATGACATTGGGCACCATCTACTGGCATAAGTATTTGCACAATGTATTTTTGGGTGTGGGAATTCTCACCTAAATGTTGACTGTTCCACTTTTTATATATTAGTTGTATGGCTAAAGCGCAGTATAACTCTGCATATCAATTGTCAATCCATACCAGCCATTAGCTGCAGTGATAGGATGAGAGCAGCAGAGTAGGGGCCAGTCTGTGGGTGCAGAGGGACCCTCATTCATGGTTACACTAATTAAGAAAATTCAACACTGAACTGTGGAATAGTATCTGTGGCCTCTGGGCCCCATAACAACTTCAATGAGATGAACTGGTTATGGTGCATTGAGTGTCCTTTCAAAATGAGTTGCCCCTAAAGGTAAAGCGTTTTAAGCAAGCAATATAAGCTGGAGCATCACATACAGAAATCTATTAATATTTCTACATGTCTAGAAACGTACACAGATCATTTGGATCAAATGGACGTGGCGGGTCGGCCTCCCATTCATCAAAACTTGAATCTTCACCATCTTCATCATCGTCTTCATCCTCATCCTCCTCCTCCTCATCATCATCATCTTCTTCGTCATCCTCATCTTTTTCTTCTGAATGAGCATTGGGGCTATGCTGCAGAGTTTCCATGGTTGCTGAGCTTTCTGCTTCCTCCATAGGAGGCAAGCCATGATCATGCACCGATAACGATGCCTTAAGGTAAATAATACAACAATAGGAAAAAAAATAAAAACATGTAATACATACATGTCTTTAGAATTAAATGACTGTTAGAAATGTAAACAAAATGCTCAATATCGGTCTGTTCTACTCTAACCCACTGGATATATGGGATAACATTTATAATAATCTTAAAGAATACTAGCATGCTTTCTGTTGAATGCTAAATCCAAACACAGGAGAAGGTAAACAATTAACCCCATAATGACCAGACCGTTTTTCAATTTTCTTACCGTTAAGGACCAGGGCTTTTTACATTGCTGCTGTGTTTGTGTTTAGCTGTAATTTCCCTCTTACTCATTTACTTTACCCACACATATTATATACAGTATTTCTCGCCATTAAATGGTCTTTCTAAAGATACCATTATTTCCATCATATCATAATTTACTATAAAAAAATTTTTTAATAACATGATGAAAAATGTTGTTTTGTTTTTTTAAAACACACCTTTTCTAACTTTGACCCCCAAAATCTGTTACGCATCTACATTCGCCAAAAAACACCCATGCTAAATAGTTTCTAAATTTTGTCCTGAGTTTAGAAATACCCAATGTTAACATGTTCTTAGCTTTTTTTTTTTTGCAAGCTATAGGGCTATAAGTACAAGTAGGACATTGCTGTTTCAAAATATATATTTTTAAAATGTATTAATAGTGATATTGCAACACTGTTATCTGTCAAATCACACCTCACATGTACATTTTTTTTTTTTTTTTTTAAAGTAGACAACCCAGGGTTTTCATTATGGGGTATGTCCAGTGTTTTTAGTAGCCACTTCGTCACACACACTGGCCAAAGTTAGCATTTATATTTGTTTGTGTGTTAAAAATGCAAAAAACAATTATGAACGCTACCTTTGGTCAGTGTTTGTGGCTAAATGGCTACTAAAAAAGACTGAATATACCCCATTTGCAATACCTTGGGTTGTCTTCTTTTGCAAATGGTATGCCATCATGGGGTTAGTTCTCATTCCTGAGCTACCATACGCTTTCAAAGGCAAGATAACCAATCTGGCAAATTTCAATGTTAAAAAACAGAAAATCAAGCCTTATATTTGACCCTGTAACTTTCAAAAAAACCACTATAAAACCGGTACATGGGGGGTATTGTTATACTCGGGAGACTTTGCTGAACACAAATATTAGTGATTCAAAACAGTAAAACAATTATATCATCAGTGAAAGTAATGTTTGTGTATGAAAAATTCAATAAACTTCACTTTACTGACGCTGTGATATGTTCTCCTGTTTTCAAAACACTAATATTTGTGTTCAGCGAGGTCTCCCGAGTAAAACAGTACCCCCCATGTACAGGTTTTAGGGAACGTTACAGGGTTAAATACAGTACTAGCAAATTTAATTTGTTGGACTTTCGGCCTGGACATTGAGGCATCGCTGCAATGCCCTTAGAGTGGCTGGAACTTATCCCGATCGCTTCCAGCGGACGTACTAGGTACGTCCACGGCCCCTAAGGACCGTTTTTTGTCAGATGTACCTAGTACGTTCGCAATCCATAAGGGGTTAAAGGAGCGTCTGACCCAACACATTTTATTAATGTGTGCCAATACAGCATGGGTTGGTAGAAAAAAAAAATATGCTTCTGCTTGAAAAAATATTCATAATGCAAGGTTTGGGGTTATACAGTCCATGAATAATTGAAAGATGTGCTCCATTAGAGCTGAAAATGTTGTACCAGCTTCGGCTACATAGCGCTTCCAAGGGTTATGGCCCTGGTACACATGCAGGTTTCTTAATAAAGATGAAAAATAAATTAAAAAGAAGAAGTTTAAACAGGGAGGATAGAAACAACAACATCTCTGCAGCAAGGAAGCCACACATGTCTGCATCCCCTTTTCTTCTCTAAACACAGATAAATCACTGAAAAATGCAATAATAAATAGATTCCCCGACTAATCATTATTCTTAACATGCATGAGCTACACTTAAGGGAGAAACATCCCCGATGCCCGGTAGTGAGTATAATTCTTTTTTTTTTTTTTAATGATATCGTTAAAAAGGAAAAAAATAAATCTCTACTGAAAAAATAATCAAAATTACATCCGAGTCCAAGTACTGTAAGAGCCAAATATTTGAAGAAAGAAAGATCTCCTCCCCCTCCAAAAACATCAACAACACAGAAGGGATTACAAAGTTCTGCGTACTCTGTCCACTTGTGATACTGGCTCCAGTGACATTGTCTGCGCAGACTCTGGGACTCCACTAAGGACAGCTAGATTGGCAGTATTCATGCTCTGCGAAGCAGGCAACAGAACAGTCACCTGCAAACCAACAGCACAAGCGTGATGTTACAATTCGGGAATCAGAAATTATTTATTAACACATTCTCATTTTTCTGTTAAAAGATTTGGCAGTAAATGTTTTCATTGCTACTAGATTAAACCATTTTTGTTCATGTGCATGGCTGACAGAAACCCCATAGCACCATAGCTTAAACTTCTCCACAAGGGTGCTTTACAATGGGTGGACGAACAGACATGTAGTTGTAACCAGACATATTGGACACACAGGAACAGAGTGATTGAGGGCCCTGCTCAATGAGCTTACATGCTAGAGGGAGTGGGGTAAAATGACACAAAAAGGTAAGGATAGTATTAGACTAGTGACAGTTGCAGAAGAGGCATCAGTTAGGAGCTATTAACAGTTTAATTGATACGCTTTTATGAAGAAGTGGGTTTTTAATAATTTTTTGACGGAGCAGAGACTGGGTGAGCATCTAACAGAGGAGGGAAGCGAGTTCCACAGGAACGGTGCAGCCCTCGAGAAATCTTGAAGGCGAGCATCAGAGGTGGGAGTACGGACAGAAGATAGACGTAAGTCTTCAGCAGATCATAAGGGCTAGACTGGACATACTTGTGTATAAGGGAGGATAGATAGGTGGGAGCAGCATTATGTAGCGATTTGAAAGCAAGAACCAGAATTTTAAATTGAGCGCTATATTTTATAGGAAGCCAATGTAGGGACTGACAGAAGGGTGAGGCATGTGAGGTGCGGGCGGACAGGAAGATGAGCCTCGCTGCCGCATTCATTATGGACTGTAACGGCGCAAGTTGGGAGCACGTGAGACCACTGAGAAGCGGATTACAGTAGTCAAGGCGAGAAAGGACAGTGGAATGGACCAACACCTTAGTCGCATCTGGCGTTAAGTAGGGGCGGATGCGCGCAATGTTTTTGAGATGGAAATGACAGGATTTGGTGATTGATTGAACATGAGGCTTGAAGGAGAGGTCGGAGTCACAGAGAACACCTAGGCAGCGAGCCTGCGTGGTGGAGCTGATGGTAGCACCATTGACTTGGAGGGAGACAGACACAGGAGTAACAACACTTGAAGGAGGAAAGACCAGAATTTCAGTTTTGGTCAAGTTTAGTTTAAGGAAGTGGGCAGCCATCCAGTTAGAAACAGCAGAGAGGCAGTCAGAGACACTAGTCAAGAGGGACGGGGAGAGATCAGGAGAGGACAGGTAGATTTGCGTGTCATCTGCATAGAAATGATACTGGAAGCCAAAGGAGTTTATGAGTTTACCAAAAGAGGCAGCATAGATGGAGAACAGTAGGGGACCAAGGACTGAGCCTTGGGGGACACCAACAGAGAGGAGGAGAAGAGAGGAGTTGGGGAGAAGAAGCAGAGCCAGAGAAAGAAAAACTGAAAGAGCGCAGGGAGAGGTAGGAGGAGCACCAGGCGAGAGCAATATCTTGTAGACCGATATTGCTGAGGATGAGAAGACAGTGTCAACAGTGTCAAAAGCTGCAGACAGGTCAAGGAGAATTAGGATAGAGTAGTGACCACGAGATTTTGCAGCGAGTAGATCATTGGATACTTTGGTCAGTGCCGTTTCCACAGAGTGCTTAGCGCGGAAACCAGACTGAAGCAATGCCAAACATACTGCCATAGGGACTGCATTGAGTGCACATTCTACATAGCATTTACTGCGTGCACATTCTACGTAGCATTTACGGTCATAGGGACTGCATTGGGTGCACATTCTACATAACATTTACTGTCATAGGGACTGCATTGAGTGCACATTCTACATAGCATTTACTGTCATAGGGACTGCATGGAGTGCACTTTCTACGTAGCATTTACGGTCATAGGGACTGCATTGAGTGCACATTCTACATAGCATTTACTGTCATAGGGACTGCATTGAGTGCACATTCTACATAGCATTTACTGTCATAGGGACTGCATTGAGTGCACATTCTACATAGCATTTACTGTCATAGGGACTGCATTGAGTGCACATTCTACGTAGCATTTACTGTCATAGGGACTGCATGGAGTGCACATTCTACGTAGCATTTACTGTCATAGGGACTGCATGGAGTGCACATTCTACGTAGCATTTACTGTCATAGGGACTGCATGGAGTGCACATTCTACGTAGCACTTACTGTCATAGGGACTGCATGGAGTGCACATTCTACGTAGCACTTACTGTCATAGGGACTGCATGGAGTGCACATTCTACGTGGCATTTACTGTCATAGGGACTGCATGGAGTGCACATTCTACGTAGCATTTACTGTCATGGGGACTGCATGGAGTGCACATTCTACGTAGCATGTCTAGAAATTAAAATCTGAGCACAGTAAGCGAAAGAGTGATTTGCTTCTCGGACACCAGAACGAACATTTTCTTGCATTACTTTAATATCTTCTCAGTTTATTTTATTAAAGTCATGCAGACCCTACAACCTGGATATGGCTAAACACATCCTTAATTATAATACAGGTGACCTTAAAGTAAGGTGTGACCTTATACGGATGGCAGCCCTGGTTAACCAATAGCACAACCCAGAAAGACTGCGTTGTTGAGAAGAAGGTAATTTAAAAAAAAAATTGCAATTAAGTAACAGCACAGAAAAAAAGTGCATAATAATTGCAAATGGAATTAATTAGTCTCTATGGAATACTGCACCTTTGTTCAAGTCATATTTAGGTTTCTATGTCATGTGTGTTACCTGCTGTGTGGTAGCGTCCTGCTGAACATAGGCCACCTGCGGCTGGTCAGTAAAGAGTGTCTTGAAAAGAAAAAGAAAATTAAGATAAAACATTTACAAACAAACTCTACATAAAGTGAACTGTTAAAATAAAGTGGCAGTTTTTAAGTGGAAGGGTCCATTATAAAGCAACATAAAGGCCTCGAATAAAGGTATATATTGTCCAGATAATGTCTGGTTCAGGTTAACAATTATAATGCAGTCTATATATTATGCTAGTTAAATCACCAGGAAATATATAAATCTTATACTTTTTTGACATTTGTGTTTAGG
The DNA here is from genome assembly GCF_036172605.1 of Pelobates fuscus. Classification (NCBI taxonomy): domain Eukaryota; kingdom Metazoa; phylum Chordata; class Amphibia; order Anura; family Pelobatidae; genus Pelobates; species Pelobates fuscus. The sequence goes on from NC_086327.1 coordinate 134,527,132, forward strand.
TTTGTTTAGTGACACACACACACACACACCATTCTGGGATAGAGCAGTGAACACTGGGGGAAAACAGGTTCCCAACTTGCAGACACAGATAAAGTTGGCTATGCAACTTGATGGCTATGGCTATGCAGACAGCACACAGGTACAAATTAAGCCTTCCAATATTGAATACAGTTCTCTCTCTCTCTATACATATATACTTATTTACAGCAAATTCATGCACGTTGCACATATTCTTTCTAAATATAAATGCAATATAGATTTGCCCGACCATAGCAGCTGGTCTTTAAACAAACGATTAAGAGACGTTTACAGATCCCATCTACTCTTCCATTCCCATCCTAAATAAAAAGCTTGTCAAAAATCTGGGCTGTAGATGCCTCTATATTATAAGCTCTCTGATCCACTTACCTGGGAGCCATCCACTGGGTGAATATATACCAAGGTATGTTCTGACGCATCCACAGATGTGAATGATGATGCATCTGCAGTGTAAACCACTTGCTGTGGTGGTCGGTCCTGATCATCACTGTACACGATCTGTGCCACAGCACCTCCATCAGGAACAAAATGCACCTGCCGTAAAATATATGCATAGAAACAAAATGAAATCGTACATTGACAAAGCCACACTTTGGAAACCTACACAGAGACGGCCCTGCTCTTACGTTGTTTCATACTGATAATCAAAGTAAAAATAAACACTGTGTGAGAGAATGAGGATTTGGAAACATTAAAATATTCAGAAAGCTGCCTATAGCCACAATATATGGATAATTTGTGCAACATTATAACATAGCATTGCCTCACCTGAGCAGCATTAGCCTGGTGTTCCTCGGACGTGGGCCAAACGTGTGGATTTTCATCCTTGTGCTGGTCCATCATGTGTTTTGGTTCGAGGTCCCAGACAATGATCACTTACTGACAGAAGTTATCAATACAGAGATCTCATCTGTCCGCCACGTCTTTGTCCGCACACACAGTACAGTGTCTTGGAAACATGGCTGAAAGAAAGCACAGAACATGTTCGGAAAACATTGGTTGTTACTGTAGAACACGGGTTCCGAACCCAGTCCTCAAGTACCCCCTACCAGTCCAGGATTTAGGGATTATCCTGTTGTGTCTAAAAGGTTTTGTTTTTTTATTTAAAACACCTTAGACACAACTGGGTAATCCCCAAATCCTGGACTGTTAGGGGGCACTTGAGGACTGTGTTGGGAACTACTGCTGTAGAATGATTTACAAAGCTACTCTCGTAGAGTAATCACACATGAACTCTAGTGAAAGGAAGTGTTGGATGAATACAGACAGACCAAACAGAATGTATCCTCAGCTGCTATTCAAATCGACCTAAATAGCCTATTCCAGCCTAAATTGATTTTAATGGGAAACTAGAGTAATTTTGCAAAAAAAAATTTCCTTTGGAGTAATACCACTTTAAGAGTAGGATCTGCAGTCCAGAACAATAATCTACATGAAGGAAAAAAAAAAGAATTCCTTAAAGTATTACTTTTATTTCACAAACTCTATACTAGGATTATGTTAGAACATGCTATGAGTGAATGTATTGTCAAACAATCAAACACATCCAATACTGAAACACAATAAAGAATGCCATTGTTACGTAGATGGTGCCTTTGTAAACCCCAGAGTCATACTACCAACAGTCCTCAATCGTTCAGTTTACAATTTGGGTCCCTGTTCTTCATGTCCTGCCTCTGGGGACAAAAGAAAAAGGTCTCCAACAAGCTCATTATGAGCAAATTGCCAAACATTAAACAAACTCCATTTATTTTGTCCACAGGGGCACTTCAAAAGCACTCTGCACATGGGCAACTCTTAAGGGGGCATGACAGCACAACCACCAGTCAGGCTTTTTGGGGAGGACCTACCAAGTCACTTGTGACATGCACAGTGTTACTGTAATACCCCTATCGTCTTCAGGCAGAGCTCCGATTCTATGAAGCTTTAAATATATGCCCTTTGGAGAACAAAACAGAAAAAAATGCCAGCTCTAGAGCTTGTTTCAAACGAAAAGCTGGCAGACGCAATGCTTTATGTCATTTAAGCTGAAGTGTTTTTTGGTGCTTAGACTGAGCCTTTAAATTGCAGCATATTACTTGAAGCCAACTGTTATCTCAATTTGTATAAATTTAGACTGTGACTTTTATATCTCATATGTTGTATTTCTGATGATTACACTCATGACGCGATTGTCATATGAGGTACGCTTTGTTTTCTGTTGCTATGGCTATTTTTAGTGTGACATATGCTCAGAACAGCCTATGTTGAAACATTGAATATGGTCTGAGCCCAGGAAAAACTCCATCATAACAATATTCACAGAGAAACCTTAGTTATGTTCCTTCACAAGAGGCCTTTTTAGGAGGAGCAGAAGTCCTCCATCTGCCGCATTTAATCACTTGTTTGATGTTGGCAAGAGACGGCCACACTTGCAATGTTCTCAGATATTTCCAGAGAGCAAATCGGACTTTCTACGGATCTCTTCGGCCCTGCATTTCAATTGAGCTGGGACTAAAACAGACAGACAGTCTGTGATTCTTAACCCTACGCCTCGATGGCTTTTATTTGCATCAGTTTAACACCCTGAACGTGTTAACGACAACAAATAATCAGTAGGACAGAAATAATAAGAATCTGGATCACGTTGCCGAAAAAAACCCCTGTATTTGCACCACTTATAGTAAAATTGCCATCTCAAGTGTTGGGACATCGCAGATGAAAATATGTGTTTGACATGCAGCTATTTCCTATGTATTATTGGAACATTTCCCTTTATAAATATAATTGTGTGGCTGTAAATTTAATCACACTATATTCTGCAACATTAGGATTGATTTTTTTTATTTTTGAATAGTATCAACAGATCAATGCACACTTTGAGCACGTTGTGTTTGTAGTTGTTTCTATAGTAGTAGGGATGAGCAGGATTGAGTTGCAGATATCTGCCCATTTTATACAGTAGCCTCTATTTATACATCGGTAAGGGGGATGCAGTTGTAAACTAGGAGGGATTTTTTTTAAAAAAAAATCTGCTTTACATACTATCACACTCCAAGCATTTGAAGGCTAAGCTGTTGTTCCTCCTTAATGTTTCTGCTTCAAAATAACAGACATTACACTTGACCATAGCAGCTCCAGCAGGAATTAAATAACACCCCATGACATCCCATAGCAGTGTTGACAGTCACTGAGCTTGTTTAGTTTCGGTCTATAGAGATTGCTTTCTGCTTTACATATGAAATACCCAAATCCACATGCGTAAGTAGATGGATATATACGGTACAAACAATAAAGACGTGGAATTCAATGACATTTAATTGATGGTTTCATTTTATCACATATCACTAAATGTCCAACTTGGAAAGCAATCACAAAACTGTGAGATTCGCCGCTCTGTGTATTAGACATCCACAGCTCAAAACAAAGCAGCAAAATGCGTAACAGACAAGCTCAGCAGAGCCAATCGCCGCTTGTGCTTCCCACGCAGACTGTGTCACTTGTACCTGCCTTGCTGATTCATTACTTGTACAGGAGGGAAGAAAACTACTGAGCCATGCAGCCAGATGATGATTTATTTTAAATGAGGCTAAAATATAATGATGCTGCAGTTTCTGACAATCATAAAAACTCTCTCCAACATCCACAATGCTTCTCAGTGCTTTGAGATGGCCTGACAGAACACTGGATTCTATTTAATATGGAGAGATAAGAGGATACATTATAATAAAAGTTAATAACAAATACTCCTCTAGCTACTCATCCTTTTTAGAGAAACGTATACCTATAAATGTGATACTCATAGGGTGACTTTTGGGGGGGTGGGGGGTGGGGGGGACTCAATCATTTCAGCCCTTGTTACACTAATAATGGGGCTGTCATGTCAGGGTGTGTTGGAATGAATGGTTGATACAAGGTTTGTACAGAAAGTATTCAACCACTTAATATAACAAGAACGGTTTGCACAACATTGAAGTAACCTGGCCACCAAGGAGAGTGGACTGAAATGCGCATGCATGAACAATTACGACTTCACTGTACTAGTCAGTGGGGGCGCTAGACGCCGTTGGGTGAGCATATGCATTGTGTGGCTGTTGCATTCACAATGACCGAGCTAGTAGACCAACGAATCTGCATCAAATTTTTTGTGTCCGTCCCCTGCCCCATCCGTCGTCTCCCTCCCCCCCCCCCCCCCTCCCACCCCCCAGCACAGATTTGGCACTCTGAAACTTATGTCTTTTTTTTTTTTTTTAAACGAAAATCACCTTTGAAAGGGAAGGGATCTCAGACAGTCATTGAGATTCAGGTTAATACGACGAGGCAGCTAAAGGTGATTCCAACAAAAGATATTGCAGAGTGTTTTGAATAGTGGAAGAGATGCCAGGAGAACTGTGTGAGGTCCAAATGTGCCTACTTTGAGGGAGACTGAAGTGTTATTGTATCTTGTATCCTAAATGTCTCAATTTTTCTTATTACATGGCTGGATACTTTCTAGAGAGACCTTGTATATGCCACCAAAGCATCCAGTTCTTTTTCCATCCATCATGGACTGGGATAATGGGTTTGAAATCTAGCAAGGAATCGCTGCCTTATTTTTCTACAGAATGTCTGAGAAGTGACTCGGTGTGCTTTACACACCGAGTAAGTGAACAACACAACACATTTTTTCCCAAAAAGGTCTCACACGAAATGTCACATCCCAATTTCAGATTCCAGCTATTTCTTTAATTCATCATTCTGCCCTTAGCCAGTTTAATACACTTTTAAAACTTCTTGTCTCAGCATTTTCTGGAGACCTGGTTTGCACCCAGAAGCTAATAGATCTATAAAAGTTTTGCTTTTCCAACATTAATATAAAGTGATCTGTCACAGTCCCGTGTCTCAGCATTTTGTAAATGATTAGTGTGTACAGGTGGTGTGAAATGCACATCTTTACTTATTATTGTATTTATTAAGACGTCAAAGATTAAGGTTTCGTGAATTTTCAGGAGATTTTTTTTAATGCTAATTATTTGGGTATAAAAGTCATTCTGAAACAACCTTTGGTGGCTAATAACGAAAGAGTTGCAATATATCGGACTTACTTTTAACAATACAGATATGGTTTTTAATTACCTACAAAATGAGAGGTGACTACAAGACGTCAATTTTAAAAAACAAAAACGACTAGCCGGTTCACGTATTGCACTACCTTTATTACAATGTGAATGATGAAACTTTCATCTCTCTAGCAACTATCCCAGCAGACACACAGAGGGAACATCATTTTGAAAATTTCTTGGCAGCGAGGATATTATATCAAAAAATTAAAAAAAAAAAAGGAATACAGTGCCAGTTGATATCAATTCACAGCAAGAGCAAAAATGATCAAGCATGGAATCCGACAGTCATCGCAGCTCAACATCTTCACGGCTTGGGAACCAGCAGCAATAACAGAGGGTTATGTAAATCATTACTATAACATGCCTTTGTTAACTTATTTTACAAATATATCCAGTCAGTTTGAGGGAAATGATGGCTTGTAATCATTCCTACACACGACCAGCTATGTGGTGAAAGCTAAAAGGATACTTTTAGCCCCCAGATAGAACAGAGTCCCCAGACTCGGCTGGATGACGGTACTTGGTTTGTTATATGACTGACATCCAAGCAGAATGTACTCTCTCAAATCTTTTAATTTCACTATGCTTTACTGCCAGAGACCTCATTTTTCTCCATCCTTCACACGCCTACATATCATTTCTGACATGGCACAAGCATGATTAATTTGTAGGGCTGTGTGACAATAACTCTAGATTGCTGGAAAGGAAGAGATGCAGTAATCCACACAAATGGTGCCTTCCCTCTGCCTAAAGGATGCAGGTAAATGCCATATTCTGCACAATCCACAATAAAGGATTAACTATAAACCACAAATGCTCAGCCAGTGACGTGTTCCTCAGGACTATAATGCTGTTGAGACCTTAAAAACAGGACTTGTGAAGTGGGGACGGGATGCCTTTAAACTAGGAGAAGGGGATGGATGGTCCATGTGTGTATATGTATATGGAATACTTGACAACATTTCACAGATCTAGCACAGCAAGAGACGACATTTTATCCCATCACCCATGACAGTTGATGGGCCTGGCAAACCAGATATTTTAGAACTATATTTTTGGTTTGGGCATCCTCTAATTCTCTTTTTGTTTTATATTTCCCATGATGCTTAGCCAAATGTAACCATATCACATGACATTCTCACAATTTTTTTCCCCCTTTTTAAATAATGAATAGCTTCGCAAGAATGTGCAACAAGTCAATTAAAAGATTTATATCTTGATTGAAAGTAAAAGTTATTCACAGAAAAGAAAAACAGGTATGATTAGTATATTAAGAAAATAATAATAATAATAGTATAGAAAGTAAACAGGTCCTGTTATATTTCGGTTATTGCAGAATACGCCAAATTCACAAATAATGTTTACACAAAAACATGTGATGCCTCCTAAGAGAACGCTACTTCTGCAGTTATATTGCAGACAGAAACCTTTAACGCAGGAGTAAGTTCCCTGGTTTTAAATCAATGGCTCCACTCATCAACGCATGCTGTACCATCATCCCACCACAGTACATTAACATGAGATCCATTTAAAACAGCTCAGTAATGATCGCAGTGACGTATTAAATTGCCTCTCTAAAGTAAAACAAAAGTTACTATTATTTATAATTAACTTGGCCTATGGTTCATTCAACTAAAAATATCTTCTCATAAAAGGTTTAATGTTAATCTACATTTCTGGCAGATAATGGATTAACCCCTTAAGGACACATGACGTGTGTGACATGTCATGATTCCCTTTTATTCCAGAAGTTTGGTCCTTAAGGGGTTAAAGAGACCGGAGACACCACATACCGTTCTTACTCTACAAAAAAACTCCCAGCAAATGATCTAATCATGCAACACTGTTTTATTTCCTTGCAAAGGAATCTTAGAAAAATCTGTAGGAAACCAAGTTAAACCCCGCCACGTAAAACAATTAATTCACCAATATCATGCATAGTATAATCTCTCTCTCTATATATAAGTATATATATGATATACTTCCAGCCCCTCATCACTAAAAAGGGTAAGTGTAGTTAATTTAATACTTATAGAGCGCTGCACTCTAACAGAGTTTGGAAAGTGGACACACTGGTGGTATTGTACGACATTTCGACCAGGTAATAGGAGCCGCCATTACCCTGTGCTGTTCACATACAGATGAGGGCTCAGTGTATTATAACATCATATGTTATTACAGGTCAGAGCTCAGTGTATTATTATATTATTACATATTTTATATATACTATTATTATTACAGGTGAGGGCTCAGTGTATATATTATATTATTATATATTATTACAGGTCAGGGCTCTGTGTATTATATTATTACATATATTACTATTATTACAGGTCAGGGTTTAGTGTATATATTATTATTAGAGGTGAGGGCTCAGTGTATATATTATATTATATATTATTATTACAGGTCAGGGCTCTGTGTATTATATTATTACATATATTACTATTATTACAGGTCAGGGTTTAGTGTATATATTATTATTACAGGTCAGGGATCAGAGTATATATTATAACATATATAATTATTACAGGTCAGGGCTCAGTGTATTATATTATTACATATTACCGGTATATATATTACTATTATTATTACAGGTCAGGGCTCAGTGTATATATTATTATTATTACAGGTCAGGGCTCAGTGTATATATTATTACAGGTCAGGGCTCAGTGTATATATTATTATTATTACAGGTCAGGGCTCAGTGTATATATTATTACAGGTCAGGGCTCAGTGTATATATTATTACAGGTCAGGGCTCAGTGTATTATATTATTACATATTATATATATTACTATTATTATTATTATTATTACAGGTCAGGGCTCAGTGTATATATTATTATTATTACAGGTCAGGGCTCAGTGTATTATATTATTACATTATATATATATAATTATTATTACTACTACAGGTGAGGGCTCAGTGTATATATTATTATTACAGGTCAGGGCTCAGTGTATATATTATTACATATTATATATATCACTATTACAGGCCAGGGCTCAGTGTAGTAATATATATTTAGGTGTTCTTGCATAGCAAGACCACTTACTGTTATCTCACATATATATTATTATGAAGTGTTCTTGCATAGCAAGACCACTTAATGTTATCTCACATATATATTATTATTATTATTATTCTTATTATAGCCAAATTTACCACCCTAACTCCTCCCACAGTTTTTACACTACATAGACCAAAATTTACCAAAACGTGCAGATTGTTCCCGATCGTGTTGCTATTACTTTGTGGAACGTTTCGCCGAATGGTTCACGGAATATCGTTGTTCTTGTGGTGAAATTTGTCCCATAGGAATGAATGGCAAAGCTAGAGTGAGAGCTGGCAAAAGCTGAAAAATCAGGACATGATTTCTAAACTGCCACCACTCCCTCATTTTCAGGCCCACCTACACAAATCTTATATCAAAACGTTCAGCTATCCCTGCTGCCACTAAAAATGTCCACAGCTAAGCCATAGTCATTATAGTTTTCAAGATATGACCATTTGTTCGAAACTCACGCCGTCCATTGACATTCATTGAAACTCCACTCTGCAAAGATCACATTTGAAGGGCAATTTCTAAACTGCGACTGTGCCTTCATTATTAATATCTCAGAGACATACTATGCATCCAAATGTAGGTCTGGGTCTTGTGATTCTCACACTATAAAGCTCTTCGCTGTAGAAATTTATAGTTTTTAAAATACAACCGTTTGAAGATGGCAACCGCGAAAAAACTCTGGCCTGTGCAAGGCTGCAGCAGCAAGTGATGTCATAGACAGGGCCTGCTAATGTTTTTATAAATGTATGTTTTAATGTAACTGTGAAGCACTTTGGGCAACAACATTGCAATTAAATGTGCTATATAAATAAATAACAGTTACTCCGCCCACTCCAGTTGTAGACTACTGGTGGAGGCAAGAACACTTCACAATTTCCCCAGAAATTGTAGCTTTTCTAGTTAAGTGTTCTTGCATAGCAAGACCACTTAATGTTATCTCACATATATATTATTATTATTATTATTCTTATTATAGCCAAATTTGCCACCCTAACTCCTCCCACAGTTTTTACACTACATAGACAAAAATATACCAAAACGTGCAGATTGTTCCCGATCGGATTGCTATTACTTTGTGGAACGTTTCGGCGAATGGTTCTCGGAATATCGTCGTTCTTGTGGCGAAATTTGTCCCATAGGAATGAATGGCAAAGCTAGAGTGGGAGCTGGCAAAAGCTGAAAAATCAGGACATGATTTCTAAACTGCCACCACTCCCTCATTTTCAAGCCCACCTACACAAATCTTATATCAAAACGTTCAGCTATCCCTGCTGCCACTAAAAATATCCACGGCTAAGCCATAGTCCTGATAGTTTTTACAATATGACCATTTGTTTGCAACTCGCGCCACCCATTGACATTCATTGAAACTCCACTCTGCAAAGCTCACATTTGAAGGGCAATTTCTAAACTGCGACTGTGCCTTCATTTTTAATATTGCAGAGACATAATATACATCAAAATGTAGGTATGGGTCTTGTGATTCTCACAATATAAAGCTCTTCACTGTAGGAATTATAGTTTTTAAAATACGACCGTTTGAAGATGGCAACCGCCAAAATACTCTGACCTGTGCAAGGCTGCAGCAGCAAGTGATGTCATAGACAAAGCCTTTTACACCTGCTAATTTTTTATAACTGTATGTTTTAATGTAACTGTGAAGCACTTTGGGCAACAACGTTGCAATTAAATGTGCTATATAAATAAATAATAACAGTTGTAGACTACTGGTGGAGGCAAGAACACTTCACACAATTTCCCCAGAAATTGTAGCTTTTCTAGTTATTATTATTATTATTATAGCCAAATTTGCCACCCTAACTCCTCCCACAGTTTTTACACTACATAGACAAAAATATACCAAAACGTGCAGATTGTTCCCGATCGGATTGCTATTACTTTGTGGAACGTTTCAGCAAATGGTTCTCGGAATATCGTCGTTCTTGTGGCGAAATTTGTCCCATAGGAATGAATGGCAAAGCTAGAGTGGGAGCTGGCAAAAGCTGAAAAATCAGGACATGATTTCTAAACTGCCACCACTCCCTCATTTTCAGGCCCACCTACACAAATCTTATATCAAAACGTTCAGCTATCCCTGCTGCCACTAAAAATGTCCACGGCTAAGCCATAGTCCTTATAGTTTTCACAATATGACCATTTGTTTGCAACTCATGCAGTCGATTGACATTCATTGAAACTCCACTCTGCAAAGCTCACATTTGAAGGGCAATTTCTAAACTGCGACTGTGCCTTCATTGTTAATATCTCAGAGACATACTATACATCAACATGTAGGTCTGGGTCTTGTGATTCTCACAATATAAAGCTCTTCACTGTAGGATTTATAGTTTTTAAAATACGACCATTTGAAGATGGCAACCATCAAAATTCTCTGACCTGTGCAAGGCTGCAGCAGCAAGTGATGTCATAGACAAAGCCTTTTGCACATCTGCTAATGTTTTTATCAATGTATGGTTTAATGTAACTGTGCAACAACATTGCAATTAAATGTGCTATATAAATGATAACAGTTCCTCCGCCCACTCCAGTTGTAGACTTCTGGTGGAGGCAAGAACACTTCACACAATTTCCCCAGAAGTGTATTATATTATTACATTATATATATATTATTATTATTACTGCAGGTGAGGGCTCAGTGTATATATTACTATTACAGGTCAGGGCTCAGTGTATATATTATTACATATTATATATATTACTATTACAGGTCAGGGCTCAGTGTATTATTATATATATATATATATATATATATATTACTATTATTACAGGTCAGGGCTCAGTGTATATATTATTATTACAGGTCAGGGCTCAGTGTATTATATTATTACATATTATAAATATTATTATCGGTCATGGCTCAGTAATGGGAGCAGCCATTGCCCAGTGAGGTTGACATATTATTATAATAATAATTATAATAGTCTTCCCCCCCCCCGGCCACGTGCCAGGCAGGAGGTAAAGGGCGGGAACGCTCTCCCTCCCGTGTGATCCTGGGCAGCCCCATGTCGGGGAGGGGGGAGTCCAGCGGGCCGGTGGGTGATCGTGCACGGTTTCCATGGCGGGGCCGGCGGGCAGGGCCGCACACAGAGCCTCCTGCCGGTCGGCCTGTCCCGGTCACACAGTCTCCCAGTCCCGGCGGCCCCGCCTCTCCCGGCCTGTCAGAGCCCTGTCCCCCCCTGGGCCCGGGATCAGGTGCGGCGGCCCAGCGGATCCAGGGGGCGCGGGGCGGACTGAACCATCACACAGAGTGCGGCGGGGGGAGCGCGGTGTCCCCCCCGGGCCCGGGATCAGGTGCGGCGGCCCAGCGGATCCAGGGGGGCGGGGGCCGGACTGTACCATCACACGGAGTGCGGCGGGGGGAGCGCGGTGTCCCCGGGCCCGGGATGCAGCCCCCGCTCGGCCTCCCCGCCGCCTTCCCTCACTCCCCCCGGCTGGCAGAGCGGCCCCGGGCCCGCCATCACCCGCCGGACACCCCCAGGACTCGGGCAAGGAAGCGCCGGCGCCATTTTGGGTGGGACTAACACGACAACAACCCCCGCTCGGACCCAGCGCTCGGCACGGGGACGGCGGGGAGAGCGACCCCTCACAGCCCGGCTCCTGGCGGCTCCCAGGGGCCCCTCACAGCCCGGGCCCCGCACTCACTTACCTCGGGGACCGTGTGAGCCGCCGGGGCCCCGCCGCCGCCCCCCGGCCGGCACTTTCTGCCAATTAATGTGGAAAATCCCCACCTGCTCTTACCTCAGAATGGTAGCTGCAGACATGGCGGCTCTGCCCTCATTAGCATAATCTGCCCAGCAACAGGCGGAGGGCGGCCGCTGATTGGCTGCCGGGAGCGGGGGCTGCGAGGGCGCTGAGCGGGCCGGGCGGACAGAGCGGGACTCCGGGGCAGAGGGCGGACAGAGCTGGGGCGGGCCGGGGCTGCGGGATAGCGGAATTCGGTGTTTAATGAAGGCAGCCATTATTCCACCAACGGAGTGCTGACAGCCAATCAGATGGCGGGACACGTCCTGCGTCACATTCAGCGGCAGCTCTGCCGCCCCCCAACGGGTTGTAAAGGAACTGCAGGACAGAGGATTGTCATCAGGGACATTCTACTCTCAGCATGCCCAGGGACATTCTACTCCCAGCATGCTCAGCCTACCCAGGGACATTCTACTCCCAGCATGCTCAGCCTACCCAGGGACATTCTACTCCCAGCATGCTTAGCCAATGGTGCATTCTACTCCCAGCATGCTCAGCCTACCCAGGGACATTCTACTCCCAGCATGCTTAGCCAATGGGACATTCTACTCCCAGCATGCTCAGCCTAGCCAGGGACATTCTACTCCCAGCATCCTCAGCCCACCTAGGGAAAGGTAAACTCCCATCAGACTTAGCCCAGGGCAGGCAATTCCTGCTAGTCCATCAAAGATAAATATCTGTATTCTAAACCAGTTGAAGAAAGTCCAAGCACTCCAATGCTCTAAAGGCAAATTTATTGGAACAAGGGGAACACCGCAGCATTTCGACCCACAGATGGGTCTTTGTCAAGCGCTGGGCTGGTGTTTGTCCAGTATCTAGCTAAGCACCAATTTGGCTCATGTGAATCAGTGCAGTTCCTTTGGATTTCTTATTCTCAACCAAGTGTCAGATTCTTGGGTTACTGCTAACTGACATAATTTGCAACTCAGTCACAGTTTAACCCTGTTCTTAAATATCATCATTTAGAGTGTAAGCTCACGGGCAGTGGCCTCTACCTGTTGTATCGGTCTGTTCCTGTTGTGTTGTCTTTCCCAATTGTACAGCTCTGCGGAATATGTTGGCGCTTTATAAATGCCAGTAACAAATAAATAAAGCTTAGCACAGGCAAGCCACTCCAGATCCCCAGACAGTACTGTATTTAACACTTCCACTTGTGTATTAAAGCAAGAATGGTGCTTGTGACTCTTCTGAGAGCTCTGTAAATATTAGCTTGGTAGGAAGATAAGATTAGTAACAGATTATAGTGGATTCTGCAGAACATGTTTAATGGAATGAAGCGGTAAAAGAGGTTAAAGTTGCACAAAACGAGTGAACTGTTTCTCAGCAATAGTAATTACTACAGCAAAATGTGGGAGAGAGGTTGACCTTAGTAATGTTCCCTATCACACAATTTCTGCAGTAAAATAAACCTGAGCTAAGTAATACGTGATGGAAGGAGCACATGCCTGGAGGGGAACAGAAGATCTGTGCCTTCACTGCTACAGATCTCCGTTTGACCTTACGACATAGCATGTGGCATAATATATTACTTTTTCAGGATAGTCAGAGACCCCTGCTATGGAAATCTGTGCCTTGGGAGATCGGTAATGTAAACAAAAAAAGCCACACTAATGTTAAAACTAAATATATTGTGGAGAGTTCTTTTTAAAATTCACTTTAAATTACAAACCATTCACACTCTGGTGTATAACCTCGTGAGTTTGGGTGGGTTTCTAAAAAAATAAAGTTTGAGAAAAGAAACTCTCCGAGGTGTATAACGTTTCACTGTTTTAGAGCTAGGGTGCATAGAGATCTCACGTTAATCGTTTTGTGTGATCCCTTCCTCTGTTAAATGGACACTCTGCAGAGGACTGTGATGGTGCTAGGTGTACACATTTGATGTGTGTGATTAGTTAAAAACTTACTGGGAAAGATTCTGCTTTTAATACCTCTGTAAATCTCTCCTGTAAGGCCAGCCTTATTAAAGGGACACTATAGTCACCTGAACAACTTCAGCTTAATGAGGTTGTTCAGGTGAGTGCTACAGCTACCCGGAGCCTTTTTCTTGTAAGCACTGTATTTTCTGAGAAAATGCAGTGTTTACATTGGAAGCTTGGAACACCTCTTGTTGCAGTCAATCAGACGGCCACCAGAGGGACTTCCGAGTTCAGAGGCCCTAAAAAGGCCTCTCGTCCGATGCATTCTGGGTGAATGCATCAGACGGGCTATCAGCACACAAAGCACTGTGAACGCGCTTTGTGTGCTGATAGCCTGTCAGCACTGCTGCGGGCGTGGCTTCAGCTGACAGCTTCAGCTTCAGCTGACAGCTGAAGCCCGAACCCACAGGGAGCTGACTGTCCACAATAGTGGTTGAAGGGGGGGGGGGGGGGGAGACCTACTCTCCTTCCCCCCCCCCGGCCCCCACCGCTGTGCGGCGGGTGGGGGCCCTAAAATTATCAATAAGGGGGGGGACCTACTGTCCCCCCCCGGCCCCCACCCCTGTGCGGCGGGTGGGGGCCCTAAAATTATCAATAAGGGGGACCTACTGTCCCCCCCCCCCCCAGGCCCCCACCCCTGTGCGGCGGGTGGGGGCCCTAAAATTAAAATTATCAATAAGGGGGGGACCTATTGTCCCCCCCCGGCCCCCACCCCTGAGCGGTGGGTGGGGGCCCTAAAATTATCGATAAGGGGGGGGGCCTACTGTCCCCCCCGGCCCCCACCCCTGTGCGGCGGGTGGGGGCCCTAAAATTATCAATAAGGGGGGGACCTACTGTCCCCCCCCGGCCCCCACCCCTGTGCGGCGGGTGGGGGCCCTAAAATTATCAATAAGGGGGGGACCTAATGTCCCCCCCCGGCCCCCACCCCTGAGCGGTGGGTGGGGGCCCTAAAATGATCAATAAGGGGGGGACCTACTGTCCCCCCCGGCCCCCACCCCTGAGCGGTGGGTGGGGGCCCTAAATACAAAGGGGGGGGGGACCCTAGTTAACCCTCCCCCCCCCCCCAAAAAAAAATTATCTCCCTACCTACCCCCCTCACCCTAAAAATAATGAGGGGGGGTAGGTAGGGAGATATTTTTTTTGGGGGGGGAGGGTTAACTAGGGTCCCCCCCTTTGTATTTAGGGCCCCCACCCACCGCTCAGGGGTGGGGGCCGGGGGGGACAGTAGGTCCCCCCCTTATTGATCATTTTAGGGCCCCCACCCACCGCTCAGGGGTGGGGGCCGGGGGGGGACAATAGGTCCCCCCCTTATTGATAATTTTAGGGCCCCCACCCGCCGCACAGGGGTGGGGGCCGGGGGGGGACAGTAGGTCCCCCCCTTATTGATAATTTTAGGGCCCCCACCCGCCGCACAGGGGTGGGGGCCGGGGGGGGGGACAGTAGGTCCCCCCCCTCATTGATAATTTTAGGGCCCCCACCCGCCGCACAGGGGTGGGGGCCGGGGGGGGACAGTAGGTCCCCCCCTTATTGATAATTGTAGGGCCCCCACCCGCCGCTCAGGGGTGGGGGCCGGGGGGGGACAGTAGGTCCCCCCCCTCATTGATAATTTTAGGGCCCCCACCCGCCGCACAGGGGTGGGGGCCGGGGGGGGACAGTAGGTCCCCCCCTTATTGATAATTTTAGGGCCCCCACCCGCCGCACAGGGGTGGGGGCCGGGGGGGGGACAGTAGGTCCCCCCCCTCATTGATAATTTTAGGGCCCCCACCCGCCGCACAGGGGTGGGGGCCGGGGGGGACAGTAGGTCCCCCCCTTATTGATAATTGTAGGGCCCCCACCCGCCGCTCAGGGGTGGGGGCCGGGGGGGGGACAGTAGGTCCCCCCCCTCATTGATAATTTTAGGGCCCCCACCCGCCGCACAGGGGTGGGGGCCGGGGGGGGACAGTAGGTCCCCCCCCTTATTGATAATTTTAGGGCCCCCACCCGCCGCTCAGGGGTGGGGGCCGGGGGGGGCAGTAGGTCCCCCCCCTCATTGATCATTTTAGGGCCCCCACCCGCCGCACAGGGGTGGGGGCCGGGGGGGGACAGTAGGTCCCCCCCCTTATTGATAATTTTAGAAAGCGAGCTGAGCTGTCAGTCAGACAGCTCAGCTCGCGAACGCGCATTCCGCGCACATGCGCGGTAAAGCGCTCAGGTTCTTCATAGGGCGGCATTCAATGCCGCTCTATGAAGAACGCGATTGGTCCAGCGCGAAGCCGTCCCATTGGGCCCCGCGATTTCGTCATTTTGACGAAAAAGGGGGCGCGGCCTAGCGGGGAGCTCGGCGCTGGAACGGAGGTAAGTTTTTAATATAAAAACACCGATTTTTTTTTTTTAATTAATGAAAGTTCATATAAAAGCAAGAAGGAAGGCTGGGGGACCTGTCTTTCTTGCTTTTATATGGTGACTATAGAGTCCCTTTAAACTGTAAATTGCAGAGAATTAAAGGGACAATGGGCACAAGCTTCAAGTAATCGTTTTGGAGTAATTCCTGCAGCTCAGAATTTTCTGAGAAGAGACTAGGTTTACAATATTGTCTTGCTCCGTCTTTTGTGGCTGTCACTTGGTCAGCCACTAGATGGACTTCCAGTGTTTGGAGACTTTTTTTTTTGCAGCCTATGGATGGCTTGTTTTACTTGCATAGAGAGCTCCTTTGAATTGTGGGTTCACAGCAAGAGTTTCCAAATGTGAATGTCACACCTGGATTTAACTACAGACCCTTTACCTGATTAACCGATGGAGAAATAACAAATAGCCTACTCCTGACCATGAAACCGCTTTTGAGTCAATTGTCCAATTACTTGAAAAAGAGGTAACTACATATTAAAGAGCTTTAATTCCTAAACCCTTCCTCCAATATGGCTGAGAATACCTTCAAATTAAAGCTGTTAGAATGCATTTTAAGCCCATATTCAAAATTTGACCGTAACTTTCCTATGGACGTTCTGCACGCTGGATGCGGTTTTGCATTTTTGCAGAAGCGCCTCTAGCGGCTGTCAGGAAGATAGCCACTAGAGGTTGGATTAACCCTGCAATGTAAACTTAGCAGTTTCTCTGAAACTTCTATGTTTACATCTGAAGGGTTAAAACCTGGGGACCTGGCACCCAGACCATTTCATTGAGCTGAAGTGGTCTGGGTGACTATAGTGTCCCTTTAATAATTAGGGATTATTCTAGTTTACAGTGAATGAATAATCTAAATTTAAGACAGGAGGTGAATATTTCTTTACTGTAACTCCCAGCAGCAAAGAAGTAGTTAACAAGGTTGTAAAAAATTCAACCAATCATAACACATCATACAACAATACAATCACATCATACAACACATCATACAACAATATAGTGCCATCAGACTCCTCCCACTTCCTCTTTCTTGGTGATGCCGATCAGCGGTAGTAGTAGAATCAACTATGTAAACTGGAAACATTCTGGAACCATAACTTAGGTGTACGCAAAGAAGTAAACCATGTAAACGTGTTGTCGAGCAGATCCAAATGTGATTTTCACACTAGGAGAGAAGAAGAGAAAACTCGTGAAAGTATGGTCTCTTACATAAGAGAAAAAACATAAGTACGCACTTAAGTGATAGCTCCGATTTTCTGATAGGGTTAAAAGGACCATAATGATAAAATGCGATGTAGTGCTAGGTTGTACCAGATTAACATTAAACCATATACCTACAACAATCAATTTGCAAGAGGATGTACATGCAATAGTAATAGAAAAAGGGAAACTTACCCTAGGGGTGGGTTCCATAGTGAACGAAGGGAGGGAACGTATTCGCCTCCTGTCTTTAATAAAATTTAGATTATTCGTTCACTGTAAACTGGAATAATCCCTAATTTTATGGCAAGACAGGAGGCTTCATATTTGCTGTTTTAACGCTCTTGAATAACAGAACAAGCCGCATGTGACGTAGGTTTAAAATAAAAAGTTAGAAAGGCAGATTCCCTTGACCAATCTGCGGCGGATAAAATATCCGCCAACGAGCTGCCTGCATGAAAGGCAGAGGATGCGGCTGCTCCTCTAACGGAGTGGGCACCGAATGATTGATCGATCCCTGCTTGGGTAAGCAACCATCTTATCCAGCGTGCGATCGTGAGGGAAGAGACCGGTTTGTGAGGTCTAACGTAGGAGACAAAAAGAGGTCCAGTAGGGGCACGTAGAGAGTTTGTGTTCTCAATGTAACAACGGGTACACAGGGCTATACAGAGAGACGGCCTGTCTGGAAAGTATGGATAAAATACTGAGGAAGAATTAGTCTTAGTGCGTCTAGTAATAGTAAATCTGACACCGTCTGGTGCAAAGGTCACAGCATGAGAGTCAAAGGCCTGAACGTCTGAAACTCTGCAGAAGGACACCAGGCACAGGAGTAGGGCCAATTTCGCAGAGAGTTGGTGTAGGGATAAGGCCTCGTTAGACGGCCAGGAATCCAACAGTTGGAAAACCTTAGAAATATTCCAGAAGTTAGAGTATTTAGCCGCAGGTGGCCTCGTCAAACGTATGCCCCGTAGGAGTCTGCACACAGACGGGTGTTTCCCAACCAAGGAATTATCAACCGTGTCATGGGCTGCCGAAATGGCGAAAAATATTAATAGATCGGTATGATTTACCTTGATCGAAGAGGGATGATAAGAAATTTAAAATTGGTGAAAGAGGTGCTGAAACGGGATCGAGGTCCCTTTTCAGACACCAGCTGACCCAAATCCGCCATGCAGAGAGGTAGGTTCGTCTGGTTCCTGGAGCCCACGAATTCCACAGGAGCGTCTGAGCAGTGCGCGAAAGTCCCGCGACATGCCAGGCTCCCCTGAAACTGTCCAAGCTACCAATTGGAGATGGCCCTGTAGGGCGAGTGGATGGTAATCGCCCGTTGGGTTCCTGAGGAACCGAAGGGAGCGAGGTAGTAGGATTGGGTAGTCTACTGATAGTTCCAGGAGGGTGGGGAACCAAGTCTGGGCCCTCCATAGTGGAGTGATTATTACTATTTTGGCCATTAGTGCATTGACCCGGTGATGGTTCTGTTGAATCATCGAGAAAGGAGGGAAGGCATAGGCTCCTCTCCGCGGCCAAGGTTGCAGAAAATCGTTGACTGCCAGAGATAGAAGGTCTTGTAGCCAGCTGAAAAAATAGTCTGTCTGACGGTTCAGGCGAGATGCAAAGAGATCGAGAGTGAGGGGCCCCCGTAATAGATGAATGTGGTGAAACAGGAAGGGGTCTAATTGCCAATCGCTGGCATCTCTCCAATGACGTGAAAACCAGTCTGCAACTAGGTTGTCGGGTCCTGGGCGATATTCCACTCGAATGGACAAATTCCTTTCCAGGCAGAATTGGTACAGATCCTTGGTGAGATCGGACAGCAGTTTGGATTTGGAACCTCCGAGGCGGTTTACATACCGCACTGCGGAGATGTTGTCCATCCGAAGTACCAGGGAGCAGTTGGAAGCGTCCTTGGCAAAGCTGCGGATTGCACATGTAGCGCCCCAACCCTGAAGGCTTGCATCGGCTTCTGTTGAGATCCGAAGATCGCTTTCCCATTCCAGGCTTCCATATTGCGAAGCCACCAGTGGAGTTCGATGAGAACTTCGTCTGTCAGAGATATGAATTGGTCGTAAGAGGTTGAGCGATGCAAGTAGGAAGTTTTCAACCGTTGCATTGCTCCGTAGTGTAAAGGCCCGGGAAATATAGCTTAAATTGATGCGGACAGGAGTCCAAGAATGTGTGCAAGCTCGCGGAGCCGAGGTCGCTGTGAAGAGAGTAACTTTTGAATTTCAAAGTCGCCTGAACCGAATCTATTTGAAATCCCAGAAACTGGACTATTTGAGAAGATTCTAGATCTGATTTCTGGAAATTAATGACAAAACCAAGGTTTTGAAGGAGAGCAGAGGTCATGTGTGTGTGTGTGTTTGCGGAGCAAATGTTGGTCTTGGGCCATAATCAGGATATCGGATGGAGTGTACTCCCTGAGAACGGAGTAGAGCCATGACCGGCTTCATTAACTTGGTGAAACACCAAGGGGCGGCGCAAAGTCCAAAAGGAAGGCAGGTGAACTGCCAAACTTTGCCTTGCCAGAGAAATTGCAGGAAAGCACGATGACTCGGTGCGATTGGGACCGTGAGGTGAGCATCCTTCAGGTTGAATCTGGAGAACCAGTCTCCCACGCAGAGTAGGTCCCTGAGAAGATGGATACCTTCCATCTTGAAATGACGGTATGTGATAAATTGGTTCAGTGCTTTGAGATTGATAATAGGACGGTGGTCTCCCGTCTTTTTCAGTACTAGAAAAATGTTGCTGATGGTGAAAGGGAAAGGCAAAAGTTTGATCGCCCCTTTGTCTAGTAGTTTGTGTAACTCTGAATTTAAGGTTAGTTTGTCTGCTTTCGACATCTCTAAAGGTGTCGGAGTAAAGTTTTGAATGGGGTGTGTGAGGAAATCTATCTTGAAACCCCTGACTGTATGAAGGATCCAGTGATCCTGAGAAAGTAGTTTCCACTGTTGGAAAAAAAGGGTTAATCGACCAGCAATTGGTACATTTTTTAAATAAGTAAGGTCCATTACCTGAAGCAGTGCGTCCACGCAGGGATGCAGAACCACGTCCTCGGATAGAGCCTCTTGTGTTGAAGAGCTGTCTGTGATAGGGTTGGGTGGGTCCTGAGGACCAATAGTCTGTGGGTCGGGGTCTGTAGCCTGCAAAGGCTGCTCTACTGGTAGCTCGACCCCTGAAGCGACCAGCTCTCCCAAAAAAACTTTGTGTTTGGGAGCGGAAAACCCTGCGTAATGAGGACTGGGCTTTATTTAGAGTAGTAAAAACCGAGACATGCTTGGAGAGGTCTCGCATAAACCTGTCGCCGAATAATAGACCATCGGCTTCTGGTCCCAACTCTTTAGAGCTTAAATCTACCAATTTGGCATCAATTTTCTAGAGTGCTGCTTTTCGTCTTTCTACCGACATTGCCACATTGGCGTTGCCCAATAGGCATAGAGCTCGCTGAGCCCATTCTCTTACGGTGTGTGGGTCAAATTCACCGCTAGTGAGTGCCTCATCTGCCAGGATAAAAATCTGGATTATAGGACCTGAAATGTCCAGAAGTTTCTCTTGGGCCGTTTTTAACCCTTGTTCAATACCCTTACGAGGGTCTTTGCCAGATTTAGTTAAGTAAGTGACAAGCATAGGGTCAAATTCAGGGGTAGAGCCAACTTTGCATGGAATAGTAGGTCTTGGGCATTCAGCCATTAATTTATTTCTAATTTCTTTCTCGAGGGGCTTGCGAAGCCACATTTTGCAGAAATTGGCAATATGGTCAGGAGGGGCCCATTCTGCAGATCGTGGGTGACGAATCGCCCTTGGATCAAGAAAGGGGAGGCCTGAAGCATCCAGAAGGATGTCTGAGGCAGGCTCTTTAGATGGAGGGGCACCCTTAGTATCCTGATTGAGAAAAGTTTCCTTAACAAACTCCGACGCTGAGGAATCCTGGGGCACATTCGCAGTGGAATCCTCATCAGAGTACGTGGGGTCATAGTCATTTAAAATATGGCCAGCTAGTCGGGAAGTAGATCCCTCAAGGGGATCTGTAGGATCCTGCATGGTGCAAGGCAGAGAATGTTTAAAAAGTTTGGCAGGAGCTTTGCCTTTGCCCGCTGTAGCGCTATTCCCTTTCTAGGGTATTTTGCGCGGGGCATTTTCTTGGTCAGAAAGGTGGGAGTCCTCTGAGTCAGAGGGTTGGTGTGTAGAGGGATGAACCTCTGCAGCAGTCTGTTCATGATAGGCTGCCAAAGCCTAGGGAATGGACTCCGCAATGGTGGAGAAAAGCCATTCCCGAAGTTCTGCAGAGATTGCAGGGTCTTGACGGTCTGACATAATTTTAATTAGTGTTTTAGAAGAAAAATTATTAGAGCGAAAAATGGCAGTTTGAAATCACAGTTGGTATTAAATTATATTAGTCAGGTTTGACACTTAAAAGATGAGGCAACTCAGCTAAAATACTGGGAAATAAGGTGGGGGTCACCCACTACACGGGTTAAATCACTAATGTGTAATTGAATATTATGGGGGTCACCCAGTAATTAGAGGTGGTGATCTTCCACTTAGTTCTTAAGTAATAGGTGTATATATATATAATAATCAATACTAAAGCAGCTGGTGATAAACTAGTATAATACAGATATGTAATGATAAGTGGGGGTCACCCACAATACAGGAAAAAATGATATAGTGATAAGTGGGGATCACCCACAGAAATAAACAATACAGAAATAGATATGTGGGGGTCACCCACAGAATAATAAGGTGGTGTCAGCCACACAGTAATATTTTAATAATGTGAAAAATATATTATAAAAAAACAATTGCTTTATTAGAAAAACAGGGAAGGGGTCACCCAAACAGTTGAGCAGGCTGATCCTTGAGAGCAAAGTACCTGCAAGTGTATAGAAAGAAAGGTGATCAGACTTCTGATCCACATGGATACAACAACAACAAAACCCTTAATGAAAGGGTAACTTGCTGGAAGGACTTACCTTCCGAAAGGGCTATATTAGTGCCCACAGAAGAATCCTCCGGTCTGGAGCCGCGGAGTCCGGAAAAACCGTGAATACCGCGATCAAAGATGGCCGCCACGAGTAAGAGGGGGCGGCGCTGGCCGGCAAAAGGCGGGAAAATGCGAAAAGAGCGCGAAGGCTGCAATGAAGGTAACGGACTCCTGGGAAATGGAGTCCGTTACTGAAGAGATTCCCCTGACGGAAGGGGAGGGAAATAACCCGGCGGGCCATTTCTGTGGTGAAGTGAGAGAACGGCCTGGCGGGAATTGAATATTTAGTAGACCAAATTAAAGGTGTAAACCTTTTTTTAACAGAGATCAGAAAAAACAAAAATATATATATATATATATATATATATATATATACATATCAAATAGGTGAAATAAAACTGTTGTTAGTGGCAGTAACAAAAAGAATCCATGAACCTGCAATTAGGGTTACCCCAGTATAGACATATTCATGGAAAAACCATCAAACAATTAATGACAAGGTAAAAAGTAATTAATGAGACTAGGCAACGTAATCAGAATAGACTCACCTGGGAGGCAAGCAGCAAAGAAAGAGGAAGTGGGAGGAGTCTGATGGCACTATATTGTTGTATGATGTGTTATGATTGGTTGAATTTTTTACAACCTTGTTTACTACTTCTTTGCTGCTGGGAGTTACAGTAAAGAAAGATAAGCAAATATGAAGCCTCCTGTCTTGCCATAAAATTAATATACCGAATATAATGTGGACTGTGTTCATAGATCCAGCACTAAAGTTTTGTTAACAAACTGAAACCCTTTAACCCAAATTATTTCTACACTGTACTTCCTCCTTCTGTGTTTTTTTGCTTTACCACAAGCCATGCTGTCTGGGCAGCATAGAGAGTGTTTCCATAGATTGCTTTTTAAATCCTTACCACAAGCACCATCTATTAATCCTGCAAAAAGAAATGCATTAAACAGGCACTATGTGAGCACGTCTGTATCATCAAGAAAATAATCTTTTGAAAGCAGAAACATTAAGCAAGTAGGAGTCCAGGAATCAGTGCAGCAGAACAACAAAATGTAGAAAGCCGAAAAGTGAATCATTTATCCGATAATAAAATATTAACTGAGAAATGGTGAAAGAGCAGCTGTAAAAATGAAAGTGTGTGTATTTATACCCAGGGCAGGTGGAAAACCAGCTGAGTCAGAGATGCAAGGGGTCGTCACAGCATAGTAACATAGAATGTGACAGCAGATAAGAACCATTTGGCCCATCTAGTCTGCCCAATTTTCTAAATACTTTCATTAGTTCCTGGCCTTATCTTATAGTTAGGATAGCCTTATGCCTATCCCACGCATGCTTAAACCCATTTTCTGTGTTAACCTCTACCACTTTAGCTGGAAGGCTATTCCAAGAGTCCACCACCCTCTCTGTAAAGTAATACTTCCTGATATTATTTTTAAACATTTGCCCCTCTAATTTAAAACGATGTTCTCTTATATAGTCTCCTCCTTTACTGTGTTGATTCCCTTTATGTATTTAAATATTTCTATCACATCCCCCCTTCTCGTCTTTCCTCCAAGCTATACATGTTAAGATCTTTTAACCTTTCCTTGTAAGTTTGTAAGCTGGTTGTGCACATCGAGTATCCCATGGTGAAGGCGATCTCCCTCAAGCCTCTTGATGCCTTCAGCAGACACTTATGGGTAACACTATCTCAGTTGCAAGCAGCTCCTGTGACCCTGACTGGGGCGTTAGCAATCGACACTGAGGCCCAACGCGGCCCCCTGGGGAGCCTGGCTGCTGGGACCCCATCACCGATTGAGATGGACCACGCAAAATACTTGCCGAACCCCATCTCCTTACAGCAAATGGTTACTCTAACTGCTTACACACTGCTGTAACTCAACGAGCTGTTCCACAGCATCAACCAATCCTGGAGAAGAGTTCCTGGGCCCTTGCACATTACTCTAACTCATGTCTGGCATATGTGACCTTCATGGTGGACTGGCTATCTACACCCTGAGCGTGATATCGGTAATGGGAGTATGAAACTTGTGACTGTGTCCTGCCAGGATGGATTTGATGTTCTCGACAGGGGGATTGCGGTCACCTCTCCGTGGGCTGCGGGCCAGTTATGATAGGAGTTACTCTTCCGTCCCAGACAGGCTGTATATTTAAATTGCTCGTTTTTTGGGACCCAGGGGCATTTACTCGATATGGTATGCCTTTCTTTTTATTGTACTCTTTAGCGTTGACCGTCCCATGCCATTCTGTTTAACTTACTTCCTTTTTTTTTTTTTTGTAATTCTTTATTTTCAATGACAGAAAAGGAAACAGGTATATGAGCAGTGCATAGGCTTACGCAGAGGCTATGATTTGTATTTTACAGTGGTTTCACATTAATACAGAAAAGCAGAGAGTATGTTGTTAGGTGTAGATACCACTGTGTAAGCTTTCAACTTGTACTGTTTCTTTCTGACAGGTTTTTTGTTTTTAAGACATAGTACAATCAAGAAAACAAGAAAAATAAAACATAGATTTAACTTTGTAAACATAGAAGGTGATCGTGGGCCGGGGTACCGGTAAACCCGGACCAGTGGTGGGTGGAGGGGAGGGGGGGGGGGGGAAGCATCCTGGTTGTCCGTTCTTGTATAGGAGTACGTCTGGTCTGGTTATAGGACTCAACTGTTAATGTAATTTTCCCATGGTTCCCAAGTCTTAGTAAAGGCTTTGGTGGAGCCACGAACTCTGGCCGTAAGTTCGTCCATGAGGTGACAGTCCTTGATCTTGTTAATAACTGCGGACACCGGGGGGACGTCTGGCCTTAACCACGTTTGGGCTAAGGCCCTTCTGGCTGCTAGGGTGAGTTTGTTAAACAGGCGTAGGTCTGAAATGGGCCAGTCCTCTACCGGTCTGGCCAGGAGGAACGTCCATGGGTCTATCGTGATGTGTCTATCCATAACTTGGGAGATTAATGATTGGATTGCCTTCCAGTAAGGTTTAATTTTGGGGCAACTCCACCACATGTGAATATAAGTCCCTTTTTCTCCGCAGTTGCGCCAGCAGAGATCATTGGGTATCTTGTTCATGTGGTACAGTTGCACCGGGGTGGTGTACCACCGGAACATTGTTTTATAGGACTGTTCCTGCATCGTAACGCATATTGAAGTTTTAGTGTTTGCCTCCCATATGTCCTGCCAGTCGGTGCCTTCTAGGGTTTCCCCTAAATCTGATTCCCATTTGTCAGTGTAGTGGAGGGGTCCCCATTCTTGGGTAGAGGAGCAGAGGTGGGAGTATAACTGAGAGATCATACCCCGTTGGTATCGTTCTGCGTGGCAGATTCTTTCAAAGAAGGTCTGCTTGGTTTTGGCGGCTGTTTTCACGGTCCTTAGGTTGGCGTAGTTCCTCAGTTGAATGTACCTAAAAAAGTCTGCTGGGGTTAGGGTAGTTCTGGTTTGTAGGTCCGCAAAGGGGATTATTGTATCTCCAACGTACAGTTGGTGGACCCTTTGTAGGCCCGCTCTTTCAAGGCCTTTAAAGTCCCAGGGTCGCATACCCGGGGCAAAGGCCCTGTTTCTTAGTATGGGGGTGAGGGGGGAGGTGGCGGAAGTGAATCCGTATTTTATGGCTATTTTGTCCCACAATTGGATAGAGTTAGTGATGGCTGGGCATGATGTTCGTGGAAGTGCCCTGAGTTCCCTGGGTGTCCAAATGTAGAATTGAGGGAGATCTGACTGCATGAGTAACGATTCCAGGTCTACCCATCTTCTAGTGTCTGGGGGGGTATGCCACATCGCTATTTGTGTCATTTGGGCTGCTAAATAGTAAAAGTAGAGGTGGGGGAGGCCTAGGCCTCCTCTCGTTTTGGGGCGATAGAGTATGTTGCGGGCTACTCTGTGCCTCCTGTTTTGCCATATGAAGCGGTCTATTGTCAACTTACTTTCTTTACGTATTATAAGTAACCTCTGTTCATCGTACCATACTCTAAATGTAAAAAAATTGTGCAGAGACTTAGACATATATTTCAATCATCCTGTGTATCCACTCTAATGATACCTTCTGCAGTGTCTTTTTTTTTATTCTGTAAAACTTGCAATGCACTTCAAAAATAAAGAATTGGAAAAAAAATATCCTTGTGGGGATACGGTCTCCAGTACTGCGTACAATACTCCAAGTGAGGTCACACCAGTGCTCTGTACAATGGCATGACCACTTACCTCTTTCTACTGCTTATACCTCTTACTATACAACCAAGCATAATAAAGGCATTGCAAATACCAATAGTCTCTGTCTGCGGTCTGGTTTGTGCCTGGTGGGTCCACCAAACTCAAGCAGCTTGATCCCTCCAGGGCTCATAAAGATAGAGTGGTACACGATCAACTGGAATGCAGGGAATTTGATCCCATAAGATTTTATCTTATTATATATGTTTGTAAAGTGTATCGATGCTCTGCACTACATGTTCTTATATTTTTGTCCTAAAGGTTCAACACAAGGAATTAAAAGAACACTTTATATAAATACCATCAAATTTGTATATGTTTGTTTTGTGCACCAACGTTTTGGTTGACAGAAGAAAGAATGATTAGTAAAAACATAGTAAGCTCTTGGTCTTTGCAGGTGTGAGATTACTGTATTTTAGTTCCTCATTGTCAACAAGTGCTGAAAAAGAAAATATTGAGTTCAGGCCATAAACCAAGGGTCAACTCCATAGTAATCTCCAGTATCACAACAGCGCTAGCTTGGCAGGTTAGATGCTGTATTATGTAACGTAAAGAACACTGTGATAATAAATACTGTGAGTTAGTGGGCATGGCTGGATTATTGTATCGGTTTGTTTATGTCTGACCCTTTTTATATGTTATTTGTATTCTGCGCTGGTGCAATAACCTGTTTTTGGTAACTGTGGAGGGAAGAAAGGCTGACATGCAAATGGACTGAAGGATAGGCACAAGGTATCCATAGATTTATAATGGTGATAGATGTAAAGTCATGCTCTTGTTATTTGACTGTTTAAAGGGCCAGCACTCTTTGAAAGAAAATTTATGGTAGTTCATGATTTTGGCAGTGCCTCACTCATCGGACATCTGGTAAACACTCTGCAACATCCGTAGCTTACTCCCTAAACTGGATGCACTGCAAGCCTGGTGTTCCCATTACAAACCAAAAATCATTGTGCTCTCAGAATCTTGGTTAACGACTAAAATACCAGACTCTGCCATTGCAATACAGGTTTATTCATGTTTTAGAAATGGCAGAGCAGAGAGAGGAGGAGGCATTGTTATTTATGTTGACAATTCCATAAAATGTACCCGCTTATAAAACTTTAGCCCCTCTGCCAACTTTGATTTCCTTTCTGGCACAATTGAGATCCCGTGCAGTAAATCGATCATTGTTGAAGGAATCTACTACTCACCTAGCTCCCTAGTGTATTCCCTATCTGGCATAGCCCATCTCCTTAGTGAAACCATAGCTCAAAACCCCAAAATTGAACTTTTGCTCTTTGGAGATTTTAATATTGATTGGCTGCATCCTAAAAATAAAAGTTCTTGCTCACTGTTGAAGACTTTGCAGCGAACACAATTAATCTCCTCCCCAACTCGCATAAACATTAAAAGCCATAACCATACCCTGCTCGATTGGATTCTCTCCACTTCCTTCTCCTGATAGAATCCAGGAGGCAGGTGTTCTCCCTAACTGTTTCAGTGATCACTGTTTAGTGTACTGCGTGCGCAAAATAAAGGCAACTAAATCCTCTCCCAAGGTTAAAATCACCAGGTCCTTCAAAAAATTTAATCTTGAATCCTTCCTTAATGACATCAAGAACCTTCCATGACACAGATTAAACATTATCTCAGATCCAGACTGTGCAGTTGAATTATTTCAGTTTGAATTCTTTCTACAAGTTTGGAATTTGCATGGCCCGCTGCGTAAGGTGAGAGTAAAAGGAGCACATATGAACTGGATTACATCTGACCTCATCCAAATGTACCAATTTCAGGATTCATTGTGGTCAAAGTTCAAGCGTACTGGCTCTATGAATGATCACTGTGCATATAGACAATGGCGAAATATATGCATGTAGAATATTGTATATTCTATGTTTCTATTGATTATTTATTGATGTCTGGATTGACATAAGTAACAGATGGTATCAATAAGTCACAAGGTTTTCTTGTATGAGAACTCTGGAATGTGGGGTCATGTCCTTATTTGGCTAGAGTTATACTCTGATGTCAGTATGGGCATATCTATATAGTAACTGAACAAAGGGACACAAGGTCTCTCTGTCTCTCTCTCTCTTGATACGACGATGTAGAAACATAGAAACATAGAATGTGACGGCAGATAAGAACCATTCGGCCCATCTAGTCTGCCCAGTTTTCTAAATACTTTCATTAGTCCCTGGCCTTATCTTATAGTTAGGATAGCCTTATGCCTCTCCCTTCAGAAGTCCAGCAATTACCATCTGCTGTTGAACATCCATGATCATGTAACATCCTTTGTTGTTTTATTATGTATCCGTAACTCTAAGAATAAACCTGAAGAAACCGTAAGTCAGATTGCACATTAGTACTTTTCATTAAGATAGACGAATATTAACATGGCGAGCCTTTGACCCAAGACTATATATCCAAAATACGTATATATCAATTGACTGGAAAAAGACACAGAAGAAAGAAGATGCAAAATGTATTACAAAGCAAACAAAATTGGCCAAGGCCCAATATTTCTATGACAATCTGAACAATAACATCTCAAACCCTAGAAACTTTTGGAAAGTCTTAAATAAATTACAAACTCCCCCAATCCACTCCCAACCCCCCACTGTCAAAGTGGATAACCAAACCCTGCAACTTCCCTTAGATGTAGCAAATGCCTTTAACAATTATTTTGTCGGATGCTCTACTGCCCTGACTGCCAAGCTAATAAATGACACGCATCCTGAAACTACAAATGTGGATCAGGTCACACTAAATTTGCAAAGGCCCAATATAGACAAGTTTATTTTTAGACCTGTACCTGTTAGTGTCATTAAAAAAAACATCTTAATAATCTAAAAATGAAAAACCAGTCTGGACCTGACCAAATCCCAGCAATGCTGCTGAAGCTCAGTGTGCTAGCAATTGCTAAACCTGTCACAACCCTAATTAATGAATCTTAGGTCTCTGGGTACATACCCAAACTTTGGAAGAATGCAAAAGTAGTGCCTATCCATAAAAGTGGTGACACTACTTTGGTTTCTAACTATCGCCCAATATCATTGCTTCCAGTATTGTCAAAAATCTTAGAAAAATGCGTACATATGCAACTATATGAGTATTACCAACAATCAAACTATCTGACCCCTGATCAATTGTGTTTTCGCCTGAATCACTCCACTACAACTGCCCTCTTAAAAGTTTGCAATGACATCCAATCTGGCATGGAACAAGGAGACCTAACTGGAGCTATTTTCCTTGATTTTGCAAAGGCCTTTGACACAGTAGACCACGACATTCTACTGCACAAACTCAAAAACTTGGGTATTGGTGATTGTGTGCTAACCTGGTTTTGATCATATGATCGCTCACAATATGTGTCCATTTCTGACAGCGACTCCCTCCCTCTCCCAGTAACGTGTGGTGTTCCCCAAGGTTCCATTCTTGCCCCCCTACTATTTACATTATTTATAAATGATTTGCCTAATGTCTACAAATCCTCGAATGTACACATGTACGCAGACGACACAGTAATCTATGTAAGCAAATCCGATCTACCACAGCTTGAGGCTGTGCTCCAAGACCAGTTTACAGAGGTAGAAAAGTGGATCACAAAAAAAAAAACTCTTCCTAAACACAAAACTGTAACAATGATCTTTGGAACAGTACCTAAATTACACAAATTACACAATTCCCACCTATCCATCAAAACATTCAAATAGCACACTGACCGCAGTCCACTCTTTCAAATACTTGGGTATCTTGTTATCCCCATCTAACTTTTGGCCTCCAAATAGAAAAACTTGCATCTAAACTTTATCCAAAACTAGGTGCCCTGTACAGAAACAAATCCTGCCTAAGCCCTACAGTAAAGGAAAAGATTGAACAGCAAATGCCGATGCCAATTATTGATTATGGGGATGTAGTATATGCATCTGCACCACAATCCCACCTTAATAACTCAATACATTGTATAACTCGTTCTGCCGATTTGTGCTTCGAATGTAATTACAGGATCCACCATTGGTACATGCTAAAAGAACTGAACTGGTTGTCGCTAGAATGCAGACGCACCCTTCATCTTTCCAGCCTTGTGTTTAAGATCTTTTCTGGGAAGCTCCCACCCTACCTGAGCAGAATGCTCTCCTCGGTTGTTCCCAATAACCTCCGATCCAGTACCAGCACTTTATTTAGTCTACCTCAATACAAAAAGAAAGCAGCCCAATCTTCCTTTTCCTACAGAGCCCCGCAATTATAGAACGACCTTCCACACACTTTCAAATCTTCCCCAAGCCTAAAGTCCTTTAAGAGATCCCTCTCTACATACCTCAAAACAGAATGCACCTGTCATGGTTGATTATATATTTCCTACCTGTTTTATACTAAAATTTGTATATATTGTGTATTAATATTGTTTTTGTATTTTAGTGTACCCTATTGTATCAATGCAATGTTTTGTAGACCCAGGACATACTTGAAAACAACAGAAATCTCAATGTATCTTTCCTGGTAAAATATTATATAAATAAAATAAATATGGAAGGTTGCTGGTTTCATAATGATAGTCAGTTTAAATAGCTGTTAGCTGTTTGCTCCGTAGTTTCCTGTTATTTCCTTGTTTTATAAAAAGCCACCCAGTTCTGCATGATATATGCCTGGGTGAAAGCCTGTCTCGGCATAGTGAGCTGATACTGTATCGGTAGATCTTGGTGGCAACCTTCCATCGCTCCTTGTTGACTTCTAAATTTTTCTTTTTGCTGAGGATCTACCCTTTTCGGCTCAGAGGTCGCAGATCCGTTGTGTCTATTGTGGTGCTTTGGTGTACCTCTATAAAGCAGTATCCATGAAGTCTGTAATATCCATACAAACCTTGTTCTGGAGATCTGAGTTAGCCGTGTGTTCGTAACTTTGTTAAGTATGGCAGCCTTGTTTTTAGATCATGATAATATTGGCTGTTGCATTCTGGGTTTATTTGATTACAGTTGCAATTCAGTGATGTGGTAGTTACAGTCCATGAAACATCATGTTATGGTGTCATTGCCATCATCATTGTCTAGAATAATTATATTATTTTTAATGGATTTGGTATCTTGTATGTTTGGTTTAAGAGGAAATGTTTTGTTGTGTGTATTTGTACATTGTATCTCTGTGCCTCTTCTCTGAGAATTGAACTTGATGATATGATAAGCCATTCACTTATCTGTTATTTGTAGGCTCTGATGTTTTTATTTTTTGTGTCCCCGAGGCCGCCCGTGCCAGATTTGTGAATGATTCCTAATGATTTCAGCATGGCAGCTTGACTTGATTCATTAGCCGCACGCTGAGCCCAGAACGGCTAATGTATAACACTGCATTGAGAGAGTGAAAACTGTATAGTACTGAGTATAGAGACAGCTTCACACCAGCAAATGAGGGGTTAAAAATGAAAATAGCCAGCTTTTCCATGGTTGGCTGCTTTGATGCATATATCTTGCTGGTTTATAGCTGGCACTGTGAAATGAATCTGGAGATGTTAGCAGGCCCTTTCACAGGGAGATGAGTCAGATCTTATTTCTATCATGCTGACTACAGGCAGAGCTCACACTCATTATCAATTAAATAGAGGGAGGATTTTCATAAATCAACCAGGATCCACCTTGTAATATCAGGAAAGGGCAATCCGTGATGCAATGGGGAGGGATGGGCTGCGGTGGCTCAAAGCTGCACATCCATTCAATAATAAAGAATTGTCTTACTCATTGTACCTTGTTATATAAAGCCATTAGAACTGAATCCCCAGAGAGTTACATTGTCATAAATGGCAAAACAGCCTATGGTACATTTCTGCTACACTGCAATCCGCTGTACAGATCCAGCGCAGGTAAGAATGAAGGGTAATACGTGAGATTTTCCAGGAATCTTCAGAACAGAATGTAATAAATTATAGAGTGAGGAAGCAGGGAAGGGAGGCGGCAGACATTCTTTACCTATTCTATCTAGAGCCGCAGAAATAATTTATAACTGATACACATAGACATGAGATTTACATACCTCCCTAAAAGCTCATCAACTTAGCATATCATTACTCTCGCTGCGCCTGCCTGCCTGCCATGCATCACTTCATTCAACCTGTCCTTTCTAAATTAAATTTAGCCTTTCTACCCAAAAGCAGCTTCCAGCCGTTTCATAATATTGTTATTATTGACATTTATACAGAGCCAACATATTCCGCAGTGCTGTACAACTGGAGAAATATGCACCAAACCGAGAGGTAAAGAAGGCCCTATCCGTGAGCTGACATCTAGCTTTTGAATATCTCTATACAAAATACTTGGCTTGCTAGCGTGTGAGCTTACAATCTAAGGGAGCTCTAATGATGCTAATGCTTTGCAATAACCTCTGTGCCCCTCTAATTACACTGCACTTTACTTGTACATCTCCATCATTCCATGTCTTCCACATTGTAAGCAGACTTCTGTAAAGCAGAGTTCAGTTGGTGTTCTATACATAAAAGCACAAGTAAAACGGTAAAAAAAATTAATGTTCCTTTAGTTTGAAATAAAAAGGTCTAACACTGATCCAGCCAGTTTATAACAAGGTAATAAAACAAGCTCCCCATCCGTGTAAATAAATCATAGTTCGTAGCAGTCACAACATACTTCATTTTCCCTGTCAGTGTAATGTACACCGCAAATATTGTATCTCAAACCAGAGAAAGGGTCTGATGTTATTTATTGTGATCATGTGGTTGAGTTTAGTTGGACTGCACTGGAGTAATTTGCTCTTTCTATTAAAATAAAGTTGGTTTATACCAGACTGATTCAGTGCGCAGTGCAGAATACCCTGCTGTGCCTTATATAAGGTATTTGATCAATGAGAGGTCAGCCTTTATCTCCAGCCTCTGTCTGTGAAATTCAGGGCGAGAAAGCACGGAATGTTGCGTAGGCAGCAAAACAGCCTGATTGCAGTGACTGGCTGCACTATGAGGGCCGTACAGTTGTAGTTTAATGTCCGCCTCATCATGAATTGTCCATTACATCCGTCTGAACTCACCATTCAGATACTCTAGGCTAAATCAGCAAGCGCCTGTATTTCATTTGAAGATATTGTGTTGGCCTAAAATCTAAACATTTATTGTAAAGTAGTCTCTAAGCAAGCGTAGTGAGTTGCTGAATTCATACGTTACTATCTAACGCTGGTTCTGAGTGACACAGCTTCAAAGGCAGAACGTTGCCAGACCTGGTAAAACTTTGACATGCGCACAGTCGATTATTCGGCAGGTGCGCTGTTTACCCCAACCCCCCAATAACTTACAGACACCGTATTTCTGTTGGAATATAAAAGTCCACAGCTTTATTTATTATTATAAACAAGGTAACAAATTGGGGTCATTGCCACAAATGTAAATTTACCTCCACCCCCCACCGTACATAAATTACCCCCGGCAATGACCCCGCCCAATAACAATAAATAACATTATAAATAACAAATAACACATAACACCTGGCCTACCAAAGAGGCCCCATATCCATAACTTTTTTAACTGTAGGGGTGTACCGAGACCCCCCTACACCACCTGGTTCTGAGCCACCGATGAGCTCGAACCCACAAACCATTTCACACTCCATTCTAATCCAGCCTAACCAATTTATACTCCTCCTACCTTCCAATTACCCAAGCCCTATTGTGATGTAATTCCAGTAAAATACAAGTTTAGCAGGCTAAGATTGCCACAAGGCATATGTATGTATATGTGTTTGTAGTATCAGTTAGTTAATAACACGTAGCTAAGATACTGTCATCACTGTACTGACCAGGTGCAGGAATGTAAGAACTGGAATTACGCGTCCCTCTCCTTTGTATCAGATGAGCCACGTGGTTAGACCGGATGGATGAGTTTAGACTCTATTCATTAAATAGGTTAAGGGTATGTGTGGGTGTAGTTAATTGTGGGAGGAGCTACAGTGCTATATAAGGAATGTACTCTATGTATTCAGTACTCAGACTTTGCTGTATTTTGGTGACGCTAGTCCCTCTGAGTCCCGATCGGTGATCCAATAAAGAATCTCTTCCTTCCTGAAGAAACCTGTGTCCATCTCTCTGTGCTTGGCTTCCGTCAGTTTCTCCGGTATCATTTGGTGCATTGGCCGGGAAGCTCATCGTTCAACGGTAGCTGAGAGGCAGAGGCGTGAGACGGTCTATCTTTGCCCACGTTCTCTACGGCTGCACCCCTGAACTTCTGCGTGGACCTCCCTTCGTCTCGGCGCCACTGGTCTGTTGTCCAGGAGATCATCGGCCTCTACGTAAGAAGTGCTGGGGTGTCCCCGTCGATGAGTGTGAACTCAGGTTCAGGAACGAGGAGGTAAGATAACTGCTGTTTTAGACGGCAGGACCCGCTAGGGGTATACCGATTGTGCGGTAGGCCCAAAGGGCTTTTGAATCTGTATCTGCCCCCTCTGTCGGAGGGAAGGAGCGAAGGCGCACCGCTCGATCGAACGCTCTTTAGTCAGACCGTTTGATTTGGTTAGTCAGGCGGGGTCCTGGTGTAAGATAGCCCTAGCCGGACACCGGTGTCTTGTCTAGACTAGCGTTCTAGGGTGTATATTACGTTCGCTAGGTCGGAGGGACCGGGAGACTAAGCGGCGCCTGTGTAAATTCGGTTCGCTAGTTCTCATCCTATCTGGGCTAAGTGGGAAGGCGTGTAAATTTGGAACCCACTAGACTTTTGATAGTACGACTAAGAGGCGCCTGTGTAAATTCGGATCTCTAGCTCGCTATGTATATGTGGTGATTGGGCAGTGTGGCTAACCAAAACGGGTGTATATAGTTTTAGGTAGTCCATTCAAGGTACTGGCCAATAGTTTAGTTGGGAATTGTAAATGTGTTAACGATTGTTTTAGTAAAGTGTATATCTTGTTAGATAGCGCGAGCTCAGCCGTCTAGCGAGAGTGTTAATAGTGTGTTGCTGTATTATAGTGCACGGTACCATAACCCTGTATATTTACTGACATTGTATAATAAGTACTAATCATTGTCGTCCATTGCATGTTTTAACACCATAACCACTAATAATTGTATTGTGACCTTAACTTGTGCTTTGACCTATGCTAACCGTACTGTAACCGCTATTTGTAAAAGACGATGTTACTGGGTGTGTTATAGACGGGTAATTCGTATATAGA
Source organism: Pelobates fuscus (assembly GCF_036172605.1). Taxonomy (NCBI): domain Eukaryota; kingdom Metazoa; phylum Chordata; class Amphibia; order Anura; family Pelobatidae; genus Pelobates; species Pelobates fuscus. The sequence goes on from NC_086327.1 coordinate 134,562,909, forward strand.
GAATTATAGCGTGGGTGACTGTGTAGTTACGCCAAAGGGCATAATATTGATTATATAGTGACTGGTGTAGCAGCTGTGTGTGTACGGGAATTCCCTGAGTGTTTATTGTTATGGTGTACGTTTCACTTGGTAACCATACCACGTGGTGCTGTTGCCAGAGGAAACGGGTGTGACTGTTGAATAGTACGCGTGTATAGTAATCGTTGTCGACGACGTTCCACTGTTAAATATGGGCGCGTCGCAGTCAACGATTCCGGATCCCTTAGGATGTATGGTTAAGAATTTTAAAAAGGGATTCAAAGTTTGTGATTTTGGGGTTAAGATGTCCCCTGTACGTTTGGTCACTTTGTGCACTAGGGAGTGGCCTACTTTGGTTGCGGCATGGCCGCCACGTGGCAGTTTGGATCCAACTCTGGTACAGCGCTTACACGTGGCTGTATCAGGTAGGCCTGAACTTTACGGCCAGTTTCCTTATATTGATTGTTGGAGACAGGCCGTAAATGACTCGCCAAAATGGCTCCGGACATGCCACGAGGAACAGTGTCGCCTCATGGTAGCTAGGACTTGTTCGTCCACTAGGGCTGGTGTTAGGCCCATTTTGGACACGCCCCCTGAGTCCGAGATCCCTTTGCCGCCCCCTTACTTTCCGGTAAGAGGAAGTGACGCAAATACAGGAAGTCCTGTAACCCTTCCCTCATTACCCTCATCCACTTCCGCTTCCTCCTCCAGTACAGGATCCACCCCCCCTCGTACTAAATCTCCCCTTCCGGAACCAGAACCCACCCCCATTAGAAACGAATATCCTGATTTGGCGCCACTTCAGACTTCCGGTCAAGCTTCATCTAGCTCGGCCCGAAGTGTTCTATTCACTACCTTTTCCCAAAACCAACCTCCCACATCCCCATACCCTATCTCTCCCCGACCGGAACCCATGACTGACGCCCCTCCACGTAGCCCCATACAGACCCGACAGTTGACCGGTGCCCAACAATTGAGACACTATCAGATGCCTCTTCGTCTGAATCCCGGGTCAGCCTATATTAATGCCGCAGGTCAAATGGCACAAGCTGACCCTGTCTTCGTATATGTCCCTTTCACCACTACCGACCTTTTAAACTGGAAGACCCATAATTCCTCGTATACTGAGAAACCACAAGCCATGACTGATCTGTTCACCTCAATAGTACAGACACATAATCCGACATGGGCTGATTGCCAGCAGTTATTAATGACTTTATTTAACAATGAGGAAAGGACAAGAATAAATCAAGCAGCCATTAAAGCATTAGAGGATAGAGCCCGTGCTTTGAACCAAGCTAATCCAGCAGCATGGGCCGCAACACATTATCCCAACACTGATCCCGATTGGAACGTAAATGGTGCTGATATGGTTCAACTCAGAGCCTATAGAGACGCTATAATTGCTGGCATGAAAGCCGGAGGAAAGAAAGCCATTAACATGTCGAAGACAGTTGAGGTGATCCAGAAAAGCGATGAAGCGCCCAGTGTCTTTTATGACCGATTATTGGAGGCGTACCGCTTGTACACCCCCTTTAATCCGGAAGACGCAGACAATTCCCGAATGGTTAACTCCGCCTTTGTCAGCCAAGCTTACGGAGATATTAAGCGCAAGCTACAAAAGTTAGAAGGGTTTGCAGGTATGTCAATCTCCCAACTAATGGAGGTAGCTAATAAGGTCTATATGAATAGGGAAACAGAAAGCAAGAAAGAGGAGGAGCGCAAGATGCGTAAAAAGGCTGATATGCTAGCGGTAGCGATCGCAGGCGTAGATAAACGGGGCCCAGATAGAGGCAATAATAGATGGAGTAGGGAGCCTTTGAGTAGGGATCAGTGTGCGTATTGCAAGGAAGAAGGGCATTGGAGGAACGAATGTCCGCAAAGAGAGCAGTACGAGAGAGACCAACCCAGGGCAGGCTACGGAAACTTTAGAGGCAGAGCGAGAGGTAGAGGAGGTCCCGGAGGGAGTAATGGTTATAGAGGGAGTAATGGGAACAGAGGAAGTGTTAGGGAAGATAGGTATATTCCAGCAGCGCAAAGGTCCCGCGATAGAGAAGGTAGGGACTTCGTAGGATTGGCTGACACGGTCATGGAGGACTATTGATACCGACCGGGCTCCATCCCCCTTGGTCGAGCGGAGCCTATGGTCGATGTATCAATAGGGGGGAAAAGGAGTGCGTTCATGATCGACACTGGTGCTGAACATTCAGTGGTGACTAATCTAGTTGCTCCTCCATCTGGAAGGACTATTACTGTGATAGGAGCAACTGGAAGAAGTGCTGAAAGACCGGTTCTTAAAAGTCGACTCTGTACATTGGGAGGCCACGTAGTAAAACACCAATTCCTTTATATGCCTGAATGTCCAGTCCAATTGCTGGGACGTGATATGCTATCCAAATTACAAGCGCAGATTACGTTCCTACCAGATGGAACAACATCTTTAAAGTTTAATGGACCTTCAGGTATTATGACTTTATCCGTACCAAAGGAAGAAGAGTGGCGACTTTATACAGTGTTGACTAGCCAAAACCCTAGGAGTGATGAGACATTGTTTAACATACCAGGAGTTTGGGCAGAGAACAACCCACCAGGACTGGCCCGCAATATTCCACCAATAAAAATTGAACTGAAACATGGGGTTTATCCAGTGAGCCTAAGACAATATCACATTCCGCAGAAGGCTAAGAAGAACATCCAATCCTATCTGGATAAGTTCATACGGTATGGTATCCTAAAATTCTGTACTTCCCCCTGGAACACCCCATTGCTGCCTGTTCAAAAGCCCGGCACAGATGAGTATCGACCTGTGCAGGACTTAAGAGCAGTCAATGATGCGGTTGTTAGCATACATCCAGTTGTACCCAATCCATATAACCTGCTTGCTTTAATTCCGGGCGGGGCTACTTACTTCACAGTCTTAGATCTCAAAGATGCCTTCTTTTGCCTCCGAATTGCCGCAGAAAGTCAATGTATTTTCGCTTTCCAATGGGAGAACGCTGTAACGGGCTCAAAACGCCAAATGACTTGGACAAGACTGCCCCAAGGGTTTAAAAATTCACCTACCCTATTTGGTTCAGCCCTAAGTCAAGATCTATTGGATTTCGAGTCCATCCCAGGAGAGTGTGTATTGTTACAATATGTAGATGACTTGTTGATAGCAGCAGTTACAAAAGAAATCTGTCAGCAAGCAACGCACGATCTACTACACATTCTCTGGAAGGCAGGATACAAGGTGTCTAGAAAGAAGGCTCAGTTGTGTTTGCCAACTGTCAAGTATCTAGGATTCCATATCTCTGAAGGTCAAAGAATTATGGGGCCAGAGAGAAAAGAAGCTGTCTGCCAAATACCAATACCCAAGAATAGAAGACAAGTGCGAGAATTCTTGGGGGCAGCAGGCTTCTGTAGGATATGGATTCCCAGCTATGCGATACTGGCAAAACCTCTGTACGCAGCTATCAAAGGTACAGAGCACGACCCCTTCTTATGGACCCAAGAACAGCAAACGGCATTTGAAGATGTGAAGAAGGCTTTGATGAGTGCCCCAGCATTAGGTCTACCTGATCACACACGACCATTCTACTTATATGTACACGAGCAAAGAAGAATGGCTGTGGGAGTATTGACACAGTACTTGGGATCATGGCAAAGACCTGTTGCCTACATGTCTAAACAATTGGATGCAGTGGCCAGCGGACTTCCACCTTGTCTAAGAGCCATAGCTGCAGCCGCCCTGCTAGTAGCTGAAGCCGATAAACTCACTCTGGGTCAAGAACTTTATGTACGAGTCCCACATGCAGTACAGACGTTGTTGGATTACAAAGGAAATCATTGGTTTAGTAACAGCCGTATGACCAAGTATCAAGCAATGTTGTGTGAAAACCCAAGAGTGCATTTAGAGACTGTAAACACCTTAAATCCAGCTACCCTTTTGCCACAACCTACTGAAAGTCAACATGATTGTTTGGAAGTAATGGATGAAGTATTCTCAAGTAGACCAGATCTTCGTGATTTTCCCATCCAGAACCCCGATGTTCAATATTACACCGACGGCAGTAGTTATGTGAAAGAAGGGATCCGCTATGCAGGATATGCAGTGACAACAATAGACAAGGTGATAGAAGCTCGGCCACTGGCGAAAGGAACATCAGCACAAAAGGCAGAATTAATAGCACTAACACGAGCGTTACAATTGGCTGAAGGTTTAAGAGTAAATATCTATACGGACTCTAAGTATGCGTTTTTAACCACTCATGCCCACGGAGCTTTGTATAAAGAAAGAGGACTACTGAATTCAGAAGGCAAAGAAATCAAGTACGCAGCTGAAATCCTACAACTATTGGAAGCAGTGTGGGAGCCGAAAGAAGTCGGTATCATACATTGTCGAGCGCATCTGAGAGGAGATGGTGATGTAACCAAGGGAAATCGGATGGCAGATAGTGCAGCTAAGCGTGCTGCTGAATCAGGAAGACAGGAGTATGTGGGGCATATAGCTGCTCTTATACCAACTCCACTGTCCCAATGGACTCCAGTTTATACAGCTCAAGAAGAGGAGTGGTTAAAGACTGAACCGGGAAAGTATCTGGAGAACAAGTGGTATCAGCTAGAAGATGGAAGAATAGTTATACCAGCATCGCTAGCGGTAGAAATTGTCCAAAATTATCACAACGGGACACATTCTGGGAGAGACAGTACTGAAGAATCTCTTAGAAAACATTTCTACATACCAAGATTGTCCAACTTGACTCAGGCCATTGTACGTAGATGTGTAACGTGTGCTAAAAATAATGCAAGACAAGGACCAGTAAAGCCACCAGGAGTTCAGTTTATGGGGGGACTCCCCATGTCCGATCTACAAATAGACTTTACAGTGATGCCTAAGTCGGGTGGACATCGTTACCTGCTGGTAATTGTGTGCACCTATTCAGGCTGGGTAGAAGCATGTCCTACTCGTACAGAGAAAGCAGGAGAAGTTGTGAGATTCCTGCTACGAGAAATAATACCCCGATATGGACTACCCTGTTCTATAGGATCGGACAATGGTCCAGCTTTTGTTCACCAGTGCCTACAACAACTGACTCATATGCTTGGTATAAAGTGGAGGCTTCATACTGCATATAGACCCCAGAGTTCTGGTAAGGTAGAGAGAATGAATAGAACTATAAAGAACCAGTTGGCTAAAATGTGTCAGGAAACCCAACTTAAGTGGAACGTTCTCTTACCCATAGCTTTATTGCGAATCCGCAGTACCCCTACCAGAAGGATGGGCCTCTCTCCTTTTGAAATCATGTATGGGCGACCACCTCCCGTACTTGGTAACTTAAGGGGGGACTTGAGTCAGTTGGGAGAAGGAATTACCCGGCAGCAGGTTGTAGAGTTGGGTAAGACTATGGAGGAGGTACAGAAATGGGTACAAGATAGATTACCTGTGAATATTTATCCCCCTGTTCATAGTTATCATCCAGGAGACCAAGTGTGGATTAAAGAGTGGAATAATGTACCGTTAGGGCCCAAGTGGAGAGGTCCTTATGTTGTTCTTTTGTCTACCCCTACAGCAATAAAAGTAGCAGAAGTGACTCCGTGGATACATCACTCCAGGGTTAAACCAGCAGCAGTCGATTCTTGGCAAGTTACAGCAGATCCAGAGAATCCCTGCAAGATCCGGTTAAAACGCACTACTCAGTCGGAGTAACGAGGAATTATTGTGGATTACAAATTTTATTGTTACAGGTGTGAGTGAGAAGGCCATAATAAAGCCTGTCCGCTTACCATCACATAGTGTATAAGCCAGGAAAGTCTCGAAGGGACACCTGTGAAGATGAGCAGAACTCCATTCCCTGCAGCCCCTCACATCCTGGAAGCTGAGGCGCCATCGCACGGACGAAGACTGAGGATGACGGCGAAAGATGTGCTTTTGATAGTGTTTATTTATATGTGTTTTTATATTCAGGAAGGTAGAGGTACCGACACTCCTAGCTGTGAGGTATGCATTAAGACTACGAGAACAGGTAACCATATTTCCCAAACCCTAATTTGGCATTCACAATACGAATGTAAAGGAGATGTATCGAGATGTAGATACTTAAATATAGATTATAGTGTGTGCCATTTAGGAGTAGGAGAACCTAAGTGCTTCAGTCCGGAGTATCAGCCTCGTACAATTTGGTTGACTCTCAGGAATGGAGATCCTCAGGGGACCCTAATTAATAAAACGGTGTTAGAATCCGTACATTCTTCGGGTGTTCTGCTATTTGATGCGTGTAAAGCGATATCGAGTGGTAGAAAGCCGTGGAATGTATGTGGGGATCTTAGATGGGAGAGGACGTATGGGTCTAACGATAAATATATTTGTCCCAGTAGCAAAAATAAATATGTAAGTCCTAGATGCCCAAATAAAGACTATAACTTTTGCCCATATTGGTCTTGTGTGGGGTGGGCAACTTGGGGACAGACAGTAGACAAAGACATGATAGTGACTAAGTTGCCGACTAGCCCTTATTGTAAGTCTATGGAATGCAACCCAGTCCATATACTCATTAATAACCCCGACAAGTTCTTAGATAAGTATGGAAATTTATTTGGGTTTCAAATATACGGGACGGGTTTAGATCCTGGGACATTATTGTTTATAGGAATAGAGACTGATACGGTATCCTCCCAGACTCATCAAGTATACCATTCCTTTTACGAAGAGATGAGTATAGATAATAAGATCCCCCATAATGCTAAAAACCTGTTCATCGATTTAGCTGAAAGTATTGCCGGTAGTCTTAATGTTACCAACTGCTATGTGTGTGGAGGTACTAACATGGGAGACCAATGGCCTTGGGAAGCAAAGGAGGTAATGTCCGGTTCTGAGGCAGTTCAACAATTAATATCTTCACAAGCCGATTATCAGATGAGTGTTAGAGGTAAATCTGAGTGGAGATTAAAGACCTCCATCATAGGTTATGTTTGCATAGCAAGGAAAGGAATAATGTATAATACTTCTGTAGGAGAATTAACTTGTCTAGGGCAAAAAGCTTATGATGATGATACAAAGAATACAACTTGGTGGTCGGCTTCAAATGTCTCAGAACCATCAAACCCGTTTGCTAGATACGCCAATTTAAAGGATGTGTGGTTTGATCTATCCATCACATCTACTTGGAGAGCCCCAGCAAATTTGTACTGGATCTGTGGTAAGAAAGCCTATTCGGAGTTGCCACAGGACTGGGAAGGGGCATGTGTGTTGGGTATGCTCAAACCATCCTTCTTCTTGTTACCGATTGAAACAGGTGAGACTTTAGGTGTTAAAGTGTATGATGTGAATCATAGGAAGAAAAGGGGACCCATAGAGATAGGCGCCTGGGAAGATGATGAATGGCCTCCCCAGCGTATTATAGATTATTATGGGCCAGCCACGTGGGCTGAGGATGGTACCTTTGGTTATAGAACCCCTATTTATATGCTCAACCGTATTATAAGATTACAGGCGGTGGTTGAGATTATCACAAATGAGACATCACAAGCGCTCAATCTTCTAGCGAAGCATAACACCAGGATGAGGACAGCAGTCTACCAAAATAGATTAGCCTTGGATTACCTTTTGGCAGTAGAGGGAGGTGTATGTGGGAAGTTTAACCTAAGTAATTGCTGTCTTCAAATAGATGACGAAGGGCAAGCAATAGCTGAGCTTACTAGCCATATGGTTAAACTAGCGCATGTGCCTACTCAGGTATGGAAAGGGTACAATCCAAGTAGTTGGTTTGGTAGCTGGTATGAGTGGTTTGGAGGGCTTAAGGCAGTGGTAGGTGGAGTCCTACTGATTTTACTGTTGTGTCTACTCCTACCGTGTCTTATACCCTTAGTAGTTAGGTCTGTGCAAAGCCTGATAGGAAGTATAGCAGAGAGGAAGGCTGCTGCACAGATAATGGCGATATATAAGTATAAGGCTCTAGATCAGGGAGAACCAATGCAAGAAGATGAATGTTGAAGATTCACATCATAAGATAAGTCTGGTCTGGTTCATGGTAACCTGAGGTATATGCAAACCAAGGTTAAGTGATGCCTCAAGTAATTGTGAAATATCAGAGGCATCAAAGGGGGGAATGTGATGTAATTCCAGTAAAATACAAGTTTAGCAGGCTAAGATTGCCACAAGGCATATGTATGTATATGTGTTTGTAGTATCAGTTAGTTAATAACACGTAGCTAAGATACTGTCATCACTGTACTGACCAGGTGCAGGAATGTAAGAACTGGAATTACGCGTCCCTCTCCTTTGTATCAGATGAGCCACGTGGTTAGACCGGATGGATGAGTTTAGACTCTATTCATTAAATAGGTTAAGGGTATGTGTGGGTGTAGTTAATTGTGGGAGGAGCTACAGTGCTATATAAGGAATGTACTCTATGTATTCAGTACTCAGACTTTGCTGTATTTTGGTGACGCTAGTCCCTCTGAGTCCCGATCGGTGATCCAATAAAGAATCTCTTCCTTCCTGAAGAAACCTGTGTCCATCTCTCTGTGCTTGGCTTCCGTCAGTTTCTCCGGTATCACTATCCCGCCATAGCAAGAGACTTGAACCCTTAATGTCTCGAGCGACCCCCACCACACATAAATAGGGCTTTGGAAATACCTTCCTGGAAACCTAAATTTAATAGATCACACCCCACCTCAGACAGGTGCACACCATCCCGCCTAAAATAACCGGGCAACCCGCCCTCCAATTCAAAGTGCCTCACTGGGACCCCCCCTATCCTCCTAATAAAGACAGACATGGCCTTGTTTACTTTACCTCGGCAACGTGCCACAGCCGCCGGGTCCCTGGCATGCCTCCAGTTCAACCGCGGCACCATCTCAGACCACACTATTGTAACTCCAGGGACCAGTGCCCTCACCCTATCCAGGTCCCTCTTCATTCTCCTGACCAACACCTTCTGGGGGACCAAACCTAAGTCATTGCCCCCACCGTGAATCAAAAGTATATCTGGGGCAAACCCCCTTGACAACATCCCAAAAATCTCCCCACTTATGCTCTGCCAGCTGAAACCCCGAAAACCAAACCACCGAAGGTCCACTGTGTCCAGAAGAAAACCCAGTTGTGTGCCTTGTCTCCGAACTGCGGCCCTCTTCTCCGCCCAGTAGACAAACGAGTGACCCACCAGCCAAGCGACCAAGCCTGAAAGGAAACAAATTCAGTTAACCGGCAGAGCACCCTTTACCCACATCCACAACATTCCATTCACACCAACCTTTCCGGCCTTACATATGCACGGAACCTGATGGATTCCCATCTCCCAATCTGCTTTATCCGCTCCTCCCCTAGTCCGAGACGCGCCGCCTCAGTCGCAGCCCCGATAAGGAAGGAGTGCGTACCAAATTGACCGGGCTGCAAGCCCAATCCCGTCAACCCCATGCGGAAGACTCGCAAGAACTGAAAGCGCGACAGCGCTTTCCCATCCTCGTGAATCAGGAAGCAACCACCAACCTTCGGGCGAATCTGTAAAAACACGTCCCCACACACCACCGGGCACACCGGGGACCCTGGTAGCGAGGACAGGACAATTTTCTTACCCTTCCCGAAGACGTCCGTCTTCGAGCGCCGGGGCCAAATCACGACCTTGTCCTGTTCGATAACCACATCCTCATACCGGAGGCCCGATGCCCCCGACCTATTGGCGCTCACCAATTCGCCAATACGAAAGGCCCCAAAGAAAGCCCATACGAAAGCCACAGAGAACAAAGTTACCTCAAATGCCGAACTGCACACTTCGTTCAACAACCCCACCAACCCCTGAAGGGTGGCAAAGGACACCGGCCTCCTCGTATCCACGGACCTCCTGCCCTTCTTGAAACCCTTCAAAGTTTGCTTCACCAAAAAATGTTTTGTCAAGTCTTCCCACCCGTTAAACTTGAACAGGAAAGCTAACGCAGACATGTAGCGCTCCACCCTAGAAGGGGACGACCCACCTGCCACCAACCTGCAAAGAAGCCACAACAGCGTATCCAACCTACCGGCTGCGGAATCGCCTGCTCCCGCCTGGGACATCATTTCCTCCCATTCACTCCAAACCTTTGTATAAGCGGTCCAAGTCCCCGGTGCCAGCGAGCTCCTTATGTATCGCCCAAGCACAACGTCCCGAGCCGCCACATCTCCTCCGGGCACGCCTGCCCTGTCGCTTGCGCGTCCGGTGCTGCTTCCCGGAACCGCACCCACTGCGAACGAGACAGAGCGTCAGCGACCACATTCAGCAGACCCGGCACGTGCCGTGCCCTGAAGACAATGTTCCAAGACATACACAAGAGCACTAGCTGCCGCAACAACCTAACCACTGGAAGGGACGAAGCCGATAGACTATTAATTACCTGTACCACTGCCATATTATCAGAGTGGAAGGTAACTTTCTTGTTCTTGAGCTCCTCGCCCCATAGTGATACCGCTACCACAACTGGAAAAAGCTCCAAAAAGGCGAGGTTCCGAATCAAGGGGCTCTCGGACCAAGCCGTAGGCCAAACTTCGGCACACCACTTGCCCCCAAGGTAAGCCCCAAAGCCAACGCTCCCCGAGGCGTCCGTAAACAGCCCGGCGTCGCCAGATGCCTTCATCGCATCCCTGAAAAACACCCGCCCATTAAATTTAGTGAGGAAGCGGTCCCATATGTCCAAGTCCTCTCTCATGCCTACCGACACCCTGATGTAATGACTTGGCAGTCGAACACCACAGGTAGCCCTAGCCAGCAATCTACAAAAAACCCTACCGATAGGGATCACCTTACAAGCGAAGTTAAGGCTGCCGAGCAAGGACTGCAGTCCCCGAAGCGTAACTTTCCTAGCGCCCTTTATCGCGTTCACCTGCTGGCGGAGCACCCTCAACTTCTCCTCCGGCAGCCTACATTCCCCCACGACCGAGTCGATTTCCAGCCCTAGAAAACTCAGGCACTCGGTCGGGCCCACTGTCTTGTCTTCCGCCAGAGGAATCCCAAACTGTTGAGCTATCCTCTGAAACACCCGCAGTATTTGGGCACATCTGTCGGACCCAGCCGGGCCCACACACAGAAAGTTGTCCAGGTAATGGACCACCGTACCCCCGCCCGTTTCCTTACGCACTACCCACTCCAAGAACGTGCTAAACTTTTCGAAATACGCACATGAAATGGAGCAACCCATGGGTAGTCACAGGTCCACGAAAAACTTACCCTCAAAAAGGCACCCCAACAAATGGTGACAGTCTGGGTGGATAGGAAGGAGCCGGAATGCTGCCTCCACATCCACCTTCGCCATCAAAGCCCCTCGCCCTGCTCTCCGAACCAACTCGACAGCATGGTCGAATGATGCATACGATACGGAGCACAGGGCCTCATCGATGTCATCATTTACTGACGCCCCTTTCGGGAATGATAAATGATGAATCAACCTAAACTTACCCGCCTCCTTCTTGGGGACTACCCCTAGCGGGGATACCCTCAAGTCAGGCAACGGCGGAGCCTCGAACGGCCCTGCCATCCTACCCAGTTGCACCTCCTTCAGCAACTTGTCCCGCACAACTCCCGGGTGTTCCCCCACCGACTTGAGGTTACTGCATAACTTCCCCACATCCCTACTCTGAAACGGTATTGAGAAACCCTCCGTAAAGCCTTGCCATAAGAATTCGGCGTCCTGACGGTTACCGTACTGTTTTAGCCACGGCAGCATCTCGCCTACTTTCACCGGGGTTGCCCCCCGCGGCAGCGGAGGGGGCCGACGCTCCATTGGCTCCCACTCCTGGTGCAGACTTACCTCGCTTAAAACACCGACTGGCTCCATGGGCCCCCCCACAACCGGAGCACTCGTGCTTAAACCGGCACGACGTTCCCCACTTGCATTGGCCCTCGTTAAAGAGCCAACAGAAGCCTTTCTTTTGCCCGGCCGATGCAGGTCCCCCAGGGGCCGCACCGGCCGTCCCGTGAAAGGGCGCAGCCTTTTGCGCCATCATGAGCCGCATCCAGAGGGGAAGGTCCATTTGATCCCACCGCATGCTGGGATTCGCCGCTAACCTCTGGCGAAATTGTTCGTCGTACCGCCACCAGGCGACCCCGCCATAAGTCCGGTACGCTTCCCCAATCCCGTCTAGGTAGCAAAACAGTTGGGAGCATTTATCCGGCGACTTTTCCCCTATCACGCTGGCCAGGATACAAAAAGCCCTTAGCCAGTTCCCAAATGTTTTAGGAATCTTCCGATACCTACGCTTTTTCTCCTCCTCCTCCTTCTTCGCGTCCTTCTTGTCCTCCTCTTTCATGTCTAAGAACTCCTCCAGCGGGAGTAAAGAAAAAACCTCCACAAACTCACCCTTCCAAATTTTCTCCTTGATGTCCACTTTGAGATGACAACCTAATGGGCCCGAGAAAGACACGTGCACGTTTTGCCGCGCAGCGTCGGTAATTTCGCCCCCAATACCAACCTTCTCCCCCGACTCCTTAATAGATTCGGACACAGATAACCCCACCTCGCTATCCTGTGCTGGACCCACGGCCCTACCCGGTAACCCTTGGCCCTTTCACACGTCCACACTCTCCCAAACTGAGGTGAAGCCATTTCCCCACCCGCCCATGAATCTAAGAAAGATTTTAAACAAGTCAATAGTGTTCCTGCGTGTGGTGTAACATTTGACTCACCGCCTGAGCCCGAAGCCGCAGAAGGCCGTGGGTTCGTTTCCCTTCCGTCCGCCATGCTTGGCTCCAGAGCATCCAATTGGCGCCGACTCCTGTCAGCCTGGCCCTGCCTCAGGACCGCGGGTGTAGTGCTGCGAGACCTGCAAGGAGAACGACACCTGGGTAGTGTGTCCACATGATCACATACCCGCCCAACCTCCTTATGCTCCTGCCTGTAGTTCCGCACCATGTCCGTCTCCCTGCCTGGCCCTCCCGGCCGTAAGCCGGGACCTGGCGAGCTCCTGCCTGATGACCCAGACGCACTGCGCCGCTGCCTCCACCTCCGTTCCCCTGAAACCGATCTCTTCCTGCTAAGCCTGCTTGTCGACCTGCTCCTCTCTCTACCCTTCCACCCGTCAGCCTGCCTCCTGTCATGCCTGGCACTGACGCCGCGCTGCTCCCTGCTGCGATGCGGCCTAGGGCTACGCGAGAGACCCCGCCGTCCCCGGGAGCCGCCCCTGTGGCCCTCCCGCTCTCTCCCAGCCCGTCCTGTCTCCATGCCCTGGGCTGATTCCTGGGAGCTATCCCGACCCGCTGAACCTGGCCCCTTTTGGGCCGCCTTGTAAACTGGGGATTCCACCTGTCTGTCCTGGCGCCTCCGGTCCGCTAAAGCCGCGGGCCCTGCCGGCCCCAAGGTACCTGGCTGAGCGGACCCGCCGTCTGTGTCCCTTGTGCTGCACCTGGCCCCACTAGAGGCCGCCCCCGTTGTGTCCCCTTGCACAGGGGCTCCCCCTGCCATCAGGGGGACCGCCTGATCACTAGAGGCCTCCGCTCTGCCCCCCGCCCGCTGCCCGGCCCCAGCGCCATTCCCTGACTCACCGGGCCGCATCTGCTCTCTGCTTCCTCCATCCGATCCGCTCTGTGTCCTGGCTCCAGCCGCAACCGTCCCGCCTGCCGCCTCCCGGCGGGGCGCACACCGCGTGGTAGGCCTCGGCCTAGCTGCTGCCCGCGCCCGGCCAGCACCGCGTCGAACAGACGGTGCCGGCCGCGGTACCTCCACTCCGCTGGGGCCCGCTACCTCATCCAGGGCCCCAACAGACTCCGCTGACGGGCTCCTCCGTCTGCCGACTTCGGGCTCCATGCCTGGGCTCAGCCGCTGGGGCGGTCTCGCCCTCCTCATGGAACGCCGTGCAGCCGCCGCAGGGGTTGTAGGGGGGGGACCCTGAGCCCCCAGTTGCTCATGAAGCCAGGCCAGTCCTCTATCCCGCACAGCAGCTCTCACTCCCTCCAGGATTTCTTCCATTGATGCCATGATCTGAAAGACAAAGAAAAAACCAACACAGACCTGCCAAAACAATTACCAGGTAAGTGTCAGTTTAGTTAAAATGTCCCTTACTCATAAAATGGCTGCTTAATATACTCCTATTATCCAACCCCCATATACAAATAACCACGCCCCTTTAACTGGTTACTCCCCTGCCTACTCCTGGCTCTGTCAAGGCCCACTCCCCTGACTGCGCTGTTCCATGGGCTTCAATAACGGAGGAATAAAGTTTGCAGTTTGTCAGAGCTGCAGTCTGTTGATAATCTGTGACTGCTCCAGGATTATGTATATGGAATTGTGCACCGTCCAAGATCTATCTTCAATGTCGCTGTATTAACAGACAGCAAGGTTATAATATCACATCCTAAATATGTTATAAAGCAGTGCGCGTTACATGGTACAGAGAGAAAGAGATCTGTTTCACCAATGGCACAGATAGCATTCCCCCTTCTGTATATTTCAATGGTTTGCGTTATCCGGCCCTCTCCCTAACACTGCTCATTGCACGTACGGTGCCACACAGAAGGAACATCGAGGGTTGAAATAATTTACATTATATGCTCCGGTTTACCGAGGTAATAAAAACGCAAAAAAAGCTTGCAATAAAAAAAATTAAATGGAACATCCCACGGCTAATTTTAGTTATTGGATTCTGCATGTGACAGTTTCTTTAACAATTTACCTAAATAATAGTAATTTATCGCCGCTGCTACTGAATCAGGTTAACATTAGGACACTCTACATCTGCCAATCACACACTTTCCAAATAAGTATACACTTAGATCGAAAGAGCTCTCTCTTCCATGCCCAGCTTGATTACCAGTTAATGAGAAGACAGGATAACTTTGCCAAGAAATGGAATATTCGATATTCCCCAATCCCCATACAAGGGATGGAATTAACATCATTGAAGATTCTTATTGTATTTAAATGGCCTTTGCTTCCTGAAGGAACTTGGACTGTAAAGATTTCCTGTATTGGGTTACCATTCATTACTCATAAGTCGGTTCATTTATAAAAAGAAATGCCGTCTGATATATTGTTGCACAAAATAAAATAGGCTATAAAAGATAAATTTTCTTCTTGTCCAAAGTAATTGATCAAATTTCAAAGTTTGCGTGACGCACAAAAGTCAACGTTTGACTGCCGACAGTAGATGTGAGGCTTTTTATTTCATGGCACACTGCACGCCATTATAAACGCCGCAGGACTGGCCCACCGACGGGCACAGCCTCAGGAGATTTGTGTGCTACATTGATGCATGTCTTGTTTCAAACGATTCAAAGGATCTGCAGAGCCACATTAACGCAGCATTTGTCCGCTCAGACCGAATCTACTCCCCAAACAGATTCTCTTTCAGATGACAGTCTCCAAGCAAACGTTGCCCCCCACCCACCACCACAACCATCCAATATCTCTGTGTTAGACATTTCAAATTAATTACATTCCACTTGCAATTTGTTACAGCTATTTTCCTTCAATCTCACCGTCTAATCTCCCCTGGCGAATAGCGGTTTGCTTTATCTATTCTAGGGAATTACAGGATTCTTAACCCTGCTTAGACTAGAAGGGGCTAGGTACACATGACAATGCATTGCTTACCCCTCTGGCCCTCAGAGGGTTAAGCCAAGTATTGAAATAATCCCGATATACTGCATCTCCTCCCCAATCTCTCTTGCTTTCCGAAAAATGCCTTTGGCTGTGACATTTGAAGTCTACAAGCTGAGCTAGATAAATATTTGCATATGTACTTTGCCAGCTTTGTAAAGGTTAGGAAAGTAAATTCCTTTCTGAAAATTAGTCAGTAAATTAAAACCACAATGTTACCTAATAGTGGTTTCCAAATCCCAGAAACAGGTGAAATATCTTTTTGTAACGTTTTACATAAGACGCAAAGTCGAATTACATATATTCAAATACAAATATTTTATTATATTTTATTGTCAGAGTGTATTAGTTGTAATGTAATAATAATAATACATTTTAGATAATTTATTAAAAACATTAACATAAATAAGGAAATACAGAAAAATAGCAACATTTAAAAAGATTCCTGAGTTTGCTGCGAAACCATCTGCTTTGCAGCTTCTTGCCATTTGTTCTGCCCAGTCTAGGAAGTACTGAGAGAACCCGTTGAATCCTTGATTTCTGATATTTTCACAGGCAGTGGGGGCCAAGAAGAATCCCTTTGCACCAGAGGTTTATGGGAGAACACTCGGGGGTCTGTTCACTAACCACCAAACGGTAACTAAATGCAGCTAGGTTTTCACAACTCGGCTTTCTTTTACCCCATTTGGCTATTTATAAATGGAAAATTCAGTTATTTCAACAGAATGTTCAATTCTATCCTGCCGCAGTTGGATCTGGTTAATTACAGTTACCCTAATACTACACAAACCCCCTTTATCCTATAACAACTGCCTCACCGGAAATCCCTCCAAAGCGTATGTTTGTAGCAGTGGGAAACATTTCCAATTTGGCCCCAATTCACTTATTTATTTTTAGTGAATCTCACTGCAATAATAAGATCCATTTGAAACTAGCCTGGATACATTCTGCTCAATTCATTTAGCCTTCAGTTGTAAGGAAACACAATGCACCGCGGTGGAAATATTACTAACCAAAACGCAAGAGAACTGAGCAAAAATGAATCAGACAAATTTACCAAAGCAAAATCATCATTTAGTGAACAGATCCTTTAATATCATTTCCATTTCACAGAAAATGTTAGTGGGACTTCTGCTAAAGCTGGTACCAGTGTGACTATTGGTGACTGACAAGTGATATCCCATCAATGCTTCAACTATAAATGGTGCTTTGACCAAGAACCAGAAAGGGTTAAGTTGCAGCTGTATCTTCGCTGATATGGCTGAATAATGTTAGAGATATACAATTCCCACAATGCGCAGTCTACTCATAAACATAACAGCCAGTCATTACTCCATGGAATATTATCCGAGCATTGTTCTCTATGTATAAACCTGCGGTTTGCTAATAACTGGAATGATTTTTAGGCAATGCTATTAAATTATCAGGCCATTAAATCAGCCATGACGGAGAGCCTGTCCCTTGCTCTGCAGCTAAAAGAAGAACCATTTAAACGCTCGCTGACCAGGAGGGTCAGAGAAATAAACACCTATCGGGTGTCCTCGCCTTGCTGCAGGGAGCAGACTCTCACTGGCCATTTATTTAGTCTTCTGGAAAGGAATTGTTGATTTATCTCACTGTGATCGGCCCATGTATCATTGTGAATCTCAGGTGACATGTTTCCCTTAATATCAACTAAAGCCTATTCTCCACATCCACCAGTTGGAAGGCCTGGCTAGAAGACTTTGGGCCTAAAGACGCTCTTGTCTGCTGATTGACATCCTCATACGCTGTTACTTCCTCACCATCCTCAGCCCCTTCAACAACACATATATAACTTATTAGGAGAGATTTATTAATGTGTCACTTTTCTGACACATTTTCTGTTATTTGGCTTTTTTTTCTGCCCTCTCTCATTTTTTAATAGTTGCCATTTTTGCCGACACAACGGATTTATTTTCTATTGGAAAAAAATGCAAAATTTCTCCCAACAATAAAGTAACATTTTGTGGTTTTCTAGAATAGAAATAGAATGGAATAGAAATGTTAGTGAGAATTTACTGTAAAAAGTTTTTTAGGTGACTTTTATAAATACAATCAAAAATATGACTTTGTTTAATTGTTACGTTTAAGAGCACATTGATAAATATCCCCCATCGTGTCTATCAGAGCAGTGACGACACTGCAGACATATGTGGACTACTATTCCCATGATGCTCAGTGACCCTGTCACATAGTTATTCTCTATCTCATTGCATGTGTGATTTGAGTGTGATACACCGATTAATATTTTAATTTAAATCTCTAATGAAAATAATCATAGCAACATATTTTACAAGGTAAGTAAAAACAACGAAACGGACTCGCATGTTAATCTGCGTTCCAGAAACACCTGGTTTCGGAATGTAATAAATCCAGAATTGTAGCGCTCAGCAAGCTGTCACCGTTAACAGGAAAACAATGCTTTTCCGACAATTATTAGCAGCTCTGAAAGTTAGAAGCGAGATTTATTTCTCAATTACATTGGATGACAAATGGCTGAGCGTTACTTACCAGCGCTAAACAATATCCCGTGTCACTTCCCACAGCGTGGCTTCTCGCAATGTGCGTCTGTGAGCCACAGGCAGGCTCAGAATCTTCAAACAATAATAGGAAAAAAGTAATGATAATATCAGTGAGAAGCCATCTCACTAGCACACGCTTAAACCTGTTTACTGTTAGGGACAAAGCATGTCCCTTAGGTTCCCTTATTAATACACCCAGCAAAGAGAATCAAGAGCATTATTAAAGGGGAGCCATCGTCTCACCATGAAGTAAAACAAGGAGAGTCACTTTTAACTTGTGTTAACCTTTTTATTTAATCTTCATATGATGCTGCACTTTCTTTAAAATTTTAACTAAAGGTTTAGAAAATTACACCATAATCAGTTCAGACCTGGCACAGGGAAGGCACACATTCCACTAGAGAACAAAAAAAAGACACATTGTTTCTGCTTAGCTTCCTCTCTCTATAGTCTCTGTGCTGACTGACAGGTGCAAAGTAAAGCACTGCATATCAGGCTGCTGTCAGTGTTCTCATCTAAGCTGTGCATATCAGGCTGCTGTCAGTGTTCTCATCTAAGCTGTGCATATCAGGCTGCTGTCAGTGTTCTCCTCTAAGCACTGCATATCAGGCTGCTGTCAGTGTTCTCCTCTAAGTACTGCATATCAGGCTGCTGTCAGCGTTCTCCTGTAAGCACTGCATATCAGGCTGCTGTCAGTGTTCTCCTCTAAGCAGTGCATATCAGGCTGCTGTCAGTGTTCTCCTTTAAGCAGTGCATATCAGGCTGCTGTCAGTGTTATCCTCTAAGCACTGCATATCAGGCTGCTGTCAGTGTTCTCCTCTAAGCAGTGCATATCAGCCTGCTGTCGGTGTTCTCCTCTAAGCACTGCATATCAGGCTGCTGTCAGTGTTCTCCTATAAGCAGTGCATATCAGGCTGCTGTCAGTGTTCTCCTCTAAGCACTGCATATCAGCCTGCTGTCGGTGTTCTCCTCTAAGCACTGCATATCAGGCTGCTGTCAGTGTTCTCCTCTAAGCAGTGCATATCAGGCTGCTGTCAGTGTTCTCCTCTAAGCAGTGCATATCAGGCTGCTGTCAGTGTTCTCCTCTAAGCACTGCATATCAGGCTGCTGTCAGCATTCTCCTGTAAGCACTGCATATCAGGCTGCTGTCAGTGTTCTCCTATAAGCACTGCATATCAGGCTGCTGTCAGTGTTCTCCTCTAAGCACTGCATATCAGGCTGCTGTCAGTGTTCTCCTCTAAGCACTGCATATCAGGCTGCTGTCAGTGTTCTCCTCCAAGCACTGCATATCGGGCTGCTGTCAGTGTTCTCCTCTAAGCAGTGCATATCAGGCTGCTGTCAGTGTTCTCCTCTAAGCACTGCATATCAGGCTGCTGTCAGTGTTCTCCTCTAAGCACTGCATATTAGGCTGCTGTCAGTGTTCTCCTCTAAGCACTGCATATCAGGCTGCTGTCAGTGTTCTCCTCTAAGCGCTGCATATCAGGCTGCTGTCAGTGTTCTCCTCTAAGCACTGCATATCAGGCTGCTGTCAGTGTTCTCCTCTAAGCACTGCATATCAGGCTGCTGTCAGTGTTCTCCTCTAAGCAGTGCATATCGGACTGCTGTCAGTGTTCTCCTCTAAGCACTGCATATTGGGCTGCTGTCAGTGTTCTCCTCTAAGCGCTGCATATCAGGCTGCTGTCAGTGTTCTCCTCTAAGCGCTGCATATCAGGCTGCTGTCAGTGTTCTCCTCTAAGCACTGCATATTAGGCTGCTGTCAGTGTTCTCCTCTAAGCAGTGCATATCGGACTGCTGTCAGTGTTCTCCTCTAAGCACTGCATATCAGGCTGCTGTCAGTGTTCTCCTCTAAGCACTGCATATCAGGCTGCTGTCAGTGTTCTCCTCTAAGCGCTGCATATCAGGCTGCTGTCAGTGTTCTCCTCTAAGCACTGCATATCAGGCTGCTGTCAGTGTTCTCCTCTAAGCGCTGCATATCAGGCTGCTGTCAGTGTTCTCCTCTAAGCACTGCATATCAGGCTGCTGTCAGTGTTCTCCTCTAAGCAGTGCATATTGGGCTGCTGTCAGTGTTCTCCTCTAAGCGCTGCATATCAGGCTGCTGTCAGTGTTCTCCTCTAAGCGCTGCATATCAGGCTGCTGTCAGTGTTCTCCTCTAAGCGCTGCATATCAGGCTGCTGTCAGTGTTCTCCTCTAAGCAGTGCATATCGGACTGCTGTCAGTGTTCTCCTCTAAGCACTGCATATCGGGCTGCTGTCAGTGTTCTCCTCTAAGCAGTGCATATCGGGCTGCTGTCAGTGTTCTCCTCTAAGCACTGCATATCAGGCTGCTGTCAGTGTTCTCCTCTAAGCAGTGCATATCGGGCTGCTGTCAGTGTTCTCCTCTAAGCACTGCATATCAGGCTGCTGTCAGTGTTCTCCTCTAAGCAGTGCATATCAGGCTGCTGTCAGTGTTCTCCTTTAAGCAGTGCATATCAGGCTGCTGTCAGTGTTATCCTCTAAGCACTGCATATCAGGCTGCTGTCAGTGTTCTCCTCTAAGCACTGCATATCAGGCTGCTGTCAGTGTTCTCCTCTAAGCAGTGCATATCAGGCTGCTGTCAGCGTTCTCCTGTAAGCACTGCATATCAGGCTGCTGTCAGTGTTCTCCTCTAAGCAGTGCATATCAGGCTGCTGTCAGTGTTCTCCTTTAAGCAGTGCATATCAGGCTGCTGTCAGTGTTATCCTCTAAGCACTGCATATCAGGCTGCTGTCAGTGTTCTCCTCTAAGCACTGCATATCAGGCTGCTGTCAGTGTTATCCTCTAAGCACTGCATATCAGGCTGCTGTCAGTGTTCTCCTCTAAGCAGTGCATATCAGCCTGCTGTCGGTGTTCTCCTCTAAGCACTGCATATCAGGCTGCTGTCAGTGTTCTCCTATAAGCAGTGCATATCAGGCTGCTGTCAGTGTTCTCCTCTAAGCACTGCATATCAGCCTGCTGTCGGTGTTCTCCTCTAAGCACTGCATATCAGGCTGCTGTCAGTGTTCTCCTCTAAGCAGTGCATATCAGGCTGCTGTCAGTGTTCTCCTCTAAGCAGTGCATATCAGGCTGCTGTCAGTGTTCTCCTCTAAGCACTGCATATCAGGCTGCTGTCAGCATTCTCCTGTAAGCACTGCATATCAGGCTGCTGTCAGTGTTCTCCTATAAGCACTGCATATCAGGCTGCTGTCAGTGTTCTCCTCTAAGCACTGCATATCAGGCTGCTGTCAGTGTTCTCCTCTAAGCACTGCATATCAGGCTGCTGTCAGTGTTCTCCTCCAAGCACTGCATATCGGGCTGCTGTCAGTGTTCTCCTCTAAGCAGTGCATATCAGGCTGCTGTCAGTGTTCTCCTCTAAGCACTGCATATCAGGCTGCTGTCAGTGTTCTCCTCTAAGCACTGCATATTAGGCTGCTGTCAGTGTTCTCCTCTAAGCACTGCATATCAGGCTGCTGTCAGTGTTCTCCTCTAAGCGCTGCATATCAGGCTGCTGTCAGTGTTCTCCTCTAAGCACTGCATATCAGGCTGCTGTCAGTGTTCTCCTCTAAGCACTGCATATCAGGCTGCTGTCAGTGTTCTCCTCTAAGCAGTGCATATCGGACTGCTGTCAGTGTTCTCCTCTAAGCACTGCATATTGGGCTGCTGTCAGTGTTCTCCTCTAAGCGCTGCATATCAGGCTGCTGTCAGTGTTCTCCTCTAAGCGCTGCATATCAGGCTGCTGTCAGTGTTCTCCTCTAAGCACTGCATATTAGGCTGCTGTCAGTGTTCTCCTCTAAGCAGTGCATATCGGACTGCTGTCAGTGTTCTCCTCTAAGCACTGCATATCAGGCTGCTGTCAGTGTTCTCCTCTAAGCACTGCATATCAGGCTGCTGTCAGTGTTCTCCTCTAAGCGCTGCATATCAGGCTGCTGTCAGTGTTCTCCTCTAAGCACTGCATATCAGGCTGCTGTCAGTGTTCTCCTCTAAGCGCTGCATATCAGGCTGCTGTCAGTGTTCTCCTCTAAGCACTGCATATCAGGCTGCTGTCAGTGTTCTCCTCTAAGCAGTGCATATTGGGCTGCTGTCAGTGTTCTCCTCTAAGCGCTGCATATCAGGCTGCTGTCAGTGTTCTCCTCTAAGCGCTGCATATCAGGCTGCTGTCAGTGTTCTCCTCTAAGCGCTGCATATCAGGCTGCTGTCAGTGTTCTCCTCTAAGCAGTGCATATCGGACTGCTGTCAGTGTTCTCCTCTAAGCACTGCATATCGGGCTGCTGTCAGTGTTCTCCTCTAAGCAGTGCATATCGGGCTGCTGTCAGTGTTCTCCTCTAAGCACTGCATATCAGGCTGCTGTCAGTGTTCTCCTCTAAGCAGTGCATATCGGGCTGCTGTCAGTGTTCTCCTCTAAGCACTGCATATCAGGCTGCTGTCAGTGTTGTCCTCTAAGCACTGCATATCAGGCTGCTGTCAGTGTTCTCCTCTAAGCACTGCATATCAGGCTGCTGTCAGTGTTCTCCTCTAAGCACTGCATATCAGGCTGCTGTCAGTGTTCTCCTCTAAGCACTGCATATCAGGCTGCTGTCAGTGTTCTCCTCTAAGCACTGCATAGCAGGCTGCTGTCAGTGTTCTCCTCTAAGCACTGCATATCAGGCTGCTGTCAGTGTTCTCCTCTAAGCGCTGCATATCAGGCTGCTGTCAGTGTTCTCCTCTAAGCACGGCATATCAGGCTGCTGTCAGTGTTCTCCTCTAAGCAGTGCATATCGGACTGCTGTCAGCATTCTCCTGTAAGCACTGCATATTGGGCTGCTGTCAGTGTTCTCCTCTAAGCGCTGCATATCAGGCTGCTGTCAGTGTTCTCCTCTAAGCGCTGCATATCAGGCTGCTGTCAGTGTTCTCCTCTAAGCACTGCATATTAGGCTGCTGTCAGTGTTCTCCTCTAAGCAGTGCATATCGGACTGCTGTCAGTGTTCTCCTCTAAGCACTGCATATCAGGCTGCTGTCAGTGTTCTCCTCTAAGCACTGCATATCAGGCTGCTGTCAGTGTTCTCCTCTAAGCGCTGCATATCAGGCTGCTGTCAGTGTTCTCCTCTAAGCACTGCATATCAGGCTGCTGTCAGTGTTCTCCTCTAAGCGCTGCATATCAGGCTGCTGTCAGTGTTCTCCTCTAAGCACTGCATATCAGGCTGCTGTCAGTGTTCTCCTCTAAGCACTGCATATCAGGCTGCTGTCAGTGTTCTCCTCTAAGCACTGCATATCAGGCTGCTGTCAGTGTTCTCCTCTAAGCACTGCATAGCAGGCTGCTGTCAGTGTTCTCCTCTAAGCACTGCATATCAGGCTGCTGTCAGTGTTCTCCTCTAAGCACTGCATATCAGGCTGCTGTCAGTGTTCTCCTCTAAGCACTGCATATCAGGCTGCTGTCAGTGTTCTCCTCTAAGCGCTGCATATCAGGCTGCTGTCAGTGTTCTCCTCTAAGCACGGCATATCAGGCTGCTGTCAGTGTTCTCCTCTAAGCGCTGCATATCAGGCTGCTGTCAGTGTTCTCCTCTAAGCACGGCATATCAGGCTGCTGTCAGTGTTCTCCTCTAAGCAGTGCATATCAGGCTGCTGTCAGTGTTCTCCTCTAAGCGCTGCATATCAGGCTGCTGTCAGTGTTCTCCTCTAAGCAGTGCATATCAGGCTGCTGTCAGTGTTCTCCTCTAAGCACGGCATATCAGGCTGCTGTCAGTGTTCTCCTCTAAGCGCTGCATATCAGGCTGCTGTCAGTGTTCTCCTCTAAGCACTGCATATCAGGCTGCTGTCAGTGTTCTCCTCTAAGCACTGCATATCAGGCTGCTGTCAGTGTTCTCCTCTAAGCACGGCATATCAGGCTGCTGTCAGTGTTCTCCTCTAAGCACTGCATATCGGGCTGCTGTCAGTGTTCTCCTCTAAGCACTGCATATCAGGCTGCTGTCAGTGTTCTCCTCTAAGCCCTGCATATCAGGCTGCTGTCAGTGTTCTCCTCTAAGCAGTCATATCAGGCTGCTGTCAGTGTTCTCCTCTAAGCACTGCATATCAGGCTGCTGTCAGTGTTCTCCTCTAAGCACGGCATATCAGGCTGCTGTCAGTGTTCTCCTCTAAGCAGAGTATATCAGGCTGCTGTCAGTGTTCTCCTCTAAGCAGTGCATATCAGGCTGCTGTCAGTGTTCTCCTCTAAGCACGGCATATCAGGCTGCTGTCAGTGTTCTCCTCTAAGCACGGCATATCAGGCTGCTGTCAGTGTTCTCCTCTAAGCAGAGTATATCAGGCTGCTGTCAGTGTTCTCCTCTAAGCACTGCATATCAGGCTGCTGTCAGTGTCTCTCCTCTAAGCACTGCATATCAGGCTGCTGTCAGTGTTCTCCTCTAAGCAGTGCATATCTGGCTGCTGTCAGTGTTCTCCTCTAAGCAGTGCATATCAGGCTGCTGTCAGTGTTCTCCTCTAAGCAGTGCATATCAGGCTGCTGTCAGTGTTCTCCTCTAAGCACGGCATATCAGGCTGCTGTCAGTGTTCTCCTCTAAGCAGAGTATATCAGGCTGCTGTCAGTGTTCTCCTCTAAGCAGTGCATATCAGGCTGCTGTCAGTGTTCTCCTCTAAGCACGGCATATCAGGCTGCTGTCAGTGTTCTCCTCTAAGCACGGCATATCAGGCTGCTGTCAGTGTTCTCCTCTAAGCAGAGTATATCAGGCTGCTGTCAGTGTTCTCCTCTAAGCACTGCATATCAGGCTGCTGTCAGTGTCTCTCCTCTAAGCACTGCATATCAGGCTGCTGTCAGTGTTCTCCTCTAAGCAGTGCATATCTGGCTGCTGTCAGTGTTCTCCTCTAAGCACGGCATATCAGGCTGCTGTCAGTGTTCTCCTCTAAGCACGGCATATCAGGCTGCTGTCAGTGTTCTCCTCTAAGCAGAGTATATCAGGCTGCTGTCAGTGTTCTCCTCTAAGCACTGCATATCAGGCTGCTGTCAGTGTCTCTCCTCTAAGCACTGCATATCAGGCTGCTGTCAGTGTTCTCCTCTAAGCACTGCATATCGGGCTGCTGTCAGTGTTCTCCTCTAAGCACTGCATATCAGGCTGCTGTCAGTGTTCTCCTCTAAGCAGTGCATATCAGGCTGCTGTCAGTGTTCTCCTCTAAGCACGGCATATCAGGCTGCTGTCAGTGTTCTCCTCTAAGCACGGCATATCAGGCTGCTGTCAGTGTTCTCCTCTAAGCAGAGTATATCAGGCTGCTGTCAGTGTTCTCCTCTAAGCAGTGCATATCAGGCTGCTGTCAGTGTTCTCCTCTAAGCACGGCATATCAGGCTGCTGTCAGTGTTCTCCTCTAAGCACGGCATATCAGGCTGCTGTCAGTGTTCTCCTCTAAGCAGAGTATATCAGGCTGCTGTCAGTGTTCTCCTCTAAGCACTGCATATCAGGCTGCTGTCAGTGTCTCTCCTCTAAGCACTGCATATCAGGCTGCTGTCAGTGTTCTCCTCTAAGCAGTGCATATCTGGCTGCTGTCAGTGTTCTCCTCTAAGCACGGCATATCAGGCTGCTGTCAGTGTTCTCCTCTAAGCACGGCATATCAGGCTGCTGTCAGTGTTCTCCTCTAAGCAGAGTATATCAGGCTGCTGTCAGTGTTCTCCTCTAAGCACTGCATATCAGGCTGCTGTCAGTGTCTCTCCTCTAAGCACTGCATATCAGGCTGCTGTCAGTGTTCTCCTCTAAGCACTGCATATCGGGCTGCTGTCAGTGTTCTCCTCTAAGCACTGCATATCAGGCTGCTGTCAGTGTTCTCCTCTAAGCAGTGCATATCAGGCTGCTGTCAGTGTTCTCCTCTAAGCACGGCATATCAGGCTGCTGTCAGTGTTCTCCTCTAAGCACGGCATATCAGGCTGCTGTCAGTGTTCTCCTCTAAGCAGAGTATATCAGGCTGCTGTCAGTGTTCTCCTCTAAGCACTGCATATCAGGCTGCTGTCAGTGTCTCTCCTCTAAGCACTGCATATCAGGCTGCTGTCAGTGTTCTCCTCTAAGCAGTGCATATCTGGCTGCTGTCAGTGTTCTCCTCTAAGCACGGCATATCAGGCTGCTGTCAGTGTTCTCCTCTAAGCACGGCATATCAGGCTGCTGTCAGTGTTCTCCTCTAAGCAGAGTATATCAGGCTGCTGTCAGTGTTCTCCTCTAAGCACTGCATATCAGGCTGCTGTCAGTGTCTCTCCTCTAAGCACTGCATATCAGGCTGCTGTCAGTGTTCTCCTCTAAGCACTGCATATCGGGCTGCTGTCAGTGTTCTCCTCTAAGCACTGCATATCAGGCTGCTGTCAGTGTTCTCCTCTAAGCAGTGCATATCAGGCTGCTGTCAGTGTTCTCCTCTAAGCACGGCATATCAGGCTGCTGTCAGTGTTCTCCTCTAAGCACGGCATATCAGGCTGCTGTCAGTGTTCTCCTCTAAGCAGAGTATATCAGGCTGCTGTCAGTGTTCTCCTCTAAGCAGTGCATATCAGGCTGCTGTCAGTGTTCTCCTCTAAGCACGGCATATCAGGCTGCTGTCAGTGTTCTCCTCTAAGCACGGCATATCAGGCTGCTGTCAGTGTTCTCCTCTAAGCAGAGTATATCAGGCTGCTGTCAGTGTTCTCCTCTAAGCACTGCATATCAGGCTGCTGTCAGTGTCTCTCCTCTAAGCACTGCATATCAGGCTGCTGTCAGTGTTCTCCTCTAAGCAGTGCATATCTGGCTGCTGTCAGTGTTCTCCTCTAAGCACGGCATATCAGGCTGCTGTCAGTGTTCTCCTCTAAGCACGGCATATCAGGCTGCTGTCAGTGTTCTCCTCTAAGCAGAGTATATCAGGCTGCTGTCAGTGTTCTCCTCTAAGCACTGCATATCAGGCTGCTGTCAGTGTCTCTCCTCTAAGCACTGCATATCAGGCTGCTGTCAGTGTTCTCCTCTAAGCACTGCATATCGGGCTGCTGTCAGTGTTCTCCTCTAAGCACTGCATATCAGGCTGCTGTCAGTGTTCTCCTCTAAGCAGTGCATATCAGGCTGCTGTCAGTGTTCTCCTCTAAGCACGGCATATCAGGCTGCTGTCAGTGTTCTCCTCTAAGCACGGCATATCAGGCTGCTGTCAGTGTTCTCCTCTAAGCGCTGCATATCAGGCTGCTGTCAGTGTTCTCCTCTAAGCGCTGCATATCAGGCTGATGTCAGTGTTCTCCTCTAAGCACGGCATATCAGGCTGCTGTCAGTGTTCTCCTCTAAGCACTGCATATCAGGCTGCTGTCAGTGTTCTCCTCTAAGCACGGCATATCAGGCTGCTGTCAGTGTTCTCCTCTAAGCACTGCATATCGGGCTGCTGTCAGTGTTCTCCTCTAAGCACTGCATATCAGGCTGCTGTCAGTGTTCTCCTCTAAGCACTGCATATCAGGCTGCTGTCAGTGTTCTCCTCTAAGCACGGCATATCAGGCTGCTGTCAGTGTTCTCCTCTAAGCACTGCATATCAGGCTGCTGTCAGTGTTCTCCTCTAAGCACGGCATATCAGGCTGCTGTCAGTGTTCTCCTCTAAGCACTGCATATCGGGCTGCTGTCAGTGTTCTCCTCTAAGCACTGCATATCAGGCTGCTGTCAGTGTTCTCCTCTAAGCACTGCATATCAGGCTGCTGTCAGTGTTCTCCTCTAAGCTGTGCATATCTGGCTGCTGTCAGTGTTCTCCTCTAAGCACTGCATATCGGGCTGCTGTCAGTGTTCTCCTCTAAGCACTGCATATCGGGCTGCTGTCAGTGTTCTCCTCTAAGCACTGCATATCTGGCTGCTGTCAGTGTTCTCCTCTAAGCACGGCATATCGGGCTGCTGTCAGTGTTCTCCTCTAAGCACTGCATATCGGGCTGCTGTCAGTGTTCTCCTCTAAGCACTGCATATCAGGCTGCTGTCAGTGTTCTCCTCTAAGCTGTGCATATCTGGCTGCTGTCAGTGTTCTCCTCTAAGCACTGCATATCGGGCTGCTGTCAGTGTTCTCCTCTAAGCACTGCATATCTGGCTGCTGTCAGTGTTCTCCTCTAAGCACTGCATATCGGGCTGCTGTCAGTGTTCTCCTCTAAGCACTGCATATCAGGCTGCTGTCAGTGTTCTCCTCTAAGCACTGCATATCAGGCTGCTGTCAGTGTTCTCCTCTAAGCACTGCATATCTGGCTGCTGTCAGTGTTCTCCTCTAAGCACTGCATATCGGGCTGCTGTCAGTGTTCTCCTCTAAGCACTGCATATCTGGCTGCTGTCAGTGTTCTCCTCTAAGCACGGCATATCAGGCTGCTGTCAGTGTTCTCCTCTAAGCTGTGCATATCTGGCTGCTGTCAGTGTTCTCCTCTAAGCACTGCATATCGGGCTGCTGTCAGTGTTCTCCTCTAAGCACTGCATATCGGGCTGCTGTCAGTGTTCTCCTCTAAGCACTGCATATCTGGCTGCTGTCAGTGTTCTCCTCTAAGCACGGCATATCAGGCTGCTGTCAGTGTTCTCCTATAAGCAGTGCATATCAGGCTGCTGTCAGTGTTCTCCTCTAAGCACTGCATATCTGGCTGCTGTCAGTGTTCTCCTCTAAGCACGGCATATCAGGCTGCTGTCAGTGTTCTCCTCTAAGCACTGCATATCAGGCTGCTGTCAGTGTTCTCCTCTAAGCACTGCATATCGGGCTGCTGTCAGTGTTCTCCTCTAAGCACTGCATATCAGGCTGCTGTCAGTGTTCTCCTCTAAGCAGTGCATATCAGGCTGCTGTCAGTGTTCTCCTCTAAGCACGGCATATCAGGCTGCTGTCAGTGTTCTCCTCTAAGCACGGCATATCAGGCTGCTGTCAGTGTTCTCCTCTAAGCGCTGCATATCAGGCTGCTGTCAGTGTTCTCCTCTAAGCGCTGCATATCAGGCTGATGTCAGTGTTCTCCTCTAAGCACGGCATATCAGGCTGCTGTCAGTGTTCTCCTCTAAGCACTGCATATCAGGCTGCTGTCAGTGTTCTCCTCTAAGCACGGCATATCAGGCTGCTGTCAGTGTTCTCCTCTAAGCACTGCATATCGGGCTGCTGTCAGTGTTCTCCTCTAAGCACTGCATATCAGGCTGCTGTCAGTGTTCTCCTCTAAGCACTGCATATCAGGCTGCTGTCAGTGTTCTCCTCTAAGCACGGCATATCAGGCTGCTGTCAGTGTTCTCCTCTAAGCACTGCATATCAGGCTGCTGTCAGTGTTCTCCTCTAAGCACGGCATATCAGGCTGCTGTCAGTGTTCTCCTCTAAGCACTGCATATCGGGCTGCTGTCAGTGTTCTCCTCTAAGCACTGCATATCAGGCTGCTGTCAGTGTTCTCCTCTAAGCACTGCATATCAGGCTGCTGTCAGTGTTCTCCTCTAAGCTGTGCATATCTGGCTGCTGTCAGTGTTCTCCTCTAAGCACTGCATATCGGGCTGCTGTCAGTGTTCTCCTCTAAGCACTGCATATCGGGCTGCTGTCAGTGTTCTCCTCTAAGCACTGCATATCTGGCTGCTGTCAGTGTTCTCCTCTAAGCACGGCATATCGGGCTGCTGTCAGTGTTCTCCTCTAAGCACTGCATATCGGGCTGCTGTCAGTGTTCTCCTCTAAGCACTGCATATCAGGCTGCTGTCAGTGTTCTCCTCTAAGCTGTGCATATCTGGCTGCTGTCAGTGTTCTCCTCTAAGCACTGCATATCGGGCTGCTGTCAGTGTTCTCCTCTAAGCACTGCATATCTGGCTGCTGTCAGTGTTCTCCTCTAAGCACTGCATATCGGGCTGCTGTCAGTGTTCTCCTCTAAGCACTGCATATCAGGCTGCTGTCAGTGTTCTCCTCTAAGCACGGCATATCGGGCTGCTGTCAGTGTTCTCCTCTAAGCACTGCATATCGGGCTGCTGTCAGTGTTCTCCTCTAAGCACTGCATATCTGGCTGCTGTCAGTGTTCTCCTCTAAGCACTGCATATCGGGCTGCTGTCAGTGTTCTCCTCTAAGCACTGCATATCAGGCTGCTGTCAGTGTTCTCCTCTAAGCACTGCATATCGGGCTGCTGTCAGTGTTCTCATCTAAGCTGTGCATATCAGGCTGCTGTCAGTGTTCTCCTCTAAGCACTGCATATCTGGCTGCTGTCAGTGTTCTCCTCTAAGCACTGCATATCGGGCTGCTGTCAGTGTTCTCCTCTAAGCACTGCATATCTGGCTGCTGTCAGTGTTCTCCTCTAAGCACGGCATATCAGGCTGCTGTCAGTGTTCTCCTCTAAGCTGTGCATATCTGGCTGCTGTCAGTGTTCTCCTCTAAGCACTGCATATCGGGCTGCTGTCAGTGTTCTCCTCTAAGCACTGCATATCGGGCTGCTGTCAGTGTTCTCCTCTAAGCACTGCATATCTGGCTGCTGTCAGTGTTCTCCTCTAAGCACGGCATATCAGGCTGCTGTCAGTGTTCTCCTCTAAGCAGAGTATATCAGGCTGCTGTCAGTGTTCTCCTATAAGCAGTGCATATCAGGCTGCTGTCAGTGTTCTCCTCTAAGCACTGCATATCTGGCTGCTGTCAGTGTTCTCCTCTAAGCACGGCATATCAGGCTGCTGTCAGTGTTCTCCTCTAAGCAGAGTATATCAGGCTGCTGTCAGTGTTCTCCTATAAGCAGTGCATATCAGGCTGCTGTCAGTGTTCTCCTCTAAGCAGTGCATATCAGGCTGCTGTCAGTGTTCTCCTATAAGCAGTGCATATCAGGCTGCTGTCAGTGTTCTCCTCTAAGCACTGCATATCTGGCTGCTGTCAGTGTTCTCCTCTAAGCACTGCATATCAGGCTGCTGTCAGTGTTCTCCTCTAAGCACTGCATATCAGGCTGCTGTCAGTGTTCTCCTCTAAGCAGAGTATATCAGTGCATGACATGCGCACAGTCGATTATTCGGCAGGTGCGCTGTTTACCCCAAACCCCCCAATAACTTACAGACACCGTATTTCTGTTGGAATAAAAAAGTCCACAGCTTTATTTATTATTATAAACAAGATAACAAATTGGGGTCATTGCCACAAAAGTAAATATACCTCCACCCCCCACCGTACATAAATTACCCCCGGCAATGACCCCGCCAATAACAATAAATAACATTATAAATAACCAATTAACACATAACATATGGCCTACCAAAGAGGCCCCATATCCATAACTTTTTAAACTGTAGGGGTGTACCGAGACCCCCCTACACCACCTGGTTCGGAGCCACCGATGAGCTCGAACCCACAAACCATTTCACACTCCAGTTTAATCCAGCCTAACCAATTTATACTCCTCCTACCTTCCAATTACCCAAGCCCTATCCCGCCGCTGTGACCAAACGGGAACTCCAAATCAATAGGGAGGGTGGGAGGGACAATTACCAGGTAAGTGTCAGTTTAGTTAAAATGTCCCTTGGACATAAAATGGCCGCTTAATATACTCCTATAGTCCAACCCCCATTTACCAATAACCACACCCCTTTAACTGGTTACTCCCCTGCCTACTCCTGGCTCTGTCAAGGCCCACTCCCCTGACTGCGCTGTTCCATGGGCTACATGACATGCGCACAGTCGATTATTCGGCAGGTGCGCTGTTTACCCCAAACCCCCCAATAACTTACAGACACCGTATTTCTGTTGGAATAAAAAAGTCCACAGCTTTATTTATTATTATAAACAAGATAACAAATTGGGGTCATTGCCACAAAAGTAAATATACCTCCACCCCCCACCGTACATAAATTACCCCCGGCAATGACCCCGCCAATAACAATAAATAACATTATAAATAACCAATTAACACATAACATATGGCCTACCAAAGAGGCCCCATATCCATAACTTTTTAAACTGTAGGGGTGTACCGAGACCCCCCTACACCACCTGGTTCGGAGCCACCGATGAGCTCGAACCCACAAACCATTTCACACTCCAGTTTAATCCAGCCTAACCAATTTATACTCCTCCTACCTTCCAATTACCCAAGCCCTATCCCGCCATAGCAAGAGACTTGACCCCTTAATGTCTCGAGCGACCCCCACCACACATAAATAGGGCTTTGGAAATACCCTCCTGGAATCCTAAGTTTAGTAGATCACACCCCACATCAGACAGGTGCACACCATCCCGCCTAAAATAACCGGGCAACCCGCCCTCCAATTCCAAGTGCCTCACTGGGACCCCCCCTAGTCTCCTAATATAGACAGACATGGCCTTATTTACTTTACCACGGCAACGTGCCACAGCCGCCGGGTCCCTGGCATGCCTCCAGTTCAACCGCGGCACCATTTCAGACCAAACTATTGTAACTCCAGGGACCAGAGCCCTCACCCTGTCCAGGTCCCTCTTCATTCTCCTGACCAACACCTTCTGGGGGACCAAACCTAAGTCATTGCCCCCACCGTGAATCAACAATATATCCGGGGCAAACCCCTTGGACAACATCCCAAAAATTTCACCACTTATACTCTGCCAGCTGAAACCCCTAAAACCAAACCACCGCAGGTCCACTGTGTCCAGAAGAAAACCCAGTTGTGTGCCTTGTCTCCGAACTGCGGCCCTCTTCTCCGCCCAGTAGACAAACGAGTGACCCACCAGCCAAGCGACCAAGCCTGAAAGGAAACAAATTCAGTTAACCGGCAGAGCACCCTTTTCCCACATCCACAACATTCCATTCACACCAACCTTTCCGGCCTTACATATGCACGGAACCTGATGGATTCCCATCTCCCAATCTGCTTTATCCGCTCCTCCCCCAGCCCAAGCCGCGCCGCCTCAGTCGCAGCCCCGATACGGAAGGAGTGCGTACCAAATTGTCCGGGCTGCAAGCCCAATCTCGTCAACCCCATGCGGAAGACTCGCAAGAACTGAAAGCGCGACAGCGCCTTCCCATCCTCATGAATCAGGAAGCAACCACCAACCTGCGGGCGAACCCGTAAAAACACGTCCCCACACGCAACCGGGCACACCGGGGACCCTGGAAGTGAGGACAGGACAACATTCTTACCTTTTCCGAAGACGTCCGTCTTCGAGCGCCGGAGCCAAATCACAACCTTGTCCTGTTCTATAGCCACATCCTCATACCGGAGGCCCGATGCCCCCGACCTATTGGCGCTCACCAATTCGCCAATACGAAAAGCCCCAAAGAAAGCCCACACGAAAGCCACAGAGAACAAAGTTATTTCAAATGCCGAACTACACAATTCGTTCAACAACCCCACCAACCCTTGAAGGGTGGCAAAGGACACAGGCCTCCTCGTATCCACAGACCTCCTGCCCTTCTTGAAACCCTTCAAAGTTTGCTTTACCAAGAAATGTTTGGTCAGGTCTTCCCACCCGTTAAACTTGAACAGGAAGGCTAACGCAGACATGTAGCGTTCCACCCTAGAAGGGGATGACCCACCTGCCACCAACCTGCAAAGAAGCCACAACAGCGTGTCCAACCTACCCGCTGCAGACTCGCCTGCTCCCGCCTGGGACAACATTTCCTCCCATTCACACCAAACCTTAGTATAAGCGGTCCAAGTCCCCGGCGCCAGTGAGCTCCTTATGTATCGCCCAAGCACAACGTCCCGAGCCGCCACATCTCCTCCGGGCATGCTTGCCCTGTCGCTTGTGTGTCCGGCGCTGCTTCCCGGAACCGCACCCACTGTGAACGAGACAGAGCGTCAGCGACCACATTCAGCAGGCCCGGCACGTGCCGCGCCCGGAAGACAATGTTCCAAGACATACACAATAGCACTAGCTGCCGTAACAACCTAACCACTGGCAGGGACGAAGCCGATAGACTGTTAATTACCTGTACCACTGCCATATTATCAGAGTGAAAGATAACTTTCTTGTCCCTGAGCTCCTCGCCCCATAGTGACACCGCTACCACAACTGGAAAAAGCTCCAAAAAGGCGAGGTTCCGAATCAAGGGGCTCTCGGACCAAGCCTCAGGCCAAACCTCGGCACACCACTTGCCCCCAAGGTAAGCCCCAAAGCCAACGCTCCCCGAGGCGTCCGTAAACAGCCCGGCTTCGCCAGATGCCTTCATCACATCCCTGAAAAACACCCGTCCGTTAAACTCAGTGAGGAAGCGGTCCCATATGTCCAAGTCCTCTCTCATACCTACCGACACCCTGATGTAATGACTCGGCAGACGGACCCCACAGGTAGCCCTAGCCAGCAATCTACAAAAAACTCTTCCCATAGGGATCACCTTACAAGCGAAATTAAGGCTGCCGAGCAAGGACTGCAGTCCCCGCAGCGTAACTTTCCTAGCGCCCTTTATCGCGTGCACCTGCTGGCGGAGCGCCCTCAACTTCTCTTCCGGCAGCCTACATTCCCCCACGACCGAGTCGATTTCCAGCCCTAAAAAACTCAGACACTCGGTCGGGCCCACTGTCTTGTCCTCGGCCAGAGGAATCCCAAACTGTTGGGCTAACCTCTGGAACACCCGCAGTATTTGGGCACATCTGTCGGACCCAGCCGGGCCCACACACAGAAAGTCGTCCAAGTAATGGACCACCGTACCCCCGCCCGATTCCCTGCGCACTACCCACTCCAGGAACGTGCTAAACTTTTCAAAATACGCACACGAAATGGAGCAACCCATGGGTAGGCACAGGTCCACGAAAAACTTACCCTCAAAAAGGCACCCTAACAAATGGTGACATTCTGGGTGGATAGGAAGGAGCCGGAATGCTGCCTCCACATCCACCTTCGCCATCAAAGCCCCTCGCCCTGCTCTCCGAACCAACTCGACAGCATGGTCGAATGATGCATACGATACGGAGCACAGGGCCTCATCGATATCATCATTTACCGACGCCCCTTTCGGGAATGATAAATGATGAATCAACCTAAACTTACCCGCCTCCTTCTTGGGAACTACCCCCAGCGGGGATACCCTCAAGTCAGGCAGCGGCGGAGCCTCGAACGGCCCAGCCATCCTACCCAGTTGCACCTCCTTCAGCAACTTGTCCCTCACAACTCCCGGGTGTTCACCCACCGACTTGAGATTACTGCATAACCTCCCCACATCCCTACTCTGAAACGGTATTGAAAAACCCTCCGTAAAGCCGTGCCATAAGAATTCAGCGTCCTGACGGTTACCGTACTGTTTTAGCCACGGCAGCATCTCGCCTACTTTCACCGGGGTTGCCCCCCGCGGCAGCGGAGGGGGCCG
This sequence comes from Pelobates fuscus, assembly GCF_036172605.1. Taxonomy (NCBI): domain Eukaryota; kingdom Metazoa; phylum Chordata; class Amphibia; order Anura; family Pelobatidae; genus Pelobates; species Pelobates fuscus. Next base: position 134,598,152 of record NC_086327.1, read on the forward strand.
ACGCTCCAACGGCTCCCGCTCCTGGTGCAGACTTACCTCGCTTAAAACACCGGCTGGCTCCGTGTGCACCCCCACAACCTGAGCACTCGTGCTTAAACCGGCACGACGCACCCCACTTACATTGGCCCTCGTTAAAGAGCCAACAGAAGCCTTTCTTTTGCCCGGCCGATGCAGGTCCCCCAGGGGCCGCACCGGCCGTCCCTTGAAAGGGCGCAGCCTTTTGCGCCATCATGAGCCGCATCCAGAGGGGAAGGTCCATTTGATCCCACCGCATGCTGGGATTCGCCGCTAACCTCTGGCGAAACTGCTCGTCGTACCGCCACCAGGCGACCCCGCCATAGGTCCGGTACGCTTCCCCAATCCCATCTAGGTAGCAAAACAATTGGGAGCATTTATCCGGCGACTTTTCCCCTATCACGCTGGCCAGGATACAGAAGGCCCGCAGCCAGTTCCCAAACGTTTTAGGAATCTTCCGATACCTACGCTTTTTCTCCTCCTCCTCTTTCTTTGCGTCCTTCTTGTCCTCCTCCTTCATGTCTAAGAACTCCTCCAGCGGGAGCAAGGAAAAAACCTCCACAAACTCACCCTTCCAAATTTTCTCCTTGATGTCCATTTTCAGATGACAACCTAATGGGCCCGAAAAAGACACGTGCACGTTTTGCCGCGCAGCGTCGGTAATTTCGCCCCCAATACCTACCTTGTCCCCCGACTCCTTACTAGTTTCAGACCCAGATAACCCCACTTCGCTATCCAGCGTTGGGCCCACGGCCCTACCTTGTAACCCCTGGCCTTTCTCACACGTCCACACTCTCCCAAACTGAGGTGAAGCCATTTCCCCACCCGCCCATGAATCTAAGAAAGATTTTAAGCAATTCAATAGTGTTCCTGCGTGTGGTGTAACAGTTGACTCACCGCCTGAGCCCGAAGCCGCAGAAGGCTGTGGGTTCGTTTCCCTTCCGTCCGCCATGCTTGGCTCCGGAGCATCCAATTGGCGCCGACTCCCGTCCGCCTGGCCCTGCCTCAGGACCGCGGGTGTAGTGCTGCGAGACCTGCAAGGAGAACGACACCTGGGTAGTGTGTCCACATGATCACATACCCGCCCAACATCCTTATGTTCATGCCTGTAGTTCCGCACCATATCCCGACTCCCTGCCTGGCCCTCCCGGCCGTAAGCACTGCGCCGCTGACCTGGCGAGCTCCTGCCTGAGGACCCAGACGCACTGCGCCGCTGCCTCCACCTCCGGTCCCTTGAGGCCGATCTCCTTCTGCTAAACCTGCTTGCAGACCTGCTCCTCTCTCTACCCCTCCACCCGTCAGCCTGCCTCCTGTCATGCCTGGCACTGACGCCGTGCTGCTCCCTGCTGCGATGCGGCCTAGGGCTCCGCGAGAGACCCCTCGGTCCCCGGGAGCCGCCCCTGCGGCCCTCCCGCTCTCTCCCAGCCCGTCCTGTCTCCATGCCCTGAGCTGAGTCCTGGGAGCTATCCCGACCTGCTGAACCTGGCCCCTTTTGGGCCGCCTTGCGAACTGGGGATTCCGCCTGTCTATCCTGGCGTTTTCTGTCTGCTAAAGCCGCGGGCCCTGCTGGCCCCAATGTACCTGGCTGAGCGGACCCGCCGTCTGCGTCCCTTGTGCTGAACCTGGCCCCACTAGAGGCCGCCCCCGATGTGTCCCGTTGCCCAGGGGCTCCCCCTGCCATCAGGGGGACCGCCTGATCACTAGAGGCCTCCGCTCTGCCCCCCGCCCGCTGCCCAGCCCCAGCGCCATTCCCTGACTCACCGGGCCGCAACCGCTCACTGCTTCCACCATCTGATCTGCTCTGGGTCCTGGCTCCAGCCGCAACCGTCCCGCCTGCCGCCTCCCGGCGGGGCGCACACCGCGTGGTAGGCCTCGGCCTAGCTGCTGCCCGCGCCCGGCCAGCACCGCGTCGGACCGACGATGCCGGCCGCGGTACATCCACTCCGCTGGGGCCCGCTACCTCATCCAGGGCCCCAACAGACTCCGCTGACGGGCTCCTCCGTCTGCCGACTTCAGGCTCCATGCCCGGGCTCAGCCGCTGGGGCGGTCTCGCCCTCCTCATGGAACGCCGTGCAGCCGCCGCAGGGGTTGTAGGGGGGGGACCCTGAGCCCCCAGTTGTTCGTGAAGCCAGGCCAGTCCTCTATCCCGCACAGCAGCTCTCACTCCCTCCAGGATTTCTTCCATTGATGCCATGATCTGCAAGACAAAAGAAAAAACCAACACAGACCTGCCAAAAACAATTACCAGGTAAGTGTCAGTTTAGTTAAAATGTCCCTTGGACATAAAATGGCCGCTTAATATACTCCTATAGTCCAACCCCCATTTACCAATAACCACACCCCTTTAACTGGTTACTCCCCTGCCTACTCCTGGCTCTGTCAAGGCCCACTCCCCTGACTGCGCTGTTCCATGGGCTACACTTTCCTCTTTCAATCATACAAGCCCACCCAATTCTATATTTCTCCTTTAACCGCTCCCCCTCTCTTTATATCAGTTGTCGTCAGCTCATGCAATTTTTTTCACAAACATCAAATTTTAGCTAATTAAATCTAAACGGCAAAATGAATAATAAAATGCTAATTTGGAAAGATTCTCTCCATTATTCTATTCCCCCTCCCCTGTTATTCTGTGTCCTATTTCCATCTATTTCCCAAACTCCCATGTTACATTCACCTCCCCTCATTTCCTGTTTCCTCTTTTTCCATTCCTCCTTTCCTATTATTAATTTCCTCCCTTCATATACAGGTGTCAGGAGGCTCCGCGTCCTGCATTGCCCCCTCCCCCCCCCCCCCCCCCCCCCACCTGGACGGCGGGTCTGGGGAGCAGCGATTGAATGAATGTAGAGCAAACATTGCTGGCTGTTTACTTTGTTGTTCTGCATCCACCACTTGTTCCTCCGTCACCCTTAGCTTAACGCCTACAAGTGGCTCTCAGACCAGTTCTAGAAGGCCATCAGGCCCAGGAACCATGGATACTTGAGTATAATTGACTAATTATTAATCCTCATCTGCCGCTGGCCGTGCCTACCCTTTTATGGTGCCATCAATAGCCACTAGATGGCAGCACAAAGCATTCTGAATTCCTTATAGACAATCAGATTATTTAGTAACGGGAGAATTTAAAATGAATTTTACATGGTTAGTTAGTAAAATGAAAATCGGAAGAGAATTTACACTGAATTTCAAATTCAAGGTATAAATAGCCAAACTGGAAAAATTCTCAGTCAGCTATGCTTCCGTTTTGGGTACTTTGGCCTTAAATTTGAAATGCACCTGCAATTCACACTTTAGTGAATAATACTATTAATTAATTAATTAAGATCTGGAAATGGAAGCCCAGCAGATGCAGAGAACCCAATGCATTATTTGTTACCGGGTCTGCACACTTTGTTGGGTTGGCCAACCTCCTTCAACTGGGATTTAAACAACTCACGGACGGCACTAGGGTTGATTCAGCTAGCTGGGAGAATAATTAAAGGACCACTATAGGCACCCAGACCACTTCAGCTCAATGAAGTGGTCTGGGTGCCAGGTCCATCTAGGGTTAACCCTGCCTGCTGTAAACATAGCAGTTTCAGAGAAACTGCTATGTTTACAATAGGGTTAATCCAGCCTCTAGTAGCTGTCTCATGGACAGCCGCTAGAAGCGCTTCCGCGCTTCTCACTGTGATTTTCACAGTGAGAAGACGCCAGCGTCCATAGGAAAGCATTGAGAATGGTTTCCTATGGACTGGCTGAATGCGCGCCCGGCTCTTGCTGCACATGCGCATTCAGCGGATGACGTCGGAAGAGGGAGGAGAGTCCCCAGCGCCGAGGGAACCCGGCGCTGGAGAAAGGTAAGAATTTAACCCTTTCCTCCCCCTTCAGCCCGGCTAGAGTGGGACCCTGAGGGTGGGGGGGGGGGGACCCAAAGACCCTATAGAGCCAGGAAAACGAGTTCGTATTCCTGGCACTATAGTGGTCCTTTAACCCCTTAAGGACCAAACTTCTGGAATAAAAGGGAATCATGACATGTCACACATGTCATGTGTCCTTAAGGGGTTAATGAACATAGATTTTGGATGCCAATGAGAATCTCCCATTTATCTGATTAAAACATACGGTTTATGAAGGCTCATTTTCAATACATTGCAATGGATGGCATACATTCAAAATAATTATAAAAGATCTACAGGAGGACACATATGTTGATTTCCAAGCAAGATCCTCCCTTTCATAACATTTAACCCTTTTTTTACTCTCTGATTCCAAATTGACTAATATAGCACTAATTATTTATTATTTAGTCATTGCACACTGCACTGCCAACATTATGTATGTTAATGGTATCTATGAAATGTCACTTATTGTTTCATGATTAAGACTCGTTTACATCTATAATATGACACTGGAGGCAAGTGCTGTAGCAAATGGCAATCCTTGGTCCAAGACAAAAAATAAAAAATGGATTGATCCAAGTTAATTTGGGGTAGGATATCAAGGCGAGCGTTCACCGTAAGGTCGCATACCTTCAAGTTCTACCAAAAACAGTTATCGTTCTTGTTATAGAACTGAAATCATTTCTGGTTATGCAAAGTGAAGATGCATGGATGAATGTCTAACTCGGAGATGATGGATAAGCTATATTTGGATATACCTAACAGAGAAAGTTTTCCATTTCTACAACTTTTAACTTAAATTAGAATTCACTTTGAGTTGACTTTAAATTCTCACTTTGATAATTTGATATTTCCTGACTGCACAGTTTCTGAAATAGAATGACTATAATCGTATAGGTGTCATGGTATAAATGCTTATTACAAATCCATTAAATATAATATGAAAAATGATCTGTGCATTAGGTCGGTCGATTTGCTTTTATTTATTTATCTATATTAATAAATACTGATGCACCCATGCATTCCGGACAGTGAACTTCATTTTTCCATGATTAATGTGGACTCATGCATACTGGCCACAATGTTCCCACGATTCCTTGCGGCAGTATGCAAATTCAGCTCTATCAGTTGCAGTTTGAACGCATTCGTTCCAACATTACCCATAATTCTCTGCCTGCCAATCACCCCGGCTCCATTTTCTCGTTTCCTCCATCCATTTCCATATAAAGGCGCTTTTTGCTGAATTTCCTTTCACACCATCCTTACCCCAGGTTTCCAGGTTTTTGTGATTACGGACAAACGTCACAGCTTGTAGCCCTTTCTGCTTGTAGCGCATACTGCGTGGATATAGAAGAGCACTCACATCTCACATGAGACGACTTTCTCTGGGATGCAGAATATAAAGTAGAATATCTTCTCTCTTATTTTAAATAAGCTTCTCATTTTATTAAACTTCTCTCAGGTGGCTGTGACTTCCCCTCAGACAGCATTTAATGCACATACCCAGATAGATAGATAGATAGGCAGTTAGACGGACAGACAGAGGGACAGACAGACAGAGGGATAGAAAGATAGAGGGAGGGACAGAAAGAAAGACAGACAGACGGACAGACGGACAGAGGGATAGAAAGATAGATAGACAGACAGACAGACAGACGGAGGGACAGAAAGAAAGATAGACAGACAGACAGTTAGACGGACAGACAGACAGACAGCGGGACAGACAGACAGAGGGATAGAAAGATAGAGGGAGGGACAGAAAGAAAGATAGATAGACAGACAGACGGACAGACGGACAGACAGACAGACAGAGGGATAGAAAGATAGATAGATAGACAGACAGACAGACGGAGGGACAGAAAGAAAGATAGAAACATAGAATGTGACGGCAGATAAGAACCATTCGGCCCATCTAGTCTGCCCAATTTTCTAAATACTTTCATTAGTCCCTGGCCTTATCTTATAGTTAGGATAGCCTTATGCCTATCCCACTCATGCTTAAACTCCTTTACTGTGTTAACCTCTACCACTTCAGCTGGAAGGCTATTCCATGCACCCACTACCCTCTCAGTAAAGTAATACTTCCTGATATTATTTTTAAACCTTTGTCCCTCTGATTTTAGACTATGTCCTCTTGTTGTGGTAGTTTTTCTTCTTTTAAATATAGTCTCCTCCTTTACTGTGTTGGTTCCCTTTATGTATTTAAATGTTTCTATCATATCCCCCCTGTCTCGTCTTTCCACCAAGCTATAATAGATAGATAGACAGACAGACGGAGGGATAGATAGATAGATAGATAGACAGACAGACAGACAGACAGACAGAGGGATAGATAGACTGACAGACAGACAGACGGAGGGACAGAAAGAAAGATAGATAGATAGACAGACAGACGGAGGGATAGATAGACAGACATACAGTTAGACAGACGGACAGACAGAAGGAGGGACAGACAGACAGAAAGGAAGATTGATAGTTAGATAGATAGACACACAGACAGACAGACGGAGGGATAGATAGACAGATAGACAGACAGACAGACGGAGGTACAGACAGATAGATAGATAGATAGATAGATAGACAGACAGACAGTTAGACAGACGGACAGAGGGATAGATAGATAGATAGACAGACAGACAGATGGACGGACAGACGGAGGGATAAATAGACAGACAGACAGTTAGACAGACAGACAGAGGGATAGATAGATAGACAGACAGTCAGACAGATGGACAGACAGACGTAGGGATAGATAGACAGACAGACACAGTTAGACAGATGGACAGACAGATGGAGGGACAGACAGACAGAAAGGAAGATTGATAGTTAGATAGATAGATAGATAGATAGACACACAGACAGACAGACGGAGGGATAGATAGACAGATAGACAGACAGACAGAAGGAGGTACAGATAGATAGATAGATAGATAGGTAGATAGATAGATAGATAGACAGACAGACAGTTAAACAGACGGACAGAGGGATAGATAGATAGATAGATAGACACACAGACAGACAGACGGAGGGATAGATAGACAGATAGACAGACAGACAGAAGGAGGAACAGATAGATACATACATGCATACATAGAGAGATAGAGAGACAGATATCTCTATTATAACAAAGTTTTTATCCAATGTTTCTCTTTTAGAAATCTTCTCCTACATTATGGAGAATACTTTAAAAATGAGAATATTTTTTGACTGCCGTAAACCACTTTATTTTATTTTTTTATAACTCGAGCGACAGCTCTCGCCCGCAGCGGGATAAATAGACACTATTTCCAGAAAGCATGAGAAGTTTATCCAAAGCAGTGCCTCTCAGTAACATTCCCGCAGTAATATCTGCAGCAGCTGCTGTAGCCGATTAGAAGACTTGAGAGGATGTGCTGATATTTCGCATCCTGATTAATCTTTTCTCCGGCTCTGGGCTAAACAGGAGAGTCATTTCGATGACAAATTAATCCACACCTCTTAGTTAGAATTGCAACATCTGTGATTGTGCGTAGACGGATGGGACGAGATGATTGTTAAACTGCAATTCTTTTAAAGTAAATTATTGAATTATTAAAAATTGAATTGAAAAAGTATAAACATTTTAGTGTGACTTTCTAAGTGAAACAATCTTATTTTGCCAGTTTGTTGCAGGTTTCTGAATCAGTAATGGAATTTGGGCTAACGAGGCCCAAAGAAGGGCGAAACGACCAATCTAGGGTTGCTGTATCTCTCGTGCAGAAAGAGCTTGCCGACATTTTGCTTCTGGGCTGCCCTTACGGGTGGGCTCATCTGATATGTAAATGGTATAGGTTCTCTTTGTAAAGGACATGAGCTGGGAGTTTCTCTAAGCTTTTGCCCGTTCTCAGAGTTTTCATATTCCCTGTTTTTTTTGCTATTCGTGCAGGTACGTTGCTAAGTTGCGTTGGGCTCATTAAAGCCCAGTTGGTTACAAGATTGTTACATTTTAAGGAGACATGTTGCAGGCTTGACGTACAACCTCATGAAATAATTAAAATGGAATTTATCATGACATGTATATAGGGAAACGATTATTGTATATGTAGCTTGTTAACCAAGAAATTCTCATTGTTTCTTCGTAGCCACTTTCTGGTGCCAGCCTGACTTTCATTTATATTAACGTGACTTTTTCATCACCTTTGCTTCTTCTACAGTACTTTGTCTCCTGTCCCATGACCACTCTATCCTTTAAGTTAATGCTCACAGGATCCCTGTAAACTGACTTTTAAACTGATGGACTGTTTGACTGATGATGAACTGTCCGACTGATATATATATATATATTTGTAAATATATAAAATGTGTCAATCCTTTAAAGCAGGAATCTCAAACTTTGCCCCTTCCCCCTAGATTTTGATGGCCTACAACTGGATGGAACAGATGGCCAGAGAATCATGGTAGTTGTAGGTAAACAACATCGGGAAAGCTTGATTTGAGATCCGTGCTTTAAACACTGCACAAAAACAATCCGTCGAGCCCACTCTGGCTGTGTTTGGCATGTTCTACGCCGGACGCTGGAAACACGCCCCTTTTCATGACGCTGCACATACGCGCTGATGTCATAATGTCAATGACGCATACCCGCGTCATCAATACCAGACCAGAATTTTTTGGAGGCGTGGTCGTAAAGCAAAAGATGCTCCCTTATAAAAGGGGCACCTTTTGTCTTGTTCCTTGCCCGATTGTGGTTCCTTGTGGTCCCCTATTGTTATTTGGTTCTCCTTGCATTATTATTGTTATTCCTGTGTACTGACCCGGCCTGGCTTCTGACTTTCCTGTTTTCTGGTTCTCTAACTCGGCTTTTGACCTCCTGATTTATGGTATCCTGACCCGGCTACTCTTATACGCTCTCCTGATTTATGGTATCCTGAGTTTTGGTTTTTCTTTGACTACTCTTTTCTTTAACGTTAAATCCGAACATTCTAAGGTTTGGTATTTGGATTTTCTGTGAGTTTACATACTGCATGTTTGGTTATCACTCGACCATCATACTCACAAACTGTGGCATAGTGGTGGGAAGAGCATGTTATAGTTTATTATTACTAAACATTTACATTTATATATGTTCTAATGTAGCAGCTGATGGCTCTATAGCTTAGATTACGGGGCCACATTCGGGTTTAATTATATTTTGTTTACCATAATTCTGGTTAGTTCAGGAATTTGTACAGGAAGTAAGTTTACATCTGTGTGTAGCATAATGATCTTTTTAGTTGGGATTTGTAAATTCCCTTTAAAACCAGTAACGAGTAGAGATTTCCGTATGAGAATTCCCTTCATATTCCTGTTATTGTTGTCAGGTCAATGAAGGTTAATGCAAGAACAACGACCAGTTCTGTTGTTGTTGAACTTGTCCAACCTTGTCTCCCTCTGTCCTCTCATTTATGTGCTTTGATTGAAGAATTAATATAGATTTGGGAGTCCTGTAAACTACTTTTAATCTGGAATTAATAGCAAACTCCTTCTAAACAATCCCGCACCCCATGTGTAGATGGGTCTGGATTAAGCTACGGCAGCAGGAGTACCATCCAGCGCCCATCCACCCATTAACTTGAAAAATGTGCCACCATTAGTATCCCGGGAGATTCTCTGGCATGACTTGTGCCACCAACCCAGAGTAGCAAGAGACAACCAAGATTACATCAAGTTTTACAAGTCCATGTGTGCACAGCGCTTCTGACATGCTGCTTAATGGCCTTACAATTCAACCTGATGACCTGTAATTTTTGGAAACTTTTTATAGGAAACGGAAAAGCAGGAAACCTTTGGGTTTCTCGTCAGGGGTCCTAAATCGAGACTATCCCAGTGTGGACACTAGGAAGGAATGCAATTATTGTTTTCAAATGGAAAGCCTGTCCTGTTTAGCTTATACTTCCTGCTCAGAGACTAGTCCTGATTGTCAGAAGTAAAGAAAGACAACTCGTTACAAATTTATCTTTCCTCTGTATGAAAGCATCCTGTTTCTGTGCTCAATGACAATTCGCTATTATTGTCAAACTGGCAGATTTCTTGAATAAACTATGTCTTCGCAAAATTGTAAGTAAGAGATATGGAATTTTGGTTGTATGGGTCTTGCAAAGTTTGGGTGCAGTAAGGCGGTGGGAGATGGATTGTATTAATCTATACTGACCAATAAAGTACTAGAGCACAGATGCTGGGTTTGAGTAATGCTAATTTAAAGTATATTTTTCAATGAACAGCTCTATGGGCTGTTAAATGCATAATGTTTTCAGCTGTCTTGTTTATTTTGCCAGTTTTATTTTCCCGATTTGAATACTTAAGTATAGTTTAGACACAGATCTCTGGTACAAAATAGAGACTGATAATGTTGTGTTACAGAATTTAATCTAGATTTTTAATTTGCTAATTTATTTAAAGTTTAGTATTTCAATTTGCAAAGGATAATGCTTAGTTGGCTTATTTATAAACTATAGTACGTTTCATGCTCTAGCTTGCAGGTGAGATTCAATCGCATTTTAATGCATCTTTCGTCAATCAAACATTCTGTGGATCATTCAAATATGTAAAAGTTGGTCAAGTCACAAATCCCAGGACTTACAGGTCAATTTTTTTGTTGTGTTAAAAAGGTATGCTGGACTGGCATGGCAAGTTTGGCAGTTTTGGAAAAAGCCTATCTGGGTGTTTTAATTGTAGATTATTAGGGATTTATAGACTCCTTTAACATGTTAAAATGTCTGTTGCTGGAGCTGGAACGTCAGCTCAAGTGTTTTGTTTAGTGAAATGTGTTTTTATGTACACACATGAGCAATTTTCTTAATACATTAAAGGGACACTATAGTCACCTGAACAACTTTAGCTTAATGAAGCATTTTTGGTGTATAGAACATGCCCCTGCAGCCTCACTGCTCAATCCTCTGCCATTTAGGAGTTAAATCCCTTTGTTTATGAACCCTAGTCACACCTCCCTGCATGTGACTTGCACAGCCTTCCATAAACACTTCCTGTAAAGAGAGCCCTATTTAGGCTTTCTTTATTGCAAGTTCTGTTTAATTAAGATTTTCTTATCCCCTGCTATGTTAATAGCTTGCTAGACCCCGCAAGAGCCTCCTGTATGTGATTAAAGTTCAATTTAGAGATTGAGATACAATTATTTAAGGTAAATTACATCGGTTTGAAAGTGAAACCAGTTTGTTTTTTTCATTCAGGCTCTGTCAATCATAGCCAGGGGAGGTGTGGCTAGGGCTGCATAAACAGAAACAAAGTGATTTAACTCCTAAATGACAGTGAATTGAGCAGTGAAATTGCAGGGCAATGATCTATACACTAAACCTGCTTTATTTAGCTAAAGTAATTTAGGTGACTATAGTGTTCCTTTAATTTGTCTGTACATCGATATGTATGGCATTACTACAACCATCAGCCTCTCAAAAAGCTTCTCAAATAAAATCCCCATTTTGTTTACAGAAAAAAAAACAAACAAAAAAAACATGACTTTGCTGACGTTCCCAATAAAGACATTTCAGATTTCGAGTGGATGAAGGTATTTCTTCCTCACGAAGAGAGACTTTGACCTCTGTAATTGTAGGTGTGTTACTGTGATTAAACGCTCATGATTCACAATTGAGTTAAATTGCTCCGGGCTACAAGTAAAGTCATTGCACATACGTGGAGTCATCTCACGTCGACATGTTTTGTAATTCACTGTACAACCCCTATTATCTTGCACATTATGAATCACAAGGAAACTCAATGATATACAATGCTCCCAGCGCCAGAGGAAATGTCTGCATCTGTCATCGACAAAGTCTGTTTTACATGTAGATTTCTAAAGTGATATTTTATGCTGGAAATGACCCCATTGTAATGTTTTCTATATATTCAAAAAAAGTCATTAAAACAATTGATAATGAAATTTATGACTACTTTTTTCAGTTCCTTTGGGAATAAAAATTCTTCTTGTTCAATATTATTTTTACATTTTTATTTATTTCCATTACATCCCAGGATTTTTAATATTTTATATTTACTGATGCCCTATATTTAATAAATATTTGTTATTGTTGGGGGCTAGAAAATAAAATTAAATGTAAAATATGTTAGCATATGTTTTAGGAGATTTTTATTTTTTTATTCAGTAATGTGAATTCCAGAGAAATTATAGTTTACACTTCAATGAGATGAAGTGGTTATGGTGCCTGAAGTCCCCTGTCTCTGACTCATGACTAAATTCGAAACTACTAAAAACTGTTTTCCATTGGTTTGCTACTGAATGAGGATTGCTTGGCACCCATGGCTCTGTCCCATAGAGGCTATGACTAATAAGGATTATAACTTCACATTACCCGTAATTAGTGATGTCCCAAACGGTTCGCTCGCGAATAGTTCCCGGCGAACATAGCGTGTTCGCGTTCGCCACGGACGGCGAACATATGCGATGTTCGGTCCGCCCCCTATTCGTCATCATTAAGTAAACTTTGACCCTGTACCTCACAGTCAGCAGACACATTCCAGCCAATCAGCAGCAGACCCTCCCTCTCAGACCCTCCCACCTCCTAGACAGCATACAATTTAGATTAATTCTGAAGCTGCATTCTTTTTTTTTGTATTATTTTTTGTATTTATTTTTGTATTTTTATTTTTTTTGTGTTTGTGTTTGTGTTTATTATACATTATCCTCCATAGCCAGTAACCTGTGTTTATTATACATTATCCCTCCCATAGCCAGTAACCTGTGTTTATTATACATTATCCTCCCATAGCCAGTAACCTGTGTTTATTATACATTATCCCCCCATAGCCAGTAACCTGTGTTTATTATACATTATCCTCCCATAGCCAGTAACCTGTGTTTATTATACATTATCCCCCCATAGCCAGTAACCTGTGTTTATTATACATTATCTCCCATAGCCAGTAACCTGTGCTTATTATACATTATCTCCCCCATAGCCAGTAACCTGTGTTTATTATACATTATCCTCCCATAGCCAGTAACCAGTGTTTATTATACATTATCCCTCCCATAGCCAGTAACCTGTGTTTATTATACATTATCCTCCCATAGCCAGTAACCTGTGTTTATTATACATTATCCTCCCCATAGCCAGTAACCTGTGTTTATTATACATTATCCCCCATAGTCATTTATCATTGGACCTAGGCAGCATGATGTAACAATGATTGACAGGGAGCTAAGATGGAGGTGGCTCTCTCTATGCTGACTGCCAGGTGTAATGGGCGGAGCTTATAACAATGACTGACAGGGAGCTAAGATGGAGGCGGCTCTCTCTATACTGACTGCCAGGTGTAAAGGGCGGAGCTTATAACAATGATTGACAGGGAGCTAAGATGGAGGTGGCTCTCTCTATACTGACTGCCAGGTGTAAAGGGCGGAGCTTATAACAATGATTGACAGGGAGCTAAGATGGAGGTGGCTCTCTCTAAGCTGACTGCCAGGTGTAAAGGGCAGAGCTTATAACAATGATTGACAGGGAGCTAAGATGGAGGTGGCTCTCTCTATACTGACTGCCAGGTGTAAAGGGCGGAGCTTATAACAATGATTGACAGGGAGCTAAGATGGAGGTGGCTCTCTCTATACTGACTGCCAGGTGTAAAGGGCGGAGCTTATAACAATGATTGACAGGGAGCTAAGATGGAGGTGGCTCTCTCTAAGCTGACTGCCAGGTGTAAAGGGCGGAGCTTATAACAATGATTGACAGGGAGCTAAGAAGGAGGTGGCTCTCTCTGTGCTGACTGCCACGTGTAAAGGGCGGAGCTTATAACCATGACTGACAAGGAGCTAAGATGGAGGTGGCTCTCTCTATACTGACTGCCAGGTGTAAAGGGCGGAGCTTATAACAGTGATTGACAGGGAGCTAAGATGGAGGCGGCTCTCTCTATGCTGACTGCCAGGTGTAAAGGGCGGAGCTTATAACAATGATTGACACGGAGCTTAGATGGAGGCACCCAGTTGCAGGATAAAGTGGTTTGGAATTCTACATTTAATTCTATTTTACGCACCTCACAAATAGATATTTGTTAAATATGGGGATAAGTAAATATAATTTTAAAAATCATCTGGAGTGACAGATCCCTTTTAAATCACTAGTGATGTCCCGAACAGTTCGCCGGGAACTGTTCGCCGGCGAACATAGCTTGTTCGTGGCGAACGCGGCGGGCGAACATATGCAATGTTCGGTCCGCCCCCTATTCGTCATGGAGGTGGGAGGGTCTGGGAGGGAGGGTCAGCTGCTGATTGGCTGGAATGTGTCTGCTGACTGTGAGGTACAGGGTCAAAGTTTACTCAATGATGACGAATAGGGGGCGGACCGACCATCGCATATGTTTTTTTTATTCTTTGTTTATACTCATTCCACATACACAGTAGAAATGTATTAACAAAGTATCATTAATAACTAGTAGGGTTTTGTAATGATTTGTAAATCTGGAACAATATTCTAACTCTAAAACATACAAGTGATATATGGACCTTTCCAAAACTGGTAAAATAAAAAATGGGTTTCTAATAATTTTGGTAGTTTTATTGTTCAATCATACACCAGAAAATGTGTCGACGTTTCAGTCCTCTCGGGGACTTTTCTCAAGAAAAAAAACTAAAATATTGAAATGATGTAAACATACTTTTTATTTATTTGTTCATTCTTTTTTTTTATTTTAATTCTTTATTTTGGTTGTGCACTGATTGAACAAACAGCCGGCGTGTGCCACAACAGCGACATCCGGTAGAGTAGGTAAACATTGGCATAATATGTTATGGCATTAGATATACAGGCACATTTTTTTTTTTTTATATTGTTTGAAAACAGTAGTTCAGGATCACGTTTGTTTTTAACTATGGTAATATACTACGCTTGACATGAAGAAAGCTAGATGAGTATATTGCTGATAAACGATAGGTACTAATTGTAGACATGTTTTGATGAGGAATACAGTATAATATACGAGAAGAGTATACCACCCCAGACAGCCCCCTATGCACATGAGCAACACATTATAGATATGGCAGTATGATAAGACAGGTTTGCCATGCCACCACAGTGAATGCAGACATTTCAAGAAGCAGGAGACTGTGGCATGTACTGCACATTTTTAAAAAGGATAAACTGGTTAATGCATATTGTGTCACTTAACAAGAGAACAGTAAGCCTGGTTATGACATACTATATGGAGTGACCTTAGCTCAGTCGAGTGTAGTTTGATCATATTTAAGTCACACATTTTGCACAGAACAGGCATAGTTAAGCAGGTATGTCATCTAATCAAGTTAAGTAGTCAATATGTAACGCTGCTTGATTGGTTAAGCTCGTGTATCTGTAATAGGCTATGCGGTATTTTTTGGCAGCCAGAATATGAGACAAGTCGATTGAGAACCCTGAAATACAGTTCTGACATTAGTGTGGGCTATATTAACAACAATTATGCAGTGTTTGCTGCCATGTAAGAGTGTGTGAATTAAGCTGAGGGCACAGGTTTGGTATTGCCAAAACATGAAAGATGCCTATCAATATGCTGGAGTGTCTGCTCTAAACACAAAACATTCTTATAAGCAAGATTGTGACCAGCTCAGCTGAAGTGAGGAGACGAGAAATTGGAGTCTTAATGTGAGAGCTACTCTGCTGCTGAAGACAGTGTGTTTTCAGGCTTGCCGGATCCCCTGGATCCTGAACTGTCCTGCCGCCGACCTGTGAGTGATGTGAGCCGGATCGTGATGGGAGGGTGAGTCCCGTATCTGTGGGTCGTCGTGTGTCTCTGCCCGGAGGATGAGGGAAGCGCCGGGACCCCGCTGAAGGCCTCTGTGCTTTCAATCTCGATGGAGGTGGGTTGTTTGATGAGGTCCGAGGGTGCATGCGGATGGCTGTAGTTAGGAGCTGTGCCGTTATTGTCAACGGTCTGCCCTGGTTTCTGCCGGTCCGGGTGTGTTGGGGCTTTGGTTTTGGCGCCATTTCGCATGGCCTCCGCCATCTTCAATTTGGTGGCTGGATTGCGGGTCTCGGCGGCCCTGTTACTTCATCTGGCTTGCTGTGCGGTGGTCTGGTTCTGAGGGTGGGGACCGGGATCACCCCCCCGGTCCAAAGGGGGGGGGTACGGAGCCGGTTCCCCGCGGGCTGACATGTGACTCAGCGCTGTTTGACAGGATAGCGGGGCAGCGGCCGTCCGCCCCGCTCACTGCCGCAGTAGGCCTCGGGAATGTCAGCGAGGAGTCCTCCTCCAGGTCACTGAAGCCCTTAGAGCCAGCCTCACCCTGGATCCAGAGCCCTCTACCCACTGAGGGCCACCATTGCCGGTCGGTTTTATATAATTAATCATGTTTTTTCATGCTTATCTGGGCTTAGGTTGCAGGAGCTGGTCCCGCTTGCGACCATCCAGCTCGGCGGTCCGGCCCCGCCCCCCTATTTGTTCATTCTATACACACTTTGCTCAATAAAGATTTATTTGATATACAAATATATAAAGATAATTTTTTATTTCTGTAAAGGGTTTGTTAATTCGTCTTTTCATGGATGATGCCTCTGGGGCAATATAGTCATTATACAGGTGTTTTGTTATTGGATAAATCAGCTTTGTACTTGCCAAATGGGCATTTCCCTTTTTTCTACATGGTTATTCCCGAATTACAGTGATTACTGCGTGTTTCGTACATGTTATGTATCTGGAATGCCCAGTTAGAGGAACCAATACTGATTTCAGATAAGGAAGTTGGTTCTGCTTAGTACATAGGTAATTCTGATGTCATAGATGGTAAAGTCCATTTGTGAATGAGGTTGTAGACCTTGGTTCAGAGAAGCAGTCAGGGTTATATTACTATGTTCCTTTACAGACATAACAGTTGGTCAAGAACCAAGGAAGGATTACTGGACAATCAGTCAGCAGTTAGATCATCTTGAAAGACCGTGCCCTAAAGAATAACCCATTGGAGGTGGGTGAGGTCTTCCTACTAGCAGACTGTGAACAGTCCTTGGGACATGTGCCGTCCATTGTTAACCAGTCCGATGAAGGGCTGCACGTGGTGGAACCATGTTCACTGAGCTATGAAAAATCAGGGACATCTTACTACGTCCTCTTTCTTTTGGCAATAAGATTGTCTAACAACCACTATAGGCACCGAGACCACTTCAGCTCAATCAAGTAGTCTGGGTGCCAGGTTCCCCTGGTCCCCACTGCTATGTTTACACTGCAGGGTTAATCTAGCCTCTAGTGTTCCTTTAATAGCAGAAAATGAAAAATGCACACCTAATTTTTTTAGTGCACCCGCGAACATTTGGACAAATAGTCACAGCCCTTGATTTCTGATCCATTTTATTTGTTTAACAGGATTCCTTATTCCAGATAATTTTGTTAGAAGTAAAATAAAAACTGTCAAGTGTAACTTGACATCACTTCTTGCGATTAACAGTTTGAATCTAATGTAAATCATTCCCTCGGGAGGAATGAGACCTTTGATACACAATGTGAATTCGACACCAAAATAAATTAGAAATGCAGTTATTTTCAATTAAGGAGATAGTAGTCTTTATCTCTCTCATTGTGTTTTAGAAGATCTCAGAGATAGCACAATAATGAATTAACTTGAAAACAATCCCAGGTCAGCTATTGCAGTTATCGACATTTTTGGTAGAACTATAACTGATACCGGAGAAACTGACGGAAGCCAAGCACAGAGAGATGGACACAGGTTTCTTCAGGAAGGAAGAGATTCTTTATTGGATCACCGATCGGGACTCAGAGGGACTAGCGTCACCAAAATACAGCAAAGTCTGAGTACTGAATACATAGAGTACATTCCTTATATAGCACTGTAGCTCCTCCCACAATTAACTACACCCACACATACCCTTAACCTATTTAATAAATAGAGTCTAAACTCATCCATCCGGTCTAACCACGTGGCTCATCTGATACAAAGGAGAGGGACGCGTAATTCCAGTTCTTACATTCCTGCACCTGGTCAGTACAGTGATAACAGTATCTTAGCTACGTGTAATTAACTAACTGATACTACAAACACATATACATACATATGCCTTGTGGCAATCTTAGCCTGCTAAACTTGTATTTTACTGGAATTACATCACATTCCCCCCTTTGATGCCTCTGATATTTCACAATTACTTGAGGCATCACTTAACCTTGGTTTGCATATACCTCAGGTTACCATGAACCAGACCAGACTTATCTTATGATGTGAATCTTTTAACACTCATCTTCCTGCATTGGTTCTCCTTGATCTAGAGCCTTATACTTATATATCGCCATTATCTGTGCAGCAGCCTTCCTCTCTGCTATACTTCCTATCAGGCTTTGCACAGACCTAACTACTAAGGGTATAAGACACGGTAGGAGTAGACACAACAGTAAAATCAGTAGGACTCCACCTACCACTGCCTTAAGCCCTCCAAACCACTCATACCAGCTACCAAACCAACTACTTGGATTGTACCCTTTCCATACCTGAGTAGGCACATGCACTAGTTTAACCATATGGCTAGTAAGCTCAGCTATTGCTTGCCCTTCGTCATCTATTTGAAGACAGCAATTGCTCAGGTTAAACTTCCCACATACACCTCCCTCTACTGCCAAAAGGTAATCCAAGGCTAATCTATTTTGGTACACTGCTGTCCTCATCCTGGTATTATGCTTCGCTAGAAGATTGAGTGCTTGTGAGGTCTCATTAGTAATAATCTCAACCACCGCCTGTAATCTTATAATACGGTTGAGCATATAAATTGGGGTTCTATAACCAAAGGTACCATCTTCTGCCCACGTGGCTGGCCCATAATAATCTATGATACGCTGGGGAGGCCATTCATTATCTTCCCAGGTGCCTATCTCTAAGGGTCCCCTTTTCTTCCTATGATTCACATCATACACTTTAACACCTAAAGTCTCACCTGTTTCAATCGGTAACAAGAAGAAGGATGGTTTGAGCATACCCAACACACATGCCCCTTCCCAGTCCTGTGGCAACTCCGAATAGGCTTTCTTACCACAGATCCAGTACAAATTTGCTGGGGCTCTCCAGGTAGATGTGATGGATAAATCAAACCACACATCCTTTAAACTGGCATATCTAGCAAACGGGTTAGATGGTTCTGAGACATTTGAAGCCGACCACCAAGTTGTATTTTTAGTATCATCATCATAAGCTTTTTGCCCTAGACAAGTTAATTCTCCTACAGAAGTATTATACATTATTCCTTTCCTTGCTATGCAAACATAACCTATGATGGAGGTCTTTAATCTCCACTCAGATTTACCTCTAACACTCAAATGATAATCGGCTTGTGTAGATATTAGTTGGTCAACTGCCTCAGAACCGGACATTACCTCCTTTGCTTCCCAAGGCCATTGGTCTCCCATGTTAGTACCTCCACACACATAGCAGTTGGTAATATTAAGACTACCGGCAATACTTTCAGCTAGGTCAATGAACAGGTTTTTAGCGTTATGGGGGATCTTATTATCTATACTCATCTCTTCATAAAAGGAATGGTATACTTGATGAGTCTGGGAGGATACCGTATCAGTCTCTATTCCTATAAACAATAATGTCCCAGGATCTAAACCCGTCCCGTATATCTGAAACCCAAATAAATTTCCATACTTATCTAGGAACTTGTCGGGGTTATTAATAAGTATATGGACTGGGTTGCATTCCATAGACTTACAATAAGGGCTAGTCGGCAACTTAGTCACTATCATGTCTTTATCTACTGTCTGTCCCCAAGTCGCCCACCCCACACAAGACCAATATGGACAAAAGTTATAGTCTTTATTTGGGCATCTAGGACTCACATATTTATTTTTACTACTGGGACAAATATATTTATCATTAGACCCATACGTCCTCTCCCATCTAAGATCCCCACATACATTCCACGGTTTTCTACCACTTGATATCGCCTTACATGCATCAAATAGCAGAACACCCGAAGAATGTACGGATTCTAACACCGTCTTATTAATTAGGGTCCCCTGAGGATCTCCATTCCTGAGAGTCAACCAAATTGTACGAGGTTGATACTCTGGACTGAAGCACTTAGGTTCTCCTACTCCTAAATGGCACACACTATAGTCTATATTTAGGTATCTACATCTTGATACCTCTCCTTTACATTCGTATTGTGAATGCCAAATTAGGGTTTGGGAAATATGGTTACCTGTTCTCGTAGTCTTAATGCATACCTCACAGCTAGGAGTGTCGGTACCTCTACCTTCCTGAATATAAAAACACATATAAATAAACACAATCAAAAGCACATCTTTCGCCGTCATCCTCAGTCTTCGTCCGTGCGATGGAACCTCAGCTTCCAGGATGTGAGGGCTGCAGGGAATGGAGTTCTGCTCGTCTTCACAGGTGTCCCTTCGAGACTTTCCTGGCTTATACACTATGTGTTGGTAAGCGGACAGGCTTTATTATGGCCTTCTCACTCACACCTGTAACAATAAAATTTGTAATCCACAATAATTCCTCGTTACTCCGACTGAGTAGTGCGTTTCAACCGGATCTTGCAGGGATTCTCTGGATCTGCTGTAATTTGCCAAGAATCGACTGCTGCTGGTTTAACCCTGGAGTGATGTATCCACGGAGTTACTTCGGCTACTTTTATCGCTGTAGGGGTAGACAAAAGAACAACATAAGGACCTCTCCACTTGGGCCCTAACGGTACATTATTCCACTCTTTAATCCACACTTGGTCTCCTGGATGATAACTATGAACAGGGGGATAAATATTCACAGGTAATCTATCTTGTACCCATTTCTGTACCTCCTCCATAGTCTTACCCAACTCTACAACCTGCTGCCGGGTAATTCCTTCTCCCAACTGACTCAAGTCCCCCCTTAAGTTACCAAGTACGGGAGGTGGTCGCCCATACATGATTTCAAAAGGAGAGAGGCCCATCCTTCTGGTAGGGGTACTGCGGATTCGCAATAAAGCTATGGGTAAGAGAACGTTCCACTTAAGTTGGGTTTCCTGACACATTTTAGCCAACTGGTTCTTTATAGTTCTATTCATTCTCTCTACCTTACCAGAACTCTGGGGTCTATATGCAGTATGAAGCCTCCACTTTATACCAAGCATATGAGTCAGTTGTTGTAGGCACTGATGAACAAAAGCTGGACCATTGTCCGATCCTATAGAACAGGGTAGTCCATATCGGGGTATTATTTCTCGTAGCAGGAATCTTACAACTTCTCCTGCTTTCTCTGTACGAGTAGGACATGCTTCTACCCAGCCTGAATAGGTGCACACAATTACCAACAGGTAACGATGTCCACCCGATTTAGGCATTACTGTAAAGTCTATTTGTAGATCGGACATGGGGAGTCCCCCCATAAACTGGACTCCTGGTGGCTTTACTGGTCCTTGTCTTGCATTATTCTTAGCACACGTTACACATCTGCGTACAATGGCCTGAGTCAAGTTGGACAATCTTGGTATGTAGAAATGTTTCCTGAGAGATTCTTCAGTACTGTCTCTCCCAGAATGTGTCCCGTTGTGATAATTTTGGACAATTTCTACCGCTAGTGATGCTGGTATGACTATTCTTCCATCTTCTAGCTGATACCACTTGTTCTCCAAATACTTTCCCGGTTCAGTCTTTAACCACTCCTCTTCTTGAGCTGTATAAACTGGAGTCCATTGGGACAGTGGAGTTGGTATAAGAGCAGCTATATGCCCCACATACTCCTGTCTTCCTGATTCAGCAGCACGCTTAGCTGCACTATCTGCCATCCGATTTCCCTTGGTTACATCACCATCTCCTCTCAGATGCGCTCGACAATGTATGATACCGACTTCTTTCGGCTCCCACACTGCTTCCAATAGTTGTAGGATTTCAGCTGCGTACTTGATTTCTTTGCCTTCTGAATTCAGTAGTCCTCTTTCTTTATACAAAGCTCCATGGGCATGAGTGGTTAAAAACGCATACTTAGAGTCCGTATAGATATTTACTCTTAAACCTTCAGCCAATTGTAACGCTCGTGTTAGTGCTATTAATTCTGCCTTTTGTGCTGATGTTCCTTTCGCCAGTGGCCGAGCTTCTATCACCTTGTCTATTGTTGTCACTGCATATCCTGCATAGCGGATCCCTTCTTTCACATAACTACTGCCGTCGGTGTAATATTGAACATCGGGGTTCTGGATGGGAAAATCACGAAGATCTGGTCTACTTGAAAATACTTCATCCATTACTTCCAAACAATCATGTTGACTTTCAGTAGGTTGCGGCAAAAGGGTAGCTGGATTTAAGGTGTTTACAGTCTCTAAATGCACTCTTGGGTTTTCACACAACATTGCTTGATACTTGGTCATACGGCTGTTACTAAACCAATGATTTCCTTTGTAATCCAACAACGTCTGTACTGCATGTGGGACTCGTACATAAAGTTCTTGACCCAGAGTGAGTTTATCGGCTTCAGCTACTAGCAGGGCGGCTGCAGCTACGGCTCTTAGACAAGGTGGAAGTCCGCTGGCCACTGCATCCAGTTGCTTAGACATGTAGGCAACAGGTCTTTGCCATGATCCCAAGTACTGTGTCAATACTCCCACAGCCATTCTTCTTTGCTCGTGTACATATAAGTAGAATGGTCGTGTGTGATCAGGTAGACCTAATGCTGGGGCACTCATCAAAGCCTTCTTCACATCTTCAAATGCCGTTTGCTGTTCTTGGGTCCATAAGAAGGGGTCGTGCTCTGTACCTTTGATGGCTGCGTACAGAGGTTTTGCCAGTATCGCATAGCTGGGAATCCATATCCTACAGAAGCCTGCTGCCCCCAAGAATTCTCGCACTTGTCTTCTATTCTTGGGTATTGGTATTTGGCAGACAGCTTCTTTTCTCTCTGGCCCCATAATCCTTTGACCTTCAGAGATATGGAATCCCAGATACTTGACAGTTGGCAAACACAACTGAGCCTTCTTCCTGGACACCTTGTATCCTGCCTTCCAGAGAATATGTAGTAGATCGTGCGTTGCTTGCTGACATTTTTCTTTTGTAACTGCTGCTATCAACAAGTCATCTACATATTGTAACAATACACATTCTCCTGGGATAGACTCGAAATCCAGTAGATCTTGACTTAGAGCTGAACCAAATAGGGTAGGTGAATTTTTAAACCCTTGGGGCAGTCTTGTCCAAGTCATTTGGCGTTTTGAGCCCGTTACAGCGTTCTCCCATTGGAAAGCGAAAATACATTGGCTTTCTGCGGCAATTCGGAGGCAAAAGAAGGCATCTTTGAGATCTAAGACTGTGAAGTAAGTAGCCCCGCCCGGAATTAAAGCAAGCAGGTTATATGGATTGGGTACAACTGGATGTATGCTAACAACCGCATCATTGACTGCTCTTAAGTCCTGTACAGGTCGATACTCATCTGTACCGGGCTTTTGAACAGGCAGCAATGGGGTGTTCCAGGGGGAAGTACAGAATTTTAGGATACCATACCGTATGAACTTATCCAGATAGGATTGGATGTTCTTCTTAGCCTTCTGCGGAATGTGATATTGTCTTAGGCTCACTGGATAAACCCCATGTTTCAGTTCAATTTTTATTGGTGGAATATTGCGGGCCAGTCCTGGTGGGTTGTTCTCTGCCCAAACTCCTGG
Source organism: Pelobates fuscus (assembly GCF_036172605.1). Classification (NCBI taxonomy): domain Eukaryota; kingdom Metazoa; phylum Chordata; class Amphibia; order Anura; family Pelobatidae; genus Pelobates; species Pelobates fuscus. Next base: position 134,621,646 of record NC_086327.1, read on the forward strand.
TATGTTAAACAATGTCTCATCACTCCTAGGGTTTTGGCTAGTCAACACTGTATAAAGTCGCCACTCTTCTTCCTTTGGTACGGATAAAGTCATAATACCTGAAGGTCCATTAAACTTTAAGGATGTTGTTCCATTTGGTAGGAACGTAATCTGCGCTTGTAATTTTGATAGCATATCACGTCCCAGCAATTGGACTGGACATTCAGGCATATAAAGGAATTGGTGTTTTACTACGTGGCCTCCCAATGTACAGAGTCGACTTTTAAGAACCGGTTTTTCAGCACTTCTTCCAGTTGCTCCTATCACAGTAATAGTCCTTCCAGATGGAGGAGCAACTAGATTAGTCACCACTGAATGTTCAGCACCAGTGTCGATCATGAACGCACTCCTTTTCCCCCCTATTGATACATCGACCATAGGCTCCGCTCGACCAAGGGGGATGGAGCCCGGTCGGTATCAATAGTCCTCCATGACAGTGTCAGCCAATCCTACAAAGTCCCTACCTTCTCTATCGCGGGACCTTTGCGCTGCTGGAATATACCTGTCTTCCCTAACACTTCCTCTGTTCCCATTACTCCCTCTATAACCATTACTCCCTCCGGGGCCTCCTCTACCTCTCGCTCTACCTCTAAAGTTTCCGTAGCCTGCCCTGGGTTGGTCTCTCTCGTACTGCTCTCTTTGCGGACATTCGTTCCTCCAATGCCCTTCTTCCTTGCAATACGCGCATTGATCCCTACTCAAAGGCTCCCTACTCCATCTATTATTGCCTCTATCTGGGCCCCGTTTATCTACGCCTGCGATCGCTACCGCTAGCATATCAGCCTTTTTACGCATCTTGCGCTCTTCCTCTTTCTTACTTTCTGTATCCCTGTTCATATAGACCTTATTTGCTACCTCCATTAGTTGGGTGATGGACATACCTGCAAACCCTTCTAACTTTTGTAGCTTGCGCTTAATATCTCCGTATGCTTGGCTGACAAAGGCGGAGTTAACCATTCGGGAATTGTCTGCGTCTTCCGGATTAAAGGGGGTATACAAGCGGTATGCCTCCAATAATCGGTCATAAAAGACACTGGGCGCTTCATCGCTTTTCTGGATCACCTCAACTGTCTTCGACATGTTAATGGCTTTCTTTCCTCCGGCTTTCATGCCAGCAATTATAGCGTCTCTATAGGCTCTGAGTTGAACCATATCAGCACCATTTACGTTCCAATCGGGATCGGTGTTGGGATAGTGTGTCGCGGCCCATGCTGCTGGATTGGCTTGGTTCAAAGCACGGGCTCTATCCTCTAATGCTTTAATGGCTGCTTGATTTATTCTTGTCCTTTCCTCATTGTTAAATAAAGTCATTAGTAACTGCTGGCAATCAGCCCATGTCGGATTATGCGTCTGTACTATTGAGGTGAACAGATCAGTCATAGCTTGTGGTTTCTCAGTATACGAGGAATTATGGGTCTTCCAGTTTAAAAGATCGGTTGTGGTAAATGGGACATATACGAAGACTGGGTCAGCGTGTGCCATTTGACCTGCGGCATCGATATAAGCTGACCCGGGATTCAGACGAAGAGGCATCTGATAGTGCTTTAATTGTTGGGCACCAGTCAACTGTCGGGTTTGGATGGGGCTACGTAGAGAGGCGTCAGTCATGGGTTCCGGTCGGGGAGAGATAGGGTATGGGGATGTGGGAGGTCGGTTTTGGGAAAAGGTCGTAAATAAAACACTTCGAGCCGAGCTAGATGAAGCTTGACCGGAAGTCTGAAGTGGCGCCAAATCAGGATATTCGTTTCTAATGGGGGTGGATTCTGGTTCCGGAAGGGGAGATTTAGTACGAGGGGGGGTGGATCCTGTACTGGAGGAGGAAGCGGAAGTGGATGAGGGTAATGAGGGGAGGGGTGCAGGACTTCCTGCGTTTGCGTCACTTCTTCTTAACGGAAAGTAAGGGGGCGGCAAAGGGATCTCGGACTCAGGGGGCGTGTCCAAAATGGGCCTAACACCAGTCCTAGTGGACGAGCAAGTCCTAGCTACCATGAGGCGACACTGCTCCTCGTGGCATGTCTGGAGCCATTTTGGCGAGTCATTTACGGCCTGTCTCCAACAGTCAATATAAGGAAACTGGCCGTAAAGTTCAGGCCTACCCGATACAGCCACGTGTAAGCGCTGTACCAGAGTTGGATCCAAACTGCCACGTGGCGGCCATGCCGCAACCAAAGTAGGCCACTCCCTAGTACACAAAGTGACCAAACGTACAGGAGACATCTTTACCCCAAAATCACAAACTTTGAATCCCTTTTTAAAATTCTTAACCATACATCCTAAGGGATCCGGAATCGTTGACTGCGACGCACCCATACTTAACAATGGAACGTCGTCGACAACGAATACTATACACGCGTACTATTCAACAGTCACACCCGTTTCCTCTGGCAACAGCACCACGTGGTACGGTTACCAAGTGAAACGTACACAATAACAATAAACACTCAGGGAATTCCCGTACACACACAGCTGTTACACCAGTCACTATATAATCAATATTATGCCCTTTGGCGTAACTATACAGTCACCCACGCTATAATTCTCTATATACGAATTACCCGTCTATAACACACCCCAGTAACATCGTCTTTTACAAATAGCGGTTACAGTACGGTTAGCATAGGTCAAAGCACAAGTTAAGGTCACAATACAATTATTAGTGGTTATGGTGTTAAACATGCAATGGACGACAATGATTAGTACTTATTATATAATGTCAGTAAATATACAGGGTTATGGTACCGTGCACTATAATACAGCAACACACTATTAACACTCTCGCTAGACGGCTGAGCTCGCGCTATCTAACAAGATATACACTTTACTAAAACAATCGTTAACACATTTACAATTCCCAACTAAACTATTGGCCAGTACCTTGAATGGACTACCTAAAACTATATACACCCGTTTTGGTTAGCCACACTGCCCAATCACCACATATATAGCGAGCTAGAGAACCGAATTTACACAGGCGCCTCTTAGTCGCACTATCAAAAGTCTAGTGGGTTCCAAATTTACACGCCTTCCCACTTAGCCCAGATAGGATGAGAACTAGCGAACCGAATTTACACAGGCGCCGCTTAGTCTCCCGGTCCCTCCGACCTAGCGAACGTAATATACACCCTAGAACGCTAGTCTAGACAAGACACCGGTGTCCGGCTAGGGCTATTTACACCAGGACCCCGCCTGACTAACCAAATCAAACGGTCTGACTAAAGAGCGTTCGATCGAGCGGTGCGCCTTCGCTCCTTCCCTCCGACAGAGGGGGCAGATACACTGATTCAAAACCCCTTTGGGCCTACCGCACAATCGGTATACCCCTAGTGGGTCCTGCCGTCTAAAACAGCAGTTGTCTTACCTCCTCGTTCCTGAACCTGAGTTCACACTCATCGACGGGGACACCCCAGCACTTCTCACGTAGAGGCCGATGATCTCCTGGACAACAGACCAGTGGCGCCGAGACGAAGGGAGGTCCACGCAGAAGTTCAGGGGTGCAGCCGTAGAGAACGTGGGCAAAGATAGACCGTCTCACGCCTCTGCCTCTCAGCTACCGTTGAACGATGAGCTTCCCGGCCAATGCACCAAATGATACCGGAGAAACTGACGGAAGCCAAGCACAGAGAGATGGACACAGGTTTCTTCAGGAAGGAAGAGATTCTTTATTGGATCACCGATCGGGACTCAGAGGGACTAGCGTCACCAAAATACAGCAAAGTCTGAGTACTGAATACATAGAGTACATTCCTTATATAGCACTGTAGCTCCTCCCACAATTAACTACACCCACACATACCCTTAACCTATTTAATAAATAGAGTCTAAACTCATCCATCCGGTCTAACCACGTGGCTCATCTGATACAAAGGAGAGGGACGCGTAATTCCAGTTCTTACATTCCTGCACCTGGTCAGTACAGTGATAACAGTATCTTAGCTACGTGTAATTAACTAACTGATACTACAAACACATATACATACATATGCCTTGTGGCAATCTTAGCCTGCTAAACTTGTATTTTACTGGAATTACATCACATAACGGCAGAGTCTTAGTTGTGTTAAACAATAAAGAACATAAATAATGATAATAATAAGCTGAGGACCTCCTGAAAGACTGAAACAGCTTCACTGACTCCATTTGCAAGAAAATGTTGCTTCCATTTCTTTGAATCTCAGCTTGGGAATGTAGTATACTTGTCAAATTAACTGCACAAATCTTTTTTTTTGTTTGTTTGTTTGTTTTTCCTGATCTCACGTAGACACACACAAAACAAACACGTTTGTTCTTTTAGTTTCACTTCGGTGAGCTCAGCGTTTCCAACACACCCAGATCATTTTATTTCCACCTTCTTGCTTCCTGATAAACACTCTGTTCACACAGACAAAAACCTCTCTGGGACAGCCGTGTACATGAGATCAGGGCACGCATTGCAGAGAACCAAAAAAACAAATTAATAGACAAACAAAAAAACCTATGGAAACTTCAACCACTATATACGGATATTTACTATCTATCTATCTATCTATCTGTTTGTCTGTCTGTCTGTGTGTCTCTGTCTGTCTGTCTGCCTGTCTGTCTATCTATCTTTCTAGCTATCATTAGAAATCTGGGGTCCATCATTTTATTAATAATTTGTTGATCCTGCTAAACATTACCGATTTCGGTTGTCTGACCTGTAAAAACAGATGTATTTTGTTTTGCAAATGTGACTTTTACTGGAACAGATCAGAGACAATTTGGCATTTTTCCTGTTTGATAAATATCTAAATTCTTTACTTTGTTCGGGATTACAACCATTTCTCTGCTGTTATACAGTTTCCAAATTTTGCAAAAAATATAAATTTCACAGAATAGAAATATATATAATATTATTTTTATATTGTAATATTTTGAAAAATAAATATTTTAAATGTTTATCTAAAAGTATTAAATCATTTGAAAAGCGTATCGAACAATCTTCAGTGTAGGCCATGATGAGAGAGCTCATTAAATCCACAGAGCTCCTGCAGATATTGCGGTGAGGAGCTCTGTCCAACATGGAGGGGAGTTTTACGGCTGTCTGTTGTTTAACACGGCTCAGGAGGCATTTCTTCAACTGTTCCAAGGTGTTATCTTGGTTCAGTTTCCTAATCATTAACCATGTGGCGATGTTATGTCTGTCCTGTGTGAGAAAAGATTGTATCTGATTTGATAAGGAATATAATAGGCATATAAGATGTTGAATGTATTGAGTGGTGATCACCCGCCCAGTGCTGATAGGGTTACAATGAATCAATAAAAGGCTGTTTTATAACTGTTTGAATATGAAACGGCCGCCCCGTTCGTTACTGCTCTGTAGCTCTGAATAAATGTTTGGTTCCTGGGGTGTCCTGACTCTTAATGGAATGCTGATTATGTGTTTTACATGCCCTCTGCTATAATCATAGTCATAGCACGCAGTCCATAAATGCGGCGTAAAGCATACTAAAGTCATTAAATTACTTCCAGTGACTAACATCAATTGTAACAAATAGAAATTACATTGCATCTTAATGACAGATCACTCGAAATCAGGAGCCTATTATTTGGCTGACAGGCCTAGGTAAATACAAGTTCGGATTGCGGAGGTAGGCAGGAAACGGGGAATTTAATACCGGGGACAAGATGTGTGAATTTGTATCTCGTGGGTGGAGATTACTTTTTGTTTTATCTAAACAAAGAACTGAAAACTGCATAAGCTAAAATAGTCCAGCTGTGGCTCTCTCGGGGCCAGCTTCACATAGGGGATGTTGGACCTGAAGCTCCAGGCTTACCGGCTAAAATATTGATCCATACTTCCTGTGAAGGGCACACTCATAGGACTTCAAAATAAACAATACAACATCATTTTCAACAGCTGTGTAACAGCATAAATTCACCACTTTAGTCCCGTTACCAAACTTTCCTTAAAGGGACACTGTAGGTACCCAGACCACGTGAGCTCATTGAAGCGGTGTGGGTGCTGTGTCCATATTGCCCTTAGTGCTCACGGCCGTCTTTAGCGCGAGGCAAACAGGGCAGCTGCCCCGGGCCCAGTTGCTCCTGGGGGGCCCCAGAGCAGCTGCCCCGTGGGCCCTGCGATTTGAGCAGCCTCCATGTACCCGGCGGTGCGGCTACACAGAGCCGCACTGCCCCGCCAACTAAGGAGGCCCCCTGGGTGGCCCATGCACTAAGGGCCACCCGGTAAGCATGTGTGAGCAGGGGCCCGGTCGGGCGCTGTGACGCTTAAACAGCACGACCGGGCCCCTTCCTGTACCGGCTGGGAGGAAGTGAGTGCCGCGCGTCACTTCCTCCCACCGGAGATAAATTAATAGCCGCGCGGGAGGAGAAAGGCAGGAGGAGGGGAGTTCCAGAGAAGAACTCCCATCTGCCTCAGCCTGCCACTGAACCCAGGGCCGGCGCTACCTGTTAGGCTACCTTGGGAAGGGGCGCCCCCAGGAGCGCCGGCCCCCCTCATGCTGCAGCCGCCCGAGCGCTCTGTAGAGAGCCTCAGGCGGCTGCAGCTTTGCCCGGGCTCGTGTGTCCATGAGGGCGCACCGCCCGGGCGCAGCATGAGGAGAGGGACTAACAGGAGGGAAGCGCTCAGCGCTCCCTCCTGTCACTCCCTCACTGTATGGTCCGCCGGTTCAGGGAGCATCTGTCTCCTGTACCCGGCCGGACTAACAGGAAGTGCACACTGTATATATTTGTTTGTCAGTGTATATATTTGTCAGTGTATGTGTGTCAGTGTATGTATCTGCAAATGTTTTAATATATCTGTTTGTGTGTGTATGTGTCAGTAGGTCTGTCAGTGTGATTGGGGGTTGGGCGTAATTGGGGGGGCGAGGGGGGTGAAGGGGCAGGGCCTAGGGGGCCCAAGAAAATGCTTTGCCCAGGGTCCTATTCATATTATAGATGGCCATGTTAGTGCTGCAATGTAAAACTAACTCTGCCTCCAATGGCTGTGTACCAGACAGTAACTAGAGGGCTTCCTGGATTGTAACGGACCTTTGGTCAGGTACCTGACGATAAATGACCTCACGCTCCACATGAGGACCTCCAGCGTCAGATTTTCTCCCATAGGAAAGTATTGATTCAAAGCTTTCCTATGGAGAGGTCTAATGAGCGCACAGCATATGCTGCGAATGCTCATTAGCGCCCGCTCATTGCAGGATGGAGGACATCGGCGTTGGGATCAGTTAAGTAAATAAAGGCATTTTAACCATTTATTTTTCTGGGGCTGGGGGGGTGGGTGCGGGAGGTAAGGAGCAGAGGAAGCGATAGTACTTTGTATTTCTGACACTATAGTATCTCTTTAATATGTCAAGGTAGTTGGACTGAAACATTGATTATATGCAAATGCACGTCTCCTTAAAATAAATCCATTATTGTGTTTATTTTGAGGCCATCTGAGTGCTTTCCTTCACGTTGGTGTAATAGTTTTCAATTTTAAGCTATCTTTTCCACCTCTATGTCTGCACACTATGCTGGCGCAATGCATGAGTGGGCAGGTGTAGAATTAATCTCCTGGGTTGCCTATAGTTCCCAGTTGGGCCTTGCCAGCAGCCCTTCTATTCTGTGCTGCTTGGACTAATGAGGCAATATTAACCTGAGCAGCAATGGGCGGCTGTGATTGGCTGAGAGTGTCCGCTGTCCGCTTTGAGTCTATCATGGCCATTGCTGGTACAAATTAGTACAGCTAGGAGGAAGTAGGCACATTTTTGTAAAAGCCATACGTAGAGGGGGTGGTCTGGGCTGTGGATGGCCGGGGACCTTTGTTCAGTGTTAAACTGCTCGAAAATAGATCCCTATAAACATTTTACATGGAGTGCGTTCTGAGGAGCTGCTGCATATTACCTGTGTCTCGTTCCCTATAAGCATTTTACATGGAGTGCGTGCTGAGCACCTGCTGCGTATTACCTGTGTCTCGTTCCCTATAAGCATTTTACATGGAGTGCGTGCTGAGCACCTGCTGCGTATTACCTGCGTCTCGTTCCGCATAAGCATTTTACATGGCGTGCGTGCTGAGCAGCTGCTGCGTATTACCTGCGTCTCGTTCCCTATAAGCATTTTACATGGCGTGCGTGCTGAGCAGCTGCTGCGTATTACCTGCGTCTCGTTCCCTATAAGCATTTTACATGGAGTGCGTGCTGAGCAGCTGCTGCGTATTACCTGCGTCTCGTTCCCTATAAGCATTTTACATGGAGTGCGTGCTGAGCAGCTGCTGCGTATTACCTGCGTCTCGTTCCCTATAAGCATTTTACATGGCGTGCGTGCTGAGCAGCTGCTGCGTATTACCTGTGTCTCGTTCCCTATAAGCATTTTACATGGCGTGCGTGCTGAGCAGCTGCTGCGTATTACCTGCGTCTCGTTCCCTATAAGCATTTTACATGGAGTGCGTGCTGAGCAGCTGCTGCGTATTACCTGAGTCTCGTTCCCTATAAGCATTTTACATGGAGTGCGTGCTGAGCAGCTCCTGCGTTTTACCTGTGTCTCGTTCCCTATAAGCATTTTAGATGGAGTGCGTGCTGAGCAGCTCATTCGTATTACCTGTGTCTCGTTCCCTATAAGCATTTTACATGGAGTGCGTGCTGAGCAGCTCCTGCGTTTTACCTGTGTCTCGTTCCCTATACGCATTTTACATGGAGTGCGTGCTGAGCAGCTCCTGCGTATTACCTGTGTCTCGTTCCCTATAAGCATTTTAGATGGAGTGCGTGCTGAGCAGCTCATTCGTATTACCTGTGTCTCGTTCCCTATAAGAGAAGTTCAGGCCGCACTGGTGTTTGCCCAGGAGGTAGATGTTTTCTTGCTGTGTAATGTAGCACAGTGATTTCACATTTTACCGTCCACTGAACACGGTATGAACAGCTAAGCTTTCAGAGTGAGCTTTGGGGCCGCAGACAAACAAAATGACAAACCGAAGCATTTTAACGCTTTTCAAAACAAGAAGAGAGACAGGGCGCACTGTACCAAAATGGCCATTTCCACCAAAAGCACAGCACAATAAATGTATTCATCCATCATTTAAAATATCCTTTACGGTTTGTAAGCCTATCAGACCAAACCTGTGATGTTTTCCTTGCAGCGTGATAAGAGTGTTAGATCATTGTATATAGAATTTAGATTTAAAGGCAGCTATGATAGAACCTTTAAGAACCCCATAGCGTTCAAAATTGAAATGTAATAAGTGAGCGTATTCAGTGCAGTCAGACTGTGCCTACAAATTGTTACATTTTGTAAAAATTCATAAACTTGACTGATCACGTCACACTTAGGTGGGGTTATTCTCTAAATCGGTAACTGTCAGGAATTCGGCAGGGAACTACAAATTTAAGGCCAAAGTAGCAGAGCTGGATAAATAGCTGACTTGAAGATTGATATTTTGATATTTAAAACGTTTAATTCCCTGATAAATTCCTGACTATTCACAGCGTTCTGAACAATCCTGTGGGTCTTTTATTTAGGGGGCGCATTCAGAGATTAGGCGGGTTTATTATATATATATATACCCCCAGTTGTCCTTGTTTAGGAGAGAGTTACTTAATTAGGGTCCAAGTCCCTAAGTCTCTTTTTTCTATCCTAACCTCTTTTGAATGCCAATAGATTAAAAATAAAAGCAATAAAATAGGAATAAAACTGCTCAGAAATGCTACAAGTGACTGATAAACACGTACCACGTTAATGTATGAAATCCTACCGGGTAAGGTCATATTTTTCTCCGATGTCGATGGGCGAAATTCCTTGATATAACGGTGATACAGTCTAATCCTCGTGGGGATTAACACAGAAATGCAGAAACAAAGAGATTAAAATGGAATAATCTTTCTGGTGTGTAAATATTCACCACTGACTTTCTATAAAATAGAGATACATTAATTAAGTTAAATCAAAGCTTTAGCGAAATAATGTTTCCAGAGGCAGATCCAGAGCCCAAACTATGGGGGACAGATGGATGTGCACAAACAAATATACACAAACATTACAAACATACATTGTACAGCGCTACGGAATCTGATGGAGCTATATAAATAATAACATAATAAGAATGTATACAGTGAAAAAAGGGAATTTCAAAATTCTCAGAGTAATTTTGAGTAGTTTTCTGTGTGGCTATTTTGGGCTTAAAGGAACACTATAGTCACCCAAACAACTTTAGCTTAACAAAGCAGTTTTAGTGTATAGATCACGCCTCTCAGGTTTTACTGCTCAATTCACTGCCATTTAGGAGATAAATCACTTTGTTTCTGTTTATGCAGCCCTTGCCACACCTCCCCTGGCTATGATTGACACAGCCTGCCACCCTTAAACAATTGTATCTCCTGCTCTGTAAATTGAACTTTAATCACATACAGGAGGCTTATGCAGGTTCTAGCAATCTATTAATATAGCAGGGGATAAGAAAATCTAAATTACACAGAACTTGCAATAAAGAAAGGATAAACTTTAGATGATTCTTTACAGGAAGTGTTTAGGAAGGCTGTGCAAGTCACATGCAGGGAGGTGTGACTAGGGTTCATAAACAAAGGGATTTAACTCCCAAATGGCAGAGGATTGAGCAGTGAGGCTGCAGGGGCATGTTCTATACACCAAAACTGCTTCATTAAGCTAAAGTTGTTTTGGTGACTATAGTGTCCCTTTAAATTTGAAAATCACCGTTTATTCTCTGCAATCCTCAGTTTGGTGATTAACCCTGGATATAATTTAATTACCATACAACTTGCAGACAGAACAATACAATACTGATACACTGCCTGTATTTCTGTTATGGAGCAAGGGACACGTCAAAAAGGCTTTATGGGGAAGAAAGTCATTGAAAGCCGTATTCATCTATTTCACCCAACAATTCTGGTTCATTATCGTTACTCTACCGCTGATGTTTCAAATAGGAAGTAACTGCGTGCAGACCAAGAAGTTTGTATAATTAGAGTTTGAGCAGACGTTGACTCACTTGTAATAAGTGTTACTTATAGTGTGTGACACTGTGATCTCGCGTTCTCACAGAATGCTTCGCCATTAGGAATATAGATAGTTATCACCAGGGATGGCCTGGGACAGCCGCTTCCTCCTGAAATTTTGCAAAACCAATACTCTCACAGGACTATTCACTAACATGGGGGATTTCAGGCCAAAATAGATCAACAGCCACGCTTTTATTTCAGCTATTTTTATGTAAAACTTTACATTCACTTTGAACTCAGTTCCTGATAATTATCACCTTAATGATAAACCCTTTGATAGATTATTTGCAAAACAGATGTAAGAACACTATACCTCGGTCATATACTTGTTTTGCTGGGAAACAATCTTTAAAACGATGAAAAAAAATGGCGTTAGTTGTTAGTTAACAACACTCAATGGCGGTTGTACAGACAATTCACTTGCCAGAGTTATTACATTCTACCTGCGGAGTTAGCAGGTCGGCTATCTACATGCACTGTTTAGCAAATAAACCCCTTGAGGGTTTTTTGTTACTTTTTACAGCTAAGTTTCTCCGTCTGTGTCAGATCCTGTCAGCGGTTTACATGAATCCATTATTAATGTCCGTTTCCTAGCCGCCATTGCAGGATTGGGCTTTCGTTCGAAGCTGAGGCTGCGGATATTTGTGGAGGCCTGCGAATCCTTAATAAATAAATGAATGAAACGTCCCTTGTTCACACTTGCTGAGTGAACTTTCGGCTCCCAGAGTTGATCTTTACATATTACCATATTCTTTATTTTTGCTAGAAGTGTTAAAAAATCCATTGCATTATATTCCAGTATCGGACAAGCTTTAAAGGAACAGTACACCATTTATAAATTTTGACATTAGTATATGTCAGGTATGCTTTGGTTTTCTCTTTGTGCATCGTGCAATCCAGAACTTCACTTTGATTCAGGCTATGTCACTCCAAAATCCCAATTTCTGAAAATGTAATTTATAAGAAAAACAATGTATCCTTTTTACACAGACTGATTTCTAAACACATTTATTGTAATTTAAAGACACATTACTGGGAGTATTACTGCTGTGGAGCTTTGTAATACACTCAGACACATTACTGGGAGTATTATTGCTGTGGAGCTCTGTTATACACTCAGACACATTACTGGGAGTATTATTGCTGTGGAGCTCTGTTACACACTCAGACACATTACTGGGAGTATTATTGCTGTGGAGCTCTGTTATACACAGACACATTACTGGGAGTATTATTGCTGTGGAGCTCTGTTATACACAGACACATTACTGGGAGTATTATTGCTGTGGAGCTCTGTTATACACAGACACATTACTGGGAGTATTATTGCTGTGGAGCTCTGTTATACACTCAGACACATTACTGGGAGTATTATTGATGTGGAATTCTGTTACACACTCAGACACATTACTGGGAGTATTATTGCTGTGGAGCTCTGTTATACACTCACACACATTACTGGGAGTATTATTGCTGTGGAGCTCTGTTATACACTCAGACACATTACTGGGAGTATTATTGCTGTGGAGCTCTGTTATACACTCAGACACATTACTGGGAGTATTATTGCTGTGGAGCTCTGTTATACACTCAGACACATTACTGGGAGTATTATTACTGTGGAGTTCTGTTATTCACTCAGACACATTACTGGGAGTATTATTGTTGTGGAGTTCTGTTATACACTCAGACACATTACTGGGAGTATTATTGTTGTGGAGTTCTGTTATACACTCAGACACATTACTGGGAGTATTATTGCTGTGGAGCTCTGTTATACACTCACACATTACTGGGAGTATTATTGCTGTGGGGCTCTGTTATACACTCAGACACATTACTGGGAGTATTATTGCTGTGGAGCTCTGTTATACACTCAGACACATTACTGGGAGTATTATTGCTGTGGAGCTCTGTTATACACTCAGTCACATTACTGGGAGTATTATTGCTGTGGAGCTCTGTTATACACTCACACATTACTGGGAGTATTATTGCTGTGGAGCTCTGTTATACACTCAGACACATTACTGGGAGTATTATTGCTGGGGAGCTCTGTTATACACTCAGACACATTACTGGGAGTATTATTGCTGTGGAGCTCTGTTATACACTCACACATTACTGGGAGTATTATTGCTGTGGAGCTCTGTTATACACTCAGACACATTACTGGGAGTATTATTGCTGGGGAGCTCTGTTATACACTCAGACACATTACTGGGAGTATTATTGCTGTGGAGCTCTGTTATACACTCAGACACATTACTGGGAGTATTATTACTGTGGAGCTCTGTTATACACAGAAACACATTACAGGGAGTATTATTACTGTGGAGCTCTGTTATACACTCAGACACATTACTGGCAGTATTATTGCTGTGGAGCTCTGTTATACACTCAGACACATTACTGGGAGTATTATTGCTGTGTAGCTCTGTTATACACTCAGACACATTACTGGGAGTATTATTGCTGTGGAGCTCTGTTATACACTCAGTCACATTACTGGGAGTATTATTGCTGTGGAGCTCTGTTATACACTCAGACACATTACTGGGAGTATTATTGCTGTGGGGCTCTGTTATACACTCACACATTACTGGGAGTATTATTGCTGTGGAGCTCTGTTATACACTTAGACACGTTACTGGAAGTATTATTGCTGTGGAGCTCTGTTATACACTCAGACACATTACTGGGAGTATTATTGCTGTGGAGCTCTGCTATACACTCAGACACATTACTGGGAGTATTATTGCAGTGGAGCTCTGTTATACACTCAGACACATTACTGGGAGTATTATTGCTGTGGAGCTCTGTTATACACTCAGACACATTACTGGGAGTATTATTGCTGTGGAGCTCTGTTATACACTCAGACACATTACTGGGAGTATTATTGCTGTGGAGCTCTGTTACACTCTCAGACACATTACTGGGAGTATTATTGCTGTGGAGCTCTGCTATACACTCAGACACATTACTGGGAGTATTATTACTGTGGAGCTCTGTTATACACAGACACATTACTGGGAGTATTATTGCTGTGGAGCTCTGTTATACACTCAGACACATTACTGGGAGTATTATTGCTGTGGAGCTCTGTTATACACTCAGACACATTACTGGGAGTATTATTGCTGTGGAGCTCTGTTATACACTCAGACACATTACTGGGAGTATTATTGCTGGGGAGCTCTGTTATACACTCAGACACACCAACAATATGGAGCTCCTAGAAAAGAGGGACATTAGGAGAGATGAGATGGACAGAGGGATTTGGGCCCAAAATAAGGAATTTCCAAATAAATGAATGGGCCAATATAAATTCACCCAGCCGTGCAGTAAAATATTATGGAAAATTTGTTTTAAATCAAAAGTTTTGGTTTTAAATTCACATTTCATTGTTTAGCCAAACTAACCTGTTGCCAGATGAAAGCTCTTCAGATAATATCCCAACGTGCTGACCATATTGATCGATTTTTATACACTAATGATGATCGATAACATAGAAAATTATTTTAAAAACAAAGCCCTTTTTTACATTAAAACTTTATTTCATTTTTTAGGCAAATTTAGTGACACTGATTTACTACCACAGCTGCTGGCGATGGGTAAAATGTAATTTACTAATGCACGCCAGATTCTTATGAAGGTTAAGTTGTCCAAACAACTCACATTCTTGTGGTTGGTGTAATATAAAACGTCAACAAGTCACAGCCTCACTAAAATGCAGAATATTGAATATTAAAATATAATCGTCTTTTTAAAAAAATATATATTTCATAAAATAATCCTCGTATAAATGATCACAGGCGCCCATAATCCTTGGATGTTGATTTACTTTGAGTTATAATATTCTTGCATATAAAGTGCCCTCGTCACATTAATTCTAACAACCATTTACATGCTAATAGAGAATGAAAACAGGGCGGCCTGGCAGAGCCGTGAATTCAAATTAAGTATGCTTCTTAGAAGTTTATTATTTGCAATGCGTTTTTCTTAGTAAGTATGATAATGGGTTGTATGTGTTTTAAATAAGAAAAGAATGCTTCTTAATGGAAACTAGAAAGCGCACAGAAAGGGTCATTTAAATTATCCTATAGAAGGGAACACACCTTTTCTTATTTAGTGTCCCTGGGGTGTATTAATTACCGGCTAATTTAAGAAATTCGCTATTTCTTTTCTTTACAGTTTTTTTGCTGGTTTTCTGTCCGTTCTGCAGAGAGAAACGGGTTATTCTGTAAAATGATCAGAAATAGACCAGGGTATTGCAAACTATAAGCCAGGTGAGTTATGAATTGCAAGGTGAGTTTCAATTGCCATTTTATTAAATATCGTTGATTTTGCTGAAACATTCCAGAGTTTTGTTTTTGATGAAGAGTTGACATTGGATTTTTAGTCGCGAAACTGTGATTTGCGTGTCTCCTGTGTATTTCTAATCAGGCAGGACATCCCGTCCTTATTTTTTACATTCGTGTAACTCTCAATATTTGGTGTTTTTACAATAAATAACTGACAGTTATCAGCGCTTCACTCACAGCAGAATGGAAGACCATAGAGACTAACTGTCGGTTGTCAAACACGGTCTGACCCACCAAAGTGCATGTGAATGGGTAGGGATGAGGTTTTTTCCATTTTGTTACAAATACTTCATTTAACGATACACACAGTTACCCTTTAAAGTGGCCATTGAAAAGAAGTCCCATCCTCCACTTTCAGCTGTGTTGGAAAATTGTCCCAAATCAGTACTTTTCGTTTGCCTTTTGCAATTCAATTTTTATTTCACTCCAACTAGCAGGTTTATTTACAAAACTCATGATTGTCAGTAATTCAAAGTGAATTTTAAATTTAAGGACAAAATAGCCGAATTCTCCATGTCTACTATTCTTCCAGCTTGGATATTTTAACCTTAAATTTGAAATGTGAATAAACCCTATGTTTCTATTTAGACTTGGGAATGTTCTTCACATTCTATCCATCTCTGCCGAATATTTCCCAATCTGTTCATGCTCTGTATCAGCCGGTATCAGTTCCACATCTGGCTATCTTGCTAACCGCACGCCTGCTCGTTCTGTGATCATGAATTTCCTGGTTTGATTTCTTAACGAAACATAAAAAGCTATGTCTGGCTTCTAGCTAGTTCCTCGTATTAAATCTCCATATATGTGATCGTGAAACTCGTGAAACATTATCATGAGACAGCAAATAAATGACTAAGGAGTGACCAAAAATATTCTCTCATTGCTTGTGTTTGACCAGAAATGTTTTTTGTTTTTTGTTTTGGGTGAGCAAATCGCTCTTGAGGTTCAATTAGAGACAATGTTTTGACAGTGTAGGTCCATCATCTAGAACCCACCCAAGACTGACAGACATCTTAGTTAGGAAAAGGGTGTGGACCAGCCTTATTAACCAACTTTTATCTTTAACTCAGCATACTTAGATGTAGATCTTTGGAATAACACGCATTTCCCACAATTAGTTTCAAGATCTAATG
The DNA here is from genome assembly GCF_036172605.1 of Pelobates fuscus. NCBI lineage: Eukaryota > Metazoa > Chordata > Amphibia > Anura > Pelobatidae > Pelobates > Pelobates fuscus. Next base: position 134,638,140 of record NC_086327.1, read on the forward strand.
TCCTGTTTACACTTCGAGGCTGGACAAGTCTCCCCAGTGCTCACCCACCAGTGAAAGACTTATATTCAGAATCCTGGCCTGGCAAAAAAATCCCACAGCTGTGACCATGGGCGTAGGAACCCAAAAAAATCTGGGGGGGATAGCATTTTTACTCGCCGGGTATATTCTTATTCTGTAAACTAGGAGTTGTTTATCCCATTGTACAGCGCTACGGAATTTGCAGTCGCTATATAAATGATTAAATAATAACAACATTAAAGGGTCACCACAGGGAAGGGGTTTTACTTACCCGGATACAGCGCCGGGATCCTCCTGATTAGAACCACCCCTACCCTTCCCATGAATATTAGAACCACCCCTACCCCTTCCATGCACAAAAGAACTCCACCTACCCCTTCCACGCACATTAACCCCCTACCCCTTCCATGCATATTAGTACCCCCCTAACCCCTTCCATGCATATTAGAACCCACCCTACCTCTTCCATTCATATTAGTACTCCCCTAACCCCTTCCAATAATTTTTCTACCTACCCCCTCCTCCCATCCATATTAGTAGCCCCCCTAAACCCTTCCAATTATTTTTCTACCTACCCCTCTCCCCTATCCTTATTAGTAGCCCCCCTAACCCTTTCCAATTATTTTTCTGCCATGTTAACTAACGCCAGTGCTGGAGTGCCTACATTAAAAGGCCTGCAGGGACAGGCTATAGACACCAGAACCACTACACTAAGCTGCAGTGCTTCTGGGGACTATAGTGTTTCTTTAATGTGAGGTAAATTAGAGATTAGTGCAACGAATAATATGCTAGATTGCCTACTTACAACCAGATGAGGATGATGATGGGCTCTAGCTGCAGTCTGGCTCCACTGGTCTGGTGTAGAACAGGCTCTCTGGAGGCTGTTTGTAACTGTGGTCACAAAAATCAATGTTCTGTGAGAACGGGAAGCAGCTCCATTTTTTGGGGGCCCTTTACACAGCTCAAGGTCTGGATCCCAGGGTCCACCTTCATGTTCCACCAATGAGTTTGTTCACAGGGGGTGGAGTGTGTAGGGGATGTCCTGATATGTGTGTAAGGAATGCATTGTGTGAATCTGTGTTTGTATGTGTAAGGGCTGCAAGGTGTGATTCTGTGTATGTACGGGATGCAGTGTGTGCGTCTGTAAGGGGTGCATTGAGTGTATGTACGGGGTGCATTGAGTGTGTAAGGTTGCATGATTGTGTGAGTGTGTGTGTGTGTGTGTGCACGGGGTGCATTGAGTGTGTGTAAGGATGAATTGTGTGTTTCTGTGTGTGTAAGGGTGGTATGATTGTGTGATTGTGTGTGTGTGTGTGTGTGTGGTGGATGTCAATCTCTCTCCCTCCCTTGTCACTCTTTCTCCCCCCCCTCCCTCCCTGCTTCTTTCTCCCCCCCTCCCTGCTTCTTTCTCCCCCCCCCTCCCTCCCTGCTTCTTTCTCCCCCCCCCTCCCTCCCTGCTTCTTTCTCCCCCCCCTCCCTCCCTGCTTCTTTCTCCCCCCCCTCCCTCCCTGCTTCTTTCTCCCCCCCCCTCCCTCCCTGCTTCTTTCTCCCCCCCCTCCCTCCCTGCTTCTTTCTCCCCCCCTCCCTCCCTGCTTCTTTCTCCCCCCTCCCTCCCTGCTTCTTTCTCCCCCCTCCCTGCTTCTTTCTCCCCCCCTCCCTGCTTCTTTCTCCCCCGCCTCCCTCCCTGCTTCTTTCTCCCCCCCCTCCCTCCCTGCTTCTTTCTCCCTCCCCTCCCTCCCTGCTTCTTTCTCCCTCCCCTCCCTCCCTGCTTCTTTCTCCCCCACCTCCCTCCCTGCTTCTTTCTCCCTCCCCTCCCTCCCTGCTTCTTTCTCCCCCCCTCCCTCCCTGCTTCTTTCTCCCCCCCTCCCTGCTTCTTTCTCCCCCCCTCCCTCCCTGCTTCTTTCTCCCCCCCTCCCTGCTTCTTTCTCCCCCCCCTGCTTCTTTCTCCCCCCCCCCTCCCTGCTTCTTTCTCCCCCCCCCTCCCTGCTTCTTTCTCCCCCCCCCTCCCTGCTTCTTTCTCCCCCCCTCCCTGCTTCTTTCCCCCCCTCCCTGCTTCTTTCTCCCCCCCTCCCTGCTTCTTCCCCCCCCTCCCTGTTTCTTTATTTCCCCACCCTCCCTCCCTGTTTCTTTATTTCCCCTCCCTCCCTGTTTCTTTATTCCCCCCCCTTCCCCCCCTGTTTCTTTATTTCCCCTTCCTCCCTCCCTCCCTGTTTCTTTATTTCCCCTCCCTCCCTCCCTGTTTCTTTATTCCCCCCCTCCCCCCTCCCTCCCTGTTTCTTTATTCCCCCCTCCCCCCTCCCTCCCTGTTTCTTTATTTCCCCCCCCCTCCCTGTTTCTTTATTCCCCCCCCCCCTCCCTGTTTCTTTATTCCCCCCCCCCCTCCCTCTTCCCCCCTTCCTGTTTCTTTCTCTCCCTCCCTCCCCTACCTATGATGTAGCGTGGCCGAGCGCTGTATAGTCCGCCGGTACAGGGAGCTTTTGTTTCCTGTACCCGGCGGACTAACAGGAAGTGCACACTCAGTGTGCACTTCCTGTTAGTCCGGCCGGGTACAGGAGACAGATGCTCCCTGTACCGGCGGACTATACAGCGCTCGGCTCTACAGTGAGGGAGTGACAGGAGGGAGCGCTGAGCGCTTCCCTCCTGTCAGCTCCTCTCTTCATGCTGCGCCCGGGCGGTGCGCTCTCATGGACGCACCAGCCCGGGCAAAGCTGCAGCCGCCTGAGGCTCTCTGCAGAGCGCTCGGGCGGCTGCAGCATCAGGGGGGGCCGGCGGAGCTGGGGGGGATTTCCCCATACCTGTCCCCCCCGCATGATTTGCTGGGGGGGATGCGTCCCCCCCATCCCCCCCGGTTCCTACGCCCATGGCTGTGACAACAAACAAACAAACAAAACGACACAGAACAACCAAACAGTATACCTACAGACGGGATCATCATCTAGGTGCTAAGCAGGACTCCTCACGGACTTATATGTATTTCCTACTGCCCAGATCTATTGGGTAAACCCTCTCTTCCCCCTGTCCCGTCACGTAAATGTCTAACCCTTACATGTTTTTTGGTTTCTAGATCACAAGGCTGACATTCCATTTGTTAAACTAACAGAGACACAGTATGTGATTGTACATTTTCTAGATTGGAATAATAAAACAATACACAAGATCCAGCGCACTCACTTATCCACTAAACAGCAACTTCAATGTTGATAGATTTTATTAGCATATTTAAAAAACACCTAATCTAGGCAAAAATAATGGGGATTTAGTTACATTATATGATCATACATTGTATAAGCCTGCCACAACGTCAATGTACCCCATCTTTGGCAGGTCCTACTCTAACAGCCTAATGTCTGCTCTTATGAGATTAACCCACTTACTTGGGGAAAAAAATTCCATCTGGGGCTCTCGCAGTACAAGGCTAAATAGGGCCCTGGAATGAGGCACCTGTGACAGGGAGGGTTGCAAAGCCAAGGAGTTGGCTAGACTCCCAAATATATATATATACATGAAACCAGGGGGCTGCACTCACCAGAACATCTGTCAACATTAAAGTTGCTGTTTAGTGGATAAGTGAGTGCGCTGGATCTTGTGTATTGTATAAATTGGCCCCCAGCAACACTCCATTTATGCATGTTCAGGTGAGAGCAGCCCCCTGGTTTTGGAATAATAAAACAGCCAGGCGATAAGACCTGACTTTGGATAAAAGTGCCATGTTGCTACAGTCGTTTGTGTGAAAGCTATAGATATATTCACAATAGATATTATTGTATCTCACCCCTTATATGCTGTTTAACTCATTCCACGCAACCGAGGCTTGGAGGCGGCCAAAAATAATTGTCTTCGATTCTGACTCCCATTTCAGGATAAATATCAAGCAGGGATTTTTACCAGTGAAAATGTTTTCTCTGAAACGCTGAGTACAAAATATCCTAGGAATCTGTCTTTCTTAACCTTCAATCTGATGTAAATTCCTTTCTCCCGAGGTAGAAAATATATTCATACTGCGCTCTCTTTAATTGTGGTATGAAAGCGCATGCTGCCTCTGTGCTCTGTCAGTTTCCTCCATGGATGTCGTATTTGGGTTTAATATGTTTGACATTGTTTTGGTTTCTCTCAGACAGAGAGACTTGCGAGTTTTACTCAATATAGCAGGAACTGTGGAAATCTGACCGCCTAACAAAAGTAAATGGACAATTTTCCCAATGCTATAATATTTATTTATCTACAGGGAGTGCAGAATTATTAGGCAAGTTGTATTTTTGAGGATTAATTTTATTATTGAACAACAACCATGTTCTCAATGAACCCAAAAAACTCATTAATATCAAAGCTGAATATTTTTGGAAGTAGTTTTTAGTTTGTTTTTAGTTTTAGCTATTTTAGGGGGATATCTGTGTGTGCAGGTGACTATTACTGTGCATAATTATTAGGCAACTTAACAAAAAAACAAATATATATCCATTTCAATTATTTATTTTTACCAGTGAAACCAATATAACATCTCAACATTCACAAATATACATTTCTTTTTTTTTTAAATTCTTTATTTATAACAAGGTTGAACACCATCAATACAAACAAAATCAATAGAAATATCACATATCAGACATATTCACAGGCTTAGACACATAAAACATACATCTTGTGGCATAGAGCCCATATGAGCGGCTGTATCCGTAAAACATTAGGAAATCGTCTCTAAAGCGTCCAGATATGAGGATGGTGATCTCCCAATTTTTAAATATATATAAAAGACAAAGAAATCCGAGATGGCTATGATGTCTGTGGTTGGGGATCTAGTAGAAGAGTTACACAGACGTGTTGACATAACTTTCATGCTATCTGAGATCCCCCTCCAACCCCGGTATCAGGGATACCTAGCGGCCCCACCACATGAAACCTGAAACGTTTCATGTCGCGGTGCCCCTCGCCCAGCACACCAGATCCGGGGCTCAGGAGACTGTGGAGTATAACATGAAGCCATTCAGATGAAAAAGCGAGTGAAAGCAGAAAAAGAGAAGAGGAAGGGAGAGTAAGATAGGCGTAGGAAAGTGGGGCTAGAAAAAGATCAGGGATAGGGGTGGAATGTGGAGGGAGGGGGGGGGGGGGGGAGAGGGGGGAGGAAGGGAGGGGATATGTGGGCCCGCTGCTCCTAATCGCCTATGCCGCTCTCTATCCAAGGTGTCCAGATTTTCTCAAATTTCGCATTTGTACCCCTGACCCTCGCAGTCAGCTTGTCCATGAGGAAGTTATCCTTAATCTTTTGCATTAAAACCTGAAGCGATGGCGCCGAGGCCTGAAGCCAGACTTGTGCGAGGGCCCTCCTCGCCGCTAGGTTCACCCTATGTACCAGCTTCTGTTCAGTCCTGGTCCAGTCCTCGAGTGGTCTGGCTAGGAGGAACACCCACGGGTCCAGCTTTATCTCCCTGCCAAAGAGATCCTTTAATAACCCCGCCACTTGCCTCCAAAAATCCTGGGCCACAGGACATTCCCACCACATGTGCAAATACGTTCCTTTTTGTCCACAGCCTCTCCAGCAAACATCTGAAGATAACCTGTGCATTCTGCAGAGCTTCACCGGCGTGGTGTACCACCGAAACATAGTTTTATAAGCTTGCTCCTGCATGGTTACGCATATGGAGGAGGTCGCCGCTGCCTCCCAAATCTCCTGCCAATCCACCCCTTCCAGTTCTTCGCCGAGATCAGCTTCCCATTGGGCTATATAGGTAAGCTCTCCCCATTCTGAGGTAGACGCGCTCAAGAGCGTGTATAATTTCGTAATGAGGCCTCTTGGGAACCTTTCCTCAAGGCATAGGGTTTCAAAGTACGTAAGGGGTTTCAGCGCACATCGTTTAATCCCCGGAGACTGTGCATAGTCCCTAAGTTGGACATACCTAAAGAAATCCGACGGACGCAGAACAGCTCTAGTTTGTAATTCTTCAAACCTAAGGAGTGTACCGCCCTCGTATAATTGACATAAGCGCTGAACGCCTGTGCCCTCTATTCCTTTAAAGTCCCTAGCTTCTAGACCTGGGGCGAAGGCTTTGTTCCTCAGATAGGGGGTCAGCGGGGACTCCTGGGAGGTTAGCCCATATTTAACCGATGTTGCGTCCCAGATTTTGACCGAGTTCGCTATGGCTGGACAAACAACATGCGTCCTCGGTCTATGGTCCCGAGGGATCCAAATATAGAACTGAGGGAGGTCCGGAACCAAGAGAGAGGATTCCAGATCCACCCACCTTCTCTCTTCCGGGGGAGAATGCCAGTACGCGACTTGCGCGAGCTGGGCCGCCAGATAATAGAAATAGAAATTAGGTAAACCTAAACCCCCCCTTGACCGCGCTCTGTACAGGATATTGCGGGACACCCGGTGTTTCCTATTCTGCCAAATAAACCTCCCTACCGCCTGTTGGAGAACCCCCAGGTCGGACTTAGTCAGCTTAACCGGAAGGGCTTGGAAAAAAAATAAGATCCTAGGGAGCACATTCATTTTAACTGCATGGATCCTACCAATCCATGAAATTGGTTTATCCTGCCAGTGTTCCATGTCCGATATCAGGGATCGAATCAATGGGGCGTAGTTCTGCTTGAAGAGCTGAGCAGGATCTGCCGTCAGACATATCCCCAGGTATTTAATGTGGTGTTTCTCTATTCGAATATCATGCATACTCCCTACGCATGTCGGAATCGCGCATGCAGATAGGGAGTGCACATGATTTAGGCAAGTTCACCTTATAGCCTGCTAATTGACCATAGGATTCCAGTACCGCTGCTAGCGCGTCCATCGACTCCGGCGGATGTGTCAGAGTCAATAGGACGTCGTCTGCGAAGGCGGAGACCACGTATCGTTTGTCCCCTATCGATATTCCCCGAATTTCGGGAGTGATGCGTACTTTCTGTAGCAGGGGTTCCAGCGAAAGGGCGAAGAGTAGAGGGGACAGAGGGCAGCCCTGTCTGGTGCCATTGCTCAAAGTGAATGGTAGTGCCTTTGCTCCCGCTATCCGTACCCGAGCTTGAACATCAGTATACAGAGCCCCAATTGCAGTGACAAAGGATTCCGGTAAGCCAAAATGCCGAAGGACCTCAAATAGATAGGGCCATTTAACTCTATCGAAGGCCTTTTCTGCGTCGAGTGAGAGGATCAAGGTTGGGATCCCCTCCGTCGCCTGCCTCCATATTAGATCGATGTTGCGCCGAGTATTTTCATACAGTTGTCTGCCGGGTATAAAACCTACTTGGTCGGGATGGATTAGGTGTTTCAGATGGGGGTTCAGGCGGGTCGCCAGGATCTTAGCTAAGATTTTGGAGTCGTGATTTATCAGCGAGATAGGGCGGAAGTTTTCGGGAAACGAGTCGTCTCTGCCCGGCTTCGGCAGGAGAACTATGTCGGCCAGCGACATGTCCTTGTCCGGCCTCCCCCCCTCCATGAGATCGTTAAACAACGTCTCCAGATGAGGCGTTAACGTTTCCCGAAAGATTTTGTAATAACCCCCCTCGAACCCATCCGGTCCGGGGGCCCTATTGCCTTTCAATGTGGAGATTGCCGCATCTATTTCCTCCGTCGTAATTCGCGCTCCCAGAACAGCGGTATCCCCTGAACCCAGCTTTGGCAGTGCCAGCTGCTCCAAGAATTGTCTGGTTTCGTCAGTCTCGCGGCGTAGTTGGTCACCGCCGACTGTCCCGGAGTGGTTGTATAACGCTGCATAATAATCAGAGAAAACTTTTGCGATGTCCGTGGGATCGGTGCGATACACCCCAGCGGAGTCCCTGATTCTAGTGACATGGGAATGGCCCTGTCTCGGTCGAAGCGAACGAGCCAGCAAAGTGTCCATTTTATTGGACTTCTCATAGTACGTCCTCCTGGACCAAACCATTGCTCTGGCCGTATCATCGATAAGTATCTCACGCACCGAGGAACGTAACCTCTGGACATCCGCCAAGGTGTCGGCGGATGGGGCGGTTTTGTGTCTCTCCTCAGCCTTGCCCAAAGCCTCTAAGAGAGACGACAGTAGCTGCATTTTACGTTTCTTCTTTAATGTGGCTTCGCGGATAAATATGCCCCGTATAACCGCTTTATGAGCGGCCCACACGGTTGCTGGGCGAATGTCGGGAGCCACATTTCTACCGAAATAATCGGACAGTTCCGTGCGGATCGTCTCCACCACTGCCGGATCTTGCAGCAAAGAAGTATTCAACTTCCAGGACCACGGCGACGCCGTGCACAACTTATCTAGAGATATCGTGATCTCAGCATGGTCTGACCACGTGATGGATCCGATCGAGGATTCCAAAGTCTTTGCCGCTAAGTGTGAGTTAACCAGAAATAAGTCAATCCTAGAATACGTACCGTGAGGAGCGGAATAAAAAGTGTAGTCTCGATCTTCAGGGTGGTGAGCTCTCCAGATGTCTAATAGGCCTGTGCGTTGGATGAATGAACGAAGCAATTTATCCTGACTTCCCCTCCCGTGCGATCTTGGCAACCCGCCCCCCTGGCTTCGGTCTACAGCTGGACATGGGGTGGCGTTGAGATCCCCTCCCACAACAATCATGCCATGCGGCAGGTCATTAACCGTTTGGGCCATATTGTCCCAGAAAGCAGCAGAGGGGTCATTGGGAGCGTAAATATTGAGGAGATGGATCGTATGGGAGTACAAACTCCCTGAAATCACTAAGAAGCGTCCCGCCGGATCCGCTGTCACCTTCCCTATCCGGAGGGGGCATCTATGGTGCACAAGTACCGCCACACCATTTCTTTTGTTTAAAGTCCTCGCCTCATGTACCGTTCTATATGTATGGTCCCTTAAGGTAAACTTCGCGGCCTTTGGAACATGCGTCTCCTGCAAGAATGCTATGTCAGGATTAAGGCGCTTGAGTTCCCTAAACATAAGGCGTCGTTTCCTTGGAGCATTGAGTCCCTTAACATTTAGAGATAAGATCTTTAGAGGCATATCGGTGAGTCAAGAGGTAGGCAGATGGTATTAGTCGAGCCCGCAGAGGGTCGACATAATAGCTGCGTAACGGGCTCAGCGACAACCCCTCCCAGTAGGGCATAAGCAGGGTAACGGGATGGGGGTAGGACAGAACTAGGGAAAATGGAATAGGACGGGAGAAGGAAGAGTAGAGAGAGTAACAGTAAAAATAACTTACGCCTGGTCTTACCTGATGCCAGGACAACACGGGGTATATGTTGACGCCCCTCTAGGGTACCAAATGGACCCCAGATCGGCATGAACACAGACCAATCAAGATGAGCACCTCAAGGGTGCCAAACATAACCAATATGGAGACAGGACAGCAGCTCGTAATCAATGGGGGACAATAAAACTGCTTTATAGATGTCAGGGGGGGGGGGGGGGGGAGGGGCCACATTTGGGCCGTCCCTGGGCGGGGCCCGAATATTACGACCCAACCCAAGGAAGCACCGACCCAAGTAATCAGGGGAGGGCAGCGAAACGTTGTCACCTCCCCCCAGCCTCCGGTATACTATATAATCAGGGGGAGGCTAAACACATTATCTGTAAAAAGCCTATCCACGCATCAGTGGGTATGCTTAACTAAGAACATCATATATACAAGTAACTAGTTATCAACCATAGTGTAAGTGATCCGCATTTTCAAGTGTTTCAATCCGGTACCCCACGTGGAGATTGGGAAACATACTATCTGAACAGAGAACTACCTTAAAGGGTATAGAAAAAATTGGTACTTAAGTAGCCAGTGGGGGAACCGATTGTGGAGGGCAGAGAACAGGCGAATGTGTACACATTGCATATCCCAATATAGCTAAGGGGGGAGTGATAGATCAACCGAATCTAGGGTACCAAGTGGAGCAATGTACACCACCTCCCCCTCCCCAAAACATGCCCCCCGAATCGATAGGCCTCGGGGCCATGATGAGACATGCTACAATAGAAAGGTGAAACAACTTAACTTAACTTAACCTCAGGCCCGGGGAGATAATAGAACGACACTTAGCAAAATGCAGACAAAAAATGGAACACCTATTAGCCTCGCCCGCAGCCCGCCGCCCCACAGTGCTCCCGTCTGTTCATCATTACACGGTAACAAGATATACATGACCCCAGCCCACATCAGCCCAGCAAGGAAAAACCTAATAATAAACGGGTGGCGGAGCTAGTCCAGTCCGAAGGCAAGGAGGGGGGCCTATCCAGCCTATCAAGTAGGTAATACATAAAAAGAAATTACTGTTTAACACAAGCTAAATATACGTTCAAAATAATTGAATAAAAACAAATAAAATCGCTAGCCACCTCGAGCACCCCCCGCCGCCCACCGCCCCATCCCGATTTCCGATCCCGGCCAAAGCATGAACACAAAACACAATTGTCAACAATCCACTAATATTGAGCTGAAAATGCAGAAGTAGAGCAATGAGGCTCACCGTACAGTGGGGGAGTAGTAGTTTTTATGTCCACGAGGCAAAAAGGGGGAATCAAGGCCAGGATTGGGACAAACGATCAACCCTAACCCTCCCCAACATCAGCGGACCCACCCGCGAAAATTACGCCCCATAGGCCCAAGAAGGCCGCAACGAAGGTCTCGGATGCCAGTGCCCATAACAAAAAAAAAGAAGAGGGGGGGGGGGGGGGGAGAAAAAAGAACCCCCAATGAGGGGCCCAACATCCCCCACCCAAACAAGATATCCCACCCGCAGGGCCTTACCATCAGGGACGGCCACCAGCCGTCCGATATCAGAGACCGAGGCAGAACATCACCTCAGTCCTCTGCCGAATACCATTCACGGGGAAGGGCACCCAGGACCTCCGCCTGCACCGTCGGGATCACGAAGTCGTCGGGGGGACGGATCCCCAACTCCTTCAAGAACTTCGCTGGATCGCCATCAGGAAACATAATTTTTGTACGCCCGTCTTTGAAGGCCAGCAGCCGAAATGGATGCCCCCAGGCATACTTGACCGAGTGGTGCTGCAACAGTTCGGTAAGAGGGCGCCATTCCCGCCGTCTCTGCAGGGTCTGAGGGGTCAAGTCCTGGTACAGAGCGAGGTCTGCCCCATTGTGAGTAATCGGGTGGTCCCTGCCATATCGCATCAAGGCCTCCTTCGTTTGAAATGAGAGGAACTTGATGATAACATCTCTGGGGCGCCTGTCGTCCGCTCTCTTAGCACGGAGCGCTCTATGCGCCCTTTCAATATGCCAGAGATAGTCAGGAATATCGGGGAGAAGCGGCTTGAAAATGCCCAAGACCACTTCACTGAGAGCACCTTCCCCAGCCTGTTCCGGCAACCCCCGTAGCCGGACATTATTTCGCCGCGATCGATTCCCCAGGTCATCTATAGCAGAGTGAGCAAACGACAGTTGGGAGGTGAGATGATTAATTTGGGCCGCGGCTGCATTGTGGGCCACAACTGTAGACTCCACCCGCTGCTCGAGGGCCGCCGTCCTCACCCCCAAAGCCTGAATCTCGGCCTTAACTTCCGTCGTGGTGCGGACAATCTCCGTGGCTAAATAGCTACGTACTTCAGCCAGCTTAGTCAAGATCTGGCTGGTATCGGAGTCCGGAGACCCCATTGCCCCTCCGCCCGCTGGGCTCGAAGGCGATCTGGGTGTACCCGGGCCTTCACGTCCGCCATCTTGTGAGCTCGGTCGCACAGCGCGAGAGGCCGCGAACATTTCAGGTACAGAGACCTCCGTTACCTTTTTCGTCAGTTTTCGTTGGGCTCTCCTGTCCATCTCGGGATCCCCAACTATTGTAGTAATTTTCGAGTTCTGTCTCCGCTAATATGAGCTATTGGCACCGCGGTCGCAGCAGAGCTCTACCCGGACACGTCCAGCTCGCTCGGCTGCAAACCACGCCCCTCACAAATATACATTTCTGACATTCAAAAACAAAACAAAAACAAATCAGTGACCAATATAGCCACCTTTCTTTGCAAGGACACTCAAAAGCCTGCCATCCATGGATTCTGTCAGTGTTTTGATCTGTTCACCATCAACATTGCGTGCAGAAGCAACCACAGCCTCCCAGACACTGTGTGTACTGTTTTCCCTCCTTGTAAATCTCACATTTGATAATGGACCACAGGTTCTCAATGGGGTTCAGATCAGGTGAACAAGGAGGCCATGTCATTAGATTTTCTTATTTTATACCCTTTCTTGCCAGCCACGCTGTGGAGTACTTGGACGCGTGTGATGGAGCATTGTCCTGCATGAAAATCATGTTTTTCTTGAAGGATGCAGACTTCTTCCTGTACCACTGCTTGAAGAAGGTGTCTTCCAGAAACTGGCAGTAGGACTGGGAGTTGAGCTTGACTCCATCCTCAACCCGAAAAGGCCCCACAAGCTCATCTTTGATGATACCAGTCCAAACCAGTACTCCACCTCCACCTTGCTGGCGTCTGAGTCGGACTGGAGCTCTCTGCCCTTTACCAATCCAGCCACGGGCCCATCCATCTGGCCCATCAAGACTCACTCTCATTTCATCAGTCCATAAAACCTTAGAAAAATCAGTCTTGAGATATTTCTTGGCCCAGTCTTGACGTTTCAGCTTGTGTGTCTTGTTCAGTGGTGGTCGTCTTTCAGCCTTTCTTACCTTGGCCATGTCTCTGAGTATTGCACACCTTGTGCTTTTGTGCACTCCAGTGATGTTGCAGCTCTGAAATATGGCCAAACTGGTGGCAAGTGGCATCTTGGCAGCTGCACGCTTGACTTTTCTCAGTTCATGGGCAGTTATTTTACACCTTGGTTTTTCCACACGCTTCTTGCGACCCTGTTGACTATTTTGAATGAAACGCTTGATTGTTCGATGATCACGCTTCAGAAGCTTTGCAATTTTAAGAGTGCTGCATCCGTCTGCAAGATATCTAACTATTTTTGACTTTTCTGAGCCAGTCAAGTCCTTCTTTTGACCCATTTTGCCAAAGGAAAGGAAGTTGCCTAATAATTATGCACACCTGATATAGGGTGTTGATGTCATTAGACCACACCCCTTCTCATTACAGAGATGCACATCACCTAATATGCTTAATTGGTAGTAGGCTTTCGAGCCTATACAGCTTGGAGTAAGACAACATGCATAAAGAGGATGATGTGGTCAAAATACTCATTTGCCTAATAATTCTGCACTCCCTGTATAATTCTTGTGTAAATTGTCCACGATTTGTGATTTGGTGAATTAAACTCTGAATGGTGGTCATTCAGTTTTCTATATATTCTATATTAAAGGTGTGACGGCTACCCAGGTAGTGAGAGGGTATCAGCCGTTGGAGATGTCCTTTTTCCCGGCAAGCTCTGCCTGTGTAGTAGTGGAGTCAATTATTCCCATCCACGAGATCCAAGAGAAGAGTCAGGCAGAGCTATTGAAAGAGCAAGGTGGTTATGCAGTAAATCCCCTTCCAAGAACGAGACGAGGCTACGTTTTGAAGGGTCAAGAAGAACTCTGGTTTAATGACACACACTCTGCTTTTATTCAATTCTCCCCTGCAAGGGAGACGCCCACATACAATTATACATTACCCAATCACACAATGGTTACATCCCACAGATTCCCTCCCCTTAGCCTGAGAGGTAACCCAATTATACGTACAATTTAAACATACTTTTTACCCAACTTTCATAACTCTAAAACCATACATCCAATATTAATAACATATTATTACATATTATTAATCAGCACATTCCAAATACAAACATACCCAAAAATCATTAGAATCCGTTCAGCCGTTCGGGAAATAGGTATAAGTCACTTTAAAACGAGCGTTCGAATCTACGAACGGGACTTAGTCTCCAGCCGTAGTGTCGAAGAAGGTACGGTTAGCGGTGTTCGTGCAATTAGGTAGCCGAAAACAGTTCCATAGATTTGTCTGCACACACCGCTGACCGCATTCGAATCAGTTAAAATGGCGACTTCTGTACTTCGACGACTTCGGCACTTCGACTGCATCCGAAGTGCCAGTTTAAAAGTTGCAACACTGCTCCAAAGTAATTAAAGGGCCAGGAACAGCTATATAAAAATCCATTATGCCCAAATACAGTTCTTAAAGGGCAATACATCCCAGGGCCATAGTCGCAGGGTAGGAGGCTAGCAATCAGTCCTCTCCAATGCCCAGTGGCAAATGGCAGTTTGTCACAAAAAGAACACTCCCTACCCAAATAAAGAAAAAATCACCCCCCCCCCCCATGTTTCATATATATATATATATTTGGGAGTCTAGCCAACTCCTTGGATTTGCACCCCTCCTTGTTACAGGTGTGTCATCCCATGGCCCTATTTAGCCTTGTACTGCAGAGAGCCTCAGATGGATTTTCTTTCCCCAAGAAAGTGAGTTAATCTCATAAGAGCAGACATTAGACTGTGAGAGTAGGACCTGCCAAAGATGGGGTACATTGACGTTGTTGCAGGTTTATGCAATGTATGATCATATAATGTAACTAAATCCCCATTATTTTTTGCCTAGATTAGGTGTTTAAAAAAAACAAAAAAACGAATAAAATCTGTCAACATTGAAGTTGCCGTTTAGTAGATAGGAGAGTGCGCTGGATCTTGTGTATTGTTTATTGTATAATATGGCTCCCAGCAGCACCCAATTTAAGCATGTTCAGGTGAGTGCAACCCCCGCCCCCCCCCCCCATTCTATGTTTCTATATCCTCAATAAAAACATGCAAATATTTAATTATACAATTTTCATTGAGTTATATCTGAAAACAGCCTGTGAAATCTACAATCTGCTTATACAGGTGGGGCACCAGCATGAAGTCTGCCTGGCATCGTCATCAGTGAGATGTGTGAGTTGATAATGACCCCAGACCGGGTGCTGCTGATAATCACCGTGGTCCGGGCGTTGCTGATAATGATCTCGGTCCGGGCGTTGCTGATAATGACCTCATTCCGGGCGTTACTGATAATGACCTTGTTCCGGGCGTTGCTGATAATGATCTCGGTCCGGGCATTGCTGATAATGATCTCTGTCCGGGCGTTGCTGATAATAACTGCACTCCGGGCTTTTCTGATAATGACCGCAGGCCGGTCATTTCTGATAATGACCTTGGTCCGGGAGTTGCTGATAATGACCTCGGTCCGGGCGTTGCTGATAATAACCGCAGGCAAGGTGATTCTGACAATGACTGCGGTCCGGGCGTTGCTGATAATGCCCGCGGTCCGGGCGTTGCTGAAAATAACCGCAGACAGGGCGTTGCTGATAATGACCGCAGTCCAGGCGTTGCTGATAATGACTGCGGGCCGGGTGTTGCTGATAGTGGGCGCGGGCCGGGCGTTGCTGATAATGACCGCGGGCCGGGCGTGGCTGTCAGACGTTGCTCCTGGGCGTGGCTGATAATAACCGCAGTCCGGGCGTTGCTGATAATGCCCGCAGTCCGGGCGTTGCTGATAATAACCGCAGTCCATGCGTGGCTGTCAGACGTTGCTCGTGGGCGTGGCTGATAATAACCGCAGTCCGGGCATTGCTGATAATGCCCGCAGTCCGGGCGTTGCTGATAATGCCCGCAGTTCGGGCGTGGCTGATAATGCCCGCAGTCCATGCGTGGCTGTCAGACGTTGTTCATGGCCTTTGCTGATAATAACCGCAGTCCGGGCGTTGCTGATAATGCCCACAGTCCGGGCGTGGCTGATAATGCCCGCAGTCCATGCGTGGCTGTCAGACGTTGCTCCTGGGCGTGGCTGATAATAACCGCGGTCCATGCGTGGCTGTCAGACGTTGCTCGTGGGCGTGGCTGTCAGACGTTGCTCGTGGGCGTGGCTGATAATGCCCGCAGTCCATGTGTGGCTGTCAGACGTTGCTTGTGAGCGTGGCTGATAATAACCGCAGTCCGGGCGTTGCTGATAATGCCCGCAGTCCAGGCGTTGCTGATAATGCCCGCAGTCCATGGGTGGCTGTCAGACAATGCTCGTGGGCGTGGCTGATAATAACCGGAGTCCGGGCGTTGCTGATAATGCCCGCAGTCCATGCGTGGCTGTCAGACATTGCTCGTGGGCGTGGCTGATAATAACCGCAGTCCGGGCGTTGCTGATAATGCCCGCAGTCCGGGCGTTGCTGATAATGCGTGGCTGTCAGACGTTGCTCGTGGGCGTGGCTGTCAGACGTTGCTCGTGGGCGTGGCTGATAATTCCCGCAGTCCATGTGTGGCTGTCAGACGTGGGCGTGGCTGTCAGACGTTGCTCGTGGGCGTGGCTGATAATGCCTGCAGTCCATGTGTGGCTGTCAGACGTTGCTCGTGGGCGTGGCTGTCAGACGTTGCTTGTGGGCGTGCACAGTGGGAGGAGCCTTTAGAACACACCCTGCTTCACACATTTATAGTTTAACATGTAAGAGATAGGCACAGCTTAGTTTGATGAGTTAGTAATTTTTTTATTAATAATTGAGGGATCAATAAATAATATTCACTTTTTATAATAAATATAGGAAATGCTAAGGAGCGGCTCTGCGCATGCGTATAATATAGGCCACGCCCACATATACGCCCACTCCCGCCCATTTGTTATTGTCAGTCTCTAGGTTTGCGCGAGAGCCGCCGCAGCTTGCCGGAGCTGCAGCCAGGGTGGGCGTGTCCGCGGGCGTGTCTATGGCCTCAGTTCTGAATTACTCACTAGGTAGATCTTCTCAACCTGCAGTAGCGCCGCAGCTCATGGGGCGTGTTTTTTGCATCCCACTGGGCGTGGTCAGTCAGATTATGGGCGGTGCCTCGATCTTCGATTGGTTGAACGGGGAGCCGCAGCGCGGAGGGTGTGTGGGCGTGATGCAGGGGGCGTTTAGGTGGGCGTGGACGCTGCATCGTCATTTCCGGTCGGGGCTGGTAGGCTCAGTTCGGTTGAGTTCGCCGAGGGGAGAAGAGCTCCGCAGATATGGGGGGAGTGACCGCTCTGTGTGCGCTGATAGCCGGGGTCATAGTGCCCAGCCTGGCCGGGTACATCGAGGTGAGAGCATCATGGGAAATGTAGTCCTGTCCAGTTAGAGTGCCAGGTGTGCCCTATACAGCCTGCTATCGGGAACTTACCCTATATATATATATATATATATATATATATATATATTAACCCTCTAGATCATTAACTCTCTCTCTATATATATATACTGACATTAACCCTTTATATATTAACCCTTGCCCCTGGGTTGCCATCAGAGCCCCCCCCCCTTTCTCTTGGGTTGCCATCAGAGCCCCCCCCCCCTTTCTCTTGGGTTGCCATCAGAGCCCCCCCCCCTTTCCCTTGGGTTACCATCAGAGCCCCCCCCCCTTTCCCTTGGGTTACCATCAGAGCCCCCCCCTTTCCCTTGGGTTACCATCAGAGCCCCCCCCCTTTCCCTTGGGCTACCATCAGAGCCCCCCCCCCTTTCCCTTGGGTTGCCATCAGAGCCCCCCCCCCTTTCCCTTGGGTTGCCATCAGAGCCCCCCCCCTTTCCCTTGGGTTGCCATCAGAGCCCCCCCCCCTTTCCCTTGGGTTGCCATCAGAGCCCCCCCCCCCTTTCCCTTGGGTTGCCATCAGAGCCCCCCCCCCCCTTTCCCTTGGGTTGCCATCAGAGCCCCCCCCCCCCTTTCCCTTGGGTTGCCATCAGAGCCCCCCCCCCCTTTCCCTTGGGTTGCCATCAGAGCCCCCCCCCCTTTCCCTTGGGTTGCCATCAGAGCCCCCCCCCCCTTTCCCTTGGGTTGCCATCAGAGCCCCCCCCCCCTTTCCCTTGGGTTGCCATCAGAGCCCCCCCCTTTCCCTTGGGTTGCCATCAGAGCCCCCCCCCCTTTCCCTTGGGTTGCCATCAGAGCCCCCCCCTTTCCCTTGGGTTGCCATCAGAGCCCCCCCCTTTCCCTTGGGTTGCCATCAGAGCCCCCCCCTTTCCCTTGGGTTGCCATCAGAGCCCCCCCCCTTTCCCTTGGGTTGCCATCAGAGCCCCCCCCCTTTCCCTTGGGTTGCCATCAGAGCCCCCCCCCCGCTTTCCCTTGGGTTGCCATCAGAGCCCCCCCCTTTCACCTTGGGTTGCCATCAGAGCCCCACCCCCCCCCCTTTCCCTTGGGTTGCCATCAGAGCACCCCCCCCTTTCCCTTGGGTTGCCATGAGAGCCCCCCCCCCCTTTCCCTTGGGTTGCCATCAGAGCCCCCCCCCCCTTTCCCTTGGGTTGCCATCAGAGCCCCCCCCCCTTTCCCTTGGGTTGCCATCAGAGCCCCCCCCCTTTCCCTTGGGTTGCCATCAGAGCCCCCCCCCCTTTCCCTTGGGTTGCCATCAGAGCCCCCCCCCCTTTCCCTTGGGTTGCCATCAGAGCCCCCCCCCTTTCCCTTGGGTTGCCATCAGAGCCCCCCCCTTTCCCTTGGGTTGCCATCAGAGCCCCCCCCTTTCCCTTGGGTTGCCATCAGAGCCCCCCCCCCCTTTCCCTTGGGTTGCCATCAGAGCCCCCCCCCCCTTTCCCTTGGGTTGCCATCAGAGCCCCCCCCCCCTTTCCCATGGGTTGCCATCAGAGCCCCCCCCCCCTTTCCCATGGGTTGCCATCAGAGCGCCCCCCCCCCCTTTCCCTTGGGTTGCCATCAGAGCCCCCCCCCTTTCCCTTGGGTTGCCATGAGAGCCCCCTTTCCCCTGGGTTGCCATCAGCCCTTTGGTGTCCTCTCTTACCTACCTTTACATTCTCCTGGTGAATATCTATTGCCCTCTCTGTAATGTAAATGGGTAATATACCCCAAATTACCTTTCTGTTGCCCTCCTTACTGTAATAATGTGGATTACTGTATGGGGTATGTTACCTTTCTGTTGCCCTCCTTACTGTAATAATGTGGATTACAGTATGGGGGTATATTACCTTTCGATTGCCCTCCTTGCTGTAATAATGTGGATTACTGTATGGGGTATGTTACCTTTCTGTTGCCCTCCTTGCTGTAATTATGTGAATTACTGTGTGGGGCATATTACCTTTCTGTTGCCCTCCTTGCTGTTATTATGTAAAATGCTGTGTAAGGTGCTATTTGGGGTATTCGTGCACTAATATCCATTTCTGTGTAAGGTGGTATGTTTGGCATTGTGCCCCCTGTGGGTAAACCTATTGCCCTCAAGGTTTTTTGTTTTTGTTTTTTTCTGTGTGATGTGGTCTTTGTATATTTTATGCCCCCAGCTGCTATCACAGCTCCACCATTTTTAGAGAATTCAGGAGGTCAAATCGCCCCATTTGGCTGGAATCAGGGTTTGCCCCATATGCCGATGTTTGGATCAATTCTGGCAGATTTAACCCTTTTTTTTGTTGGATTTTGGCGGAGGATATTGCTTCTTGGCAGGAGAAGGGTTAACGCTTCCCTTATTGTCTCAGGATATCCTGAAATCCCTCTCCACCCTGCCTGTCTGGGATGGGATATGCTTTAACCCTTTGTGGTCATGTCCTGGGATGATTGGCAGTGAAACAGGAACTGTGGTTTATCTTGTCGGTTACGTTGTTGTTGTTGTTAGAAATAAGGTGACGGCATGCGGATTGAATCATTATTTACCAGAGGTGTTCACTGGTTTTGGGCAATGTAACACTCTGATTTTTAACCTTGAACAAACCAGGTGTTGGTGAACTGCTGGACGCATGTCTCTTTTCAGCTATTTAACCATGTAATCTACATATCCCATGATGCTCCGCTACCAGATTGGCAGAGCATTATGGTAAATATAGTTGTTAAACATCTGGCGAGTCACTGAGGTATAGGGTTAAATTTTTAAGTGGGTCTTTATAGACTGCCTTCAGTGTCAAGCAGGCTGTTATCAATGCAAAGCAGAGGCTGAAAGAATAGATATGTAAATGGGTTATTTACCTGTGCGTGGTATGGCTGTGCTGTGGGGCGGATCACTGACTACAGATAATTTTATTTATTTTCCATTAACTCGTTCAGTGGTTGAAGAATTACATTATAAGTTAGCCCGTGGAAAGTCCCACATGTTAATTAATGATTAAGGTTTGATACAAAAACAAACTCTGTCCTCTGGACTGCAACACCCATCAGCCTCGGATAGTATCTGTTGTTATGGGGAATGCAGTGCAGTAGGGAAGCTGCAGGTCGCCCATCCCTGTAGGTGAGAATAATGCGCAGATAGTCTATTTCTGTCTGTGTCCCATAGGCTTGCCATCAGCCTCTTTCCCCTACAGATTACGGACTGCCTGCAGCTACGCCGGTGGTTATTAACCCTTCCTCTGCTGGGAGATCAGCTCTGTGCGCAGGTCCCATGAAACCTATTAGGATATTTAAAACTCTCCATCCAGGTGTGGCCGTCATAAAGATGAATCGAGAGATGGCATAAAATCTGGGTCACCGTCATTCCCGTAGGAATGCGTCTGTTTTTCTTCCCTGATCACCAGCAAGACTTTGCCTTGCTAGAATTACTTTTAACCCCTTGTATTGTGTTGGGGTGTGGGGTATAATCTTGTGGTAACATTGTGCCTAATGTAACCAACACCTTGTACAGTAATCTGTTAAAATATTCACTGATACGTTGTCCCTGCACAATACATCTCCAATCCGCCTGCTAATGAGTCACTGCTGCATGGTGGGGGGGATGCTGAATTCATCCTGCTTTATGAGACACAGCCATGAAACTAAATCCATTTTAGCTATCCTCTATTTAATTGTCAGATTTCAGGCTTAGAATACCATCGGCAAACGCAGTGGAACATTATACTTGCTGAGCAAACAATCCTTTTTTAAAAATTTTTTTATTTATTTATTTTTGTACGCCAATACAGAATGCGCCCAAGGTCGTACAGGACAGTCACCCGCTTTCAGCTGCTCTCCCACTACATATGTTTGGGGTAAAAAAAAAATTATTTATTTTTTCCACTTCCATTTTGCTTTAGTAAATAGTATTTTTTATTTTGTACACTTTGAATCCCTCTGGCGTCTCATCACACTGGGAATCTGATTGTTCCCACACCTGCCTTTGGAGAACAGGGGGCTGACCCATTCCGAGCACCCCCCCCCCCCAATTGTAAAGATCCCACCTCTGCATTTTTGTCATGCCACAACATCTGCTTGTAAACCTGTTTATATTCTGAACGGGCCAACTGGTTAGCAGAGCAGAAGGGTCTGTCTGTTTTCTCGAGCGGCACTACCCTATTAGTCATCTCTTGCTAACACCTTGTGGCTTTCTTTAACCGCTGCGGTCTGCAAACTGAGATTATCTGCTTGGTGCAGGGGGGTGCCCTGTTATTTTGACGGTATCCAAACAATTGCTGGATATTTTCACTCCATGCTGCTTGGTGGCATGTTTGCCTCTTAGATTAATCACACGGTTGACGTTTAATTTATTGTTGTAGCATATGAAACATTGATCCCACCCCTGACATCTGAGTAAATTTAGGCAGAAATATGAGTTGGAGAATTTTTCAAAGTTTAATTTTCTGGCATATTAATTGTAGTTGCCTTTGGTAATTCTCCCCAAACTCCAGGTTTAAGGGATAAGCCCCATCTCTTCTCTCTACAACTGAGTCGCTGCAGTGGAGGCCATTCAGCATTTACGTCAAAGTAGCAGAAATCACCTCAATTAGAATTTTTTTTGTTTTTTTTTTCCCCTCCGCTTGTTATTTTGGACTAGATCTCTGATTATACCAGCTCGCTGTTTAGTTAATAAACCTGTCTTGGATTTTACATTCAGAGCCATAAAACAAGAGTGCGGTAAATCCCATTAATACTAAGTAACCATCAATACAGACCTGGTCGGAAAATGGGGAAATAAAAAGATCATGGCACAATTATGATTTTATTTACATAGCGCCATCAGATTCCGTAGCGCTGTACAATGGGTGGACTAACAGAAATTGTAATCAGACAACTGGACGTACAGGAACAGAGAGGTGGAGGGCCCTGCTCCATGAGCTTACATTCTAGAGGGATACATTTATTCAAACCATCCACATAATTAATAAGGGGTAAAACAAACACTCGCAAACATCCATGCACATAAATCAAACCTATGAGCAAAGAGTGCATTTAACCCTGAATAGGCCAAAAAATGGTCCACCTGATGCAGCCAGGAATGGAGCCTTCAAATCCGATTATCAATTATTCAAAAGTCTGGCCAATTGCGTGGGGGTGTAATGACGTTTTCATGAAAGGCAATTGTTGCACATTTTAGGTATGAAGATTTTTATCATGTATGTCTTCCTTCTCCTTTTATGTTTGATTTGAATACATTTATTGAACCATGACCCCCCCCCCCCCCCCATTTAATATGTCCTTATTGATGGTTCCTCGGTATGCTTTTCATCTCATTACTGGGATTTGACACAGTTGCATATGTTTTTGTTCTGAAGCAGGTACAGTTCTACCCTGTCCATGTGTTCCCGGACATACAGGAAGATGTCTCAATGCACCAAGTCACCTGTTCTCTTCCCATTTGTTAAATTCCAAAAATGGTCGAAAATTTTTTGGATATTGTTTTCTTAAATTCTGTTATTTTTCACATTTTATCTATTTCAGAAGACCACCAAAACTTAGAGTGGCAGAAAATAGAGAGCTATAATCGAAAATGCTTCTGACTTCAGAAACCCTTCTCATAATTATTAAAGTGAGAGATTTGGGTGCAAGAGAAGCAATGTATGCAGAAATTCAAGATTCATTTTCACCAAAATAGAGCAAGTGCTACTGTGTAGTATGTGGTATTCATATGATGCAGGATATAAACCAAGTAATTCCTTAGGAATACAACACACTTTTCATGCATCGCCCATCACATCAAGTAAAATCTCCAGAAAAACACTTAATCTGGTGAACTTAGATCCACAACAAGATATGATCGCGCTGCTGGGCTAAGGTTTTACATTATTTTTGTGACCGTTTGTATCTGTGTGAAGGTCACTGGTACATGGTGTGTGATAGAGATCAGTCTCGGAGCAGTATTTAGTATGCGCGGTGCGGCCCTATGAAATTAGCTTCCCACAGGGGAGGGGGTGATGGGAGTGCTGTGCACACAGCTGTGTCTCCGTGGGCTAAGTGATTAGTTGGTGGCGATCATGATATTGATAAAACATAGACAGCTGTCATTGCAAACATTAAACGACGTGGATCTATAGCTTACAGCACCCATTCTCCCAATATCTGATTTACTGGCCTTCACGCCATTTGACTATCTTTCACAGAAGGTCTGAAAGTTGTCTCCCCCCCCCCCCCCCCCCCCGTACACCTGTACACCTGTTACGTAACCGGAATCCATATCACAGGCCTCCTTGTCAATAGTCTGTTCTAATCTGCTCGTATAATTGAACACGCGAGTGCTACTATGTATAGAGCGCAAAGGATTCTACCCTAAAAGGCGGGGGCACGTTGGCTACTACAATGCCAACGGTGTACAGACACGTGCGTGTAATTACTCAGCCTGCTTCACTCCTTTGCAACAAGCAGATACGCTCTAAGCACCAAAACCACACTTCATCTTAATTTTGGAGTAGTTTGGTGCATCTGGCAATGTAAAACATTACTGTTCCTGGGAATTGCTAATGTTTACCATTTGCCTAAATCACGACCCCTCCGCTAGAGACGTTTCCTCCGTGAACACCTTCAATTTTTGAAGGCTTTTTGTTCAGTATTTTCACACGTGGCATAATGACACCAGACGTGTCCAATGCTTCGCATGAATTGGCATATCAATCCAGTTTAGTCCTGGCAAATGTCTTCATTTCTCCTCCTCTGTCTGCTCGCTGTATACTGCCTGCCAGGTGCAAAGGACAGAGCCAAGATGGAGGTGCCCAGGACAACTGCAATTAGTATAGCGCCAACATATTCTGCAGCTCTGTACAATAGGAATCAAGACAAATACTTTAGCTTAATGAAGCAGTTTTGGTGTATAGATTATGCCTCTGCAGCCTCACTGCTCAATTCTATAATTTAGCCGGTGAGAGAGGTCTTTGGGCTAATGCATCATCAGTAGAATCTGTTCAACCTTTGGGTTGTAGTTTCAAATCCCGGTAGGGTTGACTCAGCCCTTCATCCTTCCGAGGTAGATAAAATGAGTACGTTAAATTGGGTAACAGGAACAACCCCTGGATGTTGGGCAAAGGTAACATCCCAAGGACGTACTTGAAAACCAGGTTATCTGAATGTACCTTTCCTGGTTAAAATTATTATTATTTAGGAGTTAAATCACTTTGTTTATGCAGTCCTAGTCACACCTCCCTGCATGTGACTTGCACAACCTTCTTAAACACTTCCTGTAAAGTCATGTAATGTTTACTCTTCCTTTATTGCAAATTCAGTTTTTTAATTTAGAATTTCTCATCCCCTGGTCTGTTAAAAGCTTGCTAGACCCTGCAGCAGCCTTGTGTATGATTAAAGTTCAATTTACAGATAATTTTAACCTTTTTAAAGTAAGTTACATCTGATTGAAAATGAAACCATTTTGTTTTCATGCAGGCTGTGTCGGTCACAGCCAGGGGGGGTGTGGCTAGGGTTGACTAAACCGAAACAAAATTGATTTAATTCCTGAATGGCAGAGAGTTGAACAGTGAGACTGCATTGACATGATCTATTGACAAAAACAGCCTCATTAAGCTAAAGTTGTTTTGGTGACTATAGTGTCTCTTTAAACTCTGTGAAAAGCCAGGAAGTGCCTCTAGTGGCTCTTAATCCTGCATTTTTTTACATTGCAGGATTAAGGAGTCGCCGCACCCGACCACTTCATTGAGATTTAGTGTTCTGGGTGCCTATAGTGTCACTTTAATTCTAACAACCTGTATGATGTTTGGGGTTA
The DNA here is from genome assembly GCF_036172605.1 of Pelobates fuscus. Classification (NCBI taxonomy): domain Eukaryota; kingdom Metazoa; phylum Chordata; class Amphibia; order Anura; family Pelobatidae; genus Pelobates; species Pelobates fuscus. Next base: position 134,662,832 of record NC_086327.1, read on the forward strand.
TTTACTACAGTGAGAATTCGTAGTGCATTTCAGATTGAAGGCCAGAGATTTTTAAATGACTTGTAGAAGTTTTCTATTTCAGCTATTTTGACCTTAAATTTGAAATTTACTTTGAATATCCCTGTGAGTGAAGAAGGCCGTGCCTAATCGTGCTTACAATATAAAGTTAAATACTGCAGCAGGTCCCGTTACAGTGGCTGATTGTCCCTGATTTAATCTGCATTGTCACAAAGCACACCTTGTCACTTACCTGATAATACAGATTAGCGCTGCTCTCCCTTTAAGCAGGACAATGGCTGAGTCAATGCCGTTTCCTGCCTGTCCAATTGCTATTCTAATAGGCTCCTTCCTGTTCATTGTTCTGCTAAATGAGAGCTGTTATGGCTGCATTTAATTTGTTTTTTAAGCAAATATTCTGCAGACTCAAAAATAAAATTACCTTAAAAAAACCCCAAACCAAACAAAAAGCCCCTGCATTAGCCGCACACCTAGTTACAAGCTGATACATTTCTCAGAAAGCCTTGAATTTGGGTTGCTGCTTCCTATAACCAAGCTCGGCTCCTTTTATTATTTTTCTTGTAAATGCAAACCGTTACAGACCCGGGAAGCACAGGTACCCCCCCCCCCCCCCCCCCCCCCCCCCACACACACTGAGTAGGAGACCCAGGTGGTTTCTATTGATTTGGTATGTTGCTGCATAATAAATAATGATCGTGTTGAGTGGTCCGCGCCTCTTGCCTTATTTAATCCTTTTTCATTAAGCGAGATGTGCTGTATTTGGCCCCTGGCACCCGTCCCGTAAGGGTTTGTATTGGTGCACCTGTCTGAATACAATACCTGCATCCGTCATCATTCATTGATGGAAACCCCCCCAGGACAAAGCTTTTCAAAGTATGTTCTATATACTCTGTACTGGCTGCAAACAATATCCCAGTCCCTGTGTCCGGACTGCACCATGTGAGCATGTTCATACCACTTAACCCTTTTCCTGCCAGTGAGGTGCGAATCCTTTGATCTGCACACTCACGTGGCTCTCTGTGGTTTTGTGGATGTGATGAAGTCATCGTCTCCTTTGTGATTAGGAACTTCTAAGGGCGCAGGTGTTTGAAGTCGGCACAGTTGAACTTGTTCAGTGCATGAAGCAGAGAAAGCTACTGTAACAGTTATTTTTATTTTAGGCCTGTGTATGTAACCGCTAAAAGAACATTCTATTCCTGTGGTTTGACCCATTGAGAACCACGGCTATCTTAATGATCTCTCTGCAGTCTGATTCCTGTGTATGTAGCGATGGCATTACAGAGACTGTACTAACCTTCGTTCCATTTTAATTGATCTGAAAATGTCTGTTTTGTTATAATGGCAGTCTGTGAAGTGATGGGTGTCTTCATGACGACACGTGATCTACTTTGGGATGTCTGATAGAACGTTTGTAAAACGTTACCTTTTCCCAAGGTTTCAGTAGTGGTGTGTGCAGCTTTTTCATTTTTTTCCCCCTCTTAATCTCTAAACATTATATAAATCTTACTCCTCCCCCGGTAACAAATGTGAGTTTTTGAAACGTATTAATTGATTTGATTCCGAACATGTGGCAGGCTGCAGGTTTACGAACATTACCTGTACGTTCTATCTATGGACTGCCCAGGGGAGTTCATACTAAACAATAGATCACCAGCTGGACCTTGCCTACCATGCCCTTAATGCTGTCAGCCTTAAGGTTGGCAAGGCATTATGGGAATTGTAGTACTTAAACAACTGGTGTCTACATCTCACTTTTTCCAGTATCAAAGAGTCCCAGTAGCACAATATGGGCACATTTCTAATATTGGGATTTATTCACAAGACTGTTGAATAAAAATTGTTACAAAATAACAGACGTGACCATGGGGGATTTTTCCAGTGCAGTATTTTGACCTTAATTTTGCATTTTTGTTTTCAGTTCACTGTTGAATAAACTGCATGGTTTCCACCTGTTGATACATTATGACACCATACAGAATGCTTCGGTGATAATACTGTTTCCAGTAATCCTTCACACATTCCTTTTCCAAATCTGAATACTAATTTAGCCATTTGTACGGGTCCATCCCATGATAAACTCCTGCCTAAATATTTGTTGTCTGGGACTTGTAAAATGAACACAGCTGTTGAGCGGCAACTACTGAGAGGGGCTAGTTACTGTTCAGTGTTTTATGTGCAAGTCTGTAAAAATAGCTCTTTCTCTTAAAGGGACTCTCCAGGCAGCCGAAATTACTCACCTGGTTCCAGCGCCGGGAGCCTCGTGAAGCCGCGCCCCCTATTTCGTCAAAATAACGAAATAGGCGGGCGCGAGCAGGGAGCAATCAGACGCTTCCATTCATGCCGCCCTCTGAAGTCCTGAGCGCACTACCGTGCATGCGCGCGGTGTGCGCGGCTGCGAGCTGAGCTGACTGACAGCTCAGCTCGCGGTCTTTGCCCGCCCCCCTCCTCTGCTGACAGGCTGGAGAGAGAAGGCGCGCACACAGTGCCTTCTCTCTTGCACACGTCAGACGTATTTTAATATGTCTGACGTGTCTAGGGCCTTTTTAGGGCCCTGCATGATAGGAAGTCCCTCTGGTGGCCGTCTGAGTGACGGCCACTGGAGGTATTCCTATCAATCAATCAATTTAAACACTGTATTTTCTCTGAAAATACAGTGTTTACATTAGATTGCCTGCAGGGAGCTATAGATCTCACCTGCACAAATACATTAAGCTGTAGTTGTTCAGGTGACTATAGTGTCCCTTTAAATCTGGAAAGATGGCCTATTGTGCGGGCATTTCCAGCCTTCGGTTACCTGCTGCATGTTTAAGAATGGTATCCTGTCAGGGCTGCGTTTTGTGAACTATCTGTGGCATGCGGAATTTAAGGATTGCATCTTACGGCAGTTTGTGTAGTCTCGCTGACCCCTCTCGCTGAGTATTGGGAAGGTCAGGCGCACCCTCGCCATCACGAAAACTGATATAATTGTAAATAGCAGCCTTGGGGTGTCTGCTAAATTAGCAGATGTCTGCGTGCTCACTTTTCTGTTCTTACGCTTATAAAATGTCTTTCCTTCGGTATTGATTTAATTGCTCCACTCCTGCTGTAAAATAAAATGTTTAATTTTTTCTCTTTTTTTTTATTATGTTCTGTTTGTCTGGCAAACCTTGTTGTAATGCTGACCTTATCGTGATTAAATCTTTATGGGATCTTATCGTGACAATTTATTATCCAGAGATGGCATGTTGTAATTTCAAACTTTAATGTTATTGATTAACCCCTTAAGGACCAAACTTCTGGAATAAAAGGGAATCATGACATGTCACACACGTCATGTGTCCTTAAGGGGTTAAAGGAATTTTACAATGTGGTTTGAGATCTTTTAACAAGTTACTTTTCAGGTCCGTACATTGAATCTGGTGCCTTGTGCGTATTGACTTGGAGATGGTCCTGGCTCTTGTAATATGGTCTGCTCCTCTGCGTTATGGTGATATTACCCCAAACTTGTGTAGTTTTTAAATGGCCGCTACAGAAGGTGGTATCATGGTATCCCCAAAAATGTGAAATGGCTTATTGCTGATAATGGGGCGATTTGTGTTGGCGACAGCCAATCTCAATTCAGGGGACTGCAGTCAGTCTACGAATGCTTGGGTTGGACAGTTCGCTAGGCCGACAGAGCATCACGGGAGTTGTCCTACAATAGCTAGGGATCTTATCTCCCTTTTTAACCATCCTGCCCCAATCTGTTCCCAAAAGACACATTCTTTTCAGTTTGCACAGCATACAGTTGTATCTCTATATATCTGTTCTGCAGATTGTCTTTATAATCCCATGGTTTATTCACTAAACCTGGATTCTATGGAATTGAAATTGAGCAGTAAAAAAAAAATGTAGTCTAAATTTGCGGAGTTGTGACTATCTGAATTGGACAATTTCTCTAAATCTGCAGTTTTGGCCTGAATTTTGCTGTCATTTCCAGTTCGCTGCAGTTTGAAGGTTTAGTAGACAGGTTTCACATTGCACGTTCTAGCTGGTGCCATGGCCACAGGGATTGCTAATGAGAGCGTTCCTTGCTTTGACAATAGGGTGCGACTTTTATTTTTGGAATTTTATGGTCTGTGCTAACCGCAGGTCAGGACCTGGTCCCGTCCCGCACTGTCTGTTTTGCAGATGTTGTTCCAGAGGAAAGCTAGCTCAGCCTTTTCTTTTCATGTGAGCGAGGCCATCAGAATACCCTCCTGGCCCTGAATTCCTCCATCCTGTCCACTCAGAGCCTGCGGCTGCGTTGGCTTTTTTTTTTTTTTTTTTTTTTTTTAAATCTAACCCTTACAGTCCCAGAGGAGTGACTGGTGCATGCTATCAGGCTTAGAAATATAGGGCCAGTGAATAAGTGTGAGCAAGGCAGAGATGGCTGATTTATACTATGATCTGTCATATTTATTTTTTACCTTTTATTTTATCACAGTATAAAGTGCGTGTTTTTTTTGTTTGGTTTGTTTTTTAATCCATGTTTAATGGTGGCTCGGTAAAGACCCTTGCTCTGCTGGTCCTTTTTTTACATCCCTCTTTCTGTCAGTGAAACGATGGCATTGCATTGAGTGGCATGCAGAACGGGTGATACCATGTAACATTTGCCCATACAATAGTTGTATAGTTACCAGCAATTAAACAAACCCAGTAAACCTCAAATCTCACTCCTAATCGGTCACCGGCTCCTTCCTGGTGTACTGTTAGCAATGCTACATGACTGCTTTTAGGATTATAATATTTTCGGCACTGTTGTTGGTCTCTTCCTTCCCTCTGTGACTGTAGTTATGACACAGACCGTGGGGGTCACCTTGGAGAGTCTGTATAATCTGCACCTGCGCACCGCCACTAATGATCATAAGCAGATTAAGCCTCCTGCAGCCTGTGCTCCTGTGGGTCCCAGCGAGGACACTGTGTTACTAAATTAAAAACTTCCCTTTCTCATTAGAAGCACTGAAGTTCTTGTAGTGAAGTGAAATGATGGCCGACACGCTGACTTCCTCCCATCAGTCCCGCCTGGTATTGCATTTGGTATCCATCTGATTCTCAGTCATTCTATAATACGATTAGCAGCCGATAAAGTGACAATGCTGATGCATTTTCAGATCTGCCTGCTACAAGTTTTATGTCTAAAGATCTCTCGATTTCTGGTTACTGTTGAGAACAGATCGCGCACTGCCATGGGACAAATGCCTTTAACCCTTGTATTGCCAGGATAAGATTCTTATCTCTTTCCTATATATGGGACTGATCACTGTGACGAGCAATAACTGCTGTAGGATTCGAGCAGCCACTTGTGCGAAGGGTTGTAGTCACATTATTTTGCAATGTGACCGTCCCTCCGCCTGAGTACTCGAAACAATTCACTTTGTCAGCATTTTTCATTTCTCAGAAGCAACCTGCCCAAATTTCTTCGAAGTGCTTTTCCCAAGAACAGAGATTGGAACCTGGTCACCCGTCTTAACAGCCCAATTTGCTGAAGACTGTCACATCATAGATTTTATTTTATTTAAAACGATCTCTCCTTGTTAGACACACATAATCTTGCAACAATCTTTAGCTCAATTCTGTCTTCACTGAATCGAATATCCTACTTTTCAATTCTTTTCACCTTCCATCCTGTTACAGATTGTGTTAGGGTCATCTTTATGTAACCGCTAATTGTATCTATTAGGGAATGAATTCGCTATGTAAGAAGGTTGGCCTTCAGCCCTCACATCTGATATTTTGTTCAAATTCACTTGATCCTATGTCTTTAATAATTGTCTTTTGTTTTGCTTTATACTGGCAATGTTTTTCCTGGATAAATAGGCTATAAACGTGATCTGAGCATCGTGATATTTTATAGAGCATAATATGTTCTCTAGACTTGGTGTTAGCAAATGTATGGTCAAATTCACTTCTGCTTTAAGGTCTCAAAATGAATCGGTGGCTGATGTGTTCACACAGGACAGACCTATGAGTCTAAGCAAGTTACTGCATGGATAGTTATATTATCCAGAGATGAAATCTTCAAAACCTGCTAATGGAATGCTACTATAACCTTGAAATTCACACGTGTGTGTGTATGTTTCTGTGTTTAACAATGTATGGACTATCCACGGACTTCAGGTGAAAGGGGGTTTTCAATCACTTTTTTTCCTCTACCATAACGTTATTGGTTTGTACTCCAAGTAACGCCAAGCCTCAATAGCAAGCCAGTAACCAAACTCCTGCTGATGAGTTGCATTAACAACTAAACCGCTGTCCATGAGTGCTTCACTGGCTTTGCATCTCTCCCTGAGTGGTTTTAAAAGCTGCTGTACACAGAAAACACAAACTTCAAGGAATCTGCAAAAATGATGAACTAACTTGTGTATATATACCCACCCAGAATCCCTTGCAGTAGTAACATCACTGCAAACTTAGTCTTATGGCTTGGCTGGTGAGCAGATCTGTGTTTAACAATGTCCGGAATATGTATCTTTATGCTGAGCAGTAATCCTACTAGTAGCCTGTAGAATGAATTTAAAGCTTGGATAAGATTTACTTTAGAAAAATCTAATTATCGCTTTCTGCTTATTTTAAACTTTTTTTTAACAGGTCTTACCCGTCGCTGATTTCGAAGTAAACGTTTGTGTACTCTCACCCCAGTAGGCACGGTTGAAGCATTGACTGGGGTGGGTATAATAGGACATTTTCATGTCAGTGGTGATGTCATTGATGCGGGATGCTTGGGGTGTACTCCCGAGAAATGCCATATTGGTTTTATTAATTGCGTTAACGATTATTCTTGGCATTTGCTGTGTAATCAAAATGATAATTGCAGGCTCATTCTCTAAAGCTAGAATTCAAAGAGTGTCAAATGTAAGGCCGGAGTAGCCAAACTGAAAGCATTGCTAACTTGGAGGACTTTTCCAGTTTGGCTAATTTGATGTTAAATTTTGAATATACTTTGAATTAGTTTTTAGTGAATAGCCCTGTTAGTATGGAGAGCTGAGAAGAAAAAATCACATTTTAAGATAAAGTAACCAACCCCTTCTCTGCAGTCATATTTTGGCATAAAATTCACCAATCTGTTTTCCACACAATCCAGTTTAGTGAATAAACTTTCTATGCAGACACTCGAAATTCTAATTCATTAACGAATAAATGGCTTTGATTTGTGGTCACTGTAATCTGTAACAAGTTTTCGCATTGTAAACGGAGGCCTGCCGCGACTCTGTAATGGATGCTGTGCCTGCCACGGATTGATCCCGTGAGGTCCCCCGTCTGTGTCAGTGCGCTGGACTGCTGGTGGAGAGAAAGTGGGAGTGATGAGGACATAGGGACTTATTTGTACGTGCAATTTTCATTAATTTCACCCATAAATGTTTCAGGCAATCGATTAATTCAGATCTTCTACTACAACAGCCATTTTTACGGAAGCACGATGTGGCAGATTATAAATCAGCGTACTCTGGGGTTTATTGATTGCGTTACTGAATGTTTGTTTTTATTGGTGGAAATCCGTCGACCAGCATAGGTTCATTTTCTGTTGGAAATCACGCTGTAATTTGCTTACAGTGAGCTGCTATTTTTCCTTTGTCTTTCAATAAAGGTATTAAGTAGTACTGTGTCTATCTAGAGAAGTGATATGCTCTCCTTCTTTCACCCCCACTTAACCCGATCTATCCAGTGAATAAAGCGACAGCAAAATGGGGGGGATGCTTGGCTCCATATACATTTAAAATATATATTTTTTTTCTTTAAATTATCTCCACTTGAACCACACAGCATGCATGGAGTATGGAAGGCGCTGCGTTTTATATCCTGGATTCGCCGCAGTTTAACTCCCGAGACCTCGGTGTATCTGACTTCATCTTTCATAATCCATATATACGCTGTGTAGAATAAAGCCAGAATCATGAAACCTTCCCAGACTGGACCTCGATGGCTCCTCATATCGTGACAGCCATCAAAATGGAACCTTCCAGAGAGACACTGGGGAGCCTTTAGGATCTGTAACATTTTTTTCTTCCAAGCAATTTTGAATTTAAAAAAAAGAATTGTCTGATTTGGCAGGAACATAAAACACGGTCTTAATTCCCAACATACTTGTTAAAAAGTGTGTATTGGAGAATTAAATCTGTCGTCCGCTCCCTTTTGCAACATACTTGGCAAATTGGTAGCCGTGTGCAGCGATTCAAATCGATAAGCGTTACAGCCACAGCTAGACGTGATCCATTTCTGATGACTAAACATTGAATAGTTAAGTATATCTGATGTTTATTCACTAAACCGTAAATTGCTAAAAATTCTGTCTCCTACGTTTCCAGCTCGGATTCCTAAATCTTGCATTTCCCTTATCAATGGCCCAAAATTTCCTTAATGCGGATCTTTAAAGGGACTCTCCAGAGCTAGGAAAACAAACCCGTTTTCTTGTAACTGCAGGACTCTGCAGTGCCCTCCTCCTTCCCATCCCATTTTGCTGAAAGGGTTAAAACCCCTTCATTGACTTGCCTGAATCCAGCGAGATGTTCCTTGGCGTTGGGTCAGGCTTCGCCCACGCTCTTCCCCCGGAGATATCAGCCGCGGGGGAGACCTAATGCACATGCGCGGCAATGGCCACGCGCACATTAGTCCTCCCCGTAGGAAAGAATCATTTAATGCTTTCCTATGGGGATTCCGGCGACGCTGGAGGTCCTAATGAATAGCGTGAGGACGTCCAGCGTTGTTTAGACTACCAAAAGTAGTCAAAGAAGCTGGAAGTCCCTCTAGTGGCTGTCTGGTAGATAAAAAACAAAAAACAAAACCTGCAATAGTTAAACTTGCAGGGTTAAGGGTCATGGGAGTTGGCACCCAGACCACTCTGGAGTGTCTCTTTAAATAACAAAGTTTCAAAACTTTCGACATGAGCGATCCAGTGTCGCTCATCTGAAATTGTCATTCCTTTTGTCAGTGCCTAGACAGACAGACATGCTGATCTACTTGGTGGGAGAGAACCTGTCCAAATGTCCGGTTCGCAGGTTCCAGTCCCTGCAGAATCAACTCAGTCTTTTTTTCATTTAAATTCAATAAAATAAATCCCATTGTTTTAGTTGAGAAATGTGTGTTAAGGTGAGCCTTTGTAAAAGTTACATAAATTGTTGGAAATCTTAAAGGGGAAACTTTTCATTGTCAAAATTCCTGAGTTTCCAGAAGAATAACCATGTGGGGGGTGGGGAAGGAAGCGAGGTTATGTAAGGCCAATAAAAACAAGGCACGGCTGTTGTCTGATCTATCGCTCGCTAAGCTGCTCTGCTCTGACCTTGTTAGTCCGCAGAGATCTTAATGAAAGTCACGTGGTAACAATCTCCCTACCTTTCTGGATCCGCATCTCATGGCGCCGCTAACCCCACCTTAGCTTTGCAGAGAGAACAAGAATCCTGATATTGTTAAATGAAGTGCACGCAGCCATTAGCAGAACCTCCCCCAACAATGCTTGTGATAGAGGACCTGTCACTTCCAGCTAAAACCTTTTTTTTTTTTTAGTGTTTTTATCCCAAAGTACGTCCATCCTTCTGTCTAGGTGATTTCAGACTGAGCGGCTCGAAGTTCTTGCAGGTAGCAGACGACCAGTCTGTATCATAGTCACCATTTATATTGTAAGGCTGACTGTGTTGGTGGTCATTGGAAATAGAAGGTTCACTGCGTCTGCAGTGTTGAGGCTAACTTTTCTGCTAAAGGCAATAGAGTTAATTGTTTTTTTTAATTTTGAATATATTTTTTTTATACATTTAAACTATATTGAAATAGGAAAGGGACATGTTAACATTATGTTTTAAGGTTTAGCGACGTACCCTCAAAAGAATTCAGAACTTCTATAAATCATTTTGTTAATGCTTGTCAACAGACTGACAAAGTTTTCCTGCCTCACTTACTTGGAATTGTAGTTCAGAACGATATTGATTGCTTCTCCGAGATAATTACCGGTTTCGATGCATTGCTGGTCAGTATAATTCTCTGAGAAGCCTCTGATTGGACACACGTCTTCCAGATGCAGTGAGAGATTCTCCCACAGTTGGAATAAAGGTCTGTTGCTGAAATGGGGAGCCCAGTATTCTAGCGATGTTTAAGGAAGACGCGCTAATGTGTGTGTGTGTGTATGTATTTTATTTTATTTTTTTAACCTTTTAGGATTGAATAGTGGTAATTGCCGGGATCTATAGGAACAGATATAAGAATTTGTAAATGCAGGTTAGGTACTTATGTCTTAAGTTATAGCCTGTACTAGTTAGGTAAAAGTGAGGTGAAAATAAGACCTATTGGTTGATAATAAAGGAGTACTACCATGAAAAGTGTGTCTAGCATACTCTTAGATTAAATTATTTCAGGCTAAACATACATCAAGGCTAAAGGCCGCATATTCTGCAGGGTTCGGCAAGACTTATATGTAGGAGGCTTAAAAGTTGTAAACCACTAGGCTTTTGGGGCGTGTCTGCATCAAGCTAGGCATGTTAAGAAATAGACCATTGGACTGAAAAAAGAGAAAAATCATACTTTTCTAGTAAAACAAAAGCAGAATATACATTTATGGCATTGCTGGTAACATTCAGGAGGCAACATGTTTCTGCTACTTGTGAGTAAGTCCCGGTGTGCACGCTGTGGTACTGCCCAGGAGTGTGTTTATGCGTTCATCCTATGCCCACGATCGGGAAGCTGCCAGCAGGTTTGTCTATGGGCTGCATCCAATTTTGGCCACTCCGCCGGCCCCAGGCCTTCTCAAGGGCCCTCGTGCACTTTCCACCGCTCCGGTCACTTTCAGCACCGCAAGCGAGGTCCCGGGCGGTTGTGTGATGGAAAAGTCCCGTCCGGGCATGTGGGGTAAGCAGCAGGGTTTCTTTTTCGGGCCTTCAGCCCAGGAAGGCAGATTCGAGCCTCGGATTTTATGGGCCGCCTTCTCCACTTCGCTGGTCTCCGTTTCCCAGGCGTCGTGCCAGCCACTCCAGGCAGTTTTTCTGGCGGTGAGTAATGCAGTCGTGTAGGGTGTAGAGGCTTCCTCTGGGTCTGTGCCCCTTTGTTTCGCATTCTCTGCCAGAAGTTTTTGAGGAGGTTGTCCAGGCGCTGCTCGAGTGTCTGCAGTCGGTTCAGTGTGTCTGCAGCTGGTGCAGTAGCTTCCATTTTGAGGCCGATTGCGCCCCTTTGTCTTTACTTTAAGACAATGTGCTTGTCAGGGATGAAGCTTGGCTGTGGTGATGGTGTCGGGATAACCCCCACCGGCAGGGGGGGAGCAGGGACCCGTATAACGTCAGCTTGTTCCGGTCGGAGAGGCAGTAGGGAGATCGGCCGCTTCTCCCAGGCTCTCACCTAGAGGTAGGCCTCAGTGGCGGTGTGGGCTCAATCTGCTTGTCGGACGCCTGGAAACCCTTGTGCTGTAGCAGAGTAGCTTGCAAGTAGGTAGGTATAAGTAGGTATAAGCGCAAATTTAGCTGTTTGCATTCAAAATACTGTTTTTAGGCGTTAATTGTCACTTTGTACAGAGCCCACACTGCATGCAGCCTTTCAGTTTGGCAGCCATGCCCCGCCCCCGAATTGTCATATTTTGATACTTAAAAAAAATAAAAATAAAAAAATTTCCCCTCTCGTACTTGATTCACCAGTGAATCCAAATTTTTTTCAGATTGCTTAGAAAACGGTACTTTTTGGGGCAAAATATCTTGGCTGGAAAAGTATCGTAATTGGAGAATTTTTAGCATGGCTTGGACACCGTTACCATCACTTACTGCCGATAGACCCTCACATTGTAGACTTGGTGAATAAACTGGTTAGCCTGCAGGATCAGCTCAGTTAAATTACCACGGTTACCGGGACCCTCTGGGCTGGCGATTTTTATTTTTTATTCTTATCTACTCCAAGCACTCTTTCCACTCTAATGATTTAAAGTCTTGGTGTCTGGGCAGCGTTGCGGTATGAAACGCTGCATTTACAGAGTTTAACCCAAAGACTGTGAGGTGTAACTCCACCTATGACAGCTTGACTGGAGAGTAGTTAGCCAGCCCGTAACAAGTTCTGTGCTGGCTAATGTCAGTTCTGTACAAGTCTACATGTGCGGTGTGCCATTCATTGGCGGAGAGTTGTCAGCGAACACTCAGCTAGTGAATGATGACTTGATCAGGTGGTGCAGCTCACCAGAGATTGGAAGCATCTCCTTACAGTATAGGAGCCTCTGAGTTCTGCCCGGGACCCAACTAAAAGGGCGAACCTTTGCTAAATAGTCCATTATCGGGGAGCTAGGCCAGGGTAGAGTGGGCTGTAGAGGTACTAAGGCTTGTAGTAACCCTTTAAATATGTTTTTAATAGCTCTATAAGATGTTGATTGATAAGTCTTCCTTGTTTGCACTGAGCCCGGTCTGGTTTTCCCATTGCCTTTACTGTTTGTATCCCATTAATCCATACACTCTTACTTTGTGCGTGAATGTGTTTTACAAGCTTCCTTGTACCCCAGGCCCCAATCTGGTTTCTCCTTATCCTGCGGACTTGCTGATACGTGGCTGGAATTGTTTACGATGCTCAGATTGTAGCTTCTGTTAATCTGCATTTCAGTGTGTTTCGAAGTCTGTTTAACCATATTCCTTGTACAGAGTTGAGAATAATATTGCACTCTAACGGACAAGATAGAATTAGCAACTACTTATTTTTTATTTATTTTTAAAATGCTAATATTGCACATAAAATAAAATACATTGATACCGTTTCAATACTTGTGCTTGCAGCTTTGCAATCCGTGCTCACCAAACCAGGAAGTAGCTCAGCCAATCGGGAAGGTACTTGTTTTCATAGCGAAATTAACATTGTATGTTTTAGGGGGTGTAATTCAGGTTTAAATTTGGCATTTATCTCCTGCTCTGTGAATAGCTTGCTAGACCCTGCAGGAATTTCCTGTATGGAAGAAGTTTAATGTACAGAGCAGGAGATAAAAACTTCTAAAGTAAGTTACATCTGATTGAAAATGAAACCATTTTGTTTTCATGCTGGATGTGTTGGTAACAGCCAGATAACATCCATGGGAGATGTGGCTAGTGATGCATAAACAGAAACAAAAGGGATTTAATTCCCAAATGACAGAAAATTGAGTGGTGAAACTTCGGAGGCATGATCGATACCCAAAACTGCTTTAAGCTGAAGTTGTTTTGTGACTATAGTGTCCCTTGAAGCTCTGAATGGTCCTGTTGATAGGGGTGCAATTATCCACTGTATGCACACTATAGGTGTAATTACATAGTCCAACAGGGGACCTCCTTACACCCTAACCTTATAGCTGCAGTTATAATACACTGTGTGCGGGGAGACAGGGGACCTCCTTACACCATAACCATATAGCTGCAGTTATAATACACTGTGTGCAGGAAGACAGGGCACCTCCTTACATCATAACCTTATAGCTGCAGTTATAATACACTGTGCGGGGAGACAGGGGACCTCCTTACACCCTAAAGTTATAGCTGCAGTTATAATACACTGTGTGCGGGGAGACAGGGGACCACCTTACACCCTAACCTTATAGCTGCAGTTATAATAAACTGTGTGCGGGCAGACAGAGGACCTCCTTACACCCTAACCTTATAGCTGCAGTTATAATAAACTGTGTGCGGGCAGACAGAGGACCTCCTTACACCAAAACCTTATAGATGCAGTTATAATACACTGTGTGCGGGGAGACAGGGGAACTTCTTACACCATGTAGACAGGGGACCTCCTTACACCATAACCTTATATCTGCAGTAATAATACACTGTGTGCGGGGAGACAGGGGACCTCCTTACACCATAACCTTATAGCTGCAGTTATAATACACTGTGTGCGGGGAGACAGGGGACCTCCTTACACCATAACCTTATAGCTGCAGTTATAATACACTGTGTGCGGGCAGACAGAGGACCTCCTTACACCAAAACCTTATAGATGCAGTTATAATACACTGTGTGCGGGGAGACAGGGGAACTCCTTACACCATGTAGACAGGGGACCTCCTTACACCATAACCTTATAGCTGCAGTTATAATACACTGTGTGAGGGGAGACCGGGACAGAGAACCTCCTTTCACCGTAAGTTATAATACACTACATTATTCCATCCTCTTTGGAAAGAGCTGAAAGTGTCCCTTCAATGTATTTAGAGGGATATTCTGTTTAATTTCCATTGGCCCTTGATTGCGTTCACCATTTTGATATTCATTGGGTTAATGAATGTACATGTTTTAAATAATTTTGAATATATATATTTTTACCTGGTTCTGCCTGAATCCGCTGTGATTCTCATGATTTCAATTTATATTAATGAAGAAATGGCTCATCTGCTTTTCATTTTAATTTTTTTCCCTTTGCAAATGCAGAGATTTCTTTGCTAGCCGGGAACAATAACGGTACAGAATAGCATGCGCTGTGAGTCCGTCTAATCCTCTGCTGGCTGACCTAAATTCCAGCTCAGGGGAGCCTCACTTTGATTCTAAAAAGCGAACAAAAGATAAAAGATTTTGGTGTTTCTCTTCTCTGTCCAAATGGTAGCGCACATTATTTAGAACCAATTAAAAAAATCTTTTGCCCCATTCATGAAAAAATTAACAGATTTCATATAGTCAATAAGTCATGGCCCAAATATTGCATTGATGGGGTTTTGGTTGAAAGTATGGGATAAAAATTCTGTCTTAATATAAACCCACCCAGTATAACTGTAACCTAACCTACACAGTGCACTTCACGTGTGTGGGAGCCTGGAGTGTCCCTTTAATAATATAAACCCACCCAGTATAACCAACTGTAACCTAACCTACACAGTGCATCTAACGTGTGTGGGAGCCTGGAGTGTCCCTTTAATAATATAAACCCACCCAGTATAACTAACTGTAACCTAACCTAGACAGTGCACCTCACGTGTGTGGGAGCCAGGAGTGTCCCTTTAATAATATAAACCCACCAGGTATAACTGTAACCTAACCTACACAGTGCATCTAACGTGTGGGTGTCTGAGTTCATTTATGACTGGTGGCAATGGAAAGTGTGACCTGGAATTGGAGGTTGGTAGCTGAGGACTTATATAGTATTGTACAGGAAGGGAGGGGAAGCGCTTTACAGTATTTCTCCATGATATATCTAACAGAGATGGTGAAATATATTATGCAGTAGCTCTAATAAAATGGAAGGATAAGTACGGAATAAACAGATTTGGGGAGTTCTTGAAAGCTTCACTTGTATGAGCGTGAATGCTACAATCCCCACTTCAGTATTCTTGTAGGTTGACTTGGTCTCAGTCAGCAGTCTGGAAGTTTATGTAAAAAATATAAAACCGATTAGAGTAATCTAGTGCAGTATAGCTGGATAAAAATTAATCTGTAATAAAATGAAAATGCACTCACGTGGTATGGAGCCTGTGTGTTGACTCCTAAAATGTAGTATGGAGTCCTATACTCCCCACTCAGGGATACTGGTGAGCAACTATAATCTCTGTATATAGGGTATGCAATAAAACTGAAATATGAAATATAGTGCACACTGTAATATCTATTGGTGCAAATAGAGGGAAAATCACTTACAAGTGTGGGAAAAGGGGGGATTTTGCTTAATACAGCATAGGTGGTACGTTCTCCGCCAAGGAAAGTGTTGTCCAGTATAAGATGAATTAAACACAGGAGGGTCCAGGGTGTCTTAAACAAATGAATCTTTATTCTAAAACCAAGCTAAAAAAAAAATCTGGTAAAAAGTAACACGAATGTGTTGTCCCCAATTGGACGGTTGCTTTCATGCATCCCAGAGTTGGGAATATGACATTCAATGCTATATTTTAGGAGTCGTCACACAGGCTCCATATCATGAGAGTGAATTTTCCCTTTTACTAAAAAAATATTTTAAAAATCTTTATTTTTGCTTTGACAGATCTATATTGTGGGGAAAAATAGTAGATATAGACTATCAATCAACACGTACAAGATATGCACAGTTAGTACACCACTTTCCATGTTATAAAAGAAGATGTCTGTGTCTCAAGGCTATCGTCCGCGTCTTTTGAAGCAATCTTGAATATAAGCTGTCGGTTTTAATGTATATTGTAACTAAAAACAATAAAACACATAAAGTATAAAGATGAACGTGGTAAACATCTGTCCGGGCGCGTGTTGTAGTTGCTGAAGTGTATAAGACTTTTTCATGCCGTGCCGTTACTTGGCTCCACTTGCCACATTAGATAATAGATCAAGGTAAGAAAACGGGAAGGGGGGGGGGGGGGGGGGAGGGGAGGGACAGAAAGGTATGGGTGAAAAGTCTTTGTCAGGTAGGTTAGAAGATGTTCTTGTGTTTGGTAAGATGATTGAACCCGGGGCGAGTGTGTCCCCAGTAGTCGGTGCTGAGGGAGGGTTCTCATCTATTTTTATCTAGATATACTACACTACATTTGTCTATCTGTATGTTTATATCTTTTTATACTGCTGACTTAGTCCAAGGGAACCCACAAGAATCCAGAAGCGGGGATTGGGCCACTCACGCTCATTCAACTGGTGCTTCCCCACAAGAGCTGCCAGAAGCTGTGTATTCCTTACTTATCCTTCCATGTTACTACAAATACTGCACTTTGTATCTCTCCATTTTATGTTGCATATATCATCGAGAAATACTGTTATGCCCAGTTTCCACTGAGCGTTATGGGTCGGTATGGTCTGATACGCTACTTTGAGTGTTTCCATTATGAAAGTGGCCCATACAACCGACCCAAACTGCACCATTCCTGGGCCCCCTTCAAATGTAGGTCCATAGGAAATGGTACGGTATGGTTAGGGCGGAGCTACTGGTGTCACCCTATGCAATCCATTGATTGGCAGACAGGAAAACGTGAATGCTCACGACAAATGACACACTAGGCATTTGGTCTAAATATTGCATGCCCCCTGGCGGTCCGACTTGCAGTGGAAACGCTCACCTGAATAGGCTGGACCATTCTAACCCTTCCGGACTGTACCGACCCGAACCATACCGCTCAGTGGAAACGAGGCATTAGGCGTTACTCTCCATACCTGTGCAAGTCATTTACATTTATCCAGAAAGAGGAGAAACTCTGAATCGGATGTTTGAGCTGCCTACCTTCATCGAATACTACTGTAGTGCTAAATCACCTTACAGTCTCCCTCTTATAAGGTAGTATTGTATGTCAGAAAAGGTGCTCGTCACGTGACATAGAACGGTCTTCAAATCTCACTGGATAGGAATACCCCAGGCTCTGAGCTGCGTTTTGGTATTCGCGCGCCTTCGGACTCATTAGCAGCCGACCGAGCGCAAGCAATTGGTTCTTTGTGTTCTTTTCATGCAGGTTATTTCACATGGCTGTAAACGCTCAGTCTGTGGCCGGCTACTTTATCCGATCTTTAATTTCCAGCAGTTCTGACAAATTTAGTTGTTAATCCTCTTTTTGTCGTCGTCCCCCCGTCACCTCCCCCCTTCTCCTGCTCTGTGGATGTGGAAAATCTTCGAAGGCTCCTTCAAGTGTAATACGTTGGTCACAGAATCCTTCAACCTGGCCTGTTTCTAAGTTCTCAGTGCGTGTAGGATATAAATTGGATTGATTTTACACTTTATATTTTCAGAGCATTTGTTGGCTGTTTGTAGGAATATTGGCAATTATTTCACTTTTCAGGTGGAGGGGGGGGGGGGGAGGAATGCAAATGTGACCCACTAGTCTTGTGATGTTCGTTTTTTTTTGTCTTAGGTACAAACAATGCTGGGAACGGTCTCCTTTGCGTACAAGTACCTTGGCCAGGGTAATAATTAACCGTTTTTCTGCCTGCTTGTTATTTTGCCACTCTTGCTTTTTTTGTTGCCTAACTGTTGGCATTGTTTTAAGGAAGTTCTTTTGTTCATGTTTGTATAACTTTAAACCTTTTTAACTAAAGGGGAAGTTACCCCAAAACAGGTGCGAAGACTGCGCCTGCTATTAATAGGGTGTTTTTCAGGATGTGATATGATTAACCCCTTATTATGTAGCAGTGTTGTGCTAAATGTTTGTGATTTGACTTGTACACTTTTATCTGTCTAGGAGTTGTGTTTTTTGTGAGTAACACAAGTTGATGATTATAGAAGGAGGCAAAAGAAGAGTAATTTCATTGGAATATTAAGAGCTGGCTCATTTGCTGGTGTTGTGTATGTGTGTGTGTTTTTTTGCCTGTAGTAGTGCAGGTAACATAGAAACAAACTTTCTGATATTTAAGGAACTGTAAATAAATGTCGTGGGGTTTGTTCATTCTACACAGAATTAAGTTTAAAAAAAAAAAAAAAAAAAAATATATATATATATATATATATATATATATATATATATATATATATATATATTTATATATATTTATATATATTTATATAATTATATATATATTTATATATATATTTATATATATATATATATATATATATTTTTTTTTTTTTTAATTCTCCAACTGTGCTATAGCAATACCTTGGCCATTTTTAGCTTCTTTAATTTTGGTTTTCAGTTCTCTGGAGTTCGGTGTTTTTAAGGGTGAGATTCTGAAATCCTGAAAGAACTCCGAAAAAGAATTTGGTCTCTGTGCTGATTCTTATTGAGACTTTTATTGCAGTATATAAAGAGTGTGTTTTGTTAGCCACATGGAATGCTCTTTCCAAACCTGATTTATCAAACAATGACTGAGAATTAACTACAACATGTTGGCTGAAATGGCAGAACTGAAAATCACTGCACACGTTATAGAACTGTTTATATTTTTTTTAAAGGGGATCTTTCCCCTCTCAGGATTATTTTATATTCTATTTGCGTATCCGCTATATTTATGAAAAATTTAAATTAAATGTAGAAATTCACACCATTATTCTGCAGCTGGGCGCCTCCATCTTGGCTCCCTGTCAGCCATTGTTCTAAGCTCCGTCCTTTGCACCTTGCAGTCCGCAGGAGCGTGCAGACAGAGAAGGAAAGATAGGAAACAATGTTTCTATTCTCTTTTGCAATGCATTTTTACTGAACTGGATTTCAGTCTCCTTTTATAAATATTTAATGTTTAATTTTAAAGGAAAACAAATCAGTGTGGCAAAGGGGGTTTACACAAGCTGTAAGTAGTATAGTTCCGAATGAAATGCTATAGATTTGCTCTGTGCAATATAAAGGATTGAATTACCATTTCTCATGGTTAATGGTCACCTGGATCTTAACGCGGCCCCTGTCGCTGTATAAATGTCTGTCTTTGCCTTGCTAGGTTTGTGTCTGTGCTCGGGGGAGCTCTGGGCTCTGTTTCTATAGCTACATGTAGTAGCTGACATTTGTGTGATAAATAATTGAACCTGCTCATGTGTTGGAGTGTGTAGGTTTAGTGCACTTGGTTAATCATTAACCCATTCTCTGCATGTCTTCAGTGGCTCACAGATGTAATGACATGAAAATGGCTTGAATTCCATGTCATGGAACAGGGGTCTTTACCTACGGTTTCACTGTTTACCCTGTTTCGATCTGCAGTTCATTTTAGATTTTTTTTTAATTTTTATTATTTATTTCTTTTCTATTTTCATGGAGTCACACATTGACTTGCGGAGCATGTGAGGTATGCAACTGTGACTCATGATAAACAAGGGGTTCATTTTATTAATAAATAAAAGTATGATGCCCTAAACTCTCGCCCCGAAAAGGGTTAGCTGTGATATTGCCAGTTAACCGTGTTTATTACCTGTCACCCACTTGACTGATGGTTGAGATTACACTTTGCCTTTTAAGTATCACTTTACGGATATCATTCGGAGCCAGTTTGGGCAAATCAATGTGCTTTTATCTTGTATGTGTAATTTTATTATGGTGGGGTGACAGAGATGTGAATAATTTATTGCTTTTCGATCTGTTAACAGCAAGTGATTTAATTATTCAAGATCCTGATTGTTTAAATAATCCAGCCAATTTGTACATGTGGCGTTGATGCAATATTGGGCAGTGTTGCTGTCCATGTTTTTATGAGAGCTATTCATTTTCTGGGGGTGTCTTGTCCCCAACCTTCAGCGTTTTTGATAATTTTCTTATTTAAACTCTAAGGAAACCCTTTGCGACCCAACAGATTCAACAGTTTGCGTTTTTTTTTTTTTATTGGGCATTTAATCTTTTTGAGAAGTTGTAAAAATTCCACCGATCTGACATTTCCAACCTTGGCTCCATTTTTTTTTATTGGAATTATTAAAATGTAATTAAAATGTCTCTCTCCCTGTAGAGTTTGCTTAAAGTGTTTATTAAAAAAAAAAAAAAAAAAAACATTTAGGAGATGGTTTTTGGTGGTAGGAGATTTTACATTGCATATGGCTTTAGGGCGTCTTGAATAATATTTAAGAGGAAACTGAAAAAAATCTGGTTGTTAAATATAATGCTTCTTTGTCATACACAGTACTGCTTTCCACATTGGGTGCCATTTTCCCTGGACGTGCTCCCCGCTAGTTTCCCAGGTAGCTCCTAAAATGCATTCCGTGGTTACAGGGATTTTTAGACTACGTTTGGCATAGTTGGACACCTGTGCTATACAGCTGGAGCATTTCATTGGCGTCCTGATTCCAGCTTTGTACGCTGCACTTTGTGTATTTCGTAGGTGTTACTGAAGTTCAGATGCAAACACCGATTATTCTTAAACAGGTTTTGTAGAAATACTTTTTTACTAAAAAAAAAATGTTTTACATTTTTTTTTTTTTTATATCCAATCTAGCGCAATTGGGAATTCTTCTCCATATGGTGTTTTCCAAATTCTGGTGCTTCGCTCCTTGCAGACGTTAAATATCCTATCGCAGCAAAAATCTACCCAATGCCCCGCTCCATGAAATCTGCAAGGGCTATTACTTCCCAGCGGCTAGGTAATGCAGCTTACATGAGATTTAAAACCCCCGGAGCGAAGAGACCATTTTTATTGAAGCCTAATTACTGAACTAATTAAGTTTTCTCGTAGAATGGCCTTACTCAATTAAAAATGCTCCTTCAAGCTTAAAGCTCCCTCGTGGTTGGCGTGCGGCACTGCAGGTGATGGGCTACCATTCACAATGATGCTTCTATTTTGGGATACTGTATATCCAATATGGAGGTTACCTTGAGGTGCAGCCTGCACACTAATGCCTCGTTTCCACTGAGCGGATCGGCTCGGTTTGGTACGGTTCGCTATTTTGGGTGTTTCCATTATGAAAGTGGTCCATACAAGCGAACCGTACCAATCCATTCAGGGTCCTGCTTCAGATGTAGGGCCATAGAAAATGGATCGGTTCGGTTAGGGCGGAACTACTATACAATCCATTGATTGGTGGACAGGAAGAGCATTTTTTCTAAACCCTGCATGGCCCTGAAGGTCTGACTTGCAGTGGAAACGCTCACCAGAATGGGCTGGTCCATTCTAAACCTTCCAAACTGTACCAACCCGAACCGATCCGCTCAGTGGAAACGAGGCATAAGGTGCTGTTTTCTCGGTTCGCTTTCCCGAGGTGGTGTAAGTTTGTTTTATTTTTTTATTTAAAACTTTATTTATTCGTCCTGGAATGCTTTTCTCAATAACCGTCCAAGAAAAAAAACAGCCTAACAAACTTTCTCCTTTGTTCTACAGATTACAAAGCGAACTTGGCTCATTGATGCCTTTCACTGAGTAATTGTGTGGTTACATTGTGTTGTAATAGTTAGAGTTGAGTCATATATCTTCGTTGAGGGAAGGCAGGTCCCTTCCCCCTCCACCACTTGCTTTAGAGTCCCACCACTGTGGATTTTCCAGTATTTACCCTCCTTTGCACAAGTCTGAGTAACAAAGTATTTTAGTCCAGCGTTCCTTTTGTAATTGTCTTTATACTTTCTGCTTTTCCCCAATTGCACAGCGCTATGGAATGTGTTGGTGGTTTATAAACATTAAGAATAGATAAAGAATTTATTGTGCATTGATGCAGATATGTAACACAAATGGCCATGTTTGAATCTGTTCATATTTATTAAATTGTTACCTGCCCAGTTTGCGGGGGCGCTGTAGGCCTCACTGTCTATGAAGATATTATCTGTGACTATGCTGTGCTGCAATTGTAAATCCCATTACCATTCTCATCAGGCAGAGTGCCCCAGTGAACGTTTCTCCATAATTGGGGAGAATTTGCATTTAGCCCCCTGCCAGCTCTGTCCATATCTCCATACATTTTCCTGGTGATGTGGATTATAAAGCCATATGCTGAGCTATGCTTACCTCCTCGCGCCATATGCTGTGCGGAGCGCTGAGCGTTTCACTCGGCAGGAGGCTGCAGTTTGATGAGTTTACTTATTATTTGGATGCTGACACCTGTCGAGTCTGGTTACCTCTGCTCCGTTTTGATGTTTCCTCAAATTTCCTTTATCCTCATTTTATCTGATGTGTCTGGAGTATTTATAGTAATGTCTGCTAAAAGCCGCCGTGTAATGGCTTCTCTGTGTGGTATTAAGAGGCCATCGGCCACCAGGTCCCTCGTGCCCTGCACACGTCTCGGACACTGCTCTCACAACGCAGACTGGGACTTGGTGTCATCCTGTCCTTGTATTCGTAGAAAATTAATGGCCAGTTCCAATGATTGCTGCTTGTTAACTCTATATCGTAAAAATGAAAATCCAGCGCACTCCCTTATCTACTAAACCGCTATTTTGGTGCTGACCGATTTAGTTTTATTAAAAACACCTAATCTAGGCAAAAAATAATGGGGATTTAGTTACGATTTATGATACATTGCATAAGCCTGCCACAACGTCAATGTACCCCATCTTTGGCAGGTCCTACTCTGTCTGCTAAATGAGCTACTCACTTGGGGAAATCTTTCCATCTCGAGTTCACTGCGGTACAAGGCTCTATATAGAGCAGAGGGCTGACAGATCCTGGTAAACACATTAACACAATGTAACGGAGTAAAAATTAATTCAGCCTGATCGCTCATGGGGTATCTCAACACAATCCTAATCAAATAAGCTACGTTGCTACACGGGCTATTTTACATCTGTGAGAGAGTGATGTCACAATGTCAAACCATAAAAGAATGCTCCACACAGTGTTTTAGGAAGCTGAACTGAAATAGTTTTTGTAACATATCCTCTTACTTCCTGGTTTGCTTAGCTCAGTGGAGCTAGACTCAAGAGGCAGCAATTGTCCAGAGCACCTGCCTTGCAAAGACTTCTCATTGAGCTTTATTGGGAAGTTTGTGATTGAAGGGTAGAAGGGGAGGGCTTGCAAAGAATGTAGACAAGATCTGCCTGGTTTTTCAATCCCGTCATAGTGTATGACTCGTGTTATATGAATAGAGCAGATTTTTATTCTATTTTCATGCCCATCTTAGTAATTTGTTTACAACACACGATTCCTAATGAGCCAAGTGTGAGATTAACCCCTTAAGGACACGACATGTACGACATGTCATGATTCCCTTTTATTCCAGAAGTTTGGTCCTTAAGGGGTTAATTTAGTTTAATGATTTTTGTTGGATGACCAGTTACGCAAAACATTGCCCTGCCCTTTTAAATGGATCTGGGATTTCCGAGCGGTCCATGATCCCATACTTATAGCTCCTTTGCTCACACATTTGATGAATGAATGTTACTGTACTCTTAATATCCACACCTGGGGTTTGGGTGCCATCCGTGAGGTTTGACATATACAGACTCCACCCCTGAGGAACGTGATTCCTCTTTTTGTATGGTTGAGATGTCTATGCCCTTGATGGATTTTATATATTTTGTATTAAAAAATTTCATGATTAAAGGACCACTATAGGCACCCAGACCACTTCAGCTTAATGAAGTGGTCTGGGTGCCAGGTCCAGCTAGGTTTAACCCTTTTTTTTTCTATAAACACACCAGTTTCAGAGAAACTGCTATGTTTATAATAGGGTTAATCCAGCCTCTAGTGGCTTTCTCATTGACAGCCGCTAGAGGCGCTTTTGCGCTTCTCACTGATTTTCACAGTGAAAAGACGCCAGCGTCCATAGGAAAGCATTGTGAATGCTTTCCTAGGGACTGGCTGAATGCGCTCGTGCCGTGCATTCGGAGGAGGAGGAGAGTTCCCTGCCCGGCGCTGGAGAAAGAGGTAAGTTTAACCCCTTTCACCCCCTAGAGCTCGGCGTAAGAGGGTCCTTGAGGGTGGGGGCACCCTCAGGGCACTATAGTGCCAGGAAAACGAGTGTTTTCCTGGCACTATAGTGGTCCTTTAACACTATTGGCATTTTATGACACGTTCATTTAAGAGGTACAAATGATTATAAAAAGAAATAACCAGCTTAGAACAGGCTCAATTATCACCTTCACCAGCAAAACCTAAAGACCTTATTATCAGATCAGACAATATCTTTAATTAAAATCAATTAATTGGCCGAAGCCAAGAGTCGTAAAAAGATGTGATGGTCGCTTTATTGATGGAATGAGCAACGCTCTGTTTAATAGAAGTATGGAGATTATAAAGGCACAGTAACTAATACGGTATGTATTCCTCGTTGTCTATATCTGGCTTACTGTGCCTCGTTGTAAGCTGCTGTTGGATCCAAACGTATGTTATACCCCACCGCGCACAAAGTAATTAAAAGAAAAGTCTTAATGAGGCCCAAGATTACATTAGTGTGCTGTCGTCCAGATACTTGCACTGAATCTTGCATGGCAACTATTCCCAGGGGAGTGTTTTAGGAATCCAAAGTCCTTGCTACGCTGATTAAAAATATACATCATTTAGACAGTTTGAACAGCTCCGTGCCGCAAACAAAAACCAACAAAAATCCCACTAGAAAGCTACGTTTGCTATCTGACTCCATCTTGAAATAAACTGTAGATCCTAACATTTGTGCATAATGAATGCGATGTACCCGCACTGTGAGGGGTGGTGTCTGTGAATTCGTGCAGGCTGCCAGATCCACTGGCAGGGCCTCAGGTGTGAATCTAACATGCAGACAGTCCACAAGTATTGCCTTTTTTAGCAAATTAAAGATTTTCCCGGAGATTAATCCACTTATGTGTGTCTTGATTAGACTTGTATCCCATCGTTTGCTTAAAATGTCTTGAATCCTTGCTAGGCAGAACCTAGTCAAAGGGTTACACACTGCATGAATTTATTGAAACATACATTTTTTTTTATCCTATTTTGAAGTAGTTTGCATAGAGATATCGCTTTTAGCTGGGAATACTAATCGAAAACCTGCTAACTACGTGTTTGTAATGTTCATAACGGTGGAGCAGAGTGAAACAGGACTGCTCCACACGGTGTGCTGGCTCTGCATAGACCAGCTCTGTATGTTTGATGTGGACATTCCTTCGGGGCATGGCAATGCTTATTTCGGTGGTCTCTAACCGTGGCATCCATGGTGGGCTTAAACCACATTTCCCGTGATTCCTAGCTGCACTGGAGGTTGCGTAATTTAGTTGCATGATTTTTTTGGCATCCTTCACTATTCCTTTTCATCTGCCGAGTGTATTCTCGGTTTGTCCTAAAATATGCAGTCTATAAAATGTAAATGTTCAGTTTAGTCAATATATTAGAACTGTTACAATATAGGTTTTTACTTATGCATTAAAGCACATTGGCAATTTTAGGAGCCCTGCATTTTCTATTGGAGTAAATGTGTACATAAATTGCAGAGTACCAACATATTCTGCAGCGCAGTGTAATGGAATCCATCTTGGCTGACTATGCAGAGGGGCAGAGAGTACGGAGTATTGTACTCCAGGGGCTAACAATTTCTGCTTTACCTGTGCATGCCATTTGGCAGCCTCACCCTACTGATTATTGCTGTTAATTGCATCATGCGGCACAGTCTGTCCAGGGGGTCTCGGATTATTGTTACCAGCTCAGCAAATACTTCTTACAGGCTGTTTACAATGGACAGTCTGCTGTATGAAGCAGAAGAGGCCTGACGTGTACTATTAATATTGATACAAAGGTTCTTTGGGGTAATTTATAAACCACCTGGCAATATTAGTTTTGTTTAAATAATCAAATATTCAATTTCTTTGGGTAGAAACTGGGCAGTAATTTGATTCCACCCACCCTCCATGATAAGTAGTTCAAAACTGGTCAGCCGTTTCATTCATAAGACTGAAAATTCCATTTGCAGCTGCCTTGCGGCTCCCGTGAAACTACAGCTCAGGATACTTGGGGAAAAAATGAGCCATTTTGGAGGTGCTTACAAGGGGAGCCACACAACATACTCGTACTTGTTTAGACAGAACATTAAATAATGGCTTAGCTTTTGGGATTTAAATATCCAGGCAATGTCTGCAGTGATCTGGGGAGAAGGTCCATTGGTTCCAATATGTAGTTATTGTATAATCAATACATTATAATATAGGTTCTGATAAACGTATAGGAGTTTGGTCTGTGTAATGGTTTGCTGGCCCCAACACAGTTTACACTTTTAGTGAACAAGCCAATTATTGTATTTAGTGTTTTTTATAACGATTTAAAACCTCTATTAAACCTGGCCGCAGACATTTTGTCAATTTATCGTTTCAGCTGCTTTTTCGCGGTGACCATTTATTTTTTCCCCATTGTGACTAACCCTGTATTTTATGTTGGTTCCCCGCGTTCTGCCACCCACATCCTGAATCAGCCGCTTGTTACCTTCTGTTTGTTTTAAAGCCTTTTGTGTTGTGACTGCTTTTTTTTTTTTTTTTATCCTGTGTTAATTTGGAAAAAAAAAAACATGTGGACTCAGGATTTAGACTCTCAATGGCTGCCTCCCGGCTCTGTATAAAGCACACCTGGCGTCTCACACGGTGCTCTTCGAAGCGTTACTTGCACAATAAACAGAAAAAAAATGATCAAAACCAACAAAGTTTGGGCGACGTTGTCATTTAAAGGGACACTATAGTCACCAGAACAAATAACAGCTTATTGAATTTGTTCTGGTGAGTAGAATCTTTACCTTCAGGCTTTTTGCTGTAAACACTGTCTTTTCAGAGAAAATGCAGTGTTTACATAACAGCCCAGTGATAACTTCACTGGCCACTCCTCAGATGGCTGTTAGAGATCCTTCCTGGGTCACGGCTGCCTAAAATGCATCCAAACATTCAGTATCTCCTCCCTCTGCATGCAGACACTGAACTTTCTTCATAGAGATTCATTGATTCAATGTATCTCTATGAGGAGATGCTGATTGGCCAGGCCTGTGTTTGAATCACGCTGGCTCTGACCCTGATCTGCCTCCTTGCCAGTCTCAGCCAATCCTATGGGGAAGCATTGTGATTGGATTAGGCCACCACTTGTAATGATATCAGCAGACCGCTTGTTTTTCTGAGTCTAACAGCATGCAGAGTTACAGCTTCAGACTTGAATACAGTAAGATGTTGCTATATTTATGGAAGCATGAGGGGCCCAGGGGGGCTAGATGGATCGCTTTAACCCTATAGTGATCCTTTAAATCTTGTATTTTTTTTCTAAAACGGCTCTGGTAGTGTGCAGTGCTGCTAGTCTATACAGGGCTAGATATAAAGGTACGAGTGGTTGTTGACTTTATATGAATTGGTCCCTCCTATCATTATTGTTGTATATATTTACTAAAAATGCATTTTGATTTTAGACCTGATTTCTGTTTGTTGCTGATGCAACCGCGAAGAGAATCTTGATGTTTGAAAATAATGCGATTTCATTGACCATGGATCGGCTGTCTGACATCATACAGGGCGCAGCATACATTCCATTTTGCGGTGTGTATGCAGCTGTGCAGCATAGTTACGGATTGCTTTTGCCTAATCAGCTAGTTGCTGGCGAGACAGGTTCTGTTTTAGGGTTAGTTTAATTAAAGTAGCTGTCGTGGTCTCGGTTTACGTGTGTGTGTGTTCGTTATGTCCTATACCATGTCTCCTGCGGATGAGTAAATCTCTCAGCTCAGTCTGCTGACCAAGGTTTTCACCACTCTATAACATCACACCTGCTCAGATCATTTCTTTCCCTCCAAATAAGGATCGATTTGACCTGAAACTGTGAATTCCTCTCCCGCCCTCGCCATTCTGGATGAGCACTAGACCAATGTAAAGAATGCTGGGACATACAGCAGCTGATGGTTGTATTATTCATGACCCACACTCCATTGTGGTTGAATTTGCCTGATGGGAAATGTGGTCCACAGTGCCTGCAGTGCTTACAGAGCAAATTCACTGGTGTAGAGCATCCGGTCCCTTTACTTTCTGATAATGGCGAGGGTTAGGCGTGCTGGGCGGGACTTGCCAATTATAGGGTAATATGATTGCTGTCACTTTCACTGTCATGCACAACTTATAAAAGTGTTGCTTATTGAAATTCCCACCTTATCAAATTCCTCAAAGGGACGTGAATCACAGATCACTAAAAATATCTGTCACCATTATCTCCCCCTCTCCCCCCCCCCTCCCCCCCCCAATACCTTAAGGGAAATGTATTTAAAAAAAAAAAAAAAAAAATGTGTGCACTCCATTCAGATCTCTCCATTTATAACCCCCCCTCCCCTCCAACGCCATGATTGCTTTCTTTTTGATCACAGGAAGCCCATTTGGGATCACGCCAGACTGTGCTTCCTCACCTTCAAAGAAGGAAGAACGAATCTCGCCCTAAATCTTTTCTCTCTCTCACGGCCCAAAGCAGCCTCACACTTCAAAGTCCTTGGTCGTGCCCTTGGCGGATTGCTGCTCACCGAACGCTCTGCATGCTTATTAGCTTCAAGCGTTATGCAAATTGCAGAGCAGCGTTCAATAACCCACACTCAAGGTGCATTCAGCCCGGTTTGCCAGCTCCCTGCCTTTACTGCACAGTTTGTTTTATGGAGAGAATATTTCTAGCCTATGTGCAATCTCCATTTTATTTCCCTTTTCTATATTTTTTTTTTTTTCCCCTGGAGAAAGAATGATCAGTGGTGCCGTAATCACTAGAAAATGGCTTAAACTCCTTTTCTTATTAATGGGTGAAAATTATATTTGTGCAAATGTGTTTTTTGTTTATTTTGTTTTAATTTTAATGTGAAAATATTTGGTATAAAGAAATTCTATCGAGATTTCAGAATGTATTACACTAGAAATTCTCATTATTGGGATTAGAAAAGGTTTCTTTAACCAATAAAAAGTGATACTGGTTGGTCTCCCATCTACCGGTAACACTTAACCTCACACTAATAAAGACTCTAAGCTAAAGAAACGGGTCTCAACCGTAACCTTCATAGCGGTTCTTTGGGGACACCTTTGGGTTTTCAGAATGGTTAAATGACAGAGAATCCACAGCTAACATTGCAAAGCTACCCAGACAGACAAAAAATTCAGACAGAAGTGTGGTTTTGTTTTACCAGCATCCTCGCTGTGTTTGCAGAAGTTGTAGGTGTTGCGTTTTTTTTAACAAAAACCCTTCCACCTACTGACTTGCCGAGTGGTCTGTTTTCATGATTTACCTCGCAATTTCTGCATGTAATTTTATGCACTTTTCATATTTTATTTTTAAACCGCTTTAAAAAAAAAATCCCTTTCTTTATACATACTAATCGGAGAAATGATAGCCACAAAAGTAGTGAAGTTCAAAATGGACAATGGTTTTACAGACCCTTTGTTATGATGTTCATCCCATATAGCCGAATACATTTATACAAATCTTGCAGTTGTTCGCCATGCTTCCTACAATGGATATATTTGTTTTGAACCTTCTCTTGGAAACCATAATAGAAGTCTGGTTAGTTGTCTCCCGTACACAGGTGACTTGTCTTGTATTTTAATTCCGCACTTGACTTATGTATGGAGCATCTGTGTTTAGTGACGTGCTTTAACCCCTTAAGGACCAAACTTCTGGAATAAAAGGGAATCATGACATGTCACACATGTCATGTGTCCTTAAGGGGTTAAAGGTTCACTTTGCTATGGTGTATGTTGTCCCCTGTATTGTTGCGCACTGTTCATGTGTTTACATCCCATCTTCCTAAAGGGTAGAGCCATGGAGAACTCAATATTACACCTCTTATGGAAACTGTGAACAGGGCCGTCCGTACGCAGATAGTAGCCACTGTATGGCTGTGTTCCATTTAAGGGAAACTCCAGTACCAGGAAAACAATCCGTTTTCCTGGCACTGCAGTTCCTCTCTCCCACCCACCCACCCCCCAATCCCCGGTTGCTGAAGGCATGAAAACACCATCAGTAACTTACCTGAGGCAGCGACTATGTCCCACGTCGCTGCTTCTTCCTCCGCCGCTCCTCCCTCTGGTTGCTTCGGCCGGTGGGCGAGGCTGATCTCCCCCCCCCCCCCCCCCCCCATATCGGCCGGGGAGACCTAATGCGCGGCAATGCTGCGTGTGTGCATTAGCGCTCCACCTAAGGAAAGCATTGAAAATAGGCAGTGTTTACATGAAAATAGCCTGAAGTGAATGATTATACTGATGAATGATTAAGCTGTAGTTGTTCTGGTGACCATAGTGCTCCTTTAATTAGTTGGCCTCTTCTTTTCTAATACTTGAGCCATTAGAATGAATGTGTATTTGAGGAAGCTATGGGTAGTGTGAAGAAAATGGAATTACTATGTTTTTAGTCTATCCCATTGTGTGTAATTTGTTTCTTTTTAAAATGTATTTTGTTTTTACTCTCTATTGCAAAAGCGATTAGGATTTGCACCATGCGTTGAGCTCCCCTGAGTTGGGAAATTGAACAGTCATTTTGCTAATGAAATTTTCCTGTGAGCCATGAAGATTCGTGTTCTTTTTACACCAGCCTCAGCAAATCAATTTGGGTGTATCCTGGCCGCAACCACACCCCTCCTTCTGCGTCTCGTTGCCCCTCATTTCTATAACAGCCCAGAACTGTATGTTGCATACATACTAAATGGAGATGTATCACGGCCTAATAATGCAGAGTAGAACAGACTTATTCTAGAACCTCGGCCACAGTATGTACGGTTTTAAAGGTTTAGCCACAAAAACAAAAAACGTACATTCGCTATTAATATATTATCACTTGGCTTAAGTGTTTAAAACAAAAAAGTGAATTTATATGTAGGTGTATATTCTGTTCGCATGATTTGCTCCCATCTGTGCTGGTGAAGATTATAAACTATTAGTCACACTTGCACACGCATAGTACCCCAATGCTCATGTGAGTCATGTCTGTCAAGTCATGTGAAGCGCTGCATTAACACATTAAGGATCACTGGTGAGTAATGATTTGGTCCTTAGAGTACCCACTCTAATTTGCGTTGCTCTTCACATATGGCATTAAAGGGATTTTTCAGGCACCATGATCACTTCAGTGATTTGAAGTGGTCATGGTATCTGGAGTCTGTATGTGTAGTGTTTAGCAATGCGATACTGCACAGAGTTTAACAGATTTGTAACTGAAGGTGTAACTCCACCTCCGGAAGTGTCATAGGGTGTCATCAGCCATCTCGGAACTGAATGTGGTCAGTTGTAGTGGTTTAGGTGCTTAGTTGAAGTAATCCTAACTGGATGTTAAGGTTCTCATAGTAAATACCAGCCATTCCAGGCTGGCACGGTCTGTATGGACCAGTTTGTGATTGAGATTATTCATCCTGAATGGATTGCTGTTGGTAGGGAGTATTTATCGGTCAGGAATTGGGGTCGAGAGATTGAGACTGGAGACCTGAGATTAGTTGTTCCTAACCCAGGTTGCAAAGAACATCAACAATCCTGGTTTTGTTAGTATCTCAATAAGAACTGAACTAGGGACAGCTCAAATCACGAACATTTTGTTTACCTTGAGGATTGACATGAAAATGGACTAGAGGAATGCTGTCTAGTGGTGGCCCTTCCTCTGTGACTGGTACTGAGAATTGGCTACCACAGACAGTAGCCAAGACTTCAAATCCCTGCTCTAGAAGGTCCTATGGGTCCAATACTTGAGCGCATTCCACGTTAATTAGACTAGTGCATCCAGTGGGTTTAACAAATACTTGACATGTTTTGCTGATGAGTTGTAGAATCAGGCTGGTTTTGAGCCATCGTGAATGGTTTGTAGCTCTCCTCAAGGCACTTTCTTATAGTTTTCTACTAATTAAGAGCCTAGTTAACCCATAAGACCATTCAATAAAGGAAAAAGCCTGCGATAGTCTCATTTTGTTGCATATTGGTAACTTCGAGGACAGGGGTTCCCAAAACATATTCGCAGATGTTGTAGAACTACAACTCCCATAGTGCTTTGCATGCTTTTAGAATGATAGACAAAGCATCGTGGAAGCTGTAGGTTTAAAACATCTGGGGATCTACCTTTTTGGCACCTCTGATCTAGGACATCAAAGTTGGCTTTGGCAGCGTCGTGTTGGGTGCCGCGTTTAGCCATTGCTACCATTGCAAGACTCATGGGGTGTTCTTTCTCAAATCTCCCGAGTGCTGTGTATAGTAATCACTGATCTACAGATTGATCATCCTGATATAAAGTCCTGGGAGTTTCTCTCCCCTTATTCAAGAGACCCTTTAGTCCAAAATGTCGAACAAGCATATGTTTGTAATGTTTAGCTTGTTTGTAACGTTTAGCTTGTTTGTAACGTTTAGCTTGTTTGTAACGTTTAGCTTGTTTGTAACGTTTAGCTTGTTTGTAACGTTTAGCTTGTTTGTAACGTTTAGCTTGTTTGTAACGTTTAGCTTGTTTGTAACGTTTAGCTTGTTTGTAACGTTTAGCTTGTTTGTAACGTTTAGCTTGTTTGTAACGTTTAGCTTGTTTGTAACGTTTAGCTTGTTTGTAACGTTTAGCTTGTTTGTAACGTTTAGCTTGTTTGTAACGTTTAGCTTGTTTGTAACGTTTAGCTTGTTTGTAACGTTTAGCTTGTTTGTAACGTTTAGCTTGTTTGTAACGTTTAGCTTGTTTGTAATGTTTAGCTTGTTTGTAAAGGTTCATATTGGGAATGTCATGGTTATTTATTTTAGAGATGTTCTCTTGTTCCCTTTTTCCACTTTCTCGGTTTGTATTTCAGTAGAATGATGAACATTACTTCCCTTTTGATGCAAAGTTTCCTCTGATTTAATATCTCGTTCTAATTGAAGCTTAAATGCTTTCCGGTCCTGGCTTTCTCCGCTATAATGTACACTTAATGTGCTCCTGTAGAAGGTTTGTTGTGTTTTTATTTTTTTTTTGTGTGTTCAATGGAGAAATTAGATAAGGTAATTTTAAAATGGGATTGATCAGCGAATCCAGGAGAAACAGAGCTCATCATCGCTTGGTGGATTTGAGCAGACCCGGATATTGACACCAGAGGGCAATGGGCATTCAAAGCTGATAAGACCAGTCTGGCCTAAAAGTTATTCTGAATTCTTGATAATCTCCCAAGGTTCATTACGAAGAGTAAGAATTAAGTAAGAAGCACAGACTAGCTATTCTGAATACATAGCTCGCTTAGGGACTGTACCATTGCAGCTATTTTGGGCAAACAATTACCAAGACTAAAGTACCATATGCAAGCCTTTTAGTGTCTTGGTTTGAGACCTGATTTGTGTTAATGTTTAAGTGATTAATCAAATTTACTGATCAGATTTTTAATATGCATGAATTACTATTTTGAGTAAACATTGGGTACTTTTTGACAAAGCCCTTTGCTTTTTAAAGGATTACTCAAACAATCAAAATCCCTAAAGCACACCGTAGTGGTTGAGGCTGGGAGTACTGTGACCCAGTTTCCCGTAATGGTTAAATCCTTTAGCAATGGTTCACCCTCTTCCTGTGTCCCCACTGGGCTCCCTGGCAAAGATCCAGTCGCCATTAATCAGGTGACTGCTCTCGGCCAATGAATGGCATACTATGCGGCAAAAATGGCACAGAATTGATATTAGCCAGCCCATGGCACTCCATAACGCTGCCGGAGATCTAGTTAATCCTCTTTCAGCCAATGGGTTAATATCTGTATTTGCAGCCGTTCACAGCACAATGCTGCGCGTGCCTACTACAGGCACCATGACCACTTGATCCCTGAACTGGTCATGCTGCTTGGAGTTACCATTTTAACAAAGTTTATTTAATTTTTTTTTATCCATTTTGCACAGAAATCGCTGAGAGGCTGCGTCTGTTTGCATGCTGGTAGCTAGCTGTCCTTTATCTCTGGCAAGCATTCAGTCAGATGTTTTTGCCCCAGTTCGAAGTCTGCAGCGTAACACCTTTAACCAGTTTTTAAAGGGTTTTGCCCACATTCACCATTGAGAATCATTTTACACGGCAGGCTCGGGGGAACAAGTCCATGTGATAGTTTATTCCAGGGCGGGAGGAAGTTTTTTCAGACGTTATTGTTAGTCGGCGGCTGAAACTACAAAGTGTGCATTGATAAACCATGAAAAATCTATTTCAGCCGCTGATTGTCTGAATTTTTTTTCTTTCTTTCTTTCTTTCTTTCTTTTCTTTCTTTCTTTCTTTCTTTCTTTTCAAATCCCTGTCTCAGACCAAGATTTGTGTTTTTTGTTTTTCTGTGTTCTTTTAGAAAGGTGTTTTGTTTTCTGTATGTTTGAAATTACAATCTGGGAATGTTTTGCTTTGATTGTGATTTATGTAGAAGGATTCCTGTTTTATTGGCAGTGAATGTATATTTGGTCCTGGTGTTCGTGCAGGTTGTGTATTGTGTTATGACTGAAATTCATCCATTGGCCTAATAAGGCCCCGAGCCTAGTAAATGGATTTTTAATTTTATTTTTTAATTTAATTTTCTGGGTAATTTCCACAGATGCTGTTTTTGCATATATCCCATTCTCTGCCGTCAAACCATTTTTTGTTTTCCATTATGACACTTAAAAATATATTCAAAAATCTAAAACCAAACTTAAAAGGCCTCGCCAACCACCATGACGATTACTTCTGTTTTTAGAAGTGGTCATAGTGTTCGGAATCTGTACAGAGTTTCTGCTTTAACCCCTTAAGGACACATGACGTGTGTGACACGTCATGATTCCCTTTTATTCCAGAAGTTTGGTCCTTAAGGGGTTAAATGCTACATATGCAGAGCAAGCTGCACTTTTGTGCTGGGGCTAGTTCCACTCCTCAGATATGTAAATTGGGCGGCCAGAAACAAGTCTCACATTACCCAATATAAATTCTGTGCAAAAATGACATCGTCCGCGCACACTGCGACAGATATGATGAGCATCTCCCTTGCAGGCAGCAAGACCTGCGAAAGTAAACGTGTATCTCCCCTCGCTCCGTTTTCAAAATTGACTTTATTTTTTTTATTGTAATAAAAGCTTTCCCTCTGTCCACCCCTCATTGGTCCAGAGCGAGTGCATCCTCTTTGAGCCAGTGAAACAAAATCGAATGCTTCTGTGATAAGCATTTTGATTGGACCACGATTGAGAAGACTTGACGACAGACAGCAGGTGAAATTGAAGCGAGGAGGACCTTGCCCATTACTGGCTGTAAATTAGGTGGCACTGTCAATGTGTGGGGTCTTTTACCAGAACCTTTCCCTCGTGGGCGTGACCATCTTGTTCCTGGAGTAGACCGAGGGATCCTCCATAGATGCAGCCGTCACTGGTGACAGCTGGCTAGATTGCCACTGTAGCGCTGCCCAGAGCCTAAGAAAATCAAGTTTCTGTGCTTACCAGACTTTATAGCTTCTTCAGTGAGCTGCACATCAGACCACAAAGTTATTCACCAATATCTTTCCCTGCAAAGAAATGTAGCGCAGGGATTTCTGGGAATTGTAATTAAGTTTTTGTTTCTCCTGTAGTAAATTTTTTTTTTATTTTCTTCGTTTTTTTTTAATTTTCTTGACGATAAGAATCTGCTGCAGCTAAGCGCCGTGAGTTACTGATGGAAAATGACTTCACAGCCCGTATTATTGATCCACATATCGCTGCTCCGTATCAAGGTTATTTTAATGATGTGTATACAGAAAGGGCAATAAGTCGGACTGTATCTGAATGCCAAGCAGTTCACACCGCTCACCCTGCGCACACGATGGTTCGCATATAATGGCCATTCTGGCATAATGCTTTATGGCAGATTAATAAACTTCATTTTGGAGCCTCTGAAGAAGTTTTATGATCATTCCTTCACTTATCTGCTTTACAATAGTCATTTAAAGGGTAAGAGCAGTCTGGGAGGGCTGTGAGGTCACTTCCTGTGCACGCACAGCGTGTCTCTGGGAGTCCCAGCAGGGCTGTGAGGTCACTTCCTGTGCACGCACAGCATGTCTCTGGGAGTCCCAGCAGGGCTGTGAGGTCACTTCCTGTGCATGCACAGCGTGTCTCTGGGAGTCCCAGCAGGGATGAGAGGTCACTTCCTGTGCACGCACAGCGTGTCTCTGGGAGTCCCAGCAGGGATGTGAGGTCACTTCCTGTGCATGCACAGCGTGTCTCTGGGAGTCCCAGCAGGGATGAGAGGTCACTTCCTGTGCATGCACAGCGTGTCTCTGGGAGTCCCAGCAGGGATGAGAGGTCACTTCCTGTGCATGCACAGCGTGTCTCTGGGAGTCCCAGCAGGGCTGTGAGGTCACTTCCTGTGCATGCACAGCGTGTCTCTGGGAGTCCCAGCAGGGCTGTGAGGTCACTTCCTGTGCACGCACAGCGTGTCTCTGGGAGTCCCAGCAGGGCTGTGAGGTCACTTCCTGTGCATGCACAGCGTGTCTCTGGGAGTCCCAGCAGGGCTGTGAGGTCACTTCCTGTGCATGCACAGCGTGTCTCTGGGAGTCCCAGCAGGGCTGTGAGGTCACTTCCTGTGCATGCACAGCGTGTCTCTGGGAGTCCCAGCAGGGCTGTGAGGTCACTTCCTGTGCATGCACAGCGTGTCTCTGGGAGTCCCAGCAGGGATGTGAGGTCACTTCCTGTGCATGCACAGCGTGTCTCTGGGAGTCCCAGCAGGGATGTGAGGTCACTTCCTGTGCATGCACAGCGTGTCTCTGGGAGTCCCAGCAGGGATGAGAGGTCACTTCCTGTGCATGCACAGCGTGTCTCTGGGAGTCCCAGCAGGGCTGTGAGGTCACTTCCTGTGCATGCACAGCGTGTCTCTGGGAGTCCCAGCAGGGCTGTGAGGTCACTTCCTGTGCACGCACAGCGTGTCTCTGGGAGTCCCAGCAGGGCTGTGAGGTCACTTCCTGTGCATGCACAGCGTGTCTCTGGGAGTCCCAGCAGGGCTGTGAGGTCACTTCCTGTGCATGCACAGCGTGTCTCTGGGAGTCCCAGCAGGGCTGTGAGGTCACTTCCTGTGCATGCACGCAAAGCAAAGTGGGCCACGAATACATTGGGTTCTGGCTGTGACAGATCAGCATTAAAATTGGGAATCCCATCTAACAATTAATAAAACTAGACCGTCTGGACAGAAATGTGGATATCTGACTTTCTAGAAAGCGTTCAGATCCATGTGGCATTTAGAAGCTGGCGAAGCAGGTGTGCCTTGGATATGTGAGTTTTTGAAGTGTGTCGCCGCCCTTATTCCCATGGTGACATGCTTGTTATTGGCACTAAAGGGGTTAAAGTGGCCCTGTTTTCCTTATATTTTAATAATACTCCCTCCCTTGCCACTTGCTTTTATTATAAATTATCTTTTCTTCTTGAGCCAAATCTCATATTTGGGGGCGTCCGTTTTGTTCTCCTCGGTCTGTAATGTCTGTCATTTTCCTTTTTTGGGGAATTGGTTCTTATAACTATTATTATTATTGTTTTATTTATATAGCTCCATCAGATTCAGTAGCGCTGTACAATGGTTCTATTGATGGATTATGGGTAGATCTAATCGGCATGTTTACAGAACCTTGCTTTAAGCTCCGTCCAATGACACATTTTCTCGACCTCTGCTTTACACGAGGACGTACTAGTCATAACTTTTCTTTATGTATTTTTTGTGAAAACAAGCGCTCAGTTTAAATGGATTAAACGTATTCAGACACGGGAAGCTACAGAGAAACAGAGTAAGTAAAGTTATTTTTGTTGACGAGTTGCTTTAATACGTCATTCAAGCATGGTAAATGTGTAACATGGTGACTGTCTATTTCGTGTAGATTCAAGATATATTTTCCTCCCTGAGGACATTTCTACGCTGGAGATGGCGACTGTTAATCTTTGGGACTGTAGGATTTGCCTAACCATGAAAGTGTTAAATGAAAACTTGGCTTGTCACCTGGTGTTGTACCTGAACAGGCTTGTTTTTATTGGCAGCCTTGGACAGCATGTTTTACCAGTACTCTGCCACGTGTCTTTTGTGTAGGTGAAAGTTTCCACGCCCGTGCTGCCCCAGGCAAGGTATGTGGCCCGACCCTTCCGTCTGATTATACAACGTGACTGAACAAAGCACTAAACAGGCTCTCCTCGTTATACAGCCTGCGTATATGCTGACACCTAGTGGTAGATCTTTCATATGCTGCTAGGTTGACAATCCTTTTTTTCAATGTATTTATTTTTGGGTACCGTTTTGTTTCAATATTTCCAGCTACTCAGTGTGAAAATAATTGGGGGCAGCATTATCTCTTACAGTTGGAGGTAGTGGGGGCAGTGTTGGTACTCACAGGTGGAAGGGTATTGGCGGGGCACTGTTCGTATTCTTGCAGGTGGGCAAATAGGCGCGGCCGTGTTGGTACTCTTATAGGTGGGCGTATTGGAGGGGCTGTGTTGGGAATCTTACCGGTGGGAGCGTTGGAGGGGTAGTGTTGGTACTCTTATAGGTGGGAGCGTTGATGGGGCAGTGTTGGGAATCTTACAGGTGGGAGTGTTGGAGGGGCAGTGTTGGGAATCTTACAGGTGGGTGTATTGGAGGGGCAGTGTTGGTACTCTTACAGGTGGGTGTATTGGAGGGTTAGTGTTGGTACTCTTATAGGTGGGAGTGTTGGAGGGGCAGTGTTGGGAATCTTACAGGTGGGAGCGTTGGAGGGACAGTGTTGGGAATCTTACAGGTGGGAGCGTTGGAGGGGCAGTGTTGGGAATCTTACCGGTGGGAGCGTTGGAGGGGCAGTGTTGGGAATCTTACCGGTGGGTGTATTGGAGGGGCAGTGGTGGGATTCTTACAGGTGGGTGTATTGGAGGGGCAGTGGTGGGATTCTTACAGGTGGGTGTATTGGAGGGGCAGTGGTGGGATTCTTACAGGTGGGTGTATTGGAGGGGCAGTGGTGGGATTCTTACAGGTGGGTGTATTGGAGGGGCAGTGGTGGGATTCTTACAGGTGGGTGTATTGGAGGGGCAGTGGTGGGATTCTTACAGGTGGGTGTATTGGAGGGGCAGTGGTGGGATTCTTACAGGTGGGTGTATTGGAGGGGCAGTGGTGGGATTCTTACAGGTGGGTGTATTGGAGGGGCAGTGGTGGGATTCTTACAGGTGGGTGTATTGGAGGGGCAGTGGTGGGATTCTTACAGGTGGGTGTATTGGAGGGGCAGTGGTGGGATTCTTACAGGTGGGTGTATTGGAGGGGCAGTGGTGGGATTCTTACAGGTAGGTGTATTGGAGGGGCAGTGGTGGGATTCTTACAGGTGGGTGTATTGGATGGAGGGGCAGTGGTGGGATTCTTACAGGTGGGTGTATTGGATGGAGGGGCAGTGGTGGGATTCTTACAGGTGGGTGTATTGGATGGAGGGGCAGTGGTGGGATTCTTACAGGTGGGTGTATTGGATGGAGGGGCAGTGGTGGGATTCTTACAGGTGGGTGTATTGGATGGAGGGGCAGTGGTGGGATTCTTACAGGTGGGTGTATTGGATGGAGGGGCAGTGGTGGGATTCTTACAGGTGGGTGTATTGGATGGAGGGGCAGTGGTGGGATTTTTACAGGTGGGTGTATTGGAGGGGCAGGTTGGCATTTGTGTTGGTAGCTTGGCACACCTTTGACATAATGTCTTGATAACTGGGTGGGTAAACTCGTCCATACTAATATAAAAGGAAGCCGTAGTTCATCGGATCTCATGTCTTCCGTTCTAACCTTGGTATGGACCAGCATTGTTTTGTTTTCATATAAAATGGAAATCTCCCTCTGCACCATTCTCTTCCTCCTGGCACACCATCAGTGCCACTTCGGTCAGGCCCTTTCAAATAACGATTTTGATCCTTTCATTGCCAGGATGTTGCTAGTGCCATTTGCCCCCATGCTTAATCTTTTAGGGGCCAATTTCCTCCTCTGTGTTTGAGTTTCTTCAAGTCCTGCTTGTTAAATATTTGCCTATTTTCGCTCTGTGAACTTTGTTAATCACAGCAAAAGGGTGAAGTGTCTGCATGCGATGCATTGACACTGCAATGCTCTGTGTTGTGTTTGCTTTATACAAAGGGTTTCTGCAGAACGCCAGCATTTCATTGTTTGTGTAAGGAGGGCCGATGGGGACGGACTGCGTGCCAGGGACCCTTTCCAATGAGCACTTCATTCCTCTGTCTCCATGTAATCATAGGTGCCTGGTTAGCTGCACGGATCACTGTGTTTTGGACTCATTCGAGCCAACCAGCAAAATCAACAAATATCCCTGGATCCTGCTATTGTGTTTGCACCGAGCGCCCCCTCTGTAAAGAACAGCCCGGGGGGGGGGGGGGGGGGCTTGCTTTGCTCTGTATTTATTTACAAGTGATCACTATTCTTAAGGAAATGTTCATTTTATGGAGACTGCTTTGCAGGTTACACATGGGTTTCATTATTTAAATACGAATGTGAACTGAATTGCATAATATATGCTAAAATAATTGCATTAAAAAAAATAATCTCCCAACTTGTTTACAGTAATCACCTGGCTTAATTAGCCACAATTTGGCAATGCTATGTTCCAATTTGCTGTTTAATGAACAACCCCTGTGTGTTTGTGAATGGTACTACAGAAAGCACAGACTGTTTCCTTGTAAAGGACCGAGGAGGCTTTGCCTGCAGTGCAGATTTAACTTGCGCATTCTTGAATGTTCTATTCCTGATAGCCAGATAACACTTGGGTGTTTATAACCTGGGATTAGACGACTGTTCAGTTCCCACGTGATTAATCACCTGCTTTGTAAGCTGGAATGTCCACATACAGTAACACGATTAGGGTTTAGGTCACAAGCCGTCCGTGATGTTAACTATACAACTGAATGAAGTTTGCCATTTCTCCTTAATTGTATTTACTAAAGCAACTCCAGAAATGGCCATAATGATTACGTGGTAATGTCACCAAAATAAAAATATCGAATGAGACAAAAAAGGGGCGGCTTTGCCTTATGGACAAAGTTCAGGTTTTCCTGCCATCAGTGTCCGCTAACACCCCTTGCTAGCAGCAGCTGTAGGAAGTATCTTCGCTCACATTGCTGGAGCTAGTTGACAAAGTATCCCATAGTTTTAGGGGTTTTTTTTTTTGGTTTTTTTTAATGTGTCCCCGTAGACCTCTGTGTTGGTCACTCGCAAGCAGCGAGGCGGCCTCCCCACCGATGAAACAACATCTCATGAATTGCCCATCAGCTGGTAAAAAGGATGAGTCCAGGAAAACACGCTGGGTCCTGATTGTAGCTCGGTTCTCCTTGACTGATGGCTCTCCACTCTTATTTTATCTTTGACTTCATCATTTTGCTGTTCAGTGGGATAAACTCGGATCTTTCTATTATTTGATTTGTCTGCTTGAATTAACCAGTAAAATCCAGCTTTACATTCTGAATGTTGGATAATCCTATTTCTATTTGATTATTGACGTTCATTTTACAAGCCATGTCATCAATCCTTTCCTTTGTTTATTTCTTGCACAGTCTGTTATTGGATGAGCTTTCTGAATTTTGACTCGTATGTTTT
Source organism: Pelobates fuscus (assembly GCF_036172605.1). Lineage (NCBI taxonomy): Eukaryota > Metazoa > Chordata > Amphibia > Anura > Pelobatidae > Pelobates > Pelobates fuscus. The sequence goes on from NC_086327.1 coordinate 134,704,419, forward strand.
TATTTTTCAGGCACTTGCGGCCAATGCCGGTATTGGATTTGCGGTGGCAGAGCCACAAGTAGCCATGTTTTGTGGCAAATTGAACATGCATGTAAATATACAGACTGGAAAATGGGAGCCTGATCCGTCTGGAAGCAAAAGCTGTTTTGGAAGCAACGAAGAGGTCTTGCAGTATTGCCAAGAGGTGAGCGGCCGACGTGCTAACTCCACTGATGGTGAACAACTTAATGCATTTGTATATAAATAACCGGTTTAAATAAAACTCAAAGATAAACATGTAATAATAGAAAGCTTTGGCATTTTCCTGACATGAGTGCGGTGATGAGATTATGTTAACACTGGCAAATTCTCACATACTCTATTCTAACCTGTTTTCCTATTTACGGTAGGTCTACCCAGAACTGCAGATCAGCAACGTGGTGGAAGCCAATCAGCCTGTGAGCATCGATAACTGGTGCAAGAAGGGGAAAAAGCAATGCAAGGGCCATTCACACATCGTGGTACCATTCAAGTGTCTGGGTATGTCCATCTTTCAAGCTGCTCAGCAAGACTGAGAATGACTGACTGCAGTTTACGGTTTGCTTTAGTTAATGTTTTCCACACTCTGAATCGCCATTTTCCATGTCTCTGTGGCTGTGCTGATCTCAGTCACTCTGTCCTTGAAGATTGTCATAATTAATTGTAATTTGTGACGCTATTACTGCTTGTGTGTTTGAAGTCCCTGATCTTCCAGTCTCCCCTGTATCCCCTCCCTGCCTCATTAGTGGGGGGGGGGGGGGGGGGTCTCGCAGTGTGTAGTATTTGGAGGTTACGTGTGGCGAGAGCCAGCCAGTGTATTGTGAATATTTTCCTGCAGATACCGATGTCTGCATTAGTGGCTGTCCACAAGGACACGGTTTCTTGTATAAAGTAATGGGTTTAATTAAGTGAACGTGAAACAAAGTGTGTCTAGACTCTGAGATGTCAGCAGAGCTCTGTAATGAATCGTTGTAGAGAATATTCCTGGTTATGTTGTGACAGGGGCAATTTACCCGTAACCGCTGGATAATTGTAAAACGCATTACCGGTGAGTTTTGTACAATCCTAGCACACTGGTGGCTGAATTGTCAGTGTACAGCTGGGGACTGGTGTAATCCCAATGTGTGAATGTCCTGTCTCCTTCCCAGAATATATACAGTTTCGGGTCAGCCATTCTGTATCGATACATCTGGATATTTCTAATGTAGTAAAAGAACTCTATAGTGTTAGGGATATGAACATGTATTCTTAAAGCTATAGTGTCCTGCTCTCCTATTTCCTATCGTGGCGGGCAGTTCTCTCCGGACACCCCACCTCCTTGGCTGAGATAATCGATCATGATGATCTCAGACAATATAGTCTCTATAGGGAAGCATTGGGAGATTAGTGTGCGGTGTCAGTCAGCATCACGTTACGGAGAGACATTGAGTCCATTTCTAATTGGAGCTCTCATAGACGGCTCTCAGAGCGTGGAGACGCAGAACCTTGGACCAAACAAAGGGAGTCCAGTAACTGCAGCTGGCATTAGGGAGCAACGTAAACACTATTTTTATTATTGGTTTTATGTTCCGGAACCACTACAACACTATAGTGTCCCTTTAACGCTTTGCTTGAAGCTCTTATTACCAATCGTCACAGAATAACAACCGTTTAGACCCGGTTAGGAAAGGAGATAAAACATTTAACCAGTATAATCCTCCATTTATTTTTAGTGTCTTAAAATGCTAATGGTATCCTTTCCTCATTATGGTCAGTATATTATTTTGGCATTTAACCCTTTTGAGGCTTGAGTGCTGCCAAGTGACTGTGGTAGACTGGCCTCATACATCCTGAGTCCTCTCCCTGAGTCTCGACAGCTAGCTCTCTAATGGAATTATTTGCAGGGCTATCTGTGTGACATCTCGCACAGGTTCAATGTGTTGGAGTGAATTAAATAGCACAATACATCTGTCATGTTTCTGGGTGTGTACATGGCCTTCCAAATGTGACGCCAGCCATAGTTTTTATACTGTGATGAATCAAAGCCCCTTATTCACTGAATCATTATAGAACTGTCATATTAGCCACTTCTTATAAATATCTGCATCGTTCACTTTCGTATTGATATCCGTTACCATAGAAACCAGTCATTGAGAGCTTCACATTTATTTTACAGATTGCACATGCTGTTGTATTTAAGACTTAAAATAAAAGATTTTGTGACTGTGTACTGCTTAATTCTATAATCCTAGAACAACTCTCCTTCTCTTGGCAAATACCTTCTGGGACTACCACTCCCAGAATCTCATGGGTGTTTCAGTGCTAAACATAGTCATTACAAATTTCGATGGAGGAACTAAGTTTGTCTCCTATCGGATAAAATGTGTAAATGGGCAGAGGTTCCGCCACCACATCCTGCCATTCCCTGTTGAGGATGCAGAGGAACGAGAAGTTTAGCAACGTTTATCTACCCCTGGGTGCTACAATGTACGCGGACAGAGGGGAGGGGTATTGGTACAAAGACCTCAAAGTGATAGTACTACTTTTAGAGAATGTAAAATGAATCCTTTGTACAAATTTGGAATTTGAGTTGTAGATTTCAGCAAACTAAAAAGCCTTAAATGTAGACCATTGCGTATGAAAGGCATTGTCTTAAATTACTGTGGACATTGATCACGCCTGGCATTATCAGTGTCGCCATGAATAATAGCTGCCCTTACTGACCTGCTATCGTGAATGCTGGCTGGGATTATCTATGCTCCCAGGAATTGTGTACAACCGGTTATTATAAATTGACCTGGGGTCCTGACAGACACTTCGCAAATCATGTAGTTGGTTCCAAATCAGCATTCGGGTCAAAGAGGGTACTGACTGTTAATGAGTCATTGACCCAGGTAGGACTCTGGTATCTGAACGTTAATGGTGGGGTTAAGGCAGTTAATTTAAATGTAATTTACACCTCTCATGTATTTCACCAGCAGACTGTGTTAATAGCAGAGGGTTTATTCTTCTTAGAAAATCAAAATCTATTGAAGGTTCAATGTCTCTTTGCAGTTTAAAAAAGAAAAAAAAAAATATTGGATTAGACTTTTTTTTTTAAAAGCAACCCAAAGGAGATCTTCCCTGCTCATACAATTAAAAAAAAAAAAAAATAATAATAAAAAAAAAAAATGTTTGGTCGGGGGAAGCAACAAACTTGTTGTAGCCATGATTTGCTTTACATATTGGGAATGCAGAGGTTTTTATAAGAAAATCCCTGCTAAATGCACAAACTAATCATTTCCTGTCCAGTCTGCGCAGTTATCGTGGAGGAATATAAGCAAGAGATGTTCTCAAGGTTTAAGCTTTAATTTCAGTGTGTGCCGGGGCAGTACGTGGCACACTTTCTTGGGTGCTTTGTTTGTGTTCAGTTTGTGTCTGCGTGTCATACCGTTTAACCATTTGAAGAACATTGTGCTTTTCAGTGGGCGAGTTTGTCAGCGACGTTCTGCTGGTTCCGGAGAGATGCAAATTCTTCCACAAGGAGAAGATGGACCTGTGTGAGAGCCATCAGCACTGGCATAATATCGCCAAGGAGGTAATGAGACCCGCTTTGCCCAGTCAGGTTATGCACCTTTCCTGTCAGACTCGCTAAATAGATTGAATCAGAGCAATGGCAATCTTATTAACTACATACCCCACCATTTCCTGACAGCAGTGTTCATTTTGTCGACTAATTTTAGTTGACTAAAACTAGACTAAAACAATTCAGATTACTAAATTATAAAACTAAAACGGCATTTTACTCAAAAGACTATGACTAACACAAAATTAAGATTTGCCTCTAAAATTAACATTGCACAGAGGGGCTGTGGAAGGGGCAAAAAAGACAGACCTGGGCTTGGGAGAGACACACAAAGAGATGCAGAGGGTCTGTGGAAGGGGCAAAAGAGACAGACCTGGGCTTGGGAGAGACGCACAAAGAGATGCAGAGGGTCTGGGGAAGGGGCAAAAGAGACAGACGCTCTAACTAAACCCATTAGATTTTAGTCTTGTCGACTAACATGTTTTGGGGATTTAGTCGACTAAAACAATTCCGATGACTAAAATACGACAAAAGACTATGACTAAAACTAAACTGAAATTTGCTGCCAAAATTAACACTGCCTGACAGCCTGCATTAGAAATATCATTCACAAACATTACGTTTGTTTGGAATTAGTTTCTGTTTCTGAAAACCTTATCTATAAACTAAAATAATGATTCAGCTTGTTGTCCTCTACGTACAATTTGGGTTCCCTTGGAGTTGGTGTGAATAAAGCATTTTAAAAGGGAGTTGGTTAGAATTCATGCCTTTTTAATTTTTATATTTTTTTTTTACTAAAATCTCGAATATAATTCTAGTGATAATGTAAATATATTAATCTGATTGCTATCATGATGATGTCAAGAGATGGAAATGTTGAAGTGTTCTCTTAGTGTAGCAGCTTTTTATTTCACAATCCGTTACCTGACCGAATCCTGTTCTCTCCCAGGCCTGTATGACCGAAGTCATGGTCTTACACAGCTATGGCATGCTGCTGCCATGTGCCGTCGACCAGTTCCGTGGCACAGAGTACGTGTGCTGCCCTCAGGCCAAGATCCTCGACGAAGCTCTCTCTAAAGAGGAAGAGGAGGAAGACGAAGATGATGAAGAGGATTATGACACTTACAAGAGGTCAGTCCGTTCCACTGCTCTGTCTGATTTCTTGGGAGCCACTTCATAGTGTTTAATTATTAATGCTGAAAATCTGTGTAAAGCTCGATCTGCCTCACTCTTCCAGAAGAGCAGATAAATCACCTGAAACCATGCAAGAAAGAGAGGAAGATCAGATCAATATTGCAGGAGTAGTCCTGAATCCCTTAAGTAGGTGAAGGTCCTGCTGCCATTAAAGGGACACTCTCAAAGTACTATAACTACTGTGTAGTGATCTTACTGTAGGGGTCATGGTGTTAGAAAGCTGCCCCTTTTAATTTCCTGTGGATTTCAAACTGTATGCCTCTTAATGTTGGAAGTCTAGTTTCCACATAAATCCGCCCAGGTAACCGAATGGCCACGTTCGTGTTTTTACTGAAAACAATGTTTTGGCCCAAAGTCACCGAAATCTGTTTTCACTTGACTGTTGTTTTTGTGAATAAACCCCCCAGTCTCCCTTTATCCTTGTCTGATATGCTTCCCCCTCTTTTCAACTTTGCTTTTAGCATAACGTTTTGCAAGTCTATCTTTGTTTACGTCAGTGTATGAGATAAGCTAAATGTATTTTATTGGTTTAGTCCTTCTCCTATAAGCTTTGTATATATAGCGTTTGCTGCAATATCCTTTGTGTCCTGTTTCCCTCGCTAAATCTCTTGCCGTTGCTCTTTGCATACTGACATCTCTCCCATGTGTTCCTGCTCCCAGTGAATTTCCCACCGAGGCGGACATAGAGGACTTCACGGCTGCTGTGGAAGAGGATGAAGATGAGGTCGAGGAGGTGGAAGATGAAGATGAAGTAGTTGAAGACCGTGATTATTACTATGATAATTATAAGGATGAAGATTACAATGAAGAAACTGCAACAGAGGCCACAAATGAGAGAACAGTCTCCGGGAAAGACGTAATCACAGACGTCAAAGGTATTATTGGGTGGGCTTAACTAGTCATCACTCAATGACATTTTTACACTCCTCAATTTTTAGACCCCTTTCTTTAAAATTATCACCCCCACCCTCCTCTATTTGTTTTTCATTGTGTTTAGTGTTTCACAGTTTTTGGACAGGCTAGCCCCGGGTTAGAACGACTGAATTTAAGGCTCTCCGAATTCTTACACAAAGTCTGAATTGTAAATTTCACATCTTGGGCCAAAATGTCTTCGAACTTGGCCTAAAATTTTAAATGCACTCCCTGTATGATGTTACTGTTTTAAGCAGATCACATTCACTGAATCATGTGAGTGTGTATGTTTGTGTTTTTTTTATTTTTATTTTATTTGTTCCCGTGCATGAATTGCTTGTAAGTGGTACCTCCAATATTTGTAAATTCCTAAATCTACATGTGGATAAAATTCCCATGTCTTGTAGATTTTGGGTGGCGCTGTACGCCATATGCAGACTGTATAGATCGGTGTTCTAGCCTATTTTGGTGGTTTGCGTCTGCTTTTGATGAGCAAACAGTCGGTCTCTAATCCGGTTTGAATTTCTTGTTAAAGATCTCAAAATGTGATTAGAAATCAGATCAGTCTTTCAAAAGCAGATTAGTTTATCCTTCAGTGTCTTTGTCAGAGAGAGTTTGACCCTATTAATACTGACCCAAACTTCAAAAAACGATCACAAGCTTTGTATTTCTGCACTAATGCTGAGGGCCTGCAAGGCTTAATTATTAATTTAATTTTTAATATATAATGGAGAATTCTGAGGTTCTGTTAATTAAATCTGGTACAGTTTAAAGGGACATTCCAGACCCTTAAAGCAATTTAGCTTGTTGAAAAGCTTTGTGTATGAAGAGTGTATTTATTTTTGTTTTGGAAATGGTGCAGATTACATTAGAAATAGACAATTTTATAAAGTATACTGGTTACACCCCCCTGGCTTTTCAATCAGAAAACAGGTCCTGTTACTTCCTGGTTTGGTTAGCTCAGTGGAGATAAACTCAAGAGGCAGCAATTGCTCCCATCCGCTCACAATCAGGGACCCGTGCCCACAGCTGCTAAAGGAAGATACATAATGGGGCTGGGGGACAGTGGTGGTTTTACACTGCAAGATATGGTTTAACGAGTATTTGGAGGGGTTTTACTAAATGGCAAATTGTGGTGACTTAATAACAGGTTTTCTACATTTAAAGCAAAATAGCAGAATGCATCCCCTTCCCCCAGGAAATGATTTAACAGTTTAGACCTTCCAATTGTGTGTTTTGGGTTCTGAATTATTTGCTTTGTTTTCCTAGTATGGGGTTCTTTTTCTTCATTCTCAGTCAGCCTCACAATTTTACATCTTTCCCTTCGAATCCTTCTAATGTTTCTCTATGACAGACCTCATCCAGAATTAAAATAATCATAATTGTATATTATGTAATATATAAACACACAGAGATTAAGCCCTGTTTTAACACCAATATAGTGCCAGAAAAACAAACTCTGGTAGACTACAGGAGGATTTCAATAAAAAAAAAAAAAAAAAAACTGCTTAAATTACCTGCTTAAAGGACCTGGGGCAATGCGCTAAAGTGGTCTGTTGCCTATAGTGTCCCTTTAATCAGTCTTACACATGGAAACTGGTGAAATTTTTTTTTTTTTCCTGTGCTGTACATTTGACTCATCAGGTTTACAAATCTTAAAATTGATCCAGTCTGCTAAAAGTCATTGGTCACTACAACACTCAAAAAAATTTTCATCCCAAAAGTTCCCATTTCCAATCGTAGTGTGAGCCACCAAACTGGGTGCCAGTGTCCTTGGTAAGGATTTACAAACGGAATGACGGCAGTCTGTCTGCGGGAATAACAGAATCCTGGAAGAGGGTCTAGACTGGTACTCTGAGAGAATCTGCGGTGTGATGCTAATTTGAATCCTGCAGAATTCCTTTTTTGGTTGGGTTTGGTTTTTTGCTTTCCAACCACTATCTGATATACTTTAAGGCATTTCTTTAATATTTTAAAGATGGTTACAATTAAGTGACTGAAATAGATCCCCCTTTAATTATAGATGAAACCTCAAAAATACAAATAGCCAATGTGGTGTAGCGCTTTATAGGAACTGTATAGTGCAGTGGTTATGGTATATCTGATGAAATGCCTAAACAGATTAAAAAGTCCAATAGTTAAAAAAAAACAAAAAAAAAAACAGTACAAAGAGTATATGGAACCACTCATTCTTTTGAGCTAAAAGCCTAGCTCAAGGATGAACAGCAAGTAGGTCCGTTTAGGCAACCTTCCCTTTCTTTAGGTGTGATCCTTTCCTTTGTCCTAAATATAGGCTCAAAGAAAGTAAGTATATAGTGCAATATTGTATATCCAATATAAGGAGAATGATCATGGGGAATAAGCTCAGTAACAGCACAATGTGTAACCAGATGCCAAAAGTGTGTACAAGAGCACTATTTTATTAAAGGGTCTATCCCAACATAGAATAAAAGCAATAATTTAAAACGTACTAGCTATATATAATAAACACACTATATCCACAAGTCCACAAGTCTTATCTGTCCCCAGGACGCATTTTGCCAAATTCTCCTGGGCTTCCTTAGCTGGGCAGTCAGTCCATGTGTAAACACTTCAGCCCATAGGGCATTTATCAAGAGGCCATTTGATATAATTTTATTTTTATTTACAAATGGCATCAGGATATTTGTAGGATTTCGTAGCTACAGTATGTGTTCGGCTTAACTAAAATGCTGAACATGCTTAGCTAGGAACATAATGCAACATTTAACCAGTTAATGAGTTTTTATTCATTTAAAAAAAATAAAAAAATTACAAAACCGTAGTGTAGAGAATGGGGAAAGAATTTAAACATTTTATTTATTTATTTTTTCAAGATTTTAAAAGTAACTAGTCTCCCTTGTGAAATAATTGCTTGGTCCGTTATGTAAATGACCTGATCGCCTATCGGGCTGGACGCTAACGCTGGGAGATGGAAGACACGTTCATTGTAAACTCCCTATGGATTCTTGGTGTTTCGTTAATATGGCTGTCCGTGCTCACTGCTGCAGGCTCCGTCCCAGGAAAATAAAACAATTAGCCAGAAAGATAGAAAACCTGTTAGGGTGTTTCTGTGGAGAGCTTTTACCTGAATGCTTTTAGTCTGACAGCTACAAATGCCTGGGAATATTTAATGGAGAGGAGGCGGCACAGGACAAAAATCAATTCTTGTAGCGCTCGCTGAATCTCTCCGGCTAGATTTGTCAATTTCATGAGACATTGCCAGGGACTGCAGATAATTCCCACAGACAGAGCAGCTGGGAGAACTCGAATCCTTGGGGGGAGAAACACTGGCTTAGAGGAGAACACTGACAGCAGTCTGATATGCAGTGCTTAGAGGAGAACACTGACAGCAGCCTGATATGCAGTGCTTGGAGGAGAACACTGACAGCAGCCTGATATGCAGTGCTTAGAGGAGAACACTGACATCAGCCTGATATGCAGTGCTTAGAGGAGAGCACTGACATCAGCCTGATATGCAGTGCTTAGAGGAGAGCACTGACATCAGCCTGATATGCAGTGCTTAGAGGAGAGCACTGACATCAGCCTGATATGCAGTGCTTAGAGGAGAGCACTGACAGCAGCCAGATATGCAGTGCTTAGAGGAGAGCACTGACAGCAGCCAGATATGCAGTGCTTAGAGGAGAACACTGACAGCAGCCTGATATGCACTGCTTAGAGGAGAACACTGACAGCAGCCCGATATGCAGTGCTCAGAGGAGAACACTGACAGCAGCCTGATATGCACTGCTTAGAGGAGAACACTGACAGCAGCCAGATATGCAGTGCTTAGAGGAGAACACTGACAGCAGCCTGATATGCAGTGCTAAGAGAAGAACGTGCACATGATCAGTTTAGAAAATACAATGTTTCTTCAGACATTCTCTATGCCAACAGGCGATTGCCTTATTTAAATTTTCAGTTCTTTGAAATGATTTTAAAGCTAATCAACATAATACTGCATTGATCTATCAACATACTAACTACTTGTGCTGCACCCTAATGTCTAGTTCCTGTAATGCATATTAATTAGTCTCTGTGAAGAAACCCTTCCTTCGCCTGATTCCAGCAATGGAACAGTCGCTGATTTCTCAGATTTTTTTTTTTTTTTCACAAACCTCATTTGGAACTTGTGATGAATGTTGCCATTTAACAGTTAACCCATCTTCTCACAGCTGTCTGCTCCCAAGAGGCCATGACGGGTCCTTGCCGGGCCATGATGCCGCGATGGTACTATGACATCCGACAGAAAAAATGTGTCCGGTTTATATATGGCGGCTGCGGCGGAAACAGGAACAATTTTGAGTCTGAGGACTATTGCATGGCTGTGTGTAGAATAATGAGTAAGTTTGGACTCTTCCAGTTTGCGTCCTCTCTGCCGCCCAATGAGATCTGCAAGCTTTGATCTGCCATTTTGATTCTGGCGCGTCCTTGCGTTCTATGTGCGTAACTCTTTTCATTCCACAGCTGCTTGTTAACATATAGCATAGCACTATAGTGCTTGATGGATAAATGACATCTCTAAGGTGACAGGGACTCCCCCGTTTCCTTACTGTTCTAACAAAATCATGCTGAACTTGGTCAACGTGCATGACTGTCCACTTCCAATTACAACTGCGCTTCAATGTATATATTTTATATCTGCGTTGGACCAGGCGCTTAAACTCAAATGGTCTAATTTCACAAAGGAGAAAAACAAACTTATAATAAAAATTATAAATAGTCTGCGTATTAGTTCTACGTGTAGATAGGTGCAACAATTTTTGTCCTAATTCACCAACATGTTCCACAGCTTTGCACAAAGTGATAAGTAATACATATGTAAGTATTAGTGTGCTAAGGAACGGTGTGTGACACTGTGTAGGTAGTCCATGTAATATGTACACAGTGTTCGAAAAATCACCAACAAATGTGTAGATTGCTCCTTCCAGACTCCCTTCACACTCTGAACTACAATGGCTGCTCACCCCAATGCTGCCGCTTTAAATCTCTGCATCCTTGGTGACTGGTGCGCAGGTAGAGTTGCGGGATTTAACCAAGTGCTTTGTGAGCAAAATGCATGTTCAGATGGCCACTCAATACACACTGGATTGCAGTCTTGCTTACCAGTGGTATTGCGGTAATGTTCTCTAGGTCAGAATACTAGAATGTTAAACTTGTCTCTGTACATGGCTCGATTTGTGGTTAGTATGATATATAGATGACCTTTAACACTATTTAAATTAATGTCTGCTCAGGCCTGACAAGTCCACTTTGAGCAAATTAATGCAGACTATAGTTTTTATGTCTGGCTTTATAGATACAGTAGAGCAGAGTAATGATTGTTATCCCCACCGTCTTTCATGCAAATTAAAACATTTTCCTATGAAATTGTCAGTACTTCACTAATCTTTGTGAGTTTGACGTCTATGCTAGCAATCATCATGCTCACCGAAAATATTACTGTACGGGAGAATCACAGGATAAGCTCATTTGCATAAAAAGCCTTGTCTGTGCCACTTCAGAGTTCACTTGAATGTTTTATATATCAAAATATATAAAATCTTGGCTATCTGTGCTATTCTGAATTAGACTGACATGTTCTGGGTTAAAAAACAAAAAAATCTTACATTACTGACCCTCATATTGCGAGGCTGTTATTGGTCTCCACCAGTAGGAGTTGCACTAATTGGAGATGTCATTTATCCTTCCAGAGAGCTGGGATCCTCCAAAATCAGAAACTGCATAGACAAAAAAAGTACTTGGGGAGTTCGGATGTTTATTTCCCCAGCTTTTGTGGATGAAAGAGTTAACTCCTGTACATTGCGTCTTTCCCAGTTTCCTGCAGAGTTTGTCCTCCTCTCGTTTTATCTCTGCGTCGTTGCTTGGTTTTGCCAGAATCTTTACCTGAATTCTGTAAAGCGTCCTTGCTTGTTTGTGTGATTTTTTTCAATTTTGGAACCCATTCTATTTTTCCGTGTTCCTTCTGTCTGCTTCGCGTCTTTCGCCTTTAATTGAGCCTAGCGCCCGTTCACATTGTCTGCTGTTTTTGGTTAAATATATATGGACGCCATAAGTATATATTTACCGTATCCTGTGTGTCTCATTATAACTTGCTGCTTCTGTGATTACACTCTCTTACTAATGTGACATCCTATGCTTCAAAATCAAGAAAATTCAAACCTGCAGTCTGATCCTCTGCGCTACATTCCCTGCTCTGTCTGTCTTCTCCCCTAAATGGAATTTCTTATGTAAACCTCTTGCTGTCTCAGCTTATATTTTTATTTGTACTATTGTTGGTGTTTGTAATAAGCTAGGAGATGATATGGCGGGCCTGTCTCCTGCCTTATCACTCACTGCAATAGATTTATCCTTGTTCTTGCTTCATGCTGTTCTTTCATTTAGAACAAAATACCGAAATGCTCTGCATTGTCTTAGATTAATAAAATCAAATGATTTAATCGATGTAACTGGCCAAATAATACAATTGGCCCAAATAAAAATGTGAGTGACTATGCTGAGCCAATCAGAATGAAACAAACTTGTACTGTGACCTGTGTGAACGTTGACTTCCCAGTATTTTATTAGTGAAATTGGAGGTCCAACATCAAGCTCCTACTTGTGAACGTTGGGAGGGGTTTGGATTTCATTGTTTCATTTCATTTCACCTTCAAAGACCCCTTACTCACTAAACATAATGGAGGGCAGGGGGTCGGGATATTAAACTGTCAGTTGTTTCTTATTGAACTCTAACTTGCTAAAATGATCAAACTGTGACTATAGTGGAGAATTCTTCCAGGTCAGCAATTGGTAGCTTGATTTTTGCTTTTCCGGCTTAAACTATCTTTACATTATGGAGTTCAGCGCATAAAGCCATCCCTATTCTATAAGGGAAATATTGTTCCCCAGGTTAATGTGGTCACATTGGGTTGTAGCCAACACAAAGAATCTGATTTACACAGGTAATTTTCCGCAAACACACAGGTTAATTCTCACTGTGACACAAGTATTCGATGGTGATGTAAATACTTTATCTCCTCCAACAGGTTTTATTAAGTGATGTTTTTTCGTGATTTGTATTTTTGTCCCCTGGCAAATAACGAATCCCCCTCCTTGCCTCCTTCATATCCCTTTATCTCCTGGGATATGGGTGTAGGGCTGGCCACATGTCCTGATCTTACGATTTGTGCGCTCCTGTGAACCGTGGAGAGGAAAAGACCGTGCCAAACGCACCCATCACATGACCAAACTGGTGAAACTATCGTAACAGAGACAGCCTTTGTTTCTACAGTACAGGATTTGTACTTTTATAATCCGGCTGCTAAATAAAAAAAAATAGACTAAAGCAGATATGAGTAGCCTGGACATCCTCAGGCAGCCTGAGGTTAATGGGAAATGTTCTCATTTGGCTAGTCGTGGCTGTCTTCTGTGAGGTCTGTTTAACGAGACACTCTGGAGGATGCGTTACTTTATTAATAATGCACAGTCTTGCTTTCTGTTACTAGTCCATTTGTTTCCACTCCAAAGCTTTCCTTTATCTATGCACCCCCATTCTCTCTCCCTCCATATATAATGTTCCCCAGTCTCCCTAAACTTAGCGACTTCTCTCACTATGAATTCTTTCACGTTAAGTGAGTAAGCAAGTGCCCACATTAGCGTCACTCGTTTATGAGTACTGGAAATCCCTCTATGCAGTTACTGACATACGTGGAATGCCATTGGTTAAGAAGAGGTTAATGCTGGTCATACGAGAGTCCCTGCACTATTGCTGGAATTACTTTAGCCGCACATACCACACACTGCTGGAACATGTACAGTACGTCTACATTGCCTCTCACTACTTCACGGCAGCAGCCAGCTGCAACGGCATATTGCCTGAGCTTTGAGAGTTGGAGTTCAGTGGCAGCCAATGAGTTGGAGTTGTAGAAACTAAAAGCTAAATTTTTGCAGAGAATGTGTTTTTATTGAGATTGCCAAATCCGAAATCTCAGCAGCCTTTCGAAACTTTTCCTCACAATCAGCCATTTTCCGACCGCCGACTAGAAAAAGGTTTGTTTGCTGCATGATATGTCTGTAAATAATACAGGATTGATCATGTGTCGAACTATGGTGTAAAAGGATCGGATTGTGACAATGTGTCGGCTTTCTGTTCTGCGAGACCTCATTCTGCACAGTCAGTGAGGATAGGACTACATGTCGATACTGCTGGCAATATATAGGTTTCATGGGAGCGTAGGAAAAGGCCGGAATTATTTTATTCCCACCCACTCACTCCCTCTTTTTCTTTTTTTCATCTGGATTCTTGAACACAATTGGTTATATTTTTACATAAATGTTTTAAATTATGAACATAATATGAAGTTTATTTTTGAAAAGGTACCAAAACGAGTTAATTTCCTGGTTGCTTTTCATTTATCCATAAATAATGGAAAAGGAGTCCAGATTCCAGTGGAAGAGGTTACGGACTCTGTGCATCTCAGCCCCTTCCATGTTTGCGATCTCAGGGTCTGCAGCATCAAACTTTTTATCGATTTTATTTATTTATTTTAATCCGTGTTCAGGGTTTTATTTATTTTTTTATTTCTGGCTTGTGAGTAGGTGGAATAAATGAACAGCACCAGGCAGTGTGTAAAACGTTGCCAAAAAAACAATCCCATATGCTGCATTAAGATATATTTCAATTTTTGTGGCTGAATGGGGGGCAGCTTCCTACACAGTCTGAAATTATGCTTTTCACTGTGTGAATAAAAAATCAGAATTTCAAATTCAGAAAAAAATTATCAGAATTTTAACAGCTTGTTTGGTCAATCTAAACATTCTAAATCTGCTTTATGAATGCAGTCACATTCACTACTGATGTGTAACCGCAGCACTTCATTTTTAGGCCTCCTCATTTTCTGTTTTGATGGTTACTTTGTTAATATAAATATCAATAAATTCCAAATAGTGGTTACCATGTCCTTTAACCCTTCCAGTCCCAACAACGCCTGCTCCTGCAGATTACGTGGACATCTATTTAGAAACTCCTGCAGATGATAACGAGCACGCACGATTCCAAAAAGCCAAAGAACAGCTGGAGGTTCGACACCGTAACCGCATGGATCGGGTAAGCTTACAGACTTTAAATATGGCTAATCCCTCCCCCAGTTTGCACTGCACCTTTTTTTTTTTTTTTTAATTATTTACGTCTCACCCCAGGTTAAGAAGGAATGGGAAGAGGCTGAGCTGCAAGCTAAAAATCTGCCAAAGGCCGAAAAACAGACGCTCACTCAGGTAAGAGTGCAGTCTGGATCAGAAACGGTGCTGAGTAAACATTAAACTGCGTGTCATCTGATCCTGACACATCGCTTGCTTGTGTACTGCACTGTTAAAGGAATGTGTGTGTTCACATATGCTCAGGCTGCAGTCCTTATGGTGTCTTATGCTGATCTATACTGCGCCACTCCTCCACTACCCACTTGAATAGAGTTTACAAAGTGTGGGAGCAAGGAGCTGCCAGAGAAGTACCAGCTTCAACTCGATCTAGAATTTTACCATCTAAACAGCCCCTGAAAGAAAAGGCTTTTGTCATGTTTTATGATAAGTGAACTAAAGCCTGCAGAAGTAATTTATTATTTTTTTAATCTAAACCTTAAGCTCTTTCTTATTGAGCGTTTGTCGTGCAGATGAAACACGCTGTTGCTTTTTTAGAGGGCACAGCAGCCGCCTGTATGTCATAGCCAAATTACTACAAAAAGCATAGATACTATTTTATTTTTACCACCCGCTTTCTGCGCAGCTCTATAATCCAAAAGAATGATGCAGAGCGTTTACACAACACCAAGCAAATTATCCCACAATGCAGTGGGAACTGCGCACAGGATTGTGGGAGTGCAGACCCAATCTGATTACGTGTTGGTAGTGAAGAGCCATAAATAACCATTGCGCTTACGACCCTAAAATGTGAGTGAATGTTTTCTATCTGAATACCCTGTATAGAACGTGAATCCATGAAATGGCGACCCCTGCTTTGTCAATTACTCATTCCTGTGAACAGGTGTAATTGTCGGGTGTTGTAAATACATTAAACCATTATTGTACCCATAATAACATTTGATGTAAATAGATTGCCTTACCAAGGGACAATGTCTCTCTCTGCAGCATTTCCATGCCATTATAAAAGCCCTCGAGAAGGAGACTGCGCATGAAAAGCAACAATTGGTGGAGACTCACCTGGAGCGCGTAGAAGCCATGTTGAATGACAAACGCCGCGTTGCGCTGGAGAATTATCTTTTTGCACTTCAGGCCAGTCCTCCTCGTGTGAGTAATAATCTGTTTTATTGCTTATATTGCATCAACGTATCATTCTCAATCTATAACAGAAATAACTGACAAACTGCTATAGCACATGGAAAGAGGTTGTTTTAATTATGTTCCAAAAACTCTTATACAAAGATAACTAGTAATTATTGTCACTTTGTGCACGGCAGCCACACCGCATCCTGCAGGCCCTGAAACGTTACGTCAGAGCAGAGAATAAAGATAAACTTCACACCGTCCGCCACTACGAGCACGTTCTAGTTGTCGATCCAGAAAAGGCGGCACAAATGAGATCCCAGGTAACAGGTTGCGCCCAACATCCTTATAATTTTACTTTTAACTGAAACAAAGCCCAGTTTAGATCTACCGAAAACTTTGTTCAGCAGATACAAATGGCTTAAAATAGCTCCGCTTAGCATGTATATAATTTGTATAAATAGTTTTACTACAGAAATGTTGTCTTTGTTTCAAATCTAGAAACATCTCTTCATGAAATATATTGTCTGTTTGTGATAACTTAAGACCGTTTTAGAAAGACCTTGTGATGGTCGAAGGACTGACTCCGGCCATCCAGTGGTTTAAATAAAGAGGTTTAAGACTGCAGGGTAATAGACACTGTGTTCTTGTTTCAGGTTATGACCCATCTTCATGTGATTGAGGAAAGAATGAATCAGAGCCTTTCTCTGCTTTACAAAATCCCATATGTTGCCGATGAGATTCAGGACGAGATTGGTTGGTATCCGGACGCCTGATATTCTGAAAGTGATTTTGTTTGTTTTGTGATGCACCTATCCACCCTGAGCAACACAGAAATCTGAAAGTGGTTTATTCAAGAACATTCACCTTGCTATCATTTGTTTAAAACAAATTTGGAAATATACCTTACCTTATATAGAGTAATGCAGTAACCTTTCTATGCAAAACCAGTGAAAATCAATTCTAAAGATACTCCTTTCTGATGTTTCTGAACATGAAATGTCTTTGTTTGGGTTGATAAACCCATGTTTTGTAAATCATTCCATGAATTAGGAGTTATTTAACTATTTTGCTGGCCTTTTCCCATCTAGATGAGCTTTTCCAGGAGCAGAAAGCGGACATGGATCAGTTCACGTCCTCGTTCTCGGAATCGCAGGGAGATGTGAGGGTCAGTGAGGAAGAGAGCGAGGAGGTCTCTCTGAAAGAAGGTAGCCCTTTTCGTCCGTTCCAGGTGAAAACTTTCCCAGCCATTCCAGAGGCCGAAGGTAAGTTAACGAAAGGCTTTACCTGAACAGCAGAATCATTGCACACGATACAGTGTACGATGACGTTCTATGGGAACCCAGTCTCACACACAAAGAAAATATTTAAAGAGACTCTGTATCTGTCACGTGCCATGTAGTAACACCCAGCACTGCATATTTTTGTTCTCTAGCCTTGCTTACTGGAAGTTATGTATTTATTATATACATTTTTGTCTACTGAGAATGTATTTTTCTGTTTTAGGAGTTTAATTGATGAATGATTACATTACAGGATCAACAGACTGCTTTCTCTACTAGGCCATTGTCAGAAAGGCCGGTCTGTGACAAAGTCCATTTTTTTTTTTTTTTAAGTATTTTTCAGCTCAATCCGGCTAGTTTGACCATGGCTGTGTGGACATCCATTAATTGGGGCCTTAAAGTGCACACCCTCTAAACATAGACATGGGCCCTCACTGTCTAACAAAAATACCTTTATTTGAACAGAATCTTCTGTTTATTACTATGGTATTCAGTTGAATGCAATGTGTGAGATGAAGCTTAATGTTGCCCCCTGTAGGTCACACACTCCTACAGCAGGTAGGAGCCCCGATTGCTGTGGTTTATATAGTGATAAAGCACCAATTGTCTCACTTTTCCCATATTCTGTGCACTACATATGCATAATATATATGCATATAATGTCCTGTGCCAAACTGAATGTTTCTTTAAACTGTAATATTTGTGCTGCACTAACCCAGCTCACAAGCCTGCAATACATTCACAAGGCTTTTTAGTTATTTTTAATCTTTATTTTTCTGCTTTTCTATCTTTTTATTTTATTTTTTTTTCTTACTCCCGCCACCCCTCCTGTCCTCCTGCACCTCACTCCCTGATACTCCCGCTTAGACACGCAACCGGATTCGTATGCTCCAGTGAGAAAAGGTTGGTTCTGCTCTTGCCGCGTCTCTCTGCTTCTTCCCCATCCCATCTCTGTTTCTCCTCCTTCAATTTTGTTTCGGGTCAGACGACCATCGTTAATGCCTGATTAGGGCAGCAACTCATTTAATTACGAAAAGCTTTCTGATTCAAAGTAAAAAGAAAATCTCAAATCGATATCCTTCTGATCTGATCAGACGCCTAATTGCGTCTCTGGAAGACTTATCACCTATGAGTTGCTGGTGTATATTTTGGTGAATGGGGATCACTTCCTTTCTCATTGCTTTGGTTTCCGTTATTCTCTAGAATCATTAGATGGTGTAGGATTTATAGTCCAGGAATTGTTTCTTATGTAAAGTACGGTGCAATCGCATGGGGAAACAGTCCACCTAGACAGACGGACGCAGCCAACCGTGATATCATTCCTTCCCCTCCCCCTCCCCCTCCATTTTAATCATTCATTCATTCGAGCATGGATACTAAAGTTTTGGGCAGCTTCCCTACCTTTTCCTGGGAGGATCCGGTTATTGATTGTGGGGATAAACATCTTGGGAATGAAAATGGGATGTATAATTAACGGAGCATAAAACGGCCATTTCTTGTATAGCCAGCTGTTCAGGGAAATCATAGAAGTAAATAAACTAGCATTTTAGTTTTAGTCGGTCGTACGTTGCAGAAATATTAGGGATGGGGGAGTAGTATTAGATAATCCTTATCTAGGGTGAGAAATCGTAGAATACTCTGCTGATGGGTACATGAAAGGCACATGCTGCGGGTTTAGAAGCTTATAAAAAAAATTGCACAATAATATACATACATGGAGAGAGAATTTGAGGTTATTTTTAATTTTAAGGAAAGCTGAAAATGCTTTACACAGTGTACTTGCAGGTTTGGCAAGTGTTAAGCTATGTCAAATGCTGCAAAGTAAACACTGATAAAGCCGACTGTTTACTGAATGAAGTCAGGATAAACTAATCCCATGCAATAGTGCAGAACCTCCATGTATTTCTAAAAAGTGTTCAATGCTGATTTATACATTTCCCATTGAACCATGCCTGATACTTGTTACTGGGGGTGGACTGTGTGGCACTAAACTGCCCCAGAAACATTTTCCACTTCTTGATTGACAGTCTAAACAACTCTGCAAGTGAATGGGAGACGTAAATTATATTTATATCATGGTAATGGATGTTAAACCTGTTAAAGTCTAAGGGAAATTCGGTAACACATCATTTAAAGGGTGTTCTACTCTTGCTGGGACTGCAATATTTGAACAGCTCTAATTTGAGTGTATTTGGGATTGCCCATGTAAAGGATGGGAAGCATTTAATCATCAGGTCTCATCATTTTGCACCTGTAAGAAGTTGGCCGCACATTGTCCTGTTCCAGTCTCACGCCCCATGTGATTGCACTCGTTACATCTCTTCTCCTGATTTTGGAGCTTTCCCCCACCTGACTCGCATTTCTTTCTATTCAGGTTCCGGGATGGCCAATCTTAACACACTGATTGGTGCCGAGGAGAAGCTCATCAACAGCAAGGGCAAAGCTGACCAGAAAGTGGTGAGACATTTCTCTGTCCGAAATCTGTCACTCTGACCTAATCTCCGTAGAGAACCAAAACTGGGATTGGACCTTCCAGGATGACTATTGGTTTAGTCCTCGGAAGTTCGCTGTGAATTTTATCTGAATTAGCCAAGCTGGAAAAATAAGAAATAGAGAATGTTTCCAGTTTAATTATTAGGAGTTTCTTGTTTAGTGAATAATTTGTCTGAAATCTGACTCAAGATTTGGTAATCTCATATTATTCGTAATCAAGTGGTGGTTTGCAGGGCTAAATATCGGGAGGGGGTTCTTCTACTGAGTGTGCACATGCTACCTCTGTAAGGTTTGGAATCCACCCAGACCTCCACATCACACCTGTTTAATGCTTGTATGGTCGCTAGATTCCTCACTGCTTAATCCAATCTTTTCGTGATTATGCTTAGGTTATCGATGAGACCGTGGATGTGAAGGAGATGATTTTCAATGCAGAGAGAGTCAGAGGACTGGTGGATGAACCGGTATGTATGTCAGAAGCAGTCATAAGCCTCACGTCTTTATGGATTTTAACATTTTGCAATCTGGGGGGCAATCTATACCCCTCCACTTGATGTGCTGAATTTATTTTAAAAATTATTCTATTCCCATTAAGGAATCTGAGGGATCCTTGCGCAACGAGTTCAGCTTTAGCAGTGGGACGCTCATTGGATTGCTCGTTATTGCTGTTGCCATAGCTACAATAATTGTGGTTAGCCTTGTCCTGCTGAGGAGAAGGCAATATGGAACCATTAGCCATGGAATCGTGGAGGTGAGACATTGTAGCATTTTATATATAGCATATGTGCTAGGATGTGGCTTGATTATGATTCCATTTGCTAAATCTTTAATATAAAGAGTGCATCACATTAAAAATGTTTAACGCAAGAAAATGCTTTGTTCAGTGGTGTACCCTCTAGAGAATCGAGGGTCCCCGTTTTTAAATGCTTTAAATATAACTTGTGTAAGGAGTAATAACAACAAAGAACAATTAATGTTTTAATAGGGTATGGACTAGTGTCCTGCTAACGTCGGCACTATATCATTGAATTTTACTCCATTCCATTGAATATGTGAAGTAGACTTGTGCAAAGATATGTCTGTCTGTTTAAATCAAAATAATTTTAATCCACATTAGATTAAATCAATTCACCTGACATTTACCTGTAGTGTGTTATTTATTGAATGAGACTGGTAAATCTCAGAAACTGAACCGACTCAAACTCATTTTTGCACAAGTCTAAGGTAAAGCACTATATTGTAGATTAGGACCTAACCCTTACTTCCAGTAACTATAATCCTATCTATAATCTGTATGTTCCTTGTTGGAATCTTTCCCATTATTGCGCCTGCTATCCGTAGGTCTAACTGACCTCAGGGAATATTGAGTTTGGTATAGTGGAGGATAGTGACAGTGGCATAACGTGTAAAGTACTGTGCTCTAGACGTGGAGTGTAAATGTACAGTAAGGTTTGATATAATGTGTCTCTTAAAACTTTCCTGATTTTTAATTATGAAGCATTTTTACTTTGTTGTGGTCCCCAACCCTTACAATGTACCAGATTCCGCATCCAAACACATTTTACACCTGCTGTTACCTTTGTGCACCTGCTCACCATTAACTCTTGTGTTTCTAGGTGGACCCAATGCTGACCCCCGAGGAGCGTCACCTGAATAAAATGCAGAACCACGGCTATGAAAACCCCACATATAAATACCTCGAGCAGATGCAGATCTGAATGCCACGTTGAATGGGCGGGAAGGGGGCGAGGGAGGGTTGGGTTGCACAAGCCCAGGTGGGGTATGTAATGGGTAAAGGGGCCAAAGAAAGGGGAGTTGATTTTGGTTTATCGACTGATCATTCGTTGCATTGAAGAGAGTGCTAGCCTGTTACTTTGGGCAACTCCTGGACTTTTTAATAATCCCTTCTGAGATTCATTTTTCATTTAAACGGGTGACAGAATAGAGAGAGTTAAACGAATCATTCAAGAGATTTTATTGCTGATCTTTTTAAGA
The DNA here is from genome assembly GCF_036172605.1 of Pelobates fuscus. NCBI lineage: Eukaryota > Metazoa > Chordata > Amphibia > Anura > Pelobatidae > Pelobates > Pelobates fuscus. The sequence goes on from NC_086327.1 coordinate 134,726,130, forward strand.
TGTAGTTATTTGTTTATTTTGGTTTTTTTTTTATCAAAAAGATTAAATTCCAATCACTTGTGTGTCTCCTACAAATAATATAAATATATATAAAAATATATATAAATGGAAAAATGTTAATTTCTGTTCTGAGTTTCTGGTAGAATGCTTGTTTATGCTGCATCTTCATAGTTTACTAGCTTATTTAAAGATGAAAAAGAAGCAAAGCGGAATATTAGGGCTTTTTGGGAAGGGGGTTTCAATCAATACAGGTTAATTAAGGTTGAAGTCTTAATACCGAAGAGACGTAGCACCTGACCTGTTAGTGTTTGGGCAGCTGTTCCACTTGCTTCTCAAACGTTAAGGTTCATAAACCGCTTATGTGTACTACTGATCTTGTTCTAGGTATTTACCTGCTTGGGCTGGTGTATTCATTTTTTATTTTATGGCGATCCTCTACCTTCCCCCCAAGCTTGGTAGAGCCAGTGTAGTCTTGTTCTTGATATCAATATCTGTCAATTTGCCATAGTGCCCATTTTATTCCAGAACCCGAATCATTCCAAAAGGATAGTTTTTTGTTTTTTTTCAGCATTGCCAAATAGGTACTGTAACAGTTTAGGAAGCCCCCTCCGTCATATATTGGTACCAAGAACAAGATCATTGATAGCATCATTGCATGACCACGAAGCACAACCTGGCAGCTTTCCACCTGTGTGGCGTTCGTAGCCACAGCCATTTAACAAATCACTGTGTGGCAGAGAGCAATTGGTGAACACCGCCCCCGTGTATAATCCAGAAAACATGGGGTGTCCTATCTTTTAGAGGAGTCGAGATTGTCTGCAGATCCCCCACCCTGTCTCTGTATCGCTTGTAAATTTGTTAGCCGTCACTGCATCATCAGATTTCGGTTATTTTCTCAATATTAAGGTTCTGGTAACCTGTGGTGTGTCTTTCGAGGTTTTCCTTTTTATTATTATTGCTTCTCCCTCCACTATACTGTGATGTTTTCATAATTATATATTTTTATTTTTGTTTTAACCTTTATAATTTCTCTCGCACTATGCACAGATTTGACCTTGACCTGCGAAATCCTTTTGTGTGTTCTGTGGGCAATGTAAAAATTGGAAAACACATTAATAAACACTCTAACTTCCATAGAAGACATGTCTCTGAACTTTTCTTCCACTTTATTTGGGTGTATATGTATTTTAATCGCATAAGAAATTGTTTTTATTTTAGTGCAATATAATTTTACTTTGAAGTAACCACTCACCTAGGCCAGTCAATATTTGTGTATAATGTGTTCTCATCCACTACAATGGTAGATCAACAAACCAGCACCCTTAGCAGGAACATCGGAAACTCCTTAATTCCGATATTCCCATTTAAATATTACTTTAATCCATTATTAAAAAAAACTGAAGAGGAGCAGGACGAGTACAGGGTGGAAGGAAAACAGTCCCTGACGCGTGTCACACCTAAGGGCACTAATCCTAAATCACAAATAAGGATAATGAATTCATTATGCTTTTATTCAGAAATGTGATTCAAGTGAAGAGCTGGTATACAATTCTAGAGAACTAGAGTCCTTCAATAGCTTAGAACAAATAACCCATTCAGGTGATGGCAACTTAATGTCTGAGCAGAATAGAAACACAGTCCATGATTACCCACCGTTTTGTCCTAATAGGAGATCCTTGTATTTTGCATTTTCCCCTGGGGTTAAATACCTGTCCCTGTGGATAGAATGCACAAAGTCCTAATTATCCACTGACCAATTAGACCGACCAAGTAATTATATTTATTATAAGGTGCCAACACATTCCGCAGAGCTGTACAACAGGTGGACTAACAGACGAGCATTCCTAACAAGACAAGCTGGACGCACAGGAACAGAGGGTGAGGACTCTTCTCAAACAAGCTCACATTCTATCTAGAGGGAGTTGGGGAAAGTGGCACAAGAGGGAAGAGTATGATGTATTTCATGTAAAGTAAGAGGTTGATAGAGGAATTTATACCTTTCTATTTCTAGATTGTAAGCGCTTTTGAGCAGGGTCCCCACCAACCTATTGTCTTTGTAACCTTTTGAAATTCTCATTCAGTGTTACATTTCCCCCTTATAATTGAAAGAAATATGTTGCCGCCAAATCCTTTAGTTTTTTTTGAGTGACAGATGCAAGTGCGAAAGCGGGGTGGGTTACTAAGGTGCAAGGGGAGAAAGCTATGAACAGTTTAATTTATATGCTATCCTGAATAAGTGAGATCAATTTAATTTTTTTTTTTTTTTTAAGGAAGACTGGAGAGGGTCTAACGGAGCAGGGAAGGGAGTTCCGTAGAATTGGTAAAACCCTAGAGAAGTCTTAAAGGTGGCCATTAGGTGCGAGTGCTAACAGTGAATATAGATGCAGGTCTTCGGCAACGTGTAGGGGTCAGGATGGGACATACTGTGTGTTAGTGAGGTAGGAGCAGCATTATATGTAGAGATTTATACCGGTATTTCTACATCAGAAAAACATTAAACCTCTTTATATGGCAGTGTATTCACTGCGTTTATATAGACAGTCTCTGGGACCGTGTTCCGTAATGTAGGATATGCATTGAGCCATAGACCTATACATTCTGCTCAGGTAGTGTGGTTTATAGGAGGTGTGGGGAGCTGCAGTGGGCGTGCTGCTCAGGTAGTGTTTGTAAAAGGTGTGGAGAGCTGGTGTGTGTAATTTTTGGGGGGAATTCTGCAAATCCCCTTTGGCTCACCACCCCTAATTCTTCATAGAATAAAGAATCAGTTAACCCTTTAATGACTGATGATCCGCGAGGATTGCGCTATCACATGCTTTGTTCCGGCTCCACCAGTGATAGGATTTTTAGGTGGCATGTGGACATTTAACACCGATGGCTATCCTGGGCAAGCCATGTCCCTTCCAATGCTTCATCACAACATGGTCAGGTGACAAATGGGCGGAGAGCAACACCTGGAAGTAGATCATGGGGAGGGAGGAACCACAGTAACGAAAACATTGAGTTAATACAGAATGGGCAATTCATATGGATGATAAAGGAAGTGTAAACATTAGATGACTCTATACAGGAAGTGTTTAGAAAGGCTGTCCGTCACAAGCAAGGAGGTGTGACCAGAGCTGTATAAATAGTGATTTAAAGGATCACTATAGGGACAGGAGCACAAACATGTATTTCTGACACTATAGTGCTAAAGCCACCATTTAGGTGGCTTACACCCCCCCCCCCCCCCCCCTCCTCCCCTCTTAGCCCACCTATAAAAGTTTAAAACTCACATTGGCTCTGCCCCATTTGTGACACCATCAATATGGCCAATGCATTCCCATAGGAAAAATAGGGAAATCATTGGATTGGCATGGGGCCAAATGCCGTTTTGGCCAGTCGGACCTCCTCATAGAGATGCATTGAGTCAATGCATGTCTATGAGGAAAATTCATTGTCTCCATGCAGAGCGTGGGGATGCTGAATGGCAGGGCTGCTTACTGCGCAGCCCTTAGTCAGGAATCCCCTCCAGTGGCCACTGGAGGTGTCCCTGAAAAGGCAGTGTTTACATGAAAATGCCTGAAGGGAGCTATTATACTCACCAGAATACCTACATTAAGCTGTATAATATACATTAAACTGTATTATACATTAAGCTGTATATACTGTACATTACGCTATATATTATACATTAAGCTGTATATACTGTACATTACGCTATATATTCTACATTAAGCTGTATATACTGTACATTACGCTATATATTATACATTAAGCTGTATATACTGTAAATGGGCGCCTTATTTAAAAGCCTAATCTGCCACGATCAGGTTCCCCTTGAAAAGCCGCCTTACCGGCGAAACGCGCGTCTGGGTTTTTCTGATCCCTCCTAGTACTACACCCTCTGCACTTGCAGTGATCACCTCTGGATATCCCTATTGCAACTAATAGCCATATAGGTTTTGGGTACGTCGGGAGGGGAATTAAGGATTTAGCCGCATACATCGTTTGTGGCTTTAACGCTTTCAGCGCTCTCAGTGCACTGACACCAGTTAATGTGTATCAAACAACACATTACATTTATCAAGACTACAGTTACTTAGACGCTAGCTAGTCTGTTTTATTACAAGAGAGGTGCCCTTGAAGGCACAGTTACACTGTGAGGATATCTTCTCTCTCCCCTTTTCCTTTCCTCTCTTTATTACCTGTAGTTAGCTCTCCTACCTGGTAGGTGCCTTTGAAGGCACAGTAATAATTTTTCCATCTGTTTTCTCTCTATACCGATACTGGGGTTATATTTAACTAACTAACTAACCATAGTAGGTGCTTTCTCAGGAATAGGATATACCTTGACTACAGCTTGTATCTAATAGTAACATCAGACAGCATATACTTTTGTGTTGTCACACGATTTCAGTATCAAACTTGTATTTATCAATAATTGTAACAGAGTATTCTGCATAAACTGCAGCTACAGACAGTATCTATTTTTAGAGCCTGACTAATTTTAACAGAGTACTCTTTACAAACTGTAACAGTAGATAAACTGTCACAGCAGACATAGCAGATAATCTTCAAACAACATCTTCGCTATTTAAGTGTTTGTCTCTTTTAAATCTTACATTTCTGCATAGTATCTCTTGATGCCTTTGTATGCACATACCTAGACGTATTAAGAGTAAATGTGCAAAATAATCACTCTGTATTTCGTTCACTATTGAAAGTTTACTTATATATATATATATATATATATATCTATATATCTCTTTTAGGCAGTGTTCCTTTTCTTCTTGCTTTCAACCACAATTGCACAAGTTGTGATCAAAACAAATTCTTTAATTTGATTATATGTCTCTTCAACCACCATAATCCACCCTTTTCACATTAAGTGCACCCACACTTATATACACTGCTCAAAAAAATAAAGGGAACACAAAAATAACATCCTAGATCTGCATGAATTAAATATCCTTCTGAAATACTTTGTTCTTTACATAGTTGAATGTGCTGACAACAAAATCACACAAAAATAAAAAAATGGAAATCAAAATTTTCAGCCCATGGAGGTCTGGATTTGGAGTCACACTCAAAATGAAAGTGGAAAAACACACTACAGGCTGATCCAACTTTGATATAATGTCCTTAAAACAAGTCAAAATGAGGCTCAGTAGTGTTTGTGGCCTCCACGTGCCTGTATGACCTCCCTACAACGCCTGTGCATGCTCCTGATGATGTGGCGGATGGTCTCCTGAGGGATCTCCTCCCAGACCTGGACTGAAGCATCTGCCAACTCCTGGACAGTCTGTGGATGTAGCAAGACATGCTGTGCTCAATTGGATTCAGGTCTGGGGAACGGGTGGGCCAGTCCATAGCATCAATGCCTTCGTCTTGCAGGAACTGCTGACACACTCCAGCCACATGAGGTCTAGCATTGTCTTGCATTAGGAGGAACCCAGGGCCAACCGCACCAGCATATGGTCTCACAAGGGGTCTGAGGATCTCATCTCGGTACCTAATGGCAGTCAGGCTACCTCTGGCGAGCACATGGAGGGATGTGCGGCCCCCCAAAGAAATGCCACCTCACACCATTACTGACCCACTGCCAAACCGGTCATGCTGGAGGATGTTGCAGGCAGCAGAACGTTCTCCACCGCGTCTCCAGACTCTCTCACGTGCTCAGTGTGAACCTGCTTTCATCTGTGAAGAGCACAGGGCACCAGTGGCAAACTTCCTAATCTTGGTGTTCTCTGGCAAATGCCAAACGTCCTGTGGACGTCGGGCCCTCATACCACCCTCATGGAGTCTGTTTCTGACATACGTTTGAGCATACACATGCACATTTGTGGCCTGCTGGAGGTCATTTTGCAGGGCTCCTCCTGTTCCTCCTTGCACAAAGGCGGAGGTAGCGGTCCGGCTGCTTGGTTGTTGCCCTCCTACGGCCTCCTCCACGTCTCCTGATGTACTGGCCTGTCCTGGTAACGCCTCCATGCTCTGGACACTACACTGACAGACACAGCAAACCACCTTGCCACAGCTCGCATTGATGTGCCATCCTGGATGAGCTGCAATACCTGAGCCACTTGTGTGGGTTGCAGACTCTGTCTCATGCTACCACTAGAGTGAAAGCACCGCCAGCATTCAAAAGTGACCAAAACCTCAGCCAGGAAGCATAGGAACTGAGAAGTGGTCTGTGGTCACCACCTGCAGAACCACTCCTTTATGGGGGTGCCTTGCTAATTGCCTATAATTTCCAACTGTTGTCTATCCCATTTGCACAACAGCATGTGAAATTGATTGTCACTCAGTGTTGCTTCCTAAGTGGACAGTTTGATTTCACAGAAGTGTGATTGACTTGGAGTTACATTGTGTTGTTTAAGTGTTCCCTTTATTTTTTTTGAGCAGTGTATCATTTTGTTCAGGAGAAACAGAATTTTCATTTCACATCAAATATTCATGTATGAAACCTAATTTTATATGAATAAAATCTACAAAACGTGAGGAATAAAAAAATAAATTAAAAAAATGTCTTAGTTCTGCATGGCACTTTAACTGTGAATGTCATAATACTATTTGCTTTTACTGCAATAAAATACACATATTTGTATTCAGCGATGTCTCTTGAGTATACCCGTAGCCCCCAATGTACAGATTTGATGGTGTTTTAGAAAGTTACAGAATCAATGTTGGGCTTGCCCATTGCAGTTTGCCAGATTAGTTGCCTTTGAGACCATCTGGTCGCCCAGGAATGAGAATTACCTCCATCATGGCACATCATTTGCAAAAGTATACAACCCATTGTATTCAAAATGATTTTTTCTTTTTGTTTTAAAACGTTTTATAAACTTTATTTTAGCGTTGGGAGACTGCCGGCAGACAAGTGAGTAGGAAGGATGTCTAAGACGTGCTATGCTGCCCACCGGCGTTTAGGACCGCTTCCTCAAGGGGTTAATTTATTAAACCTAATTATTATTGGATATTGGGCTCTCACAATTAGTTGTATTAAGTGACAGCGGCTGTCCTGTGTATCATACCGCCTACACCATGCTATTAACTCAGGATTATTCACTAAAATGTGAACTGTCACAAATTCAAAGTGAATTTAACTTTTTGGCTACAATAATCAGACTGAATACATAGCTGTGACTGTAGACCCATCAACAGGAGCATAAGATGGAAACGTCATGTAGGCCCCCGGATGACTCCAAGTCACTCTGTGTCTATTATAGATGCAGGGTGTGGTAATTGTTACATGTCTTGCTAGCATTCTGTACCAACAAGGTGGATTTAGCTGTGCATCGCCATCTGTTGGTTGTGAAAGATATTGCAAGCCTTAGCAGCACCACCTCTTGGTTAATACAATTATGTGCACTACCTGAATGGCAAGGCTAGATAATTAGCATATTCAGGTATATTTGAATATTACGGTTTATGCAGACAGAGAAAGGGTTTCTTGTTAGTTTTTGTCTTCCCCACCATTTTTTAAATCTGTTATTGTATTATCAGTGCCTGTGTGTTCCCCATATGATTTTGGTATATGTATTGTATGTGTCGCCATAAGCTTAACATAAAGCGGATAGGGGCTAGTCCTATAGGAGGGGCAGTGAAAGTAAAACATTATGTTTGTTTCATAGGGAGCTATGTGTCGTGTGGGGTTTGTTTGGGGATCCCAGTAACAGAGCTCTCTGACCTTTTGGTTGGTGTCCTTGATCCCTGGATTTATTAAGAAAGAGCTAGGTCTGAGGTAATGTAGGCAGATACCTGTCTGGGAGAGGAACAGAAGAGGCAGAGGGGCAGGTAGTTGCCTGGAAGGAGAGAGCTGCAGCCTGGTTCGGAGGAAGAGGTCCTCAGAGACCTTCTGCAACAGGGTCTGAAGCGCTCCAATCCCTGTTAGCAGAGAGGAAGCTGGCCTGGCTACGCTACAAGCGAACATGGAGACAGATTTGCTATTTAGGCCTAAAATTCTAAATTCACTTTATTCCTCACAATAGACACACATTACCTATTGGCTTTACTGTGCCCGGCAATGAACGTTTAAAAAGACAATATATATTTATTTACACAAACGGAGTTTGTCTGAATGCATACAAAACACACTCCTGTCGGCTCTGGGATTATTTACATGACTTATTCAGTCTCCTTAGATGTAGATGTAGGTAATGACACATTCATCGACAGCTCATTATCAGGTGTGATACAGGTAGTGGTTATGGTGATGGATAGACGGGTTAAACTTTTATAGCTAGAGGTTGAGTGTATGGTAAACTGGGGGTGGGATTGGCAGTGGCTGAGTGAAAGGCATGCTGGGTGGGATAGGCAGTGATTTATTGAATGATGCACTATAAGGGAAGGCAGTGGGTTAGTGAACGATACATTGGAATGAGATAGGTAGTGGTTTAGTGAATGGTACACTTGGGTGGAATAGGTAGTGGGTTAGTGAATGGTACACTGGAATGAGATAGGTAGTGGGTTAGTGAATGGTACACTGGGATGGAATAGATAGTGGGTTAGTGAATGGTACACTGGGTGAATAGTGTTTCAGGGAATGGTAAAATTGGGTGAATAGTGTTTTAGTGAATGGTACACTGGGATAGGATAGGTAGTCTTTTAGTGAATGGTACACTGGGGTAAATGGGTAGTGTTTTAGTGAATGGTACATTGGGGTGAATAGGTAGTGTTTTAGTAAATGGTACTCGGGTGAATCGGTAGTGTTTTAGTGAATGGTACTCGGGTGAATAGGTAGTGTTTTAGTAAATGGTACCCGGGTGAATAGGTAGTGTTTTAGCGAACGGTACTCGGGTGAATAGGTAGTTTTAGTTGTACACTGGGGTGAATAGGTAGTGTTTTAGTAAATGGTACTCTGGCGAATAGGTAGTGTTTTAGTAAATGGTACACGGGTGAATAGGTAGTGTTTTAGTGAATGGCACATTGAGGTGAATAGGTAGTGTTTTAGTGAATGGCACATTGAGGTGAATAGGTAGTGTTTTAGTGAATGGCACATTCGGGTGAATAGGTAGTGTTTTAGTGAATGATACACTGGGGTGTAATAGGTAGTGTTTTAGTAAATGGTACTCAGGTGAATAGGTAGTGTTTTAGTGAATGGTACATTGGAGTGAATAGGTAGTGTTTTAGTGAAGGGTACACTGGGGTGAATAGTATTTTAGTGAAGGGTACACTGGAGTGAATAGGTAGTGTTCTAGTGAATGATGCACTTGGGTGTGATAGGTAGTGTTTTAGTGCATGGTACACTGAGGTGAATAGGTAGTGTTTTTGTGAATGGTACATTGGGGTGAATAGGTAGTGTTTTAAAAAAATGGTACATTGGGGTGAATAGGTAGTGTTTTAGTGAAGGGTACACTGGGGTGAATAGGTAGTGTTTTAGTGAATGGTACACTGGGGTGAACAGGTAGTTTTTTAGTGAATGGCACATTGGGGTGAATTGGTAGTGTTTTAGTGAAGGGTACACTGGGGTGAATAGGTAGTGCTTTAGTGAAGGGTACACTGGGGTGAATAGGTAGTGTTTTAGTGAATGGTACACTGGGGTGAATAGGTAGTGGTTTAGTGAATTCACCCCAATGTACCATTAGTGAATGGTACTCAGGTGAATAGGTAATGTTTTAGTGAATGGTACACTGGGGTGAACAGGTAGTTTTTTAGTGAATGGTACTCGGATGAATAGGTAGCGTTTTAGTGAATGGTACTCGGATGAATAGGTAGCTTTTTAGTGAATGGTACTCGGGTGAATAGGTAGTCTTTTAGTGAATTATACACTGGGGTAAATGGGTATTATTATTAATATAAAATATTATACCAGCAAGAATACTATGACAAACTGAACCTCGTCACGGGCTCTTGGAGGGGCCTGCTTGCCAGCCTCCTGCCTCAGGACTATGGGCCCTGCACTATACTTTGCACTATACCAACATTGAAGAATCACTCTGATTGGTTCTGTAGAACGGGAACGGCATTGTGTGGAAGATTTGACCAGCCAGACACGAGGTGGTAGCCCAAAAATAGTTCCAGGAGAATAGGTGCCCTGGTCGGTCTCTGTTCGTGAGGTTCCTGTACGAAAACCATAGAAGGGAACCTCTTGCTTTCACGATACAAATGTTCCCCCTGTATGGTACTTTATATCTCCCGAACATCGTTCATATAGGTGGTGGTCGGGAACAGGAACGAGCAACGAAAACACAGTGTTTACAGCAAAAAGCTTGAAGAGAATGATTCCACTCACCAGAACAAATATAATAAGCTGTATGCTATACAATAGGCTGTAGTTGTTCTGGTGACTATAGTGTCCCTTTAATCCATCTCCCCCATCCCAAGTCAAAAATGTCTGTCTGTATTAGCACTGCACACGTCACATAGACATACAGTGCAAAACACATGCACCATATAGACATACATTGCATGATACGCACATACACACACACACCATATAGACATACATTGCATGACACACACACACACACCATATAGACATACATTGCATGACACACACATACACACACCATATAGACATACATTGCATTACACGCACATACACACACTACATATAGACATACATTGCATTACACGCACATACACACACACCATATAGACATACATTGCATGACACGCACATACACACACACAATATAGATATACATTGCATGACACGCACATACACATACACACACACACACACACAACATAGATATACATTGCATGACACACACACACTATATAGACATACATTGCATGACACACACATACATTCATCACATGGAGAAACATTATATGTCACACACTAAACATGCAATACACATATTATATATTCATATTCCACATAACACATCAAAATGTGATAAAATTCACTGTAGATTAGAATGTCATTCATACACATGTGCACATTAAATGTAATATATATATAGATATATAGTACAAATATAACAAGGTGTTTGTTTTTGTTTACTAGAATTCGCTTACAAAGTCTGGGTTCCCACTCCCCTACATACACAGTGCAATAAAAGGAAGCGCAGTGCACCGTTTAGGTGATACGGGCCACGGACGGTTGTACAAGGCGGTTATAGGTATTTGGATGTTTTAGAAATTGTATAAATTGTTGCAGCATATCGCTGCCCTCCTTTCATTTCTCTGGTCGTGGTGTTTGTGGTTGTTTTGCAGTTAATGTCACAGCAGCGGAATGTTCCCTGGCCAGCGCCTCGATTAAAGGTTTCGCTCGGGGACGACCATTGCGAATCGGGATTCGGTAATCGAGCAGGTGAATAATACCTGCCTGGGTCCGGCCTGTTCAGCCGGCTCTGGACGTTAATAGTTGTTTAATATAAATGGTTAATAAAGCTGTGACCAGGCCCTTCCCCTGATATCAGTGTTTTATTTGAGAATGGGGCTTGGTGTGGTTGGCACGGCTTGGCAGACACTATTCACTTCTCATGTCAGTTAATTTCCTTCCATTTTCTGCTTTAAGCTATTTTGGTAACATGCCTGAGCCACATGTGGGCAGGGACTGGTAATGGGAGGAGGGGAATCCAGTTTCAATGTGACCCCCCTCCTCCCCTGGCCTCACCTGTCTGTAGGTAAGCAGAGGGGGAGGGACTCTGCAGATCTCGTGGGAAGAGGCCAGGACACACCTTGAAACTCACACTCAGGATAGAGACACACAGAGAGAGCTGACAGGGTGAGGAGACACAGAAAATATCGCAAACTAGCAGAATTCCCCACACACAGTCTGAGTCCCAGAGACCCTCAGTGTGAGCCTCAGGGGGCTGCACTGTATGGAGTGGGAGTGACTCACTGGTTTCAAGTGAAACTCATCCAGAGTCAGGCTGCTGAGACAGGAAGTGGCAGTCAGTCTCTAATAGGGAGTCAGTGAGCTTTATACAAAACCCAGGCTCAGGGGAACATGAAGGACATGGATTCTAACCCCAGATACAGTCACAGACCCCAGGTAAGTCTCTAACCTACCTGTATGTGGGATTGGGGATCTGTCTGTCTATCAGCAGGTGTGAGCTGTATATTACACTGTGTTATTACTGGGTTACCTGTATGGGGGATTGGGGATCTGTCTGTCTATCAGCAGGTGTGAGCTGTATATTACACTGTGTTATTACTGGGTTACCTGTATGTGGGATTGGGGATCTGTCTGTCTATCAGCAGGTGTGAGCTGTATATTACACTGTGTTATTACTGGGTTACCTGTATGGGGGATTGGGGATCTGTCTGTCTGTCAGCAGGTGTGAGCTGTATATTACACTGTGTTATTACTGGGTTACCTGTATGTGGGATTGGGGATCTGTCTGTCTGTCAGCAGGTGTGAGCTGTATATTACACTGTGTTATTACTGGGTTACCTGTATGGGGGATTGGGGATCTGTCTGTCTGTCAGCAGGTGTGAGCTGTATATTACACTGTGTTATTACTGGGTTACCTGTATGTGGGATTGGGGATCTGTCTGTCTGTCAGCAGGTGTGAGCTGTATATTACACTGTGTTATTACTGGGTTACCTGTATGGGGGATTGGGGATCTGTCTGTCTGTCAGCAGGTGTGAGCTGTATATTACACTGTGTTATTACTGGGTTACCTGTATGGGGGATTGGGGATCTGTCTGTCTGTCAGCAGGTGTGAGCTGTATATTACACTGTGTTATTACTGGGTTACCTGTATGGGGGATTGGGGATCTGTCTGTCTGTCAGCAGGTGTGAGCTGTATATTACACTGTGTTATTACTGGGTTACCTGTATGTGGGATTGGGGGGTCTGTCTGTCTGTCAGCAGGTGTGAGCTGTATATTATATTGTTTACCTGTGTTATTACTGGGTTACCTGTCACCAGTTCTGTGCTCTTAATCTGGTTTATTATCCATTAGATCCTTTGTTGACTAGAATTGTTTGAAACCTGTAACAATCCAACAAGCTGGCCTTTGGGTAAAAGCAGCCTCTGGTCAGGACAGGGTTAATGTTATTATCTATCAGAGCTGATACTCCATAACCAATACAGCTTGATATGGCTAGTTAACCCCTGGGGTGATTACACTAATCCTGTGTATTGTTGTGTAAATTCACATGTGCTGCTTGTATAGATATGGCTATTGTGTAACCGAATAATGTTTTCCTGTAGAATAAACCCCACAGAATCCGGTTTGAGGCCAAAGTTTAGCTTCTTCCAGCAATCTGCTTCTTACTAGATTAGTATGGAGTATCTGCACTGCATGCCCCTAGTGTGAGATGTGACCAGCCACCAACATATAAAATATTTAACCTCTGCATTGTTCCTGAGCTGTCAGGCTGATTGTTGATGTACTTTGTAAAACACTGAGTTACGCTATACAGGACATAGAAACCGTATGGAGTTAATCAGCAGTGTCTTGTTTTAATTATTGTCTTCTTGGGTTTTCATGTGTTTTGCAATCTACGTTTAACGGCAGGAAATGGGTTAACGGAATTTATTGACTCATTTTTATTTTTTACTTGCCATTTAATATAGGGTTAAAGTGAAACAATCACTGGACTCTGAGCAATGCAAAGTACTAGCCTATGTATAGATCAAATTGCTATACTGGATGGGGGGGGAGGTTGTATGCCCAAATAAATGTTATTGACGGTTGTTACCGTGCCAAGTTTCCCTGTATAAAATGCATTACTATCTCTAGGCCAGTGTCAAAATACTACAAACAGGATGTCCTTTGATGTATACATTTGCTGGTTATTTGACTCCTACAGTGTGAGATAAGAAATTGTTCTTGCCGAAGTTTCTCTCTGACACTGTCTGATAGACTTTGTTATTATTATTTATATAGCGCCAACAAATTCCGTAGCGCTGTACAATGGGTGGACTAACAGACACATAATTGAGATCAGACCCCTGGACGTACAGGAACAGAGGGGGTTGAGGGCCCTGCTCGATGAGCTTACATTCTAGAGGACATCACGTTCCATCACACTATGCTCTTTGACGTAGTTATGACATGAAATGCCTGATGTATGCGTCTCTCTGGCACGGTGCCCCTAGCACTTGCTGGGTCAGCTAGCCATACATATTGCCATTGTGGTTTTTCCTATTTAGGGGTCTGCCCGCATGTCAGCTCTGAGTTTCCGTTGAGGGGGAGATGAGTCTGATATGCTGTTAGGAGAGGTTCCCTTCTGTAATGGCGCATATGAGCTAACACTCATCTGAGCCCATAGTGGAGATTACTGAAGGGCAGCATACGGAGTCTATATCTGTTCTCTGCGCTCTAAGTCCTGCTGTTATTGCAAAAAGTAATTTTACAGATGAAATTGATTCTCTTGTATTTTCTGCCTTAATAATAATAATAATAATTAATAATAACATGCTCAGCAGCGCTTTACAGCCACTGCAGCACTCTGTAATGGCTATGGTGTCAGGATATCCCTGGTGCCATCTCATGGTAAGTACTCAAACCTTTTATCAAACAGTTTGACTGATGCCACCATCCAGGCCCCCCTATTATGTTATATCCAAAGCAGAAGATCTTCTTCCGCAATATGTAATAATATAATCTATAATATGTTGTCACTATTTAGACAAAACTCACTGGCTGAGACCGTCCGCTGATTTCTTCATCCAATGATTTCAGTCTAAACAGAGGAGGCATTGATATCAGTAATGCGCAAGTAGGAACTGTCAGCGCTGTAGTGGTTATGGTGCCTAGATTGACTTAATGTCATTCTTCAATGATGCTACTGAACAAGCGCGGTTGTCGGAGACGTATCAGCCAATACAGAGTCCGTGGTTTGCTTTTTTGTTTTTTTTTAATGAATTTGGAAGAGATTAAATGTTCTACATGTAGTCAGTTGCCTTCTCTTCAAAATCTATTAAATCATGCTGCTTATTAGACTATATTACGGTTTTGAGACAGAAAATACTAGATTTTTTTGTTGTTGTTGTTTTTTGGTTCATGTTTTCGTTGACTTGAATGTTTTCTGTTTTGGACGTTAACACTCATAGTTTAAATATGTCGTAAATATTCAGCAAATTAGACAGCAAACCTCCTGCAAGCTATTTATCCTTTCAATCAATGCTAAAGGGAAGTTTTGACAAAAACATGATACATTTTGTGCATTTAATTGCAAACTACAAACTGTGTCTAAACTGCAAACACGGTTTATTCCCTGAACACTGAATTGTGAGATCTGAACCAAACTGTAAAATTTAGCCTAAAATAGTCTGTGACCATTGCCGAATTGGAACATTTTTGCAAATCAGCCGTTTCAGCCTTTGTTTTGGAATTCCACATTCTATTCTCTCCAATCTAATGTTTAGTGAATAAATCGTTGTGTTGGCCACATTTATAACAAACGTAAAGGAGGAAAGATGCCCTGTTTTATAGGTTTGCACGGTTATTCACCAAAGTGAGAATTCAAAGTGAGTTAATAATGTATGGACATAATAACTAAACGGTAAAAAAAAACTGTAAGTCGTCTGAGTTGTTTGGTAACTTCTTTGAAATACACTTTGAGTTCCCACTTTGGTAAATAACCTTGTTGTTGTCAAACAGATGGCGCTTCCAGTATACTACGTCTAGACCGGGGGTAGGCAACCTTTGGCACTCCAGGTGTTATGGACCACATGTCCCATAATACTAGCAAAAGCATCTGCAGTGCCAAAGGTTACCGAATGTGTTCTAGAACCCATTTCCGAAATCATCTGAAATCCTTCAGGAACCTTAAGGGCAAAAATGCATTCAACTATTCTCATTTTTCAATACAATTTCTTATGATATTGGGGGATACTCCTCCCACTTTACCACCAATTCCACTTTATCTGGAAATGTCTGATTCTCAGACAGGTTTTCTATGGGAGTTTTGTAGAGATGCTGCATTGATAGTTTGGGGTGAACACATTTTATTTACTGAGATACAATGAATGAAACTACTAGCACACGTCACAAATTATCAGAAAGTGCCCTTGAGCTCTGTCTCTTCCCATCCTACAAAGAAATCCATTTTTGGACGTGTAACAGATTTTTAATTTTTTTTTAGTCATGTAATTTAAAGAATTGTCCCTATCGGCTGTTTTTGCCTAAAATCTTCAGCCCTCTGGTAAATTCTGGTTTACTGAATAACTCAGCCTATTGGCTCTATGTTTAAGCCACAGATCTGGTCCGGGGAGTTTATGACTCTGTTTATGGGTAATTGAGTCATTTGGCAGCAGTTCAGATGTTTCCTGTTAAGTCATAGGCGGTTATTAAGGCCATGCGAAGGCATCGGGGTAATGAGGTCACAATTAATCATTCGCTCTACTATATATGTGTCAGTAAAATATTACAGGCGATGGTTTGGAATTTAGGTGAATTCAGTACGGAGTGATATCACCTTGGTAACAGCACAATCTGGTTGGGAACCATTATTAACACTTTTACAAACTCTGAAACCCGGTATTGGATTATAAAAAAAAAAGTGAATAATATGCAGAATCACAAATGACCAATAATAATTTGTTATTGTGGTGTATGTATGTATATGTGTGTGTGTGTGTGTGTGTGTGTGTGTGTGTATGTATATATATATATATATATATATATATAATTTCTTTTTTTTAAAATTTATTATTAAACTTGGCGGAAGATATAATGGAATGGCACAGGTCCTTGAGCTGCTAAAGGGGGCTGGGTGTATAGTTTATTAATACCTTATTGGCATGATACTTGTATTTGTCAATTACCAATGAACAAGGTACAAGTGGGAAAATCTTTTGCTTGGTTCACTGATGTGAAATTGTTAATATATGGTATATAAAACTGTCCCAGTCTTTATCCCTGAATCCTGCATGGATAACAGACACAGATTTTAATCCGATCTGTGAATCCCGCTACCGTTCGTAGTTTAAATGCTGAGGATGTTTTTGCTGTAATGTTGCCAACCTGCATCAAAGTGGAGAAACATTTCCAGAGTTGTATCTAGAATGGTTAGAATCTGGGGCAACATTCTAAGAGGAAAGTAGTTACCGTGGCAACTGGTGGAATGTTCCTAATATTTTACTTTGCTTTTATTACTTGTACTAGGAGCGGATTATATCATAACGTTTTTGTTCATTGAGTAAAACACACTAACGGCACAATAACAAGACATTCTATATTTTCAGCACCTTGCGGGGCAAAGCTACTTATTTTTGTGAAGGCCAACAATGCATTGAGGTTTATTCATTAAATTTGGAATTTTGGTGGGAATTGTGAGTGTAATGTTCTGCATTTCTTGATATTGGGGGATTTAGTGTAAGTGTTACTTTTCGCTGTCCTCGATCGTCACCCCATGGTTTTCTAAAATAATACACATTTTCCTTAAGTGCTGTTTCTAGTCAGTAATTTGCTTAGAATGCCAGTTCTCTGAGTAACTGCAACATCTTTTTAGAAGCGCTAGCTACTCCCCCCCCCCCCCCTTGCTGCATTGGTTTTAACCATTAGTCTGCTTTATTGATTTGATGGATTGCAACTTACTTACTGTGCATGCGAGGGCAAAATATGAAGTGGCTGACAGTGATGTGAGTAGGTGTCTGTGCGTTGTTGTGGTGAGGTAGACACCAGACACTCCAATGAACCAGGAGAATGTATTAAAGGAACACTCTAGGGTCACAAACCTGTATTCCTTACCCAATAGTGTTAACAACACTATCTAGCCCCCTGTCATTCCCTCAGGAAAGCATTGGGTTGGCTGAGATTGTCAATTCTGATGTTCTCAGCCATGGAGGTGTGCCGGGGGTGGAGCCAAACACCACCCTGGCCAATCAGCATTTCCTCATGTAGTTGAATTGAATCAATGCATCTCTATGAGGAAAGTTCAGTGTCTCCATGCAGAGGGTGGAGACAGTGAATGTCAGTCACAGTGTGCAGCACTGCCCCAGGAAGCACCTCTAGTAGCCATATGCGGAGTGACCAGTGGAGGTACTCCTAGGCTGTAATGTAAACACTGCATTTTCTCAGAAACAAACAGTGTTTACATTAAAATGCCTGCAGGGAATGATTAAACTTGCCAGAACAAATACAATAAGCTGTAGTTCTGGTGACTATAGTGTCCCTTTAATGTGATGTAACGGTCAGAAGGATCCCAGAGGAAAGCTGTACACGGGCAGACCGTCTGCTTATTGGATATATCCGCACAGACACACCGTATATACAGCCAATAACCAGGGTACCTCTCCCTCAGTATTCCGGGGTTATGAAGCCCTACTTACCTGCAGTAAGATTGTACAAGGCGAGGTATCCTGTAGTGCTCTAGTCTCTGCACTAAAACAAATGCAGAACCTGAGCCTTGTGCCCCCTGTTAAAAGCTAAGTGTCAAAAAGGCATTTAAATATCGCCAGCCCTCTGGGCAATTAAGAAAACACACACAGACTCTCGCATACACACAGACTCTCGCACACACACAGACTCTCGCACACACACAGACTCTCGCACACACACAGACTCTCGCACACACACAGACTTTAATCCTGGTTATGAATGTTACGATTCTGGAAAAAAAACATCTAGTGCCGCTGGTAGGGGCTATATATGAATACAGACAGTGAACTGAGGATATAAAATGGTATCGGATCATGAAAGGTGAGCAAGCTCTCGCTGTATAATTGCCCGATACCTTGTGTGCATTCTTTGATGAAGTCACACCTTGAACATGTCAGATCACATTCCACTCCTTCCATTCTACGCAGAGGCTGACAGGGTAAACATACAACTAGGTTTGCAAGTTAATACTTTTCTTTTTATAGAAACGACTATTCGTAAGATGACAGTAGAAATACCATTAAAAAATGCACCCATTTCTGCTTAATATTCTTTCAGATAAGCTGAGAGACTCACAAACAAAGGGAGGAAAAAATATAAGAATAAATATCTGATTTGTTGCTTACATTTACCCCATTATTTCCCTATAGGTTTATAGCGGTATTTGGTAAATGTCCGTATCCAGACATTTTTATAATGTGCGGGTTGTCTAGAAAACTGCATTCATATACATTCCATCCAGCTATTGACAAAAACCAAACCCACATGTAACACAATCATTGCGTCAGCTTCAATGCAAATTTACATCCGGTCAAAAAGGATCTGCATAGTTACACTTTTTATACACTTAGTGGTTAAGTGAAATGAATTTACAAAATGGGACTGTGTTGGGTAACCCTGGATAGCAAGCCTATACACAAAAATTGCTGGTTTTAACTTTGTTTACTATCTGTGCTTCCCATTTGTCACATGAATGTCCTACTTTTTTCATTTTAAATGGTAAGAATATGGTAGCCTTAAAAGGGTATACACACAAGGAGTTACAGTATAAAACATACATGACAATAACATGTTTACATTTTCCGGGCAACGCAGTAAAAAAATTAAATAAAAAAAGACTTCAAATATGACAAGTTTATACACCATAACATTGCATTTTAATATGGCCTATTGAATGCAGAGCCACTTAAAGGGGCACTTTATCTTACTGAAAAGCGTGTGTTAAGAGCGTGTCCTCATTTTTTTTTCCCATCTTGAAAAAAACGTGCAGATTTTGATAGAAATTGACCCTTTTTTTTCTTCTTTTTTTTAAATTAAGCTGGTTACAACCCTTTAGTCAACAGGTTCTGTTACTTCCTGGTTTGTTTAGCTCAGTGGAGATAAACTCAAGAGGCAGCAATTGCCCAGAGCACCTGCCTTGCAAAGACTTCTCATTGAGCTGCATTGGGAAGTCTGTGATTGGACAGCCACAGAAAGTCTGGGCGGGGTTAGAAGGGGAGGGATTGCAAAGGCTGCTGATAAGAGATCTGCAAATTTTGCAAGCTGGTTTTAGATATAACTCCAATTAAAAAATATTTAATTAAATGCGTGCAAGTTTTCCTTTGGGGTATATAAACTAAACAGTGATTTTTATTTATTTTGTATTTGGGCAGTGGCGTGCCCATTTAAATCCATGTTAACGCCACTGAAAGCAACTTATCTATGATCACCCTTCATTTCACACGAACAATACATCAATACAGAACATCGCAAGGTTAGCGCCTCACAAAATGAATCTCTGCATAGATTGTATTCTTCTGCTTAAAATCAGCGCTAATTATTTCAGTCCAAGCTATGTGAGGTTTCATTTGACATTTACATTAATGAGCATTCCAATGTTTTCCTATTGATATACAGACTACTCATTTAATCCGTTACCTTAAAGGACCACTATAGTGCCAGAAAAACAAACTAATTTTCCTGGCACTATAGTGCCCTGAGGGTGCACCCACCCTCTTGGCCCCCCTCCTGCCGGGCTGAAGTTGGAGGAAGGGGTTAAACACTTACCTTTCTCCAGCGCCGTGCTCCCTCAGCGCTGGGGACTCTCCTCCTCCTTTGGACGTCATCGGCTGAATGTGCATGCTCGGCAAGAGCCGCGCGCGCATTCAGCCAATCCATAGGAAAGAATTCTCAATGCTTTCCTATGGACGCTGGCGTCTTCTCACTGTGAAAATCACAGTGAGATGCGCGGAAGCGCCTCTAGCGGCTGTCAATGAGACAGCCCCTAGAGGCCGGATTAACCCTAAAGCAAACATAGCAGTTTCTCTGAAACTGCTATGTTTAAAGCAGAAAGGGTTAATCCTAGATGGACCTGGCACCCAGACCACTTAATTGAGCTGAAGTGGTCTGGGTGCCTATAGTGGTCCTTTAAGTTGCCACTTTTTATAACCAGCGCATCAGGTCCGGTCCTGAGTAGACAAAATATATAGGACATAAGTACAGCTGCCACAAAAAAAAACATTCTTTAGTCTTACAGTACATTGTGTTTACTTTAGAAGTTATCTCCTACTCTGTTGGTTGATCTTTAATCATACACAGGAGGCCGTTGAAGACTCTAGCAGACAATTAACAAAGCCACAAAATTCTAAATTAAACAGAATGTAATAAGGGAAGCTAAGAATGTGTAGGGAGACTGTGAGTCACATGCAGGGATGTGTGTCAAGGACGGCATAAACAAACTGATTCAACTCCTAAATGCTTCATTAAGCTAAAGGGTTAGTGCTTAGAGTATCCCTTTATCACCAACACCACACCAAAATAAATAAATAAAATGTTTAAATGCAGGTATGGGCGAGTAGAACGCGTTCAAGAAATTGAATACTGCTGTAACAAACGATGCAGCTCTATTTAACAATGTTTTTTGAGTGAGCCTTTGTCTGACTGTAGGGTGATTTTAATAGATACTTTGCCATTTTTCCATTGTTTTCCATAGTTATGTATGAGGTTCATACATTTTTATAAAAGTTTAAAAATGCAGATAATGTTGAAGAATTAAATGTTATGGTTTTTTTTTTTTTTTGGTTTGTTTTTTAACAGTTGAAGGGTTAATATATCATGCAATCTGCTGGAGTAAAATGAAATGGAAAAGAAGTTTGCTTCCCGCAATTATCTTAATCCCAACTAAAGTGGGTGCTTCTATTAATTGATTCTGTTTGTGTTCTAAGTAAATACTCCCGTGTCTTGCTATGTAACTGGAGCCTGGCATAACATTTACCATAAATGTGTGGATTTTAATCGTGGTGTGTTTTGTTTTTCTTTCTGTTTTGTATCTGTAATCCGGTGATACATCTTGCAAGACAGAATTATTAAGTATGCACAAAATAAACAGCCACTAAAATGCCCAGGTTGGTTTAATTGCTTGGACTCAAAGTAAAAGAATTGGAGAGCGTCAACGGAAATTCTATCAAAAGCCATGTATTCTAATGTTGGGAGTAATCTGTTTCTCTAATGGCTGAGTGTTACATTGGGCGCTCAGTACAGGAGAAGGAGATGGCGTCTGTTGATGTCTTGGTGTAGGCCTCTGGGAGCAGACACTGATATATACAACTTAGAGTGGAGAATTTAAGGAATCCGTGTTTGCCATGTGTTACTGCACCCCCTGCCCTCATGTGCACAGAGTTTGTGGATAAACCCATTGAAAACAATATTCTGAATATCTATGATTGGCTAACCCGCGTCGGCTGCTTTGTTGCCTGACAGAGAATGCTTCAGGAAGTGGAAAATTCTGAGGATTTGTAACAATAGGATTAACTCTCAACATGTGTATTAAATTTGAATTACTAGCCGTAATGCAGTACAACATGGGGATCATGTCCAACCTCTATTTATTTCATTATGTGACGTGGGGTTACATTGTAGTGTCTTTCACAGTTTTGTTTTTGAGTTGTCACCCATCCTCCTGTTACATTCCTGGTGGAGTTTAGAGGATGAGTCTCGTCCTGCTCCGGAGATTAAGCTGTAGAACAAGTTTTACCAGGTTCTGCGGTGACTTCTACCTTTAACTCACTGAAACCCTTCCCACTGTCACTCGCCGAGAGCGTTTACTAAAATGAAAATACCTGTTTTTAGCCACCTTTTTTTCTGCCCAATCAGTAAGCGAAATTAGGCCTATGGCTGTGTCAATGGTGCGGCATGATTGTAATTCTTTCTATAATATTAGCCTTTACTGCTTCCACTGGAAGGCTATTCCATGCATCTACTACACTTTCTATATCAATGTTGGCATTTACTGCTTCACGGGAAGGCTATTCTGGGTATCTACTACCTTTTTGGTAAAGTAGTATTTCCTAATATTACTCCTCCTCCTTCCACCCACAGATGCATCTTGTGTCCAGTCTACCTAAAGAGAGCAAATTAAGGTCTGGATTACGGTAGGCAATCTTTGGCACGATGTTGTGGACTACATCTACCCTGATATTTTGCCAGCATTATGGGAGATGTAGTCCACAACACATGGAGTGCTGAAGGTTGCCTACTCCTGATATTGTAGTATATATTTTTCATTATGCGGTTTAGTAAGATTGCTGACTATTTTATTTATCTATTTCTGTATAGCAGCAGAACATTCTCCAGCTCTGGATACTTTTGAGTACATTCTACAATCACAAAGCTTGTCTTCACAGATTAACTGATGGAGAAGCCGTAGGAAGCCATTTGTACCAGCTCACATGCTAGCATTTAGCAACTCGTTTGTTTAATTGTTTGGATTAGAATTTGTCAATTTTATGATAATGTAGATTATTTATCTAAAGAGGTTCAACAACTTCTTGTCCGGTGAATGGCCAAAGAAAATGAAATCACACTTCTGCCACCATGTTTCTACAGCCAAAGCTGGGAAATATTTGAGGCGGATGCACTCTACAGACTGTATCTCTCATGGAAGATTCAGAACGTATGAAGCATACAAAAATAGTATTTTTTTTGTTTGTTTTTTTAATATTACATTTTGACATTATATCCATTTTATCTATTTTTTATTATCTTGTCTCGGTCTACTTGTTTGATAGGGAGACAACAATCGGTAACTGATTAACAGTAGTATTTTAGTTATATATTATAAAAATATGCAATGTAATGAGTTTTTTTTTTTATTGTTGTTTATCATTAAGCTGTTACTGTGAGGTTTTTATTTAACTTCTAACCTCTGGCCAATCCAAGAAAGGATCACACTTTCAAATAATGATTTGGTGGGAGACAGACAAGGGATATCTTGAAGGGGCCCCCATCCAATCGCCTCCAAAAGAGCTGTGATAATTTATTTACAGCCCCTGTAATCTGCTCCAGTCTCTCTGATTATACTCCACTCTGGTACTCTAACACTTTATTAATCAACGTTATCGTTGCTGTGGAATGAAGATTGTTTGTACCGCTCTAATAATGATCGTGTTTGCATGACGCACAGCAACGTGTTTATTCATTTGTTTAAGCTGCTCTGTACGTGGTTGCCAAAAAAATTTAATTTAATTTATTTGCTGGCCCGTTTAATGTAATTTAAGACAAATGTTTCTCCAAAGCAAAATATTTGATAAGTTTGGTGTTGGAATACGGAGGAAAAGGGCGACAGTTAAACGTTTTCTGTCCATGACTCCTTATTGGATGCTGAGACTCATTGTATCAGCGCCTTTGTGACCCACTAGAACCGACATATTCTTTTGTCTTTTATAATGTGTTCCTGTGTGATTTCTCCTTGAGTTATATGTACAGAGTCGGCATTGAGGGGAAAAACATACTCATCCCTTCCATTTTATGTTAAGGGCTCCTGGGATCCAAAGGAAATGCTGGATTCTTTTTGTAAGATACGTTTTGTTTTGTTTTCACACAATTTAATTTTTTTTCTCAGCCAAGTACTTTAACAAATGTTTTTATGAGATACGTTCTTGGGTATGCAGAAAAGGTGTTTATTAGTTTGTCACATGACTTGAACTTTGATATCTATAAAGGAGTAAAATTCGGATTGGACAGGAAGGTGTCATCGGGCTGTGCCAACTCTCGTTTGAAACTTTCCTTTGTTTCGTAACCCGGGACAGGGGGAAGGGTAAAAGTACCTTATATAAGTCACACATACAACAGTTATACATTCCTTTCAATCATTTCAAAATTCCTAATAGAATGCTGAGCTGGTTAGAAGACCAGGGATTTTTGATGGCATGTGTTATTGTATGTAGAGTCTGCCTATATGGTAGCGGTCAGGGCTCACCGTAGGACTTCATACATCCAAAGTGGATTCCAGAAAGGAAAGCCTAATCCGCATCCTTCATCATTTCTCTTACCCTTGTCTTAACCCTTTGTACAGCTCTGCAAAGTATGTTGGGGCTTTTATTAGTAACCTTTTCATTACTTTGTAATTCCTACTGTGTGGCCATATGCTAAATGAACCCCTTAGGTTAGTAAGACAGTGGCTTCCTGTAATGGTGAATTACTTGGGTGTGTATATAAAGACGGATATTATTCCGGGGTTAATGTTACTACTTTTTAATTTTATAAATCAAACAAAGCAAAGGGGGAGGGAGGAGGGGGAGTGGTGTGTGTGTGTTTTTTTTTTTTTTAATTTAACAAACAAAACATTTTTTTAAAAAGTCACAAATGACTTTAAATTGAAAATTGTCCACAAAAGTTAATTTTGTCTTATAGTGCAGAATCTGGTGCACAGATTCTACACCGCATTGGATCATGTTTCCAGAAGTAATGCAATAAGAATAATTAAATATGCCCTATTGTGTTTTTTAGCAGACACCAGCTAAATTTAAAAAAAAATAAATAAATAAAAAATATATAATATATATATATATATCTGTTCAAAGTAAAGGGATCTCGCTTTACATCAGAGTTCAAATCACAAACTATAGAACCTGCCTTGACTGTACTTGTATTAGCAGAATACTGGATTGAATTGAGGAGGTTCATACAGCCACAGGGGGACCGACCAATGAGGTAGAAGATACAGTGATTTTAAAATAAGGTACTCCGCGGGGAGGGATATTGCAGTCTTTTTGTGTGTGTGTGTATCTAAAATATACATATATATAATTTTTATATATTTCCTTGTTATCTTGCAATGCAATACAAAAATAAAGACCGAGACAATGCAGTGATCGGCTTAAGAGAGAAGCAAGCGTTTACAAGACATGTCTGAGATACGCCACTATTTTTTTTTTTTAAACTACAGGAATACAAGACGCTTATGTGACGTGGCAGTGAAGTTACCCCCCAAAAGGCCCCATGTGAACTAAAATATGTAAATAGGTCACATATGAGTAAACTGCAATATATACTATATTCTATAAGAATGCAAAAAGTAAATGAAGCCATAAAACAAAGCCTGTGCCCAATCGCTAGTAATGAGGCAGAGGAGGGAAAGGAAGTCAGCTCAGCCTATGCCTTGTAAGGGCCAGGTAGAGTCCTGCACCATAAACTGCCCCAGTAGGCATGATGGCTCACGGGTAAGCCTGAGAAACAGCATGGCTTGGAGACAGTAGCCGTAAGGCAACAGCACCCAAGCCGTTCCGTCCATCCAGGAAGCATGTAGACGCAGCATCAGGGATTCAGAGGGGTTGTTCTTGGTATACGCCAAGATGTGTCTCTCTAGGTGCTGGCATACAGGACCGGTCTGATCAGAAAAGGGCTCCTCTTCTCCCAGCCCGTCTGGATGTGCACGACTGTGAGACACAAGGTCTGGCTTGAAATCAGGAGCTGCGTCAGTCCTCAAACTAATATGGTGACCAAGCTCAAGTACCCCTTTCTTACAGGGGGATAAGCTTTACCCATGGAAATGGTAACTAGGTAATTAAATACCTTTACACGTTAGGAAAGAGAGAACCACTTCCTCCTATTGCCATTCCTCCCTGTTCCTTCTTGGCTGTGCTGCTGAGTAGACACGTGAGCAGACACGGGCTAATTTTTATAATGGTGAACTGTGAGTGGGATCTGGTGACTTTATAAGATTTAGTTGTTATTGTTAGTTAGATTGTTGTTGGTATAGTAAGATTGTGTGTCATTATTTGTATGTTGTTGTTTTGTCTCTGAATAAATATTTGTTAAAGTAGACGGACCCAATTTACATGTGTATGCGTGCATCATTTATAGAGTTTGGTAATATACCACAGCGTCCACATGCGAGCGGTCAGCTTCACAAAGAAGGCGTCGAATAGCTCTGCTCTCAACATCCCATCTCCCACTGCATGGGTCAGGCGAGCATGGGGCAACAGCCATTGTAGCGGTAGGGTTGGTACTGCTTGTATGTGTCGCTTGGGCACAGCGTTGTAGTGGAGCCTTTGGGGTTTGGACCGGGATCACCCTCACCGGTCCAGAGGGGGGGAGAGACAGGGCTGTAGTAGGATTCAACGGTAGTCCAGTATCCGACAAGCTGGGAGAGTGGCTGCCTCTCCCGCCCAGCATCCACACTAGGCCTCACCGCATCCTCCTTTAAGTTTAGGAGAGCCCCAGTATAGGGGGGTAGTAGTAAATCTCTTGTAGCTGCAAAAGTAGAGTCCCAAGGGACAGTAAACACGAGTAAATCAGTAGTTAAGTTGGGAGCTCTTTCAGAATGTGTCCGACCGCCATGCAGGTCAGGCCCTGCCCCCTTGATTGTATATTTTTATTGTTGGTCCCTGAGGAAGTCCCAAGGGAGGAAACACATAGACCTTCTTTTTGGTTTTCTAGTTTATTTTTAATTAGAAGCCATTACACTGCATTTTTCTGCTGGAATCCGTTGTTTCAACCTCGTCTTTGTAACAAGTTGTGTTAAGGAGTTTGGATGAATATTTTATACCAGGGGAGGCACCTTCAATACCATTATATTCTGTGAGTGCAATTTAATCCGCACTGTCCTGTACATTTCTAACTTTTACTACACCGTTATATTTATTCCTTTATTGGGCGCAGCTGTATCCCTTTATCATTTTGTATGGGAAATCTGATGAGCTGTAAACAATGGTCACGAATTAAAACAGACTTGGGAAAGTTTAGGTCAGTCGAGTTGGTAAAACCGAAGAGAGCAATTTATGGAAATATTCAGTAAATTGGGAATGACGAAAAACTGACAAAAGAATTGTAGTCAATTTTAAACAAAAAATTTAATTTAGATTTCTCCATTATCTCCAGTTTAGTAAATAAATCCGTTTCTGACTCCCCGCAGTTGATTAACTCTCTTTAATTTATGTAACCCATATATTTATAATGCAGCGAACGGGTTATTTACTACAATTTGTTATTTAGTGAATTCTTCCAGAAAATTGGTTTGTTTGGGGAAAAAAACCTATTTGTAAAATAATTTCCCCCAATTTCTTGGGCTTTAAAGTATTAAAGGGACACTTGAGTCATAAAAACGCTTTAGCTAAATTAAACCCCTTTGGTCTCACCGCTCAGTTCTTTGTCACACCTTAAAGGAGATAAAAACTTCTAAAGTGAACTTCTGATTTTAGTGAACTTCTGAAAATTAAAGCAATATTTTTTTTTGTGAGTGAGTCACAGCCGGGGGAGGTATGACCAGGGCTGCATAAACAGAAACCAAAGTGATTTAACCCCTAAATGGCAGTTAACTGAGTAGTGAAACTTCAGGGACATGATCTATACACTATCCCATTGTACAGCGCTATATAAATAATAAAATAATAATCATAACTGATTCATTAAGCTAAAGTTGTTTTGGTGCCTATAGTGTATAGAGAATGCTAGACACTTTCTAAAACCTTGTTATAGCCGAATTACTGTGTATTCCGTTTCTTGTTGTTCCTGTTTAGGGTCAGACTGCATATTATTCCGTTCTCTTTAGTTATGATTCACATTGTGACAGGTGGGAGGGTGTGGAATGGCTCACTCGAGGAAATGAAAAGTGAGTCTCTCTGTTTTGGTTGAAACCTTTCTTACCTGTCCCCTCTCGCTGATACCGGGCCTCCTCCCGCCACGTTTACTCCATCTCTCACCTTCTGAATCAGCACGATGCTGTCATTCTAGAGTTTCCCTTTTGTGTTCATTACGTGTTCTCACAAAATATTTAAATGTTTTGCAACAATGTGTAAAAAAGAATCTTATGAAACGGCGGCGGAAATAGATCTGAACTCCTGACTGCATGTATAGCACTAACTTTCCAAAATTAAAAGATAAGTCTCCAAAAATCCAAACATGTTAAATGCCCCCTTTCTGAACCTTTATTTGTTAATTATTTTCATAAAACCAAGTGCTGTGAATAAAAATCAAAACCTAGATGAAAAATTTAGGACAAAATAGACAAGTAAACCCGATATTGATTTCAGGTACTAAATGAATATATAACACTATTAAAATAATAATAATTTTATTATAAATTGGATTATAGTGTCTTCTTCGCAGAACCTTTTTTTTTTTTTTTTGGCCTGGACAGACCCAATGATGGGATGAAGGGGGAGGGAATGAGGAAGTGTTCATTTATTTATTTTATTATGAATGGAAGGGGCAGTCCAACCAAAGTCTATGGCTAAGCAACACATGGGCACAAATCGTTTTCACCCGGATCTTGCTGGGACTTGTGTTACTGCGGTTTGCAATGTCAGCAGTTTTTGGGCTGGATTTTATCGCTTCCATTTGATGTTAGAGCCTCTTCACTCGGTTTAGTCATTAGCTATAATAACACAACATACAGCGATGGAGGACAAACCTGGAACTCTGCGCACCTTGTCTTTGATACAGAGTAACGGACCTCATCTCCGCAGCTCAGCAAAATCTGCCTGGTTGCTTTCATTTCTACTTGGCAATCGCCTGTACAGATTCACATAATGGTTTTGGAAATGTTGATGATTTTTAAGCTTGTGCTTTCTATTCTGCTCTGTGCTTGACTGAGCTAATGAATGAGAAATAATGAGAGATCTAATCTTGGCGCAGTGCTCGCTGTGTATCTCTGTATTGCGTGCAGTGGCTCACGGTTCTTTTTGTCCTTTCAGAGTATGAATGGGTACGAGGAAGCGGTCGAGTTCCTTCCAGCTACCGACACCAAGAAGGTGGAGAAGAGGGATCCGAGATGGAAATTCGTTGTCATTGGAGTGGTGATTGGTGCCGCCGTGATCTCGCTAGCTGTAGGTCTCCTCGTTTGGCACTTTGCATGTGAGTACGTCCTGCGCCAATCAGTGGACTCTCTTTGATGCTACGTATAGCTGTGTGTAACGCCCCTTACTAAAGGGAGCTACAAGCCATTGTTATATTTTTAAATTACAAGGTCAGAGAGATTCAATCAATTTTAGAAGTTATTTTTTTATTATATTAACAACTGAAAGCAAACTGCTTTTATTTGTGTTACTTTTAGATGTGCAAAGTACTTTGGTGTAATTTCTATGTATAAATATTTATTAAAAAACAAAACAAGATTCTGTATAAAGCATTTCCATCACACAAAAAAGAAGGAAACCACATGTTTTAACACCTCCTTAGATCTGCAAGATAATGGGAAAACAAACTGAATGATGAGAGAGAAACAAAATATCCTTTAGTTTTAAAACAAACCTTTT
Source organism: Pelobates fuscus (assembly GCF_036172605.1). Taxonomy (NCBI): domain Eukaryota; kingdom Metazoa; phylum Chordata; class Amphibia; order Anura; family Pelobatidae; genus Pelobates; species Pelobates fuscus. The sequence goes on from NC_086327.1 coordinate 134,755,856, forward strand.
CAGTGTTTGGCCTCAATTTAATCATTTTCGCTAAGTGTGTGTATATATATATATATATATATTTATTTTTTATATGTGAATATTTTTATGGGGGTAAATTTACGTTTATTCAAAATTAATAAACTGAGACCTTTTTTTCGGTAACTAAAGCAGAACAGTAGGACCCCTCCCACCAATTCTGTATGATGCAGCCTGGTATTGGGCAATTATTGGACTTTGCACTTTTATTGCCATCTCCAGTTTCCTCATGAAGACCCAGAAGGCCCATTTTAAAGCTGAGTAAATACTCTCAATGCTTCTCATTGAATGCAAGCAGTTTGTTAAAGAACATTTTTAAGGTTTTCCTGTGATCTCTCAGAACCCATAATATCACAATATATTGGTCGGTTTTAATGGGGTTTGTCCCTTTACGCAACCGGGTATTATTAATATAGTAATATTGAAGAGACCTCAAAGTGGAATTCATTCATTGTTCGAAACTCTAACTCTGAGACCGTTCCACCAGAATAAACGAGTTTTATTCTCTTGAAATGCACCTCCCAATATTTGTACCCCACAAAATCCGCACAGGAGAGCACTGTGTTATTGACCCTTCCTTCCTGTAGAGTAAATGGACAAGGCGAGGGTATGCTGCTATTTAATGAGTTTCTATTCCTCTCCCAATTGTTGCTCTTAGATCGCATGGCTCCAGTGCCGAAGGTGTACACCGGTTCCGTAAGGATCAACAATTACGTATTTGTAGATGCCTATGAAAATTCCTCCACGCCTGAATTTAAGCAACTGGCAAATAAAGTCACGGATATGGTAAAAAGAGCAACAGTGTTCTCTGTTTTTCTCAATGGGGAACAATATATATCTCCCCTATCTCTGATAATTGCCGGTAATGGTTCCAGCAAAATGGATTCTGGGGTGCAGGCATTTTAATTTCAGGCTTTTCACACTAATTACTACAAAGAAAGGAGTCTGTTAGTCTTAATAAACTTGATGTACACACCAGGCACAACAGCCAATGTGAAGAGGAGATTTCTTATCCCTTTAAAGGAACACACACTGGTATTTATGACCCTAGAGTGTTAAAACCACTATCTAGGCCACCTGACCTCCCCCCCCCTCTTTTTTTGCCTCCTTAAATATAGTAAAATCTTAAATTTATTCCAGTCTGTTCCTCCTCTAATTTGCCTGCTTGGCTGACTTCATCAAAAGTGATTCTGTCAGCCAATCACAATGCTTTTCTATAGGAAAGCACTAGATTGGCTGAGACTGTCAAGAAGGCGGATCTGGGGCAGAGCCAGCACAAACCACACACAGCCCTGGCCAATCAGCATCTCCTGATAGAGATACATTGAATCAAGGGTGATTGCAGAGGGTGGAGACACTGAATGTCAGTCACACTGTGCAGCACTGTCTCAGGAAGCACCTCTAGTAGCCATTTGAGGAGTTATCACCAGGAGTGAAGTTATCACTAGGCTGTAATGTAAACACTGCATTTTCTTTGAAAATCGTGTTTACTGCAAAAAGCCTGAAGGGAATGATTATTCTCCCTTCAATATTGGAATGGTTAATTTCTACTAGTGCTAAGTGCTGTCATTGATGTGTTTATTTTTGTATTATATATTTATTTTGGGGGGGGGGGGGGAGGGGAGAGAGGTTGGCATGTCTTTCTGGAATTTATATCACAGGTATTGAAAAGTATTGTCACTTTTTTCTTTGGATACATGTGGTCCAGTAACCTTTATCTCTTGTTTGAAATAGTTTTTGCTGGCCCTTTTCTAACAATTTTAGTATGTGTATTCCTACAAGCAATGCTAATAACTTCTCTTCTCATTGTAGCTCGGTGAATTGTACAGAGGACAGAAAGATATTGGCCCTCATTTCACTGAAGCTTACGTAACTGCGTTCAGGTAAGACAGACCATCTAGACATATGTAACCTAGATCTAAATGTCTCCCCATGACGTACGTGTGTGTGTGTGTGTATATCTATACTGTATAATCTACGCTGTGAAGTTAAACCAGAGTTAGATTTTATCTTTCCTCGAACCTCTTTTGCTCTGTTTTTGCAGTGAAGGCAGTGTTATTGCATATTACTTGTCGGAGTTCTCTGTGCCATCTTATAAAGCAGAAGTTTTGGATAACGCCGTGCTCAACTTAAAGATCCAGTCTGTCAATCTGCGGATGCGGCAAATTCTGTCTGTGGATTCCTTCGAAGCATATCGTAAGTGATTTGCTCCTGAACTTGAGATACATTTTTAGTAAACGTGCTTTACAGAATAAATTACGATACTTTTTTAAAACACTCATTCAAAACCAGTCCCAGAAAATAAGGACTGTCTACTGAATCAGAAATGTTCTTGATGTGAATGTATTCTATGCAGAATGAAGATATTTACACATTCTCTCTCTCTCTCTCTCTCTCTCTCTCTCTCTTTACAGCTCTCGATGCTAACTTGGCAAGAAGTTTCAGAAACAGTAAGTGTTTTTAGCATCTTATTTGAATGTGAACTCTAACGCCCAGGGAACATTTTAACCAGATGTCTTCATTCCTGTGTGCCTGGTGCATTAGTTAGTCTACATCCCAATATAAATGTTTGGAATATTGAAATCTCTGAGACCCGATGATCTGCTCACTCACCCTCGCATACCCATCTTACCCCGCCATGTTTTCATTAAATTGAGTCAGTCAGCTCCTCAATATCCGTGTTCCATTACTTTTGTGTTGACTGAGAATGGAGATATGTGATCGCTCTGCACCCTCAGTGACCACATGTGGGAGCTGAAATTATTACTAAATTTAACTTGTTACATTTAGGTCTTTTGAAATAGAATGAATGAATATAATAAAGGAACCCAAAAAACTAACCTGTACAATGACAGTCCCTCCCATACACAGGCACATAAACTATTGTATATACAAAAATAAGCTGTAAGTGATCTAAATATGATGTATCCAGCGTTTCGGGGTGTAGCTTCATCTATAATTTAGTGAATGTAAGTAACAACACATGAAAGACTGTGTGTGTGTGTGTGTGTGTGTGTGTGTTGCCTTACTATCTTGATGTATGAAAGGTTAAACTCTGGAATGGAACTGTGTGTGTGTGTGTGTGTGTGTGTATATATATATCTGTATCTTTATATTATCTGTATCTTTATATTCCTGTGTGAATGATGTGAGACTTTATATGGCCATAGGATTACCTCCCATGCTTCTGGCACGTTGGGCATGTCTCTGCTGCCTCTAGTTTCATATTATAATTTTTTTTGCGGGGGGAGGAGGGGAAGAGGTTTCTCTGTGTCCCGCTGCAGATCCCTAGTCACACTGGTTCTGTGTTGGAAATAAATCTTTTATTTTTAAAAAAAAAATTGTTTTCTTTTGTAGACAGTTGTAGTTACTTTCTGCATGCCAAACCTGGTGAAGTGACAAAATTTTCAACTCCCGGCTTTCCCAACACTCCGTACCCACCAAACATGCGATGTCAGTGGTCGCTACGTGCAGACGCTGGACATGTGATCCGTCTGCACTTCAAAACCTTCAAAATGGACATTTGTAAAGATCTAACAGGGGATTATGTTAAATTATACGACTCTCTGAGCATTGCAGAGAATCGACGTATGATGACGTAAGTGAAACGTATGTCAATATTGTTCTTTTTGATTGGTTGGATTTATTTCAATAGTTTCTTAAAACACGTATTTAAACATCTCCTGTACTGACAGATGTCTGCGTAACCTAGTGACAAATATTATCTGTAGTTAAAAACATCAAGTGTTTAGTACATTTTAATCAATGAACTCATACAGCCAACGCGTTTTGCTTTGGCTTTTTTTTTTTGTCCTGTATTTACAGTATTACTGCTTCTTGTTCCCAGATTGTGTGGCAGTTATCCTCCTTCCTACAACCTCACCTTCTTTTCATCTCAGAACGTAATGCTGGTGACACTTGTTACAGATGGCAAGGGAAGACAGCCGGGATTCATGGCTCGATTCGTGCAGGTCCCACAGACTACACGTAAGATACTTAAATAGGCCTCTATGCCACGGATACAGGGAGATCTTAAATTACTCCTCTCTGTGCGACTGATACATGGAAATCTAACTGATTGATAGATGCAAAACTATATCTTTCTCTATCTATCTAGATATATATTTCTCTATCTATACAAAAAATAGTTTTTCTCTCTCCTCCTGAGTGGTATGTTTATTCCTCATTCTCGGGTCCTCTATCAGAGGCCTGGGAATTTGAGGGTTCTGCGCAGTATCTTAGCTGTTCCTAGAACTGCACTCTTTTGGACAGCGATCTCGGATGTCCCACCTGGAATCTGTTGAAGCCACTCCTCCAACTACCCTTTGTGGTATCTCCTATCTGGACTTAGGCAGGTCCAATCCATATTCTGTGCAGATGTTTCGGTACACAATTCCCGCAACTTGGTTGTGTCTCTCCGTGTGAGCTGTTCCTGCTAACATCTTGCATCCGGCTACTAAGTGCTGTCTTTCAGTCCTGCCTTTTCCAACCACTGGTAGGATTTTGTCATGTGAGCCACATCCACTATCTGCCGGTGGTACACCCCATGGAGAGGTTTGTCTTGCCAAGGAACCTCCTCTTTTTCTGCATCCTCTGTTGACGTCTCAGGCATTCCCTTAGCAGTTTATCTTTGGGAGCTATCTTCGTGATGTACTTGTGGATGCTCTGTGTTTCATCCAGGACTGTGGCATTGACACCATCTATCTATCATTCTGTCTGTCTCTGTCTGTCTGTCTCTGTCTCTGTCTGTCTATCTATCCTTAACAAATCCTTCCTCCCAGCTACCGCAGTTTGTTTTATAAATATGTCCTTGTTTGTTTTGCAGTGTGTGGGGGTATTATTCGTAATTCTGAAGGAGTAATTACTAGCCCCTTCTACCCAGCTCATTACCAGGCGAACAGAGAGTGTATCTGGGATATCCAGGTAGGTAGCTCTATTTCCAGGGATGTATATAATATGTACCATGTCGGTACATATTAATATCGCTATTTTCTGCGCAGGGCTGCTGAGATGCTTTAAACATTATCAGGTTTTCTGTCCATATTGTAAGGAATATACAAATAGTCAATTATTTCTTGTGTTATCGTTTGTATCTCCTTGTGTATCAAAGCAACATATTTAACAACAAAACATTTAATTTAAAATTACATTTTGAATACAAATGTCCAAACCGGCTAGATATATTTACAGAATTTAGTGACCCCTTAATGCTTTCCCCCCCATTCCCTCTGTTCCCTCCTATTCGTTTTGTTGGCGCAGTCATATCGCGTGTGAGTCTGTTGCACTCTGTGTAACTCTTCGCATTTTCCATAGGTTCCTGGAGATAAATATGTGAAAATCCGCTTTAACCTGTTCTACTTGTTGGAGACCGGAGCATCAGATAATTCCTGCACTAAAGATTTTGTGGAAATCAATAATCAGAAGTGAGTTCAGTTTGGCAACCAATGTCTGCCTGTATCTACACCCTATGAAGTCTCTATAAAGTAACGTAAATCAATATCTCTGCAGGTGTTGAAGCTCTACACCAAACCATTTGCATTAGGACCACATCCAACTTAAACCAAGCTTCACAGAGTGAAACCAAATGTGAAAACTAGAAATTAAAAACGATTGGATAATTTAGTTCTAAATCCATGATTTGCTCGATCTGCTCCTCTCCTATAAATATGAGCTTTGAATTTGAGTGGCACTCTGGATATTTGCATATTGCTGCATGGAATTGTGGGAATATTGCAGATATAAAATATCCCTTGAACTACTTTTGTGTTTAATCTTTTAATCTAGAATTATTAAAAATGCAAATATTAAATACCCTCAGAGAATTCTAAAGAAGCAAGTTTTACTACCCACACCTGTGTTATGGCTCATAGTCACTAAATACCAGCTCAGGTATTAAATATTTTGTGTAAAATATGCAGATTTTTCTGAATTCACATAGGTCTGCTGTAGGCTTTGGGTTCGGACATTTAAAGACTGGTGCACATTGTATTCTATAGGCAAAGGGTGTTTTCAGGTTTTATTCTGAATTGCAATAATGTTTGACGCTTTGACCATCGCTGTCCTTTCTCAGGTACTGCGGGGAGAAAAAGCCATTTGTTGTTTCAAGCAACAGCAATAAAATGACGGTTCGATTCCGTTCGGACCAGTCTATAACGGACACCGGATTTACTGCGGATTATCTTTCCTACGATTCTCAAAACCGTGAGTATTCCAAAGTACATTGTGTGATGGGAGCGGCTTAAAGTGTGCTGGGTATGCGCAGGTGGTTCTATATCAGAGCCGGCACATTTCATTTAAAAGTCGTGCTTCCTGCGATGCCCAAAAAGTCAGAGATATGGCAGTCTTCGTTTTACTATAGTACGGGTCTCTGAATTTAGGAGAAAGTAGGGAATAAGGATTGCAGAAACAGATGTAACAAGGAAAGGTTAATGCTGTGCAATGATTGGCAGACACACCGAGCAACCAATCAGAAGACTGATAGAAGTCAAGCCATGTACACTGACTAATCAGATGAGAAAATAATCGGGCTTTGCAATCCTTTAAAAATAACCTTTAAAACGTTAGAAAAAGCCAAAAGTTAAACCCTTTAGAAATATATAAAAAAAAAAATGAAAAAGATCTATATTTAACAGTTGTACATAGTACAATCTCTGGGTCTGTTACTCCATGTACTGCATCTCCGACACCAGCTCACGCATTTTAAGGGATGACAGTTGTGCGGAGATCTCGCAGGTGATGATAAACATTTTAAACTTGGATCGAAAAAAAACCTGCTGAATCAGAGACACATTTTACATAAAGAACAAAGATGCAGTCATATTAAAATGCTGCTCTGACCCTCCTAGGATGGTCCTTTCTCTGACTCTTTGGAGGTGTTGACACAGTGTAATATATTCCTTTTGCTTGTGTCTTTTTTTTATATAATAAAAACTGCTGTTTATTTCTGCCACAGTTTGAAAGCAGACACCGTTTTCAATGTGTTACAGGGAATCGTGGGAAAATGGTGTCATTTCTTGAAAGTCTAATCTCAAATGTTGTGTAGTTTGACTGTTCCTGTATGGGGAAGGACTATAACCACTTTTTAATTTATGAAATGCAGCTTGTCCGGGCAAGTTCACGTGTAAAGACCGCAGGTGCATTAACGAGGCGCAGCAATGTGACGGCTGGAACGACTGCAGCGATTTCAGCGATGAACTTAATTGCAGTAAGTTTGAAATGCAAGGTATATTTGAGAGCTATGTTAAAGGGACTCTATAGTCACCATATAAAAGCAAGAAAGACAGGTCCCCCAGCCTTCCTTCTTGCTTTTATATGAACTTTCATTCATTAAAAAAAAAAAATCGGTGTTTTTATATTAAAAACTTACCTCCGTTCCAGCGCCGAGCTCCCCGCTAGGCCGCGCCCCCTTTTTCGTCAAAATGACGAAATCGCGGGGCCCAATGGGACGGCTTCGCGCTGGACCAATCGCGTTCTTCATAGAGCGGCATTGAATGCCGCCCTATGAAGAACCTGAGCGCTTTACCGCGCATGTGCGCGGAATGCGCGTTCGCGAGCTGAGCTGTCTGACTGACAGCTCAGCTCGCTTTCTAAAATTATCAATAATAATTTAGGGCCCCCACCCGCCCTGTGCGGCGGGTGGGGGCCCTAAAATTATCAATGAGGGGGGGGGACCTACTGTCCCCCCCCCGGCCCCCACCCCTGTGCGGCGGGTGGGGGCCCTAAAATTATCAATGAGGGGGGGACCTACTGTCCCCCCCCGGCCCCCACCCCTGAGCGGCGGGTGGGGGCCCTACAATTATCAATGAGGGGGGGGACCTACTGCCCCCCCCCCCCCGGCCCCCACCCCTGAGCGGCGGGTGGGGGCCCTAAAATGATCAGTAAGGGGGGGGGACCTACTGTCCCCCCCCCGGCCCCCACCCCTGTGCGGCGGGTGGGGGCCCTAAAATGATCAATAAGGGGGGGGGGACCTACTGTCCCCCCCCCGGCCCCCACCCCTGTGCGGCGGGTGGGGGCCCTAAAATTATCAATAAGGGGGGGGGACCTACTGTCCCCCCCCCGGCCCCCACCCCTGAGCGGCGGGTGGGGGCCCTAAAATTATCAATAAGGGGGGGGGACCTACTGTCCCCCCCCCGGCCCCCACCCCTGAGCGGCGGGTGGGGGCCCTAAAATTATCAATAAGGGGGGGGGACCTACTGTCCCCCCCCCCGGCCCCCACCCCTGAGCGGCGGGTGGGGGCCCTAAAATTATCAATAAGGGGGGGGACCTATTGTCCCCCCCCGGCCCCCACCCCTGAGCGGTGGGTGGGGGCCCTAAATACAAAGGGGGGGGGACCCTAGTTAACCCTCCCCCCCCAAAAAAAAATATCTCCCTACCTACCCCCCTCACCCTAAAAATAATGAGGGGGGACCATTAACTAAAAACCTGTAAAAAAATGAGATAAAATCAACTTACCATTCGATGTTTTCTTTCTTCTAAAATCTTCTTTCTTCAGCCCCAAAAAAGGCCAAATAAAAATCCATAATAACCGACGCAATTAAAAAAAAAAAAAAAAAAACCGAGCGCAAAAAAAAATAATCCATCTTCACCCATGGAGGGCTCCGCGCAGACTGAGCTCCGCAGGGCGGGGGAAGGCTTATAAAGCCTTGCCCCGCCCTGCAATTAGGCTAAGAACACTCTGATTGGTGGGTTTAAGCCAATCAGAGTGCTCTTTGTCATTTTACAAGCGTGGGAAAGTTCTTTGGAATTTTCCCACGCTTGTAAAATGACACAGAGCACTGTGATTGGATGGATTTCAAGCCATCCAATCACAGTGCTCTGTGTCATTTTACAAGCGTGGGAAAATTCCAAAGAACTTTCCCACGCTTGTAAAATGACAAAGAGCACTGTGATTGGATGGCTTGAAATCCATCCAATGACAAAGAGCACTGTGATTGGATGGCTTGAAATCCATCCAATCACAGTGCTCTTTGTCATTTTACAAGCGTGGGAAAGTTCTTTGGAATTTTCCCACGCTTGTAAAATGACACAGAGCAATGTGATTGGATGGCTTGAAATCCATCCAATCACATTGCTCTGTGTCATTTTACAAGCGTGGGAAAATTCCAAAGAACTTTCCCACGCTTGTAAAATGACAAAGAGCACTCTGATTGGCTTAAACCCACCAATCAGTGTTCTTAGCCTAATTGCAGGGCGGGGCAAGGCTTTATAAGCCTTCCCCCGCCCTGCGGAGCTCAGTCTGCGCGGAGCCCTCCATGGGTGAAGATGGATTATTTTTTTTGCGCTCGGGTTTTTTTTTTTTTTTTTTTATTGCGTCGGTTATTATGGATTTTTATTTGGCCTTTTTTGGGGCTGAAGAAAGAAGATTTTAGAAGAAAGAAAACATCGAATGGTAAGTTGTTTTTATCTTATTTTTTTTTTCTTTACAGGTTTTTAGTTAAAGGGTCCCCCCTCATTATTTTTAGGGTGAGGGGGTAGGTAGGGAGATAAGTTTTTTTTTTTTTTGGGGGGGGGGGGGGAGAGGGTTAACTAGGGTCCCCACCCCCTTTGTATTTAGGGCCCCCACCCACCGCTCAGGGGTGGGGGCCGGGGGGGGACAATAGGTCCCCCCCTATTGATAATTTTAGGGCCCCCACCCACCGCTCAGGGGTGGGGGCCGGGGGGGGGCAGTAGGTCCCCCCCCCTTATTGTGAATTTTAGGGCCCCCACCCGCCGCACAGGGGTGGGGGCCGGGGGGGGACAGTAGGTCCCCCCCCTATTGTGAATTTTAGGGCCCCCACCCACCGCTCAGGGGTGGGGGCCGGGGGGGGGGGCAGTAGGTCCCCCCCCTTATTGTGAATTTTAGGGCCCCCACCCACCGCTCAGGGGTGGGGGCCGGGGGGGGGGCAGTAGGCCCCCCCCCCTATTGTGAATTTTAGGGCCCCCACCCGCCGCACAGGGGTGGGGGCCGGGGGGGGGCAGTATGTCCCCCCCTTATTTTTTATTTTAAGGCCCCCACCCACCGCACAGGGGTGGGGGCCGGGGGGGGACAATAGGTCCCCCCTTATTGATAATTTTAGTGCCCCCACCCGCCGCACAGGGGTGGGGGCCGGGGGGGCAGTATGTGCCACCCTTATTTTTAGGGCCCCCACTCACCGCTCAGGGGTGGGGGCCGGGGGGGGGGGGGAGGAGAGTAGGTCCGTCCCCCCCCTCCCTTCAACCACTATTGTGGCCAGACAGCATCCCTGTGGGTTCGGGCTTCAGCTGTCAGCTGAAGCCACGCCCACAGCAGTGCTGACAGGCTGTCAGCACACAAAGCGCGTTCACAGTGCTTTGTGTGCTGATAGCCCGTCTGATGCATTCACCCAGAATGCATCGGACGAGAGGCCTTTTTAGGGCCTCTGAACTCGGAAGTCCCTCTGGTGGCCGTCTGATTGACTGCAACAAGAGGTGTTCCAAGCTTCCAATGTAAACACTGCATTTTCTCAGAAAATACAGTGCTTACAAGAAAAAGGCTCCGGGTAGCTGTAGCACTCACCTAAACAACCTCATTAAGCTGAAGTTGTTCAGGTGACTATAGTGTCCCTTTAATGCAAGAAATAAGAGGGCGCTAGTGTGTAGGGAAAAACAACTTTTGTATTTTAGCCTCAAAAAAGGTCTGGCACTCCAATCCAGTCTCCATATTTACATGACCTTTATATTTCACACCACCTGCCCGGTGTCTAGTTGAGTTTTGGATGGTCTGTGGATTCCAGTAACGCGCTTTAAAAATGCTATTTTTTTTTTTTTTTTTTTTTTTTATTTATTTACATTTTTTCCTTTTTCAGCTTGTTCTGAAACTCAATTCCGGTGTAAGAACAGCCAAATCTGCAAACCAAAATATTTCTTGTGTGATGGCGTGGACGATTGTGGGGACCGCAGCGATGAAAAGGATTGTGGTAATTTCTATTGTCATTTTTATAACCTTAACATATTCTGCTGTGTGACACAATGTTACAGCGGGATGCCTATCTGTACTTACCTGGATCTTCTCTATCAGGGGTAGGCACACCAGGTATGGTGGACTAAACCTCCCAAAAAGCGGCAAAGTATCAGGGGAGATTGTAATAAATATGCATTCTACAGAAGGTTGCCAATCCCCTGGTTTATATTCTGCAGTATATACCGTATATACTCGAGTATAAGCCGAGTTTTTCAGCACATTTTTTGTGCTGAAAAACCCCAACTCGGCTTATACTCGAGTCATAGTCTGTATTGTGGCAATTTGCATTGCCATAATACAGACTGGGGGAGAGGGGTGCTGGCAGAGCTGTACTTACCTCTCCTGCAGCTCCTGTCAGCTCCCTCCTTCTCCGCGCCGTCCGTTCAGCACCTCGGTCAGCTCCCAGTGTAAGTCTCGCGAGAGCCGCGGCTCTCGCGAGACTTACACTGGGAGCTGACAGAGGGAGCTGCACAGACCGCGCGGAGGAGGAGGGAGCTGACAGGAGCTGCAGAACAGGTAAGTAACGCTCTGCCAGCCCCCCTCTCCCCCCCACTGAACTACCAATGACACTGGACCACCAGGGAAGGAGCCCCCCTCCCTGCTATGTATCAAGCAGGGAGGGGGGACGAAAAAAATATATAATAAAAAAAAAAATAATAATAATTAAATAATAATACAAAAAAAATTAATATAAAAAAAATTAAAAAAAAATAATTAAATAATACAAAAAATAAATAATAATATAAAAAAAATAATAATAATTAATAATATATTAAATGCCCACCCCCACCAACACATACACAAACACACACTGCATCACACACACTGCATCACACACACTGCATCACACACACTGCATCACACACACTGCATCACACACACTGCATCACACACACTGCATCACACACACTGCATCACACACACTGCATCACACACACTGCATCACACACACTGCATCACTCACACTTCATTCATATACACACACTGCACTCACAGACACTGCACTCACAGACACTGCACCCACAGACACTGCACCCACAGACACTGCACCCACAGACACTGCACCCACAGACACTGCACCCACAGACACTGCACCCACAGACACTGCACCCACAGACACTGCACTCATACACACACACACTGCATTCATTATATACACACACTGGAAATAAATATTCAATTAATATATACGCACACACACTGCACTCATACACATACACACACACACTGCACTCATACACATACACACACACTGCACTCATACACATACACACACACACTGCACTCATACACATACACACACGCTGCACTCATACACATACACACACGCTGCACTCATACACGCACTGCACTCATACGCACACACTGCATTCATTATATACACACACTGTAAATAAATATTCAATTAATATAATTTTTTTAGGATCTAATTTTATTTAGAAATTTACCAGTAGCTGCTGCATTTCCCACCCTAGTCTTATACTCGAGTCAATAAGTTTTCCCAGTTTTTTGGGGTAAAATTAGGGGCCTCGGCTTATATTCGGGTCGGCTTATACTCGAGTATATACGGTAATAATATTCTGATCATAACAGAAAGGGTTGTTAACTTGGAGCAAGGCAGTTTATATTTTAATTATTCTATTAAGGAGGTCTATTACACACATTTTATGGATTCTTTTTTTTTTTATTAAATGTCTCTGTATGTAGACATTCTGCTAGTGAATTTATAGGAAGTGTCTGTGCCTTGTGTCACAGATATAACTTCCTGCGTCTGCCAATGATGACTGTTCCGGTGCTTTATATGTGCATTATAGAATCCGGTCTGGCTGACCCATTAAGCTATGCACACTTACTCTGTAGTTATAATCTTAATATCAGTAATCCATCTGTATAACTCAAATAAATAAGAAATGTTACAATTGAAGACGCTGCGAAATCCCTTAGCTGTCTGGATGTGCAATGCTGAACGCGCTCTCGCTATAGAGTGAGCGCGTCCAATGCATTGCTGCTTCGACAGATCTTATTCCATATCTGGGTAATGCATCCTTTTATCATGCAACAGAGGTGTAAAAAAAAGCTAAATTCCTGTGCATCTCAATATGGCTCTATTTCCTGAATACGCAGGAAATGTGGTTGTCATTTTCCTCCCAAACTTCTATTTCTGCCATATTAAGGCCACACAGAAGATTCTGATCGATTTTAAGATTAAATCATATGAGGTTAGCATATGAGATATTTGTGTTTTTAAAGCATCCAGAGTCTCACTGGCCTCTTTGACAATTTTGTTTCAGGATGTCCTGATAATAACTTTCAATGCACGAACAAAAAGTGTATCCCCGAGGCACAGAAATGTGACAAAACCGATAGCTGCGGAGACGGCTCGGATGAGGTTGGCTGTCCAGAGGGTGAGTGTTTATACTTCCAGGCTCCAACGCCTTTTTTATTTTATTTTATTCTATTAATGCTTAATTGTACGAACATGGGACTTGGATGGAAAATTGTGTGTGTGTGTGGACCTGCACTACAGAGAATGTACCTATCACGTCAGCAGCGTGTAGAGACCTCATGGTACCTTTGCAGCAGTGTTACGAAGCATACTTTAAAAAGTCACCTTTACAGTAGTAATAGTAAATCTTAGCGGCACAGCTACATCTGTTAAGTTGGTGATCATGTGCTGAGATGTTTATCTGGGTAATATAGGTCGAGTCTGTCATTTCGTTACATTAGTGATGTCGCATAGTTTATAGTTCTGTGCATCTCTATTTACAATGAACTAATTGTACGTACTTAAAGCATAATTTAAGTTTCTAATATCAAATAAAATGCTGAATTATAATACTAATATATACATTTAAATGATAAGGGTATGTGTAATCATTCAGTAAACGTTTCCACATTTTCTCACTTTTTGTCGAATTGGTTTCAGTTCCTGCCAACACCTGCACCAAGCTTACCTATAAATGCAAGAACAATCAGTGCATCACAAAGACCAACCCAGACTGCGATGGCGTAAAGGACTGCCAAGATGGCTCCGATGAGGACACAAATATGTGCAGTAAGTTGTGCCATTCTCTGGTCATTTCATTTGACCTCTCCCATTTTTCAAACTTTATTTTATTTTTTGTTCACACTGAACCCCTTACTTGACTTGTGCTCAGCAAAATGTCCGGTTCTTTTCAGTTAATTCATTTCTGATTTCCAAAACGTTTTGTGAACAGTAGAATTTCTATTTAACGATTCAGTTACAAATTTGGATTTGGTTGGAAACTTCACTAAGCAATAAAATTGAGGAAAAAGTTGCTTTAGAGACTCTTAAAACAACAACAAACAAACCAAAAAGAACCACTCAAACTGAATGTTAGTGGTTCAGAATTGGTGTTAAGTGGCAGTGGATACTAGCAGTGTGCACCACAAACTGAAATCAAAATTCTGAATCCACCAGAACCGCTCAGCTTATTGGGTTGGGTGAAGTTTAGTTCGGAATTAGAGAAGCCGAATCTCCAAATCTACCCATTACTGCTCTGGAGCACTCTGATGTTACAGTGATTTTTAGGTTTATATTCCTTTCTATATAGCAATAATTTAAATACTGGTTTGGGCTTTTTATCATCTCACATTAAGACACCGCATTTGAGCATTGTGTAGAGTTCGTTGATCTTATCTAATTATTTTCTCCAAAACGTTTAAACTTTTCTGTTTTAAACATTTATAAAAACAGTTCTTTTAATTAAAAAAATTAAAAAATAATAAATAAATATATATATTTTTTTTCCTCTCCTGATTAAAAACATGCAGAATGCTGAGTATCAGTTTCTAAGACACAGAGATGTAACTAAGCAATATTGGAAAACATTAAAGAAAAAGATTAGTGGACTTGCCACACAAAACCATTGCATTATGTTTAACCTCAGATAATTAACGGTCTTGGTTTTCCTCTCTCCTTCAGACTGTGGCAAGCGCCCATATTCCCGCAAAACCAGGATTGTGGGTGGGGTGAATGCAGATGTTGGCGAGTTCCCTTGGCAAGTCAGTCTACACGCCCGAAATGAGGGACACGCGTGTGGGGCCTCGCTGGTTTCCCCCACACTTTTATTATCTGCTGCTCACTGCTTTCAGGACATACAAGGAATACGGTATGCAGCCATTTCTAATGGTCATTCCCAATAATGTGTACCCACCGGTAGCAGCAGTGTTATATCCTAACCCTTTATATACACGTAGTTTTTTATCATTTATATAACTTGCAAATCAAATAAATTATTATTGGTCTCTGATCTTTATGACATCTGAGCTTTTCCCGGTCATTAAATGTCCTATTTAAGCATACAGATGCAAAAGAATGTCCTAAAACACAGAAAAACGGTATTCAATATATTTGTCTTTTGTTGCAGATAATTTGGTAGTGAAGGGGTTAAGAACATTTATATAGAAATAGTTTAATAAAACCTGGGTAATTGCTTAGTGGTGTAGTCAACACAGCATGGAGAATTCGTTGGTAAGTGTCTTTTAGAGGGTGCAAAATCACAGAACATGTTTTAATGTCCACAGGAATTGCTTTAAATAAGAGTTTAGTTATGTGAATACCCTTTGTTTATATCTACAGGTACTCTGACCCCTCCTTGTGGACGGCTTACCTGGGACTCCACAACCAGGCCCAGCGCACCAGCCAAGATATTGTGCAGCGCTCAATAAAACGCATTGTGACACATAAAAGTTTTAGTGACTATACCTACGATAATGACATCGCCGTGTTGGAATTAAGTAGCCCAGTGACCTACACGGACTTTATCCAACCGATCTGCATCCCAGACAGCACACGTACTTTTCCTGTTGGCAAAAGTTTGTGGGTGACAGGATGGGGAGCGCTAATTGAAGGGGGTAAGGAGGCGTTTTGCATGTTTTGTCTCTCTCTCTGTGTCCATCCGTTAACCCAACACATCCAAATAGACAGCATATCCTTTACTGCTATGTGGAAGGTGCCTGATCAGAATGTGTAATCCCTCAAATCTTAATCTTATAAAATCAGTAGATCCAGTCATATTCTGCTGTTACGTTAACAGTCCAGAAATGCAGAGATAAAATATTGATGTCAACGAAGAAAATAGAATTAAGTAACGCTCCAACCATTAAAGATCAACTCCCAGCATCCTCATGCAATCACTGGCTGAGGTTTAAGGCACCTGGTTATTGGGGGAGGAGGGGTCACTAAAACCACTACTAAATGGACATCGGCAGGTTTAAAGACCGAAGTATCAGTGGTGAAAGGATGAGGATAATGAGGGGACCGGGGTATTGGCATTTAAGGTAAAAGCCATGAATTGCAGAAATGAAGAAGAGTACACTGTATTCATCATGGTTTGTTTCCTTTTTAGGAACTGGCGCATCTGTCTTACAGAAAGCGGACATCCGTATCATTAACTATAATGAATGTAACCAGCTCCTTGAAAACCAGTTGACGGAACGTATGATCTGCGCTGGTTTTGTCTCTGGAGGAATCGACGCTTGTCAGGTAGTTTGATACTTTAACTAGGGGGGTCCTTTTCGTCCTAGCCCTTCCTGTGTGCCATGGTACAGCTTTCTGCTGGAGGACAAAAAAATTAAACCAAATATTAATCTTAAATGGCCTAATTCATTCTTTGTAAAAATAGACCGTAAAAAAAAAAGCAAAACAAACTTTCAAACTATATATGTAATAACTATGCAGTCTATTTTACAAATATATCCATTAGTAGATTGTATCATACACCATGCTGTCTGTTTGCCCATGGTCCTGGCATTCCTTATGCTGACAGCCTGCCTTAGAGTCCACAGAACACTCGGGTGCTTTAACACGTTTCCCCTTCCTTCTGCCCTCCCACTCCCCCACCCTCCCCCCCTTCCCTCCAGGGTACCTACCTCAAGGGTGTAGCCTAGTGTCACTTTGAAAAAGTGGTAGGTGGCACAACTTTATTTTGTAAAGTTGTTTTTTTTTTGTAAGTTTTTACATTTATACACAACACATTGTAACTATGTCTTTCCTTACATTTTATAGGGTGACTCGGGTGGACCCCTGTCCAGTTTGGAAAGTAATAATAAAATGTACTTGGCTGGTGTCGTAAGCTGGGGTGATGGCTGCGCCCGTAGGAATAAACCCGGCGCCTATACAAATGTAACTGCTATGAGAGACTGGATCAAAATAAACACTGGCCTGTAGTGGCTCTTTAACCAAACTATGAAGGATTTAAGGCTTCTGGATTTTTATACATATTTTTTTAAATCATTTTTGGAATTTTAAAAAAAAAAAAAATTTTTTTTAGGGATATTGACGTATAGCCCATCTGTGATTTCGAGATTATAAAAGACACGCTCCTCGTGACTGCACTGGCGATCGGTAGAAACTATTGAGCCTATTTTTGTTCTGCCTGATCTTGCTGGCTCCTCGGACCTATAACGATATCAAGTGAGTTGAGGACTTTAATATTGGACTTCTCATTGCCAATATACTCACCAGAAAGGCCAGGAGATAACAAGCAGCTATCTGAAAAACCAGCGGATTTCTCTTGAATCTTCTGTACGTGAAATACGGGTGAGATGGCTTTTGTGCAATAGACCAATGTTCTCATTGTCCTTCGTCAAATGCGTACGCTCCTCAGGTGGACCAGATGTCTGAGTAGCACTTAAGGTCTTAAGACTCTGCCTTCTGAACCTGAACAAGCTTTCTCCTGTCTTTCTACCATTTTGAAACTGGCTTGGCCAAAAGAAAGTCTGTGTAAGAGGACAATCTGTATGTGGAACATTTTTCTCTTAGTCTAAAACATATCTGACTTTTTTTTTTATATGTTTGCTGTATCATGTCTGTGTGATCGGTGAAAATGTTGCTGTTGATAATTGTGTGATATTTTTAGTTTTTTGTCTTTTTAGGGTTTTAAACACTCCATTCCGAATTGCTGAACTATATATAAAAAAAAAATGGTGGAAATTTTCTTACAAAAAAGTTTGATTCTCAAGTTCTCTCTCTATAAGGCATTTTATTATTTTTTAAAGCACTGACATTCAGTATATGTGGACAAAGTTGTTAATCCTATAATATTTGTGGTTCATAAATAAAATGTTAAATCAGTTTGTCGTCTTACCACATTGCAAACCGATGGGCTACAGAAAAGAAATTCTGCTAAACTAATAATTATGGCTAGCAAATATTTTATTTCCCTCCCTCCCCCCCATTTTATAAATTAACCAATGTATGCAATTCAAGAATTTGTATTTCTTAGAACAAAGATTAATTATAGTAAAGTTAACTTAAAGGGAAATTGTATCACTTTAAATATTGATAAAGCGATTTATGAAAACTACGAATTTCATTTATATTCTTAAAAAATATTCCCATTCATTTTCAACCTTTCCAGCTGACTTTCGATAGAATATTTATCATCGTTTATATGGCGCCAGCATATTCCTCAGCGCTTTACAATTCTAGAATGTTATATTCTGTATTTAAATTACTTGTATATCAGATACAAGAGTAGAAGCCCCTGCTCCAACAAGCTAAATTCTATGCATATTTGAATTTCCAATTTTTTTGTCCCTTCCAGCTGACTTAGAATATGTGAAATTTTCATTTTTCAGTTCCTCGCAGGTAAATTTCTGTAAAATAAACGTCCAGCGCAAATGATACAATAGGGAACGTTTATAAACCCGTAGATGGAAAGGATGAGACCATTTTTTCCAAAGCTAAACATGCGTGTATAAATTTTATATTGAAAGGGACGTCCATTATGATTTACTTTACAGCCAAGTCTTTCCAGGTTTTAGCACCAACGCAACAGAGTTGGGTCGATAGAACCAGATTCACGCAGTGAATGTTACTCATCCCTACAGAAGATGGGTACAGCATCACACAAATATGGCACCTCCTGACTGTGGGACACAGAACGTTAATAGCCTGTGTGTAAATATTGCCCTATTATCCTTTAACTTTTAAATGTATAATGGGATTCTGAATTATTGATTTTCCTCTGCAAAATATAATTTATTTGTGCCCCAAATTGTCAAATTTACTTTTGTGAATATCTGTTTATTTCAACAAGAGATCCTCTTGTCATTTAAAAAAAAAAAAACATTTTTCGTATTGAATACAACCTTTAACAGAGAAGTACAAGACACGCAGGTATGTATCAGTTAAATGTGAAACTGTGTAACTTGCAGGTTCCGTGAACATCTAAACATGTGAGACACGCAGGTCTAAATTTTTATGGAGTTGGTTACCAGCATGTTATTTACTTGACAGAGAAATATCACAATTACTGTATGACGTCAGAAGTACAGCATTTCAGTAACAATGCTTGTGCTAGGTTGTTGCCCTGGTGATCAGTCGGATGGCTGTCTGTGTGGTATCAGCATGTGTCTGTCTCTCTACGTGAGGGAGGGGCACTGTCTTACTCACCAGTGGCAACTACAAAGAAGCATGGTATTAAATAGGTCCGAGGAGGTGACAAGTCAAGTTAAATAACAGGGAAAAGGAGGGGGGAGGGGGAGGGGGTTTAAAGGTGCTTAGTATTTTCAGGTATAAAAAGGGGGCTGCATTGTGTTCCTGTGTGTTCCGTCTCTCACCTCTCTATATCCCCCTCCCATTACTTCCGCGAGTTCTTCACTTAGTCAAGTTTTTTTTTCTTTCTCTGTTAGTTGTGTAGTGTCCAGTCTATCTTTCTTTCACTACAGGTGGTGTCGTAAGCCCCTCTGGTGACATTCAGAATTTGTATCAGTGAGTTTTTGTATGGGATTGTGGAGATTTTGTGCCACCGTGTGGTAGTAAGTGTTTCACCTAAGGCCTCCTCCCATTTCCACATAAAGTGTGGTGGTGGTGGTCTCTGAAGTGTAAGGATTATATTATATATAGTTGATATCCCATGATCCAGGGGGGTCAGTGTCTGTACAGATCGCCTCCATTGTGCTAAGGTCCCTGGTCAGAAGAGGTCTCTGTGGAACAGAGGTGATGAATTCTGTCAGCTGTTAATAACTGAAGCATTGCATGAAGTTAGGGGTGTCTACATTAAGCATCTTAGCCAAGGATTTGATCTCTTCTACTGTGAACAGGTGTCGCGCCTGAGGAATGTCTTGGTACAACCAAATTGTCAATTTTATCAATCTCCTAGGAACAATCGCTCTGTCATTATATCCGAAATATAAGTCGAGCCAATGTGCCTCATATTGACCATATTTTTAATAAAGATATTGTACCCAATGTTCTTGATGGCAATATTCATTTCAGTATGCCCGATATTAAAGCATGAACGTGGATGCACAGCAGCCATCTTATTTTTCTAATAGAGCACCTTGTGATATATCAATCAACGTTTTACATACATTATCAGCATTGCTAATTCTAATGTAGTAATGACCAAAGCTACCTTAGATGTTGTCTGCTGTATAAGTAAAATGGCTGCTCTAAATAATGATAGTTTATATGTTTTTTTTTTAATATTTAAATTATTTTATTAGAAATAATTCCACATTATACAACTGGTTCGTAGTATGATAACTGGTATGTTTACAACATATATCTTGTAATGGTTCTTATTTTAGCATAGCAAATACAATATTAGTAAGTTTTGTACGTATCAGCCTCTGTGAGGGGGCTGCGGTCGATGCTTGCTGTCGGGGGCTTGTATTCACATTGTGGCCTTAGTGTGTCAGTTAGATTGTCATCTTATGTGTCACTAGTGTGTTTGTGTGTCCTAGTCTTGTCTGTTAGTGCTGTTAGGGATTAGGTGCTCGGCACGGTGTTGCCGTCGTCTAAGTGTGTGCAGGATCTATCTGTCCAGGTCGTCTCTGTCACGGATGTGGAGTAGTTCGTGTCCCTGTGTCCTTTGGCATACGGGTAGGTCCCGACTCTTTTGAGTTGGTGGTTCCGAGGTCCAGCTTCTGCAAGAAGACTCTTGGATCATCTGCTGGGGTTAGTATGAAAGTCTCGGGTCCCCGTGGTACTATCAGCGATCCGTCGTCTCCCCAACGGTACCGGATCATGGCGTCTCTCAGTTGCCTTGCAGTGGGGGCTAGGTGTCTTTTTGCTGCCAACACTCCAAATGGTAAGTCTCCATATATGGACACCGCTCCGCCTTCATAGGTGACCGTTCCAAGGGTTCTAGACCTAGACATGATGGCGGTTCTCACCGTGGTGTCCCTGGTGGTGGCTATAACATCTCTCGGTGCTTGGGAGGGGGCAGTCGCGGCTTTACGGATCCTGAAGGCCGTTGTTATCAGGTCCTTGGTGTCGTTTCTGGCGAGGAGTGAAGCTACTACCCCCCGTATATATATGGGAGCAGGGCCTCCTCCCCAACACCTTCTGGCACCCCTCTTACCCGTATGTTCCTCCTTCTGTGTCTCGTCTCTAAGGTGGTCACTGATCGTGAGAGGTCCCTGACTTGCTGTGCCAGGTCCTCCACTTGTCTCTGAGTTGTTGTTATTTGCTTTTCACGGGTGCAGTCTTTCTGTTGTACTTCCACGATTTTGTGCCTGAGTTCCCCTATTTCAGTTTGAGCCTCTTTGAGGTCTGCCTTCCAGACTCTGCGTATCTCCTGTATTAGGTCCTTCATGTCTCCCTTGGTGACTGGAGCAGAATCATCCTCAGACTCCACTTCTGAAGTGCGATCTTCCGACTCTGGGGATGTGAGCTGCTCCCTATCTTCTTGGGATGCCTCCGAGTCATCTTCCGCACAGTTTGCTGCGGGCGCCATCTTGGTTTGGGCCGCAGCCGCTGGCCTCTCGAATGATAGCCTGATATCAGGCTGTTTTTGAGTCTCTGGAGGGCGAAAACGTTTGTTCTTGCGCCCCATATTTGTCTCTGGTGGGGGTTCTGGCCTGCTTGGGCTGTTTGGATTCCGAACCGGGAATTGTTGATTGTTTCTGCCTGTTAGGGCCCGGAGCTCCTGAGACTCGCGTCTGCTCTCTCGTGCTGCCGGCCACGCCCCCCCTAGTTTATATGTTTTATATATATATATATATTGTATATGTAAAGTGAGTCTCAGACTGCATTACATTCAGATGTTTGATTCTCTTGTTGTAGAATGATGTTTGTTATCCATATTTTCTAAAGTTGGTTGGCATTGCCGATTTGTGCCTTTTTTTTCTCCTTTTTCCATTTTTTTAGTTTTGTTGAACCTCTATATTATATTAAATCAGTTTGTCTTTTTTTATTGTATTTCTAATCTAAATTGTTACATTGCTAGACGACTTTATCTTATGTGCATCCAAGTGGAAACATTAAAATGTTGACTAAAGTAATGGTAACAAATTCTCCTCTAATGATGGTTAAGAGTTGATCCTTCATTAGAATTTTAGATCTATCAGATGTTGGCCATGTATATACATTCGTCCTGGACCTAGAAATCTTCTGGCTGCTTTCGTTGTCCCACTTTGTTATTGTTATTATTATTTTATTTATATAGCGCCAGCAAATTCTGTAGCGCTGTACAATGGGTGGATTAACACTCGTAGTTGAACCCAGACAAGGGGACGCACAGGAACAGAGGGATTGAGGGCCGGCTCAGTGTGTTTACATGCTAGAGGGCGTGGGGTATAGTGACACAGTAACAGAGGGATTGAGGGTCCTGCTCAGTGAGTTTACATGCTAGAGGGAGTGGGGTATAGTGACACAGTAACAGAGGGATTGTGGGCCCTGCTCAGTGAGTTTGCATGCTAGAGGGAGTGGGGTATAGTGACACAGTAACAGAGGGATTGAGGGCCCTGCTCAGTGAGTTTACATGTTAGAGGGAGTAGGGTATAGTGTCACAGTAACAGAGGGATTGAGGCCCTGCTCAGTGAGTTTACATGTTAGAGGTTGTAGGCTATAGTAACACAAAGGATATACCGTAAGTAGGGGTAATGAAATAGACTGCTAGAAAAGTATTCACTGGAACTTAGTAAGTTATTTTCAACCGTTGCAGGAGAGGAGTCATTGTATTTTTCTAAATAATGATTTTGTGTATTTTTTTTTCTGCCATTGACCTTCGATGAGTTCTTAGAGGAACAAATGCTCGATCTGTGTTTTTTTTTTTTGGGGGGGTAGGAGGGGTAGCATCAGGCATAAATCTATTCAATATATAGACCACATTAAAGAATCTTTTACACTTTTTAGTAACTAGTTGAGTTTTCCATTAAAGGAACGATGTTTGAATGTTTCTCCCTGTAATCACACACACTTACAATGGCCAAGACACCCATTCGTATTGTCCATCTGTGTGACGTACCTTGTCCATCTACTATAAAACCCACCTGTGACCGGTTGGGCGGGGGGTGGAACTTTACGAAACACAGGATTGTTGTCCTACAACGACTGGATGGAAGCTTTGTAACGTGGGATGGCAGCTTTTTCAGGGTTTCAATGATTACTTCTCCATGTTGTAATAGGTTGTTTTTTCCCCTGATAGTTGTAATGAACAATTAAGCACATCATGAAAACCTCCAGCCTCCCATGTTTCCTATGTGTCTACAGATTGCTTAATAACTCACATCTGAACACTGTGTGTATATTGCTTTCTAAATGTCTAAAAGGTCATTTAAAAAAATATATATATATTTTTGTGTGTAAAATGAATAAAAAATAAAAGCTACGTGATTGTGTTGTGTTTTCTGTAAGCCAGGACGGTTCTGTCGTCTTCAGCATTCTTACGCATTTCGCTAACTTGCCGTGGTCCATTCAAATGGAAGTAAAGCGACAGCCGGGCTAAACTGGGGTTGTGTCTTATCCAACCTGAATCACAATGTATCAAAGGTGTGATTCAATATTTGGTTTCTGATTTAAAGTGAAAATATCGGAATATCAAAGGATCTGTAGTAAGCTGCCTCAGATCTGACTTTCCTCAACATTCGGTGCCATTTAATACTTTCTTTCTTTTTTTATTTTCTCTTTCTGTGCGCTTTTTCTTCCTAGATTAAGTACTTGTTATTTTGTCAGATGGCTTCTCCCTCTGTCTCAAGATCTCAGTCCAGAAAACATAGGTGAGCCTCTTTAAAAATTAAGGTGGGGGGGGGGGGAGGGGAAAGGAGTGACGCTTTAGGCCCATCTTATATTTTATATTGGCCTTTCCATTAGCCCAAATAGACTGTAAGGCGATTCTCCCAGGAAATACAAAAGAAAGGTCCAATAGATGTACAAAGTGCGACCAGCTCGTAATATTTTTTTGTATTTTATTTAAAGAAACACACACAAAAAAAAGGTATGTTAGTGTGACAGGATCATGAGCGCCTCCCCACACTCGCATACCCTTTTTTTTTTTTTTTTTGTGCTACTTTCCCTGGTGGTCCAGTGGGCTGGCTCTCTGGTCTGCAGCTCCGCCAGGTGTGAGCTGCACACCACATTCTCGCTCGGTCCAGTAAGTGTTGCCGTGGTAACCCGCAGCAACGTTCTGGCAGCTCGCCAGCCTTCTATTACATTGGTCTGCAGCTCACATCCAGCGTAGCTGCAGACCGGAGGCTCTCTTCTGCAGGACAGACTGCTGGAGGGGTTGCACCGAGGACCCGATGGATCAGTCTGCCCAAAGGCTATTTTAGGTGGCCGCCTAAATCGCCTGATTTAACAGGGGCAAAATTCATCCCCTGTTAAAATGCTGCCTGGGGCCATTGGCCCTGATTAGGATCATCAAAATGTCCCAGAATTGAGACTATTACTGCAGATTCTGATGAAAACTCACACATGATAAAGGACATATTAGAAGAAAAAGAGGAGATAGGTTGTTCTTCCAAATGTCTGGATTCAAGAGCAGTTGATAAACTGATTAAACCTTAAAAGAGATCTCTTAAGATCTCAAAGCAAACATACCCACGTTTCTCGTACACTCTACCATTAAGGAAATCCTCAATGAAGAATGAAGTAAACCAGAGAGAGAAGTTACTCTAAAGAACAAAGCGTTCAAGATATATCCATATGCTGTAGAGTACTGCAAGTCATAGAATACTGTTCCAAACATTCATTAATTCTGCAATAATTTGCAAAAAGAACCTCTGAGGCTTCCTTGGACATTGCCAAAATAGTGCACTTTCTCTGGCATCACGAAGAGCATTATGGCTACACTCTTGGGGAGCAGATTATGCTCCGAAAGCCTCCCGGTGGAGATTTATGCTAATGGGGGGAAAAAGTAATTTCTTCTTCAAGAAAAGCAGAGATTTGGTTAATCAACTTGGAAACACAAAAAAATAGATCATTCCTTTCGAAAAGAGCATATAGGCCAGGACAGAAGTATTCCAGAAGCTCTAATTGGAGAAATTATCAAACTGGCGCATTCAAAACTTCTAGAGAAAGAGGATCCAGACCAAATAAGAATTTCTGAATGTTTGCAGGTCCAGCCCGGAGTTATAGGAGGGAGACGTCATCTTTTCTGTCCTGGCTGAGCCAAAAGCATTACAGATTCCTGGGTCCTATAGATTCTAAAAGAAGGCTATAGGATAAAATTCAACACATTCCCTACTCAGAATTTCTTCGGTCATTTTCAGATCTCAAAAGATGAAAAAGAAAGGGCCATGAAAAGTAGTATTTCACAAGTTCTGGAAAGCCAAGATATAGAAGTCCCTTACAGAGAACACTTACGGTGCCATTAATCAGTTTTTTTTTGGCTCCCAAACCACAGGGAAAATTTGAAGCTCATTTTGGACCTAAAGAACGTGAATTCCAAATTGAAATTAAGAACTTGAAGTCAATTGCTACAATTCTGCCCAATATAAAGATTGGAGAGTGGATGACATCCACCTATCTAAAGGACGCATATTATCAGATCCCTAACCACAAAATCAATGCAGGTTCCTAATATTTTGGATTACAGGGAAGCATTACCAATTCAAGGGTCTCCCATTTGGATTGAGTCTGGCTCCAAGAACATTTTCATTATTGCCCTGGTCCCCTTTCTTTGAATAAAGAACCTTCAAGATCTACCATTATCTAGACGACTTCCTGATTATAGGCTTATCCAATCATACAGTATCTCTTCATACCCAGTTAATTAGATAAACTGAGTGATATATGAAACCAATCCCAGTGTGAGGTGGAGCGCTTTAGACCATTTATAACTTACCCCCCTTGGAACTTTCAGTGACCTGGGGGGGGGGGGGGGGGATAGAAAGCAAATAGTGTAGGATGTTTGAAGAATTGAGTGAAATAGCTTGATAAGGATTCACTCACGTGGTTCTGAGCCTAAAAGGACAGGCTCAGGTCACTTTAGTAGACGTGTATATACGAGGACACAAATCCTTTGGATGTAGATAACTTTGATTTACTCTCTGGAAAAACGACAAATGCCAACTTCTAGTGTAGTAAATTTGAGATACCAATGTATGTAAGTGAATAAATGGAATTGCTCACCTTATCTAGAGCCTAGGACTTGGCTCTAAGTTTACACAGCTTATGTGTCTTTAAGAGGACACATACCCTTCTTTAAATGCAGCAGGAACTCTGATTGTTGAATGTAGGATTCCACAGGTAGGGTTGTAGTTAAAAATAAATTTATTAAATATAAAATTAACAATAAAAACAAATGGTAATATATAATAAAAGTCCAGTCCTGTGTATGGTTCCGAGACGCGTTTCACCTTGACGGCTTTTTCAATCGGTGTCTGCATTCACGTTCCCGGTCTTTTTTTACATGGTGTCTGTACGTTTGATTGGTGGGCAAATTCCCGCCTTTTTGATTGGTGACAGCTGTGCTCTGAGTTTCTTTACTTCCGGTTTCTTCAACCAGAAGTGACGTAGCGCGCGTGTGCCGTTTTCCTTCCAAATGAGTCCACCGGCGCCATTTTACTCAATGGCAAAAGTCTAATATATAGAAATGAAGTTCAATAGAGATGTGGAACAGATAAGTAAGGGCAATAGTAGAAAAGAAAAACGAGTATCATTTTTCAGATTGAAATAGATATACAGTGACATAGTTGCATCAATACAGCAATGTAATGTTATTATTTTAAAATAACTTAATATATTCCCTTAAATGGGTGAATTCATTAGATGTGTATATATGGTAAAGTGCAATAAGTAGTTATATATATATATAAAAAAACAGGTAGAAATCTTTGTGTTTACAGCAGTGACAATAGTGAAACATCTGACAAAATCACTTAGGTATCATAAGAAAGAGGGAGGAAATATAGACAGTCATAATGGACAAACCATTATATAAAAAAAGGGAATATTGAAACAAGGAGAGATCATAACAAATGGCAAAGTTCGAAATCATTATTGAGGCCATTTCCATCTGTCCCCAGCGTTTTGTCAGATATTCCACTCTCCAATTTGATGTTAATTTGTATATACCCATAAATTTTAAATTATTGGGATCTTTATTGTGTTTTTTCAGGAAATGTGATGATAAACTATGCTTTTCAAACCCATTTTTTACATTTCTAATATGTTTTTGTATACGTACATTGAGGGGGCGGATAGTGCGTCCCACATATATACATAATCACATGCCCTTGTGGTTTATTATAACTTTTTTAGAATAGCATGTAATTAGTTCTTTTATTTTAAAAATCTGTTTGGGTTTATTGGATGTTTGAAGGTAGATGTGTCTTTTTTTTTTTATGTATTTCTACATGCTCCACAAGTGCCACAACCAAAAAAGCCTCTTGTTTTGTTCAAAAAATTTTGTTTTCTTTGGCTCTTATATGGTTATGTACTAGAGTCCGATTAAGACTTGGAACCCCTCTATATATTATAATGGGTTTGATAGGGAGAATGGAATTCAATGAATCATTATTTCTTAGGATGGGCCAGTGTTTATTTAGGATCCTTTTTAATTGCTTGCTTTTGCAATTAAAGTCACACACAAAAACTGGTTCATTCCTAGTATCTTTTTTATCCTTATATCGTATAAGGGAGGATCTGTCTTCTGTTTTAACCTTTTCGTATGCTGCGTTAAGCAGTTCATCTTTATATCCTTTTTCTTTAAAATTGTCTATGATAATTTGTGCCTGTTCTTGAAACATAGATTCCTCCATGCAATTACGCTTTATTCTGAGTAATTGTGCTCTTGGGGCATTTAAAAGCCACGGTGAAAAATGGCAGCTGTTGTCCTGTATATAACTATTCACATCTACTGTTTTAAAAAAGGTTTTGGTCTTGAGTGTCTGATTCTCTACATAAATATTTAAATCCAAAAAGTTAACATGTGACTTACTGTAATGTGTGGTTAATTTAATAACCCAGTCGTTCGAATTCAGGTGAGAGAGAAATGTCTGTAGAGATTCCTCATCTCCCTTCCATATAAAAAATAGATCATCAATATACCTGCGATAGGTCACGAGGCTCGACTCCCATCTGCCATCCTCATAGATGTACCTCTGTTCCCAATGGGACATAAAGAGGTTGGCATAACTGGGAGCGAACCTCGTGCCCATCGCATTTCCACATGTCTGGAGGTAGAAATTATTACCAAACCAAAAATAATTGTGTTGAAGTATCCCCTCAATCCCTTCAACTATGAAATTAACCTGGTCAGGATGTAGACCCTGGAATTTACTCAAAAATTCCCTGGTCGCCAAGCAACCCCTATCGTGAGGGATAATGGTGTAGAGGGAGGTTATGTCTGATGTGACTAAATAAAAGTCGTCATCCCACTTGATGTTTTCGAGTATCTGTAAGATACTAATCGTGTCTTTCAGATAGCTCGGGCACTCTCGAACGATCTGTTGTAGATGTGTGTCTATATATTGCGATAATCTCTACATACCCAGACTATCGATTGTCTTCTAGAACATGGGTGGAAGATAAACATTGAAAAGAGCTTTATGGTTCCATCCCAGAAAATTACATTTTTAATACACCATAATAGACACTGTCATGGAGACAATCTCCAGAAAGGATAGAGAGAATTATAAGAAAGATCACAAATCTTCATCTCAAACAATATATTTCAGCAAGGGAGTTTATAAGCATATTGGGCTCACTCATGTCCACCATAGGACTGGTAAAGTGTGCCCAGTGTACCATATACATCCAATTGAGATGGAGTTTTTAAGCCAGTTAAAAAGGAAGAATTGTGATTGGGATCAGAAAAGGTATCTCCTTTCATGCATAATAGACAATCTGACTTGTTGGACCAGAGTAACACCTTTCACTAGGATTCCCATTAGAGGAACCAATATATCAGACTATCACTACAGATGCAAGCCTGCATGGATGGGGGTGCACATCTCGATAAGAGATGGATTCAGGGAATATGCTCTATCAAGGAAAGGGAGCTTAATTGGAATCTCAGAGAGCTCAGAGCAATTTACAAGGCTATGCTTTGGCCCAGAGCAACAATACTCAAGTCCCCATATATTTTCCTCTCCAAGCAGACCATCTAGCAGCTCTTCCATTGAAATTCCATGAAATAAGTCAATGGGACCTG
The DNA here is from genome assembly GCF_036172605.1 of Pelobates fuscus. NCBI lineage: Eukaryota > Metazoa > Chordata > Amphibia > Anura > Pelobatidae > Pelobates > Pelobates fuscus. The sequence goes on from NC_086327.1 coordinate 134,785,184, forward strand.
ATGAAATACACCCAAAGTTATTAAAAGAGCATAGTGGTGTACTAGCAAAACCATTAACAGATTTATTTAACCAATCATTAACAGGAGAAGTCACAGAAGATTGGAAGTTAGCGAATGTTGTGCCCATTCACAGGAAAGGTAGTAGGGAGAAGTTGGCCAACTATAGACCAGTACGCCTTACTTCAGTAGTGGGGAAAGTGATGGAAACCATGTTAAAGGAATAGGATTGTTGAACATCTAAAATCACATGGATTCCAAGATCAGAGACAACATGGGTTTACTTCAGGGAGATCATGCCAAACTAATCTTATTGATTTATTGGACTGGGTAATGTAGCGGAGCTTTAATATTAAATCCCAATATCTCCGCTGGTAGAATAAAGTAATCCAAGAGAAGCGCTGAATGAAGGCAATATCCCAAATCACCCAGTAACCGGATGAAACACAGTTCTGGGAGTCAATTGAGGCTTTATTGAAAAGTCACCAAATGTATACGGTTGTCCCTGCACAGGGTTTCCAGACTGGGACAGCAGGGGTTTTACTCATGTGGACTGTGTGGGAAACTGACCATGCAAGGTCGTTTCCCAGCATCCCCTGCTGTACAGGGACAATAATGACATCATCAAGCACAAATAATTATGTTAACAGTTGGTACAGTGAAATCTGGTATTTTACATTAAAATATATAACTTCAGTAATTTCCAACATATTTCCACGAATGACCCCTCAGATTGCAGGGATCTGAATGAACAATCTCATGAACTGCCGCTCAGATACCTGCAGAAATAGGCGAACGCCACACAGAAAACCATTGTTCGTGAACCAGGTCTAGAAAGGGAAAACTCACGAACAGCTTTAATTCACCGAAAGAGTGAGTTTCCTGAACGCTATGGAAGTCCAGCGGTGTTTGGAAATCAAGTAGCCGATTTGAGTTCCAGGCACTCGACAACCAAACACCACTGAACTCTTAGAGAACAAAGATGTGTTTGGTACACGAACGGCGGCCACACACACAAAACCAATTAACCGCTTGCAACAATGTTGCAACTTGGCTAATGAGAGACACACGACCTCACCGGGGTGGTCTCCCGTTAGGTAGTTTCCCGAGCAGTGTTGCAGATTACTGTTCGGGAAACGGATGCTGTATTCCCATAGACGAACAATAGGGGATACGGCCATTTTAAAGTCCCGAACACAGTTCACAGTAATAAAGTGTTTTACAGTCCCAGGTGGCTAGGTCTGCCACAATGCTCCCCCAGAACCAAGCCGGCATACACAGTCTGATCCCAACGGATCGGCTTGGGGATGTCCGGGGGAGTACTCACAGAGTACTCACAGATCACTTTTCAAGTTTAGTTTGTCTGGATAACCTGTCGGCATTGCCGTTTTGCTTTCCAGGGCAGTAATGAATTGTAAAGTCAAATGGCTGCAGCGCCAAGCTCGAAGCGCAGCAGCCTGGCATTGTTCCCAGCCACACGGTCCAGCCACACCGACGGGTTGTGATCTGTGAGTAAGGAGAAAGGTTGTCCATACAAATAAGGCTGCAACGTTTTGAGGGCCCACACCACGGCCAGGCATTCTTTCTCAATGGCGGTTTAGCTTACTTCTCATGGTAATAACTTCCGGCTTAAGTAAGCTACGGCATGTTCTCCGCCATCTGCTCCAACTTGGCTCAGTACTGCCCCCAATCCAAACATTGAAGCGTCTGTGTGAACAAGAAATCGTTTAGTTGGATCAGGAGCAGCAAGTACAGGTGCATTGGTCAAAGCAGTTTTGAGTTGCTGAAATGCCTGCTCACACTCTGGGGCCCAGATGACCTGTTGAGGAAGATTTTTACGGGTCAAGTTAGTGAGGGGTTTGGCCAGGGCACTAATTGGGTACAAACTTCCAGTAGTACCCTGCGGTACCCAGGAAGGCTAACACTTGGGTTTTTGTCCGGGGGCAGGCCACTTGGCTACAGCCTCTATTTTGGCGGGTTCTGGTTTTTGTTGCTCACTCCCTACCCTGTGACAAAGATATTGTACTTCCCCCATCCCTATGTAACACTTGCTGGGTTTGAGTGTCAACCCTGCCTCTCCAATACGGTCAGGGCCGACCTTAGGCCTTTGTGCGCCCTGTGCGAAAAATCTTCACAGCGTCCCCCCTTCCCGTCCCCCCCTCCCCACTCCTTCCCCCTTCCCACACACAAACACACACAGGCAGTCACACACAGACAGCCACACACAAACACACACACAGACATAGAATGTGACGGCAGATAAGAACCATTCGGCCAATCTAGTCTGCCCAGACAGTCACACACAGTGGCGGCTCTAGACTTGGTGAGGCCTTAGGCGAAACTCATCCATGAGGCCCCCACTAACACCATTATTGGAAAAAAATTGCAGTTAACTTGTGTGTGTATAAGAAGCTGTAGATATTTTGAAGGGAGAGCATGCAGCACTGGATATAGAGAACTAGTCTTTGTATACATCGTTGCATTGTCTACCAGTGTGTGTCTGGCAGTGAGTATCTTTGTACATGTATGTATGTTTCTCTGAGCATGTGTATGTTTGTGTACTGCCTGTGGCCTTTGGCATTAAGTTCATGGCGAAGCTGTGTTTTATGACAGTAAAGGAGTAACTGTGGCAGGGTGAGTGTAAAAGAGCAGGAGGGTGCCAGAGTGCGGAGAGTGGTGCCTGTTTGTTTAGAGGGAGAGATAGAGTGTATGGAGGTAGGTAACAGTGTGTGTGGAGAGAGGTGACAGAGTGTGTGGGGAAAATGACATAGTGTAGGGAGGTGGCATAGTGTGAGGGGGGGACAGAGTAAGAAGGGGGTGACATTAGTGTGAGAGGGTTACATTCGTGTAAGGGGTGTGACAGAGTAAGAGGGAAGAGACAGAGAGGGGTGACAGAGTGAGAGGGGGTGACAGCGTGAGAGGGAGAGTGACAGCATGAGAGGGAGGGTGACAGAGAGAGGGGGGATGACAGAGTAAGAGGGGGCGACAGAGTAAGAGCGGGCAACAGGGTGAGAAGGGGGAGACCTAATGTGTGAGGGGGGAGACCTAGAGGGAGGGGAAAACCTTGTGTGAGGGGTGGAGACCTAGTGTGAGGGGGGGGAGACTTAGTGTGAGAGGGGGGAGACCTAGTGTGAGGAGGGAGGGTGACATAGTGGGAGAGGGGGGGTGACAGGGTGGGAGGGAGTGACAGTGTGAGGTGGGGTGACAGTGTGAGGTGGGGTGACAGTGTGAGGTGGGGTGACAGTGTGAGGTGGGGTGACAAGGTAAGTTGACAGAGTAGTGTGGGGGGTCACAGAGTAAGAGGTGGGGTAACAGGGTGAGAGGAGGTGACAGGTGAGGTGGCAGGGTGAGAGGTGGGGTGACAGGGTCAGATGTGGTGTGAGAGGGGAGGCAGGGTGAGGGGGGTGACAGGTGGGGTGGCAGGGTGAGAGGGGGTGACAGTATTAGGGGGTGACAGGTGGGGTGGCAGGGTGACAGGTTGGGTGGCAAGGTGACAGGGTGAGAGGGGGGTGACAGGTGGGGTGGCAGGATGAGGGGGGTGACAGGGTGAAGTGGCAGGGTGAGGGGGTGACAGGTGGGGTGGCAGGGTGAGATGGTGGTGACAAGAGGGGTGGCAGGGTGAGGGGGGGTGACAGGTGGGGTGGCAGGGTGAGAGGGGGCGACAGGTGGGGTGGCAGGGTGAAAGGGCGTGACAGGTGGGGTGGCAGATTGAGAGGGGTTGACAGGGTGAGATAGGGTGAGGAGGGGGTGACTGGGTGAAGTGGCAGGAAGAGGGGGAGTAACCGGGTGAAGGGGGGTGACAGGGTGTGATAGGGGGAGGAGGGGGTGGCAGGGTGAGGGGGGTGACAGGGTGAAGTGGCAGGGTGAGGGGGGTGACAGGGTAAGATAGGGTGAGGGGTGACAGGGTGAAGTGGCATGGTGGGGGGGGTGACAGGGTGAAGTGGCAGTGTGAGGGGGAGTGACAGGGTGAAGTGGCAGGGTGAGGGGGGTGACAGGGTGAAGGGGGTGACAGGGTGAGGTAGGGTGAGGAGGGGGTGACAGGGTGAGGTAGGGTGATGAGGGGGTGACAGGGTGAAGTGGCAGGGTGAGGGGGGGTGACAGGGTGAAGTTGCAGGGTGAGGGGGTGACAGGGTGAAGGGGGTGACAGGGTGAGATAGGGTGAGGAGGGGGTGACAGGGTGAAGTGGCAGGGTGAGGGGGGGTGACAGGGTGAAGTGGCAGGGTGAGGGGGGTGGCAGGGTGAGGGGGGTGGCAGGGTGAGGGGGGTGGCAGGGTGAGGTGGGTGGCAGGGTGAAGGGGGGTGACAGGGTGAAGGGGGGTGATAGGGTGAGGGGGTGACAGGGTGAGATATGGTGAGGGGGTGACAGGGTGAGGGGGTGACAGGGTGAGGGGGTGACAGGGTGAGATAGGGTGAAGGGGGTGAGATAGGGTGAGGGGGTGACAGGGTGAAGGGGGTGACTGGGTGAGATAGGGTGAGGGGGTGACAGGGTGAGATAGGGTGAAGTGGCAGGGGGTGACTGGGTGAGATAGGGTGAGGGGGTGACAGGGTGAGATAGGGTGAAGTGACAGGGTGAAGTGGCAGGGGGTGACAGGGTGAGATAGGGTGAGGGGGTGACAGGGTGAGATAGGGTGAAGTGGCAGGGGGTGATAGGGTGAAGTGACAGGGTGAGATAGGGTGAGGGGGTGACAGGGTGAAGTGGCAGGGGGTGACAGGTGGGGTGGCAGGGTGAGGGGGGTCAAAATGTACCTTTATCCCTGGTGGTCCAGTGGGGTCAATCTGTCCCTGGTGGTCCAGTGTCCTGGATGGCTCCCTGGTGGTCCAGTGGGCTTTCCGGTCTGCAGCTCCGCCGGATGCAGAGCTGCAGACCACATGGGCAAAGTCTCGCGATCTCCATTCAGAGCGTTGCCGTGGTAACCCGCGGCAACGCTCTGATTGGCTGGAGATCGCGAGACCTCAGTCTGCAGCTCACACCCGGCGGAGCTGCAGACTGAGGCTGGCTCTCTCCCCGGGCGGACTGACAGGAGGGGCCTCGCACCCGGCGGCACAAAGGGCAAGCCGCCGGGCCCCCTCCTGTGTCGGGTCCTCGGTCATAGACCGAGAACCCGACATGTCAGTCTGCCCTCAGGCGATTTAGGCGGCCGCGAGGCCCCTGACTGCGCGAGGCCTTAGGCGGCCGCCTAAATCGCCTAATTAGAGAGCCGCCTCTGGTCTCACACAGGCAGCCACACACACAGGCAGACAGTCACACACACACAGAGTCAAACACACAGTCACACACAGGCAGACAGACACACACACACACACACACAGACAGTCACACACACAGAGTCAAACACACAGTCACACACACACAGACACACACACAAGCAGACAATCACATAGTTACCTCTGTTCCTTGTGGAGGCAGACAGGAGTGCAGCTCGTGGATTCTGGTTGTTGGGGGAAGCAGGGACTCCTTCCTGCTTCCCCTGCAGCAGTTAGAAGGCATTTTAGCTCCGCCCCCGCCGCACGGTAAGCCCTGCTCCCGCCGCACGGTAAGCCCCGCCGCAAATTATGATAATTTTTTTTTTTTATCCCGGCCATGTGAGAGCTGTGCGGCCGCAGGGCACCCCCTGCTCCATGGCGCCCTGTGCGGCCGCACAGCTCGCACACTCCTAAGGTCGGCCCTGAATACGGTCAATGACAGCTCCAATATGTCTCAGATGGTCTGATCACGTCTGGCTATAGTTGCCCATATCGTCCAGGTATGCACATGCATACTCTTGGAACCATTCCAGTAGCCGATCTACCATCCTTTGAAAAGTAGCCGGAACATTTTTCATCCCGAATGGCATGACTCGAAACTGGTACAGGCCAAACATTGGTGACAAAACCCGACTTGGGGATGGCATCCTCGGCCAAAGGAATCTGCCAGTACCCCTTGCACAAATCAATCGTAGTGAGGTACTGGCCTCGTGCCATCTTATCTAGCAGCTCGTCTATCCGGGGCATTGGGTAGGCATCAGACACTGTTTTGTCATTTAGCCTCCAGTAGTCAACACAGAAACGTGTCGTGCCATCATTCTTGGGTACTAGCGCTACTGGCGATGCCCAGGGGCTATCGGAATGTTCAATAAATCCTAGCTGCAACATCTCTTCAATCTCCTTCCGCATATGTTCTCTGACTGCTTCAGGGATACGATATGGGGTCTGGCGCATCAGTAGTTGTCCTGGGGTCTCTACCGGTTAGTGGCCAGCGGAGTGTACCCTGGTAAATTGGAGAACCCCTATCTGAGATTATCTCCTGTGGGAACCCCACACGGGAAAAGACTTATATTAGGGCTTCTGCCACCGTCTCTGCGTGAATATTAGAGAGGGCCACTGCCTCGGGGTACCTGGTGGCGTAATCCACCACAGTCAAGATGCACTTCTTGCCGGATGGACTGGGTTTGGGTAGGTGTCCTACTATGTCTTCTGCCACCTTACTAAACGGCTCTTCTATAATGGGTTGCGGGCATAATTTGGCTTTGTGCCGGTCACCTCTTTTGCCTACTCTCACAGATCTCACACGTCTGACAATACTGCCTAACATCTTTAGATATACCTGGCCAAAAGAATGCATGGGTCAGTCGGTATCTAGTTTGGGTCATACCTACATGCCCTGACAAAAGAATATCATGAACAATCCTAAGGAGTTCCTGTCGGTATTTCTGAGGTACTACCAGCTGTTTAGTAGTAACATTTACAGATCCCCCACCACCCTTTCAGCAATACGGTATAATAACCCCTTTTCCCAGGCATTCCGCTTCCCCTCTAATCCTGCCTGATCAGATGTCACCCTATCTCGATATACCTTCAACGTGGGTCTACCTTAACCTCTGTCCCAAATTCAGTCGGGGTATCCCAGGGAACACGAGTTATAGGGGGTACATTGTCTCTTACCTGAGCCTCAGAGTGTGTGGTGAATGATGCGAGCCTGTTGCCTTGTGGTTACAGGATGTGCCCCTTGGAGAGGGGCTTGAGGTACAAAAGCCGAAGTCATTCTGCCTAGGTCGTTCCCCAATACAACATCTGCAGGCAGTTTTTGCATCAGGCCCACCTCCACCATACCCTCCCCCACACCCCAATTCAAGTGTACTTTGGCCGTTGGCAATCGGTACATCGCTCACCCTGCTACCCGGACTGCCACGGATCCGCCTGTGTGTGCCGAGCCTGGAACCAGATGAGGGGCTACTAGGGTCAGAGTAGCCCCCGAGTCTCGGAGTCCTTGCACTTCTTTCCCCTCCAGGGTTACCATCTGGCGATGAGGATGCCGATTGTCTGTAGCCTTTATAGACATCACGTCATGTGGTACTCCCAGGGCCTCTTCCGTGTGATTAAACATTAGCTCCTGGAGTGCGAGCTCTGCCTGGTAGTGGTGAGCGGCAGCTCGTGGCACTGGATTTTGCCTTACTTGGCTCCAGGCTTGACGACTCCGGTTTTGGGTACACTCTCTCGCTATGTGGCCCCATTGTTTGCAGGTATGGCACTGAATGTTGGACCAGCCATTATATCGAGACAGTGGAGGTTGTCCCCCAGTCGCTGTCCGTAGGAGTGTTGTTGTGGGTGCGGTGGTAGCAGCTGTAAGTGGCTGAGTGGTGGGTCGAGTATACCCTCGCTTGGGGTTGCCATGATGCCTCCTAGCGTCATAGTGTTGGTCTGCCAGCCATGCAGCTTCTGTTAGGGTGGGGGGTTTTCTATCTCTCACCCATTCTTGTGCCTCTGGTGTCAGACCGTTGAAAAACGGCTCCAACAATAGCAGAGGGCGGAACTCCTCCATGGTGGTAGCTTGAATAGCTTGTATCCACCCCTGGGGAGGCTTGATCTAGCTTGTGTGCCCATTCTGCATGGGAATCTTTCTCTGGTTTGCGCAGTCCTCTAAACTTGCGCCGGTATGCTTCTGGGGTAATGCCATATCTCTCCAATATGGCCTGTTTTACCGTGGCAGAATTTTTGCTGTCCTCTCTGGGCATGGCCCGGTATGCTTCTGCTGCCCGACCAGATAATTTGCCTGCCAGTAATGGTACCCACACTGCCTGCTTCAAATTATGCAGGTGACACAGTCTTTCAAAATCTTGTAGGTACCCATCAATCTCCTCACAAACATTTTTTAAAGCATGATGCGGTATCTTTGGCTTTACCTGGCTGGTGATGGAAGCAGCAGTAGATTCTGCTCTGGAGGGTAAATCCTGCGGTCTGTGTGCCATCACATACTCCTGCACATCTGCCATTAGTGCTGTCAGCATTTCCAGAGACACTGGCTGGGGTAAGAATTCCAGCCGGGTTCTCATCTCTTTCTGGAATGGGGTCTCTTCCAAGTCTGGTGGGGGTGTAGCACTGAGAGCTCTGTCTCCCTCCATCAGTTTGGCAATAAGTACAGCTTTCGACTTATTGCTGGCTATCTTACCCCTGGCTTCCAATAGTTCTTTCAATGTTTGCCGTTTCAATACAGTAAAATCTGTCTCCATTCACCTCTGCGTTAACTTCTTTGTTGCATACGAATTGCCATTCACTTTCCCGTTCGGCAGTTTCAATTGCACGAAAAACGCTTTTCGGCTATAAGGTTGGATCGTGTCGCTTGCCACCAATTGTAGCGGAGCTACAATATTAAATCCCAATATCTCTGCTGGTAGAATAAAGTAATCCAAGAGAATGACCCCTCATTAGATTGCAGGGATCTGAATGAACAATCTCACGAATTGCCGCTCAGATCCCTGCAGAAATAGGCGAACGACACAGAGAAAACCATTGTTAGTGAACCGGGTCTAGAAAGGGAAAACTCACCAACGGCTTTAATTCACCGAAAGAGTGAGTTTCCCAAACACTATGGAAGTCCAGCGGTGTTTGGAAATCAAGTAGCCGATTTGAGTTCCAGGCACTCGACAACCAAACACCGCTGAACGTGCTCTGGTGATAATGCATCTTGGACGTAAAAAACCCAAGGGCAGAGTACAGAATATTTGATAGAGTCCTAACCTCATCATCTGAGGAAAGGGATTTAGGGGTGATTATTGCTGATGACTTAAAGGTAGGCAGACAATGTAATAGAGCAGCAGGAAATGCTAGCAGAATGCTTGGTTGTATAGGGAGAGGTATTAGTAGTAGAAAGAGGGAAGTGCTCATGCCATTGTACAGAACACTGGTGAGACCTCACTTGGAGTATAGTACGCAGTACTGGAGACCGTATCTTCAGAAGGATATTGATACCTTAGAGAGAGTTCAGAGAAGGGCTACTAAACTGGTTCATGTATTGCAGGATAAGACTTACCAGGAAAGGTTAAAGGATCTTAACATGTATAGCTTGGAGGAAAGACGAGACAGGGGGGATATTATAGAAACATTTAAATACATAAAGGGAATCAACACAGTAAAGGAGGAGACTATATTTAAAAGAAGGAAAACTTCCACAACAAGAGGACATAGTCTTAAATTAGAGGGGCAAAGGTTTAAAAATATCAGGAAGTTTTACTTACTGAGAGGGTAGTGGATGCATGGGATAGCCTTCCAGCTGAAGTGGTAAAGGTTGAAGGGACACTCCAGGCACCCAGACCACTTCTGCTCATTGGAGTGGTCTGGGTGCCAACTCCCACTACTCAACCCTGCAAGTGTAATTATTGCAGTTTTTTATAAACTGCAATAATTACCTTGCAGGGTTAACTCCACCTCTAGTGACTGTCTACTAGACAGCCACTAGAGGGCACTTCCTTGTCCACAGCACAGAAAACCTGTGCTAGAGCGTCGCTGGACGTCCTCACGCTGTGTGAGGACCTCCAGCGTCGCTCATTTCCCCATAGGAAAGCATTGAAATTCATTTTCAATGCTTTGCTAAGGGGAGCACTAATGCGCATGCGCGGCATTGGCGCGCATGCGCAATAGGTCTCCTCGGCCGGTGGGCGATGGAGTCAGAAGGAGGAACGGCGCAGAGGAGGAAGCAGCGATGAGGGACATCGTCGCTACCTCAGGTAAGTTACTGAAGGGGTTTTCACCCCTTCAGCAACTGGGGATGGGGGGGGGGGGGGTGTGAGGGAGAGGGGACCTGCAGTGCCAGGAAAACGGATTGTTTCCCTGGCACTGGAGTTTCCCTTTAACACAGTGAATGAGTTTAAGCATGCGTGGGATAGGGATAAGGCCAAGTATTTAGAAAATTGGGCAGACTAGATGGGACGAATGGTTCTTATCTGCCGTCACATTCTATGTTTCTAAATGTACTCTGGGGTATGAATTTCCTCTTTTACTGATGATTCACCACTACGGAGGAAAATTTGGAAGAAGGGAAGGAAGGTGATTTTCATCATCCCCATTTGGCCAAGGAGACCTTGGTTTTCACTTCTAAACAGAATGCCTGCATCATCCTTGGCCACTTCCTCGGAGACCGGATTTACTGATTCAGTGTTTGGCAGTTCATCCCAATCCCAGCCAGTTGAAACTGGGGTCCTGGTTCTTGAAAGGGTAAGACTCCTGGAACAAGGATTATCTGAATCAGTGGTTGAAACTCTTCTGAAGTTCAAAAGGAATTCTGTGTTGGCTTGCTATCACAGAATCTGGGAAACTTTTCGATCCTGGAATAAAGAAAATTCCATTGACCATCTTCATCCTAATAACATTCACATTTTAAGTGTTTCCTTCATGGGGCACTGGTAAAAGGTCTAGTCTGAGTACCTTAAAAGTTCAAACAGCATCCTTATACGCATTATGCAATGTCTCACGGGCATGGTGACCAAACACTGCGCCAGTGACGTTACGCCGCAACGTCACCCCTCAATTCAACCCGCCACCTGTGGTGCCGAGCCAAGAAGGAGACAAAGACAAAAAGAGATTGGAGCAGGAAGGACAACTTGGAAGACAAGTGAAGTGATCCCTTCACCTCATCCTGGACACTGGACTGGCTGAACTGGATACCAAATTGTGAGGCTTTCGTATCTGGGCCTGGCAGGCAGACATTGGACCCTCTCATCTCTCCAGGTAAAAAATACAAATAAAATAAATAAATATATAAATATATATATATATATATATATATATATATATATATAACTTAATGTTAACATATTCACTTTTGTAAAATTTTTGTATTTGAGATGTAGACTTTTAAAGGAATACTTTGTTCACCATAAGAACTTCATCTAACTTAAATTGTAATGGTGCCAGTAGGCTCCCTGATGTTCTAGTTCCTTAAGGGGTTAAAACGTTCTTGAACACACACTACTGCTGGATCTTCAGGTCCCCCTGAGTTTCAGAAAGCACAGAGTGCGGCCAGAAAGGGTTTCCGCAGCTTGGTTAGAGCGGTCAGCTGGCACTCTATGCCAATCAGTAGCTCCGCATTCATACAAAAAAGCAAAACATTGAATTAGGAGCTACCGACTGGCTTCATCCTTTTATTGACTAGAGCTTTTAACCAGACTGTATGGTAGGAGGATGGACCTTTTATTCTTACTGTCTTGTTCTGATTGGTTGATTGTTTCTTGTCCTGTTCCTGTTGAGGGGGGAGTGACCCATATGTGATGCTGCCATGAATAAGATGCAGAAAAGAAAATTACGGTAAGTATGATCAAATTTCTGTATTTTACTTGCAAAGTTTGACCTCAGCTACCCGAACGTCTTCAACATTCAGCACACAATTCAAATCCGGGACAAGAGTGTCGACCTCAATGTATGAACCACCTCCTGTCCTTTCTTTGCCTCCACATTGTGTTTTGCATGCACGTTTAACTACTAGCCTGCAGGTGGCAGTGTTCTCTCATATTGTGTCAACGTATTTCCGATTATTAGGATATAATTCCACACCGGCCCATTCTGTTAATGTAACATTGTAAGCACTTTGGCATTTCTTTGATTAGTTAAAGTTGGTTTTAATGGCTGAATTTGCAAGTCCTAGTCCTTTAATGAATAACTTAGTGTCCATGTCCCCCACCACCTTTCTCAGAGACCAGGCTATTCGCTCAGACATTGCACATCCATGACGAGAAACTCTCTCAGTGCTTCGATATTGACTGATAATATAGCACCCCTATCCCAATTTGTAGTCAGATCCCTGTATAGAATGTTTAAATTACAGAGTTAATAGGGTAGGGCCACTGTACCCAAAGCCCTTTAATGAGATAAGGCCTTTGAATGAGTATAGGGTTTCTCTAACTTTAGTTATCACTGTTAATTATGTGGTCGATACGCAAACATCACAGACTGATCCATGCTGGTATTATCTGACCTTTCATATCGCAGTCATAATTATAATCGATGACGTATCACTGTAAGATATGTCATTAAACTACTACTATTGCGAAAACCTAATCACTAATTATCAGGGTATTGGATCGTTCGATTAAATTATTACAGTGACGTATCGAGTACTTTTGGCTGTTGAATCCAATGAGAGAAAAATAATTCCATCAATGTGTTGATAAATCCTCAGAATGATTGTGATCTCATGAGCTTTGTTGCTTAGCAGAAGTTATAGCGACCTTTTTACCTAAACTTATAATAGATAAAGTATTTGAATGAGTTCATGTGATTGTATCTTTAAATGTTGCTAGTTTGTTGGCAATTATTTCACCATAAATTAAAACCCACCGTTATTCTGGGGCTGTATTGTGGCACACACAATGTAACAGTTCATGGGAATTCGTGATTGTAAATATAGGTAAACTATTGCAAATGGAGCATGTAATTAGTAAAATGGGATTGAAGTGGTTATGGTGCCTGGAGTCTATGGGGGCTGGGATCTCACATCAACTCACACCAGCGAGTAAATGGTTTACTCGCTGGTTAGTTAAAATTCTCGTTCCCCGGCAGCTTGCAGCCTGGCCACCAATAACAATATGGTGGAGCTGAAACATTGATAATAATGTCAACTAAATTGGTCTGTCACCAAATGTCATATTAATCAGTAGAGGAGAAAACACAGTGTCTGTGCTGTTATAACATCTTTTAAAAAATAAAGCCCAGCAGCTTTAGGATATTTTATTAATATATTTCGCATCATGGCCCTCATTAGATTGGGGTATTTTAGCATTCGTTAACCTCCTCTGTCTCAAGTGCCGTCCCGTCTATAAAATTAATAGAAAAGATAACTAACATACGGTAGGGTCAAGTTTAAAAACAAGTAATTATGCTTTCAAACTTTGAATACTATTTTAAAACAAGCTCAAACAACATGCAGGCAACATTAGTAGAATATAATGTTCAACAATGATTGGTTTAGCTACGTATTTACGAGGGACGATGAGCTGTTGAATTGATTGCATACTTCAGTAGTTTTCACACTTATTATGGGTTTAACTTTCTGTTAAACGCTCACGTTTCATTGATTACAATGCGAACAAAGAGGTTTATCGAAAAAGTAAGAAAATCTCTGGATTCTTAGTGAATTTAACACCTAAACAGATTTGAAAATTAACTAAAAACACTTTTTCTACCAATTAACAAAACCCCTAAAATAAGATTCTTTATTATTTTTACAGAGTTTCAGAATTCAGACAACCTCCCTAAATTTGCACAAATTTCAATTTTAGATAAAACCAAATCCTACACAAGTGACCATTCCCGTTTACAGCCTGATTGTAATTTTATGAATAGGGAACTAACTTTCATTATTAGACTGTCCTGTTAAAATTCAGAATTGTCTATATTCCAATGTATAGCTTTGTCGATACTGGGTGTACTTTTAAGAAGATTTTAACGCGTCCAATTTTAGTTGTTTCTGGTGCCTCCTCTCCCAGCCCTGGCTCTATTCCCACAATGGTGACAATAGTTTTGTAAACACTCAGACACTGCAGCCAGTACTGTTGTCCCAGAGGACGTGACCCTCGGTCGGTGCAATGAAACCCAAGTTGCTGGTGACAAGGGATCTGACATGATACTTTAAATAACTACTGGCTTTCCAAAACTACCAGACAGCAGGGGTAGAGGGCAGCCTGGGACCCTCCCAGCATTCATATCCTGCACTTGAGAATACAGGAATCCTATGACAAACAGAGGGAGCTAGAAGCTTGCACTTGTTTGCAGAGATTTATGGGGTTCAGATATCATATAAACACTAGGGGGCGCACTAAGCTTTTTTCTAAATTAAAGACTAACAGGTTTAATCACTAAATAGAGAATTAAAAGTAAATTTAAAATTTAAGGACAAAATAGCTGAACTGGTAGCATAGCTAGAATTGTTCTAATTTGGCTTTTTGGAATTTAGTTTGAATAACACTATAAATTATGGCAAAGCTACTCCAAGCCTAACACGGTGGGAACAAAGTCTTGGAAACAGATACTTGATCTAAATGATGTAACTGGGATTTCAGTTCACTCTTTAGTGAATAAATCTTGGATATTTCCCACCTGTATGTCTGTTTTTTTTCCCTTATATGGACACTTGTATGGAATGGACAACGGAATGGCAAATTTGAGGAAATAATCGAATTGAATACATTCTCCAGCTGAGATTATTATATATTTTAGTTTCTCCTGTAACCGCTCCGTCAGTTCTCCCCATATCTCGGCTTAGTTAGCAATCCCATTTCCTAAGTTTCACTCTTTGCTAATTTTACTGTGTTTTCTTTTGTGACCTGTCTCTCATCTCTGAATCCCCCGTCCCCAAATAAATGACTCTAGCAAACGTTTACTATTTTGTATCCTTTCTGCGTCAGACGGTTGTTCAGGTTTTTAAAAGGGGAACAAGGGTTCACGCATCTGTCGCCCTGTATGACGTTAGCACTGTTATGTTTCCTATTCTGTCTTGTCTTGAGATAAGCCTTGTGTTTGGCTGGAGAAGGGGGTTAGCGTCTGGAGAGAAGGAATATTTCAGGAATGTGACAAGTTCTGATTGCAAAATTAGGAGACTATAACTAAAAAGCCAAATAGGATTTTACAATATCTCCCCAAAATATCATTTGTTTCAACTGTCAGAAATACATTTACAGGAATGATGATTTTGTAAAAAAACCATTTGTAACACTCTTTCCATATTCTCATTTCTGGGAATATAACTTTGCATTGTGTTAGGTCCTATAAATATAGTTCTACCACTTCAACCACTAACGTCAAACACTTTTTGATGCCTCTAAGTACATTTCTCTGCAAAGTGTTTATGACAAGGAGCCTGTCAAACAATAGCCTGTGACGTGTCGGGTCTATAAAAACGAACTGATAATAGACCGTACATAGCACGCTTAGTGTTGTCAGTAAAAAGGTAATACAAAGAAATCAAGGCACTAAACGAATCGAGAATCTTTTTATGACAATGATGGCAATTCTTTATTTATATGAAAAATTGTGACTCATTTTTTGTGACCTTGAGAAAAAATAAATAAGGTGCAAAGTTGCAAAATACTATATCATATCTCTGTTTACTTAAAGGGATACTCTAGGTACTTTAACTGCTCCATCCCACTGAAGTGGTTATAGTGTCTGTAGTCCCCATTTTTCCTGTTCAGCTTTAAATAGACTATCCCCTCTGTGCTGCTTGGACTAATATTGATGCATTAGCCTGAGCAGTAATGGGTCTCAGTGATTGGCTGATAGTGTCAGCTGACTGTATTTAGCCTATCACAGCACCCATTGCTGGTATGAGTTGGTATGGATAGAAGGAAGTATGTAATCTCTGTCTTAACCACACCTCCAGTGGGGGCAGAGCTGTGGGAAGCCACATTTCTTGAAAATGGTTAAACACAGAGTGGAGGGACAGCGTCAGGTGTCAGCTCTCCGAATGGCATCAAATACAGACTCCCCGGCGCAAGAAAGGGAAGCCAAACCATGCTCTAGGACTATTATAAACATATCTCTATGTTTCCCTGTTTGTTCATATAAACTGAAATTAAGGTAAAGAATTATTGCACAGCATCACATATTACCTGGAGATTGCGTCTGTCTCTTCCAAAGACATCTGCTCGTTTGGGCATAGCACGCTAGAGTAGGTGTAGTAGAGTAGTTAGGTGTAGTCTTTAATATGATACCAGTGGCATATCAGTGAAGTCCAGAAAGGTAATAAAAATAATTACACTTTGAAGTGGTTATGGTGCTTGCAGTCCAGAGATGCTGTCTCCTTGTCAAACCATTTCACAGGGATGCAGAGTCCACTCGCAGCTCGGCTACTAATGACACATTGGACACATCTTCACTCCGTAGAACTAAACCTCATGGATCTGTAGAATAATAAAGACAAGGATCACCTTTAGTTTAAAGAGGTCGAAGGGTTCTTTAGCGGCATTGTGAGTCTTGAAGGCATGAACTGCTAATAGAACTGGACCCAGAAACCGTGCGCGTTTCCACCGACTGCATGTCCGTAGGATAAGGATTCCAATACTGCAGTGACTCCTTCCAGAGAAGATTGATATACATTGTACAGTGCTATGGAATTTTGCTGGCGCTATATAAATAATAAAAAAAATAATAATAATATAGATAGCATACCTTCCAACATTGGCAGGTACGGATTCAGGGCATGGATGGGGTGGAGCTTAGGGCATTGCGTAGCTGGGGATGCTCACAATGGGCAGGCCTGCTTGGAAAGGGTACAGGCCCATCCATGGAACAGGATTGTCAGCCTGACATCAAGCATGCCAAACTGATAGGCGGCCACCTGCCCCGACCCTACCTACAAAATAATCCACCACTAAAGAGCTTCTTGCAATGGTCACAGACGGAGGGTTTCTAATGATGTGCTGCCAAGAACAGCTCCCTGGTGTCAAGACAGGACCCTATAATATGGACTGTGCTTCTGAAATTGGGACATTTGTAAGGCCTGAGATAGATAGATAGATAGATAGATAACACTCTAATATAAATGATATTAAGAATCATATCAATGTGACACAGTATCACAATATCCAGAGACAAACATATGTAGTAATGTTGCCAGACCTAGTTTGTTTTCTTTCGAGTTCAACTGTTGCCTAAAAGGCATAAACCTCTGTCCTTGCTTTGCATTTTTGTCATTTTTGATAGGGGCAGGCTATATGTGGTAAAGTGTGAAATTCTTTCAACGATAATTAGCTGAAAGCCAAGGCGGATGGAAATTGATCTCAAACTTTAGATTTCTTTTTTGTGACTAAACCAACAGAATGTTCCAGGATTTCACTAAACGATTTCCATGTTTATATTTGTCTTTGTTCTGTAAGACATTTGTTGTACTGATCCCAAAAATAGAAATACGCTTCCCAGCCTGCGGTGGCGGACCCAGGAGCCAATTACATACACGCGTTTTGAAGATCGGAAAGTTGGAATATCATGAAAAACCTGCGCTAATCAATCTTCCTGTCAAACTGGTCAGTTCTTCCATGACTAGAACAATATTTTCCAGGAGCACGTTCTGATAAAATGGCTCAGAAAAAGATGGTCCAGATCTAAGTCATTTCCATGGTGATGTTCCATATTGGCTTCAAGAGACTTAAATACAATTAGTTTTTTTTTATTCTGGCACGTACAAGTAGATTGTTACTCATTTAGTTTTTGTTACTCATAATATCATTTCATTCTTTATGTCTATGTTTTACATAAAAAGTACACTAAGGCACCCTCTGTATTCTGAAAATAAATTTATATTTGTATTATCCAAGATTTATACCTTATTGGAGGCAACCTCTCCGAACAAAGTGACAGGTTGAGTTTCTATTTCAAAAATGTGAAATGTTAAGCAAACAGGCTTTGTTTTAAGGGACAACCCAACCAATGGTCCTTGTATAAGTTATGGAGCCAGGAGGCTTTTGTGCCTGGGTCCTGCCAATCCTTGGTTAGAATTGCAGAGATTTACAGGAGAAGCTAGAACCAGTTCTGTCGTTCATAGATGAAGATGTGCCCCCCCCTATTGGTGTGAGTACAGCTATGACATGCAGGACTCCCGACATTCTATCATAGGCTCCAATACTGGATTGTAAAAGATCTGTAGTAAAAGTCAATGTCAACCAGTTCCCATAAGCCATGGATAGGTATGACTAAGCTGACGGCAGTCCAGTACAATTACTATTAGCATGGGCAATAGTTTTATTCATGTTTTTGCAGAAATAAACTGCTACCAAATGCAGAATTACATATCCAATAAACCACCGCTGATTGGTGGGCGTCAGCTACTTTACTCCACTGAGGGTATATTTTTCCAAATTTTTAGTTACTTACCAATATAATGCACTAAAGATGGGTGTCTATGCCACGCTGGGGTTCCTTTAATTATTCAGAATGTTGGCATCCATTATCCATCGCAGTTGGCAGAGAGAGATATATTTTTATAGAGTCCAACTTGCTATTTCACAAACCACGCATTGCAATGTAGTGTTGGTTTGACCTTCGCTAATACATTGCCCCATTAGAAGTTATGACAAACAGCTTTTTCTCATATTTACGGAGCAGTTGTCAGACAGATCCAAATCTTTAACACATTAGCTGTATTTCAGTCACCAGCTTGAACCCAGGGTGGGATTCCACCCCCAGATCCAGTTCTTGCTTCTAGGAATATCACAAGCAGGCGGACAGATTAGTGTTTGCTAATTGGGATTGCATGCTGTAATGGGCTAAATTTGGACGGGTGTCTTCGGGAATAGAGTCCGGAGCCAAACACACAATCCTAGCTTAGTTTGATGAGCAACATAATGCGGAGCTAAGTCTGACGTGAAGTATAAGATTACAGTTAAATATTACAATCTCAGGACACACAGAGGTGAAGGCCAATTGGTGTAGTTTACTGGATTAATGGAACACCGCAGAATAATGATGTCTGATCCTGGCTAGGATTCCCAAGCTGACCAATCACTGCCATGGAATTCATCACTTTCTGCACCTCTCCGATGTCACCTGCATGAAGCAACAATGTATCACCTCTATCAGCCTCTGCTGTCATGGCAACTGGAAGATTTGCGAAGGAAGTCCCACTAGGCACCAACTGCTCCCAGTGATGGAATATAAAGACTACAATCCAGGTTTTGTGGATAAACCTCTTTTTTTTACCATATGATAAGGATTTGCCAAACTCCCTGGATCTGACTTTGGATGGATGCCCTAAGTGACCTCTAGTGGCTAGAATGTGGATGTGCATGCTGTGTAAGCCATGCTAAAAATTACTCCCACTCAGTGTCTGCATCCTTGGCCAGGTAGTTAGATCATAGATCAGAACACCTACTGCAGCTACAACTGAGCAGGATTAACTTCAAGGTGACTGTAGGTGGTCACTTAGGGCCCAGGCAATAGACAGGGGCCCGGGAACCTTTCCTTGACCTCATTAATCTTACCTATGTGAAGAATTACAGGGGCTCAAAATCCACCAGTAACCTGCCTAGAGCTGGGGTAGCTTACTGGCAGAGAGCATCACTCAGCTAAGCTCAACTCAGCCTCCAACTACAGCGAAGGTCGCCAGGGGACCACTTGCACCATAACCAGTGCAGTGTGCTGTAGTGGTCATGGTGCTTGGAGTGTTCCTTTAAGTTGGATAATGTTATTTTGTAGAGAAATCTGAACTGTAACACGCGTGATAACGTGTGTGCTTTGTATTCCACCAATTAATGTCATATAATCAGTAATAGCTCGGTAATTGGGGAAGTGAAAATCAATTATACAGATTTCACAATCGCACTTTCCACTGCGAATATTAAACAGGTAATAAAATGTAAAAAATAGATTCTTAGAAGAAAACGAATCTGTACTATTTGCTTCTACATTTAGTGATTCCGTTTGAAATATTTATTTAGTTAGCTTGAGAATTAAAAAATTGCGTAATATTCTTTACTTTGCCATATCTGACTAATTAAAAATAAATTATTTGAAATAAGAAAAATAAATAAAAAGATACACCCTTGTAATAAAGGAATCTCCATTTCAAAGACACAAGGAACATTCTATTTTATTTTTGTACAATTTCTGTAAATCCGGTCTCCATCAAATTGGAATTTAGGGTAAAAAAGGCACCTTTGACAGGGGTTTAGACCACCCTTCCCGCGTCTTGAAAGAAATATTACTTAGAGCAGGGGTGCCCAAAAAGGTAGAACGCCATTTTAAAGGCATGCAAAGCATCATGGGAGTAGTAGTTTTAAACCATCTGGGGATTTACCTTTTGGGCACCCCTGGCTTAGAGTGACAATGAGAAAGTAAAGTGAGAACCTATGAAAACAGGGGACTTTGTATAGCTGTCAGGCTTATTATAAGTTTGATTCTATACTGTAACTAAATGCTCATTATGTCACATAGAAAATGTGATAGTATAGACCCCTCTTATTGTATCTGAATTAGTTTTATACTGGGTCCCCTGTTGTTTTCCTGTTGTTTAAACCTGCGTGCTACAGAAATAAAGGGCCTCTAACATAATTTATGGGGCTTAAAGAATGTCTAGAGTATTTTTCCTTCAGTATCAGAACTCGCAACTTAGAATATAATAATGTACAACATCCATGGGTGTAGAACCAGGGGGGAGAGAGGGATGTGTTCCAATGCTGAAGAAAGATAATAAAAACAAAACATATGTTAAAAGAGTTGGTTCTCTCATTCCACTAATAGACAGCCTAGTGATAATGTTATTTTGTCTATAAAAAACAGTGGATAAATGTGCGCTCCCTGGATGTGGCTGGGATAGTTACGAAAGGCCGTCCCCCCTCCCAAATATTTTCTTTGGTTCCTACGCTAATGACACATACATTTTTTTTATAACCCTCTACATAACAGATGTAACGGATCCTGTTTCCACAACACTCCCAGAATGCTATACGACAATATGCAAATAAGTGGGCAGAGCAGTGCATCAGTTTTCCTTTCCTGACAATTTTAGCGGGCTCCCTTAGCAACGGCTGCCATGTTGAATGTAGCTCTTGGAGCAAAACATGGGTTATGAACTACGTGACCTAAATTCATAGACATTAATAAGATTGTAATATTTGTTTCCAAAATGATTCACTTGTTTTTTTTCCTAAAAGATTGATCTTACCTTATATTTTAACATTAGGCTCGTTTGGTATTTTTGAGGTCCCTGACTTTTGACTCGCTATGTAGAATTCATTTGGGGGCTTCACCTATAAAATGCATCTCGGCCAGTGCTCAAGTCTTGACTTAAAAATGCAGAGAAGTAAGGAGTATGGACGTTCTCCAAACTGTGGTACCATCTTGCTATCCACACCCACGTACGACACAACAAGGGAAGCTTCTAAATTAGCTATGGGCTTAGATTGCACCTACTGCCAGCTCCAAGTGGAAGTATCTGAATTAGAAACAGAATGATTAGAATATTAGTGATGGCTTCCTTGGATGTTCAAGTGCAACACTCGTAACAATATGGTGCTTGGTAGATCATGTAATAAATGTCTAGATTAACAGCACATGGGTAAGTCAAATTTTAAGAAGATTACCATCGTACACAACAGGAAAGGAATTAATCACAGAAAACCTCTGCAATATTTTGACATTTCTCCAGTTTTGGACTTGATTTTTGTCTTGAATGAGCCAAAATCCTGCAGACCGAGCCATGTTTATATGGAAAGCACCAAGAGCAGCTGTAACTTGTCCTCCCTAAACATTTCAAGGCTCTGATTCACCCGGATTTCGATTTGCAATTGGCACATTGTGACAGCAAGTGATTGGGGAAGACTTATAGTTTCTGTGAAACACCCCAGGGCAAGGATATACATGATTCAAGGGATATCCCGTCATTTAGCTATTTGATCTCTCTCAGTAAGAATTAGGGGAATATGCTAAAAAGAAAGCAAATTGCATGACTGCAAAATCCTACCCACATACATCAGTAATAGAGTATTTTGAAGGACACTCTGTGGTTTATTTTCCTATTTTATCTCAGGATTGTCATTTAATTCATTAAAGTTAGGAGAGATTTTTTTTCCTACAACTGTAACTCCCATTATGCATTGTCAGCTAGTAGACTAGAGCCCCGCTTTTTCAAGATCCCCTGCCAGTAACAAGGACTGGAGATATTGCAGATTAACTAATGGGTCGTGCCTGGAACATGAAATAATGCATGTGTAATTATAGAGATAGCTGGTGTTCCACCTGTGACCTATCCCACAAATTCAAAGGGGCAGCAGTTGTTAGACTTGGAGTGTTTGGAAACCAAATGTAATACAGCCAGTCTGAATTCCAAGCCGGAATATAGCCGAATTATGGACAAACCCAACCGCACAATGCCAAATATGTTTGGAGGGGGGCTAATATTCTAAATGCCGCCTGTGGTGCTCCCCCTATTTTTGCCTCTATTGGTTACTTTTTCTGACTTGATCGGTTACCCAAATGGCAGGAAAATGCTCCTATCCATATTTTGCAGAACACTGGTTGGCCCATTTTTGCACCTATTTGGTCTCTCCTCCTGAATCAGTTCTTGAATTGACATTTGAATTGAATCTCTGATGTCCCAAAAAATGTTCTGAAAACCTGATTCGGCAGAACTGAAATTTCTATGGTGCATAAGTTTAGCAGTTGTGTATCCTCTGTGTTCCCTTTGGTGGGGAACAGGATAAGGTCGGTGACTTCAGTGGGAAATATCTCTCCACTCTTTACTTGCTACTTCACCTGGTCACGGAGGACAAACGGAGGACAAACAGTGCCGACATCCTATATTCATGTATTACAGTCTAAAACATCATCTCCTGGTGAATGAAATATATTAGTGTCTTATGAATAAGCAATACCACCATTAATACAGGCCAGCACCGTTCGCCGTTGTTGTCAACGTGTGAATATTTTCCTTGCTTCTGACAGTAATTTGAAAACAGTTTGGTTCGGGATCAGAGAATACGTTAAGGCGATGAAATTACTCACAGCTGGGATTAGAACCTCAGAGATGCCATTTTACGAAAATGAGCCTCTCGCACACAACAACAGATAATCGAAATTAACTTTTTAAGGTTTTCACACGCTGAGCTAGAAGATGGTCTTCATGAATGTCTACTGCTGCCAGATGGCTGTGTGAGTGATGCTGAACATATATCATATCAAAAGAGAATTAGAAATTAAACGGGCACCGTCCATAAACAATTTTTAGCTGCAAGATATCATCTTTTTTATCCCTCCCTCGTTCGTACCCCAGTGTTGACGGTGCAATGCATTGTGGGAGACGGCCATTCTGCCAAAGGGGCCAACGCAAGTGCACTGCAGAAGAACACAGATCTGAGCCCTCCAGCATCAGAACGATTAAGTTATTTTTTTATGTATTTTTTTTCAAGCAGACAAATCGGAAATTTTATGTCATCTAACACTCAAACTGTTCCATACATGATTATCAGGAGGATTACTGCCCCTGCAGCAATCATTCCCCCTTCTGTCATTTATTTGTTTTGGAACAGCAATCCTCCAGAAATTGCTTGGGGGCTGTTATGTTGTCTATTGGACTGACGTAGTCAGTGGGTGATAAATAAACAGACAGTTGTTTTAGTTACACACAAACAAACAGTGATTTTCAGACAGTAACATTTAAAACGTGCACCGAACAAGAATTAAAAAAAATTCTGAAATCATGTGATTAAAACACATTCGATATAACCTGTGGATTTTGCCACATATGTACTTACCGGTTAGAATCCTAGACTTAATTGTCCGTCAATCAGCACACCATCACTTAACACAGCACCCACTAGACTTCTAGTCAGCCAACCCATAATATCAGATTTTGTTTATGGTGTAATAAATATTTACAGATATCAGTCTGTAAATCTATGTCTGTAGCCCTTTACTATAAAATATATCTGGTTTCCCCTGTCTCAAGCCTCTCTGTTGTCAGTACATATCAGGCCCATAACCCCCCAATACAGCCCTAAACTCCCACTACAGCCCCAAAACCCCACTACAGCCCCTAACCACCCAATAGAGCCCCAAATCCCCCAATACAGCCCTAAACTCCCACTACAGCCCTAAAACCCCACTACAGCCCCTAACCACCCAATAGAGCCCCAAATCCCCCACTACAGCCCTTAACCTCCCAACTGCATCGCCAATCCCTCCACTAGAGCCCCAAATCCCCCACTACAGCCCTATAACCCCCACTGCAGCTCCAAACCCTCATAACTGCTTATAAACTCCACTACATCCCTACTACACCCCTACTACATCTCTAAAGTCCCCCAAAGCTTTATTAGCTAAAAAAACAAAAAGTGGGTCCTAACTTGCTTAGCTGGTTCCTAGATACCACGCACATTCCTCAAGCTGTGCACTACTGCCCTTATAACCCATTACATATTCCCCACTGCTGCCTCTAATCCCTACTACAGCTCCTAATCTGCCCCTTCGGCTCCCAACCTTTACTAAAGCCCACCACAGTAATTACCACAGACCCACCACAGTAATTAACCACCCACTACTGTTCCTAAATCCAACTACAACCCCTAAGATTCCACTACAATCCCTCAATGCAGTGGTTATTGTATTTGGAGTGCTCATTTAAATAATCTACTAGTGCCCATCTCGAGATTAGATTCTGGATCCACCCCTGCTTCCTTTATCCAATAGAATGAGCCTGTCCACACCATGTAATGTGCAGTCTGTTTTTCTAAAATACTTATTAGTTTTTTTTCCAGAGGGTTATTAGTTCTCAATTTAGATGGAGCTCCAATAGATGTGGAATAAAAGGACTAGAACAAACCAATTGGCCCTACGGGTCCTTTTGTTTACGTTTGTCACACTTTTCTCCTTTCCTGCAGTTGGTTAATGGGTGCATGGTGTGGGAGCATTAGAGGCCTCTGCTGCTTTCATACACCACTGCTAATTCTTAACTCCCAGAGCTTCCTGCGTGCACCACTAATGCACTCCCAGAGCTTCCTGCATGCACCACTAATGCACTCCCAGAGCTTCCTGCATGCACCACTAATGCACTCCCAGAGCTTCCTGCATGCACCACTAATGCACTCCCAGAGCTTCCTGCATGCACCACTAATGCACTCCCAGAGCTTCCTGCGTGCACCACTAATGCACTCCCAGAGCTTCCTGCATGCACCACTGCTAATTCACTTCCAGCGCTTCCTGCAGGTACCACCCCAATTCACACCCAGAGCTTCCTGCATGTACCACTGCTAAATAATTTCCAGAGCTTCCTGCATGCACCAGTGCTAAATAAGTTTCAGAGCTTCCTGCATGCACCACTGCCAATTCACTTCCTGAGCTTCCTGCATGCACCACTGCCAATTAGCTTCCAGAGCTTCCTGCATGCACCACTGCATATTCACTTCCTGAGCTTTCTGCGTGTACCACCCCAATTGACTTCCAGAGCTTCCTGCATGCACCACTGCTAATTCTTCACTTCCCGAGCTTCCTGCATGCACCACTGCTAATTCTTCACTTCCCGAGCTTCCTGCATGCACCACTGCTAATTCTTCACTTCCAGACCTTCCACACATTGCAGCCATCAATCGGCAGCAGAGGTTAGATATATAAACTGTGTCTGGCCACAATGTAACTCAGAGGCAGATGGGTTTGTGGAGTCACAGGGCTAGTTGGGATGATTGACAGATTTCCCCAGGTGATCCATGACCACTGCCTCCCAATGAGACTTTGCCTGTTTGTTCAATGGACATTCTGGGCCTGAATGCAGATGCGAACCCATGCTAATTCCCAAATTCAGCGTATTTTGTAGGTATTCTATTCCACCACCCTGTATGGGCACAGTTAGCCTGATGTATATGGAAACGATCCCTCTGTAATGGCACACACTGAGCAGGAACCTATAGACCAGGCTTCTCAATCTGCGTTCTAGGTTCGGAGTTGTTCCCTTCATACTTCACTCTCTTACTACTAAGATATCCCTGGTTTGGTAGAATGTGGCAAAGAGCAAAATGTTAGAGATTAACGACACTCTTGGATAATTGAACTCCAGGGAATAAACCCGAAGCCACAATGTTCTACTGTTTCCGCCTTTATCCAATGGATGATGACAAAAGGAACAGAACCATGAATGTATCATATAGAATGTGTCAGAATGAAAGCGGTGAAGGTTTATTTATACTATAGTGACATTAAGCGGCTCTCTCTGCTATAAACGATGAGTGTTCAGTGCGTCTTTGAGTTTCAGTGTCTGTGTAAAATAATGGGGGGAGAGTTAGCCCATCACACTGTCACTTAGAGAGTGAACCTTATTTACTAAGACGCGTTCATTTCCTTTTATTGAATGCTGTATTTTCCCATGAGTTTGTGGAAGTGCCAGAAAAACAATGTGCTCCCTTATAAATGGAGATATATTCCTTAAACCCTGATTTGTAGCAAGCAGAAAACACAATAACAAAGTTTATTCCAAGATAGCGGATTTGTTAAAACCTCCAACTCAGCTTTAGTCATAGATTGGCACTTGTAGCCTAAATCTTCCAATTCCGAGTTTAGCAAATTAACCCCATTGTGGGAAAGCAGAGGTGATTCGCCTGCCAAGATATTACAGCAAACCGCTGTCAAAGAGCGACATTAACCAGAAAATCTGGCATTGCGCTTATAGTTCTACATGTAACATAAATAAATATCATTTCATACGGTCTGCGTTGGATAATGCCACGGTGCAGACCTTTTGTAACTTCTCAAGATGATTACAAGGATTAATGTTAATCTCTGTTGTCATCGCGTAGTCTCTATTTTAGCCTTGTATAGTAATCTCTCTTAGCAATAAGATGTAATCGCCTGATACATTGCTCATGTTTACAGCCAATCCACTTGTTAATGGCTAATAATTGATATGAAGAGATTAACCATCATTTAGAAATAAACTCAGTGTCAGGTGAACATAGTACAGCCTTCTGGCTTGCAGGGGGTTAAATTTACAGTTATAAGCAAACATTGTATCAATAGCTATATCTATCTTCTTCAAGCCATATTTGACTCAATATTAAAAATACATCATCACATATTGTATCAGTGCAGTTTTATGTATTCGTTTCTATGGAGTTATAGATATACAATTTCACACCTAGACATTTATTAAAGGGACACTCTACTTCCCAAAGAAATAAAATCAAAATGTAAAAAAAAAAACACTATTAAGTAGATATATTCCCAGTGAAACATTGTGCATTGAATTACACATTTTTGTTATTGGTGGCATAGCTAAAATCAACTTCCAAAAGCTGGAGATCTCTTGTCTGCAGTCTTTTCAATCCCTCCTCTTCTAAATCTGCCCAGACTTTCTGTGGCTGTCCAATCACAGACTTTCCAATGCAGCTCAATGACACGTATTTACTTGTAAGGCAGGAGCTCTGGGCAATTGCTGCCTCCACTGAGCCAAGCAACAAGGAAGTAACAGAATTACATGTCTGATTGACAGCCTGAGGGTGTAACCAGGTTAATTTAGAAAAGTGAGAATTTCTATTGAAATCTACACTTTTTTTTTTTTTAAATAAAAACAACGAAGACACACTCTTCATACACAAAGCACTTCAACATGCTTAGGTGCTTTAAAGGTCTGGAGTGTCCCTTTAATAATTAAGGATATGGTCCCTCCCCATAAAAATAGCATCAGGAAAAAAAACAAAGAGGTTCAAGCCTCGTGAGAAAGACAAAGAAAAACAATGTCTTCAGCAGGGACCATATTCAGGAAAAATAATTGTGTTACTTTTAGAACAGGAATACATCAGACATTTTTGAAATAAAGAATAGAGAGTAAGGAGGGGAGAAGGACAAATGGAGTTTATATTTTAACGAAAGGACTCATGATGGGTGATTTACAAATGGATTATGTGCTTTAGGTGTTTGGTGTTCCTTTGAACAAATAGCAGTAAAATCTTAGGGTATTACCATGTTAAAGCACCATAAATACAGCGCACTGTAGTGATTATGGTGCAAGTTATCTTTGCATGCAGTCCCCTTAGATTTCAGTCTTCCAGGCACCCATAGCTGCCCCCTGTACAGTCGGTAATGCAGAAACCTTGGATTGGTAGAGCTCCCAGCCTATCGTTGCCATCCAAGGTTGAATTTATTTCAAAGTTAGCTTAAAGGTGTACTCACCATGGATTGACATCACGCAGCGTTCTAGCATATTGTAAGACCTCTTTCCCGCATTACTCTAAGCCCAATGACCAGCTTGCATCACAAATAATAGTAAAAACTATAACAGAAAAAAGAACAAGAAGCTTTAAAATATCGAGCTGCCCTGAGGGTCACATCTGACGAACAGACGTTTATATTTCCATTAATTCGCATATTACAATTTGCATGTTTTCACCATAAAATGTTTCACAACCCGAAACCCCTGGCCCATTTGTCAGGCAGCCAACACGTCTGCCTTCGTTCATTTTCATTTGTCTTCCAATCTTTATAGTGTAATTGAGCTACTATCTATATTAAGATGCCATTCGACCTGTCCATTAAAACCAGATGTACCCTATAGAATGTATCTAATTTTGTTGGGGGATAAAAACTGCTTGACAATGATGCTGAGAGACGGAGTGGTGGATCAGAGTCCGATACCTAAAGCTAATACAGCCATCTGAAGTCATAAATCCTGGTATTTGAATATTCATGCAAAGAACCATTTACTGAGACTTTTTGTACATGTACCAACTGGAGAGTAACGTTTAACTCAAAACACATTGTTACAGATGTAAAGGAGAATGTGAACACATAAAACAACATGTATTTTGCATGCGGTGTAATTTTAATGGCAGGAAAAATCATTTTTGAAAAACATGTAAAGGGAAACTCAAAGTACCCAAAAACAGAAACCAGTCCCAGTTTCATTCATCTCATTTGGTGAAAGGAATCACTGCCAAGTGATACAAGTAGGATTATGTATAGTACATGCAGGAAGTTTATTGGTGATTAAAAAAAAAAAAAAAAAAAAACTTTAGAAAATCTATTTTTCTTTTACATTCCTAATACACTATGCATCACGTTTTTAAACTGAATGCTAACCCCAGTCCGAGTCCTTTTAGACACATTGGGATCTGTTTTTCTGACTATTTCTCCTCCGTATATATTCAGGAAGAACCTATGGCAAGAGATATGCAAATGATTGCTGCAAAAAACGTGCATAAAAATTGGTGTTGGATAACTCAAGACAAGGTGCTGCAGCAACTAAAGAAAGTTAATGTAATAAAAGCTCCAGGTCCTGATGGTATTCATCCACGAGTACTTAAGGAACTAAGTGTGGAAATAAGTGAACCTCTGTTTTTAATCTTTAAAGATTATTTTCTTTCAGGAAGTGTACCAGAGGATTGGAGGAAGGCAGATGTGGTTCCTATATTCAAAAGGGATCCAAGATGAAAATTCTTGTTCTTGGGTAAAACATTGGCTTACAAATAGAGTACAGAGAGTTTTCATTAATGGTACATTTTCAAGCTGGACAGAGGCGGCAAGTGGTGTCCCTCGGGGTTCTGTTCTGGGACCCCTTCTATTTAAGATGTTTATAAATGATCTTGAAAAAAGCATTGAAAGTCATGTTTTAGTGTTTGCAGATAACACACCACTTTGTAAAGTAATACAATGTAAACAAGATATTACTTTGCTGCAGAGGGATTTAGATAGACTGGAGGACTGGGCATTCGAATGGCAGATTACATTTAATGTAGAAAAATGCTGTTATGCACTGCAGTGTAAAGAATGCCCAAGCAAGTTATACTCCTATTGGAAGCGAATTAGGGATAACAACACGAGAAGGACTTGGGAATTGTTATAGACAACAAACTATGCAACAATGTGCAATGTCAATCAGCAGTGGCTAAAGCCAGTAAGGTATTGTCATGCATGAAAAAGGGCATTCATTCTCGGGATGAGAATATAATTTTGCCTCTTTATAAATCACTGGTAGGACCACATATTGAATATGCTGTGCAATTTTGGGCACGTGTTCTAAAGAAGGATATTATGGCACTAAAAAGAGTGCAGAGATGGGCTACAAAACTAATAAAAGGAATGGAACATTTTAGCTATGAAGAAAGGTTAACAAATGTAAACCTCTTTAGTTTAGAAAAACGTTGCCTCAGAGGGGATATGATAACATGTTACAAATATATACAGGGCCAATATAAACCATTGTGTAGAAATCTATTCACAAAAACAGGACTATAGTGGGTCATGCGTTTAGACTGGAAGAAAGAAGATTTAGTCTAAGGCAAAGGAAAGTTTTGTTTACAGTAAGAACAATAAGGATGTGGAATTATCTGCCTGAAGATGTAGTTTTATCAGAGTCCGTGCAACTAGATGCATAGTTCCAAAAAAATTAAATACAATTATATAATTTTCAATGTAAGGTAAATGCTGCTTGATCCAAGGATACATCTGACTGTGATTCTGGGGTCAAGAGGGAATATTGTTCCTAGTTTGTTGGAAAATTGGAAGTGCTTCAAACTGTTTTCTTTTTTGCCTTCTTTTGGAACAACATCAAAAAACAAATGTGAAGAAGGCAGAACTTGATGGACACGTCTATTGTCAGCCTATGTGTGGCGAAAGTAACCTCGCCACTGGTTCTTGGAGGGGCCTGTTTGCCAGCCTCCTGCCTCAGGACTATGGGCCATGCAAAAAGGCTCATAAAATACTTTGTTTATGTCTCTTTGCTATCCTGTTTGGGAACCGAACAGACGTAGGACCAGGGATTACCCGGGAGCTTGTTAAGCCCTATCATCCCCTCTTAACGATTCTAACCACAGCGTTCTAATTGTTCGTGTGGGTGGCCGCAGTTTGCATGGTTGACGACGAGGTGGCGGCCATCTTGTTCCCGTGAACACAGGCAGCGGGAACAGCTTTCGGACACCCGAACACCGCTAAAATTCCATCATAGCCTACGTTTGGTACTTTACATCCTCAAAGAGCGCTGTTCGGTGGAATCGTTCATCTGAATGAGGTGAACAAGCTCCATGGTATGAATATTGACTACGTTCGGTATTTTGTTCATTTGGAAACTACTGAACTAGACCGACCGCAATCCCTGATTCTCTGGAACTGTTTTGGGCATAGGACCATGCATGCGGTCTGTCAAAATATGACTTCCATGGAAATCCTGAACCCCTGAACCGGTCTGGGTGATTTTTAGATATGTTGGTCACACAGATCGGGGCTATCAGGTGATGTAACTTTTATGGGGTTTTCATGGGTTTTAGGGGTACTTTCGGGGTATTGCTGAAATGTGTGTTTTTCTGCCTGGAGATAATTGAGTTAGTACAGTACATGACTCAATTATCTCCCAGGCACAGGGGAGGGATTATCTCTATATGTATGGGAGTGTCCTGGATTTGAGAGCAAATGTAATCGTGTATTTGTTTCTACTGTGGTTTTCTCTCAGGTCCAGGGGGGAGTGCCCTTTGCATAGGGACTTGCATATAAGGCCAGTTGTGGCTACCATTAAACAAGTTCCTGCTTACCCTCAACAGTCTCAGCTCATGCTTGGGGGAAACGGTTGTATCTACCCTGGGGATTGCTATATCACTATTCTCCCCTGGGATTATAATCACTTGCTCTTTTAAGAGCATGTTGCTACACTATCTTGGAGGAGAGGTCTACCCACTGAAAGCTGGATCCTGGTCTTGGGTCCAGGGTGGGTGGAGGACAGTGAGATCCCAACCAAGCTGTAATGCTGGAAGTGGGGACTACAGTGCTGATGGTGTCTGGTGGAGTGCTTGGAGTACTCGGTGAGCACTAGGAGTATCGCTTGGTGGAGGCATCCAGTCGGTGTGCCAGGCGGTCCGCCACATTATGTAACTATGATGTCTATAGTCTGTCCCAGCAGGCTTTTACATGTAAATGCTGCCTTTTCAGAGAAAAGACTGTGTTTACATTGGTGCCTAGTAACACCTCTAGTGGCCTTTTGTCTCACATGCACAATAGCCCTTAATTGATTTCCCTATGGAAAAGCAATGGATTGGCTGAGACAATCAAAACTGCCAATCTTGGCCAAGGAGACAGAACCAGCCACAGCAAGACTGGTGTTGGTGAAAAGGTGAGTAAATACATCCAAAAGAAGGGCCCAGGGACCTAATGCCACATTCCAGCATTATTTATAAAATTGACTTTGAATTCTCACTTTAGTAAATCACCCTGTATGTTAAGGGAATATACAAACCAGGACAGAAGGATTTGTCAGTAATTATAAAGAGCAGATTTAGCAACAGTGTTCAATGTCAGTCATTCCTCAAATAATCCAATAACATATTGTCATGCACTCACAACGTGAAATATCTACACTACTTCGACAAAACTAGGTGGACACCTGACCATCACCTATATGAACTTGTTACATAATATATGTGGAAAGAAGACTCAAGTCCATCATGTTAAAGCAGCTCTGTCGTCTGGGGTATTTGCATAATTTGCAAAAGTCCCTTACAGTTGTGAAGGAAGGCACCTCTGACTCAAGGCTCAAGCTACAGATGACCAGATGTCCAGTCTGTTTAAAGTTGGCTAACTCGGATCATGATATGCTTTATAATGTGAAGGTGAACTTTACCCTAGTTTAGCTGTTTTCACGTACACACACATTTTTTCCCCTTATCTGTTATGACACCTTGCAGCTTTTAGCGAAACTAGCGAAACTTTGCAGCTTCTCTTGTTATGAAGCGAGTTTCCAGTAATTGTTTTTTGTGACTTTCGTAAATATGGCTAGTTCTGCATTACTTTTTGCATGTAGCTAATTTTCCGTATAATCTGTAAGCTCTCCCAATTAAAGCAGAAGCGATCTTTGATTCATAAACTGTGTGTGTTTGTCTTATTGCTTCACCGAGTGCTCATTACAACAATCTGGTTTCCCTTGAACAAACTTTGGGTTATTTATCCACAACAATTTGGTGCCGAAACCCGGGAGGAGGCAATCGGACCCATCCGGACAAAGACAGGGGACTATGGAGTCATAGATGGTGAATCTATCAGCTGCAGCGGGTAAGAAAAAGTATTTATTTTTCTACCTATACTGATTCACTCTCTAGTGTACTCTCTGGGTCCTATGTCCGGGTGAGTAAGGATTTAAAAACGTTTGCTCCTAAAGAACTTGTTTTATGTGGTTTATTATGCTCAGGTGGAATGTCTTGTAAAGGAATAGTATAATTTATATGTGGGGTTCAAGTTATCTTTATTGTTTGCCTTGTCATTTGTTTTATAATTAGAGTCAGATTCTTCCAAGGCAAATCTCCTGATTTGTATCTAGATTAAGAAGACAAAGATTGTGAAAATTCCACTGCAGTTGTCTTAAGTGTTTAAACAGTGTTTGTATAGTCTTCTCTTGATTAAAATAGTAATTACTCCTTATAAGTTATAGAGATGGGTAACTTGCAAAGTACTCAGGAGGAATTTACAGCTCTGACTATGGTCAGACATCATAAAGGAGCTACTAGGAAAATAAAGAAATTACTTAAGAAAGCTGGCATGCCCTCAGTGGGCACTCTTGACCCCCCCAGATATGGAAAGAATTTATGGCCAATTAAAGAGGATGGTTGGAAGACAATAGTTTGGTAGAAGTAGCCTAAAAATGACATGACACTGCAGTTGAATTAACTAAATGTGTGTCACGGGTGGCGGTCCGAAGACCGGGACCCCTGTGTGCCTGATGATGAAGATAGGAGTGTCAGCGTGGAAGTGGACAATCAGGGTCTGGTGCAGGGTAACCACACACCCCCTGGTGTTGAGCAGCAGGGTTTGTGCGGCCACATACCAGAGCCCTGATGCAGCTTAGTGGAAGCCAGGAGCTAGATGATATGCTAATATGTATCCAGTACTAGAAACAAGGTAAGACTAGAACAGGCACCAAACAAGAAAAAAAGACAAAACTAGAAGAACCCAGAACCGTAGCAGGACAGAAAGCAGAACCCAGAACAGGTACACAATACATGAGGGAAACATGAACAGGACATGGACAGGGCAGGACAGGACAGTAGTGTACATGAACTGGGAATACAAGACAAATAAAACGAGACAAGAGATACAAGGCAAAACAAGAGGAGACATAACTAAGTACTATATATGTAACAAACATTGGAGATTTAGACATACACAAGTGGCCAAGATGTATGCAGCGCACCACTGTGCCAAAATACTCCAATAACTGGGGGTCCTAACTGCCTAGATATGCACGACTAAATGTACAACAATAAAACACAAACAGTGTTTACATGCAAGGAAAGGTGCAGAGGAAATGAGACCACTGCTAGCAGGAAAAGACTGAAACAAAAAACAAACATTTAAAGGAATCCAGGAGACTGGGAATTCCAGGAATGGAATCAAGGAATGAACCCAGAAAACCCAGCATAAAGAAAACCAGACATAGAATAGAAAACCAGAAAACCCAAGAAAAACTAAACAAGAATTGTAAAAAGAGTACAGGATACCAGAAGCCAAGGCAAGGAATTCATTATTAGGGTCATCTAATCAGGAAAACCCAAAAAGGGACATGAAACCCTTACTCGGGCAAGGATGGAACCGTTCATAAGTCGGTCCCTATAGAGCAAAAAAACAAAAAAACAATTTCAGACTTGTACCTGCCCTGTGTACATTTGTATTACATGTGTGAAATGGGTTTTGGTGCATTGACATCATGAATATATTGCTAATTTGTTAATATACCTGTCCCTTGCACCCGGGTCCCCCCCCCCCCCCTATTTCTATGAATTTCTTAGTATTGGTTTCTTGTCTATCCACCCTACACTTTAGTTCCCAGAGAGTATGAGAGCCTATTATATCTTGTTTGATTTCTATGTTTTGATATTCCATTTGTCTGTCTGCCCGGTTCAGGGTTGTATTGCCCTCTTTTTTCAGGGTAATTTTATTTCCGTTATTTGATATATTATCTTGATTACTTCTTTCCAAAATATATTTATGGGTGTGCACTGCCACCAAGTGTGGATCTTATTGCCTTCAGCAGTATTGCATTTTCAGCATCTATCTGGTAGTTCTGGGAAGATTCTCTCTAGGCGTTTAGGTGTTAAGTACCATCTACTTGATAGAAAAAGAGTTCAAGTGCTCACTGTTCTTCCAGAACGCGTTTCACCAACATGCTTCCTCAGCTGGAATGACACAGAAAATTTCATTTCAGCTGAGGAAGCCTGTTGGTGAAACGGGAAGAACAGTGAGCAATTGAACTCTTTTTCTGGACTTCAGCCGAATAGTGTTATATTTTATAAGTTTTATACTGTTTTTAAATAATTTTTTTTATATATAAGTAATAAAGTACATACTTTTAATACACTATCGGAACTACTTTTTCCTGCTCTTATAAAGAAGGAATGTGGTCCTTAACCACATATACAATTTAAAGTGAGCCTACCGGATGGCTCTGGGTTTGTGAGTACATATTAGTACATCTATATCACCCACACTTTATTTTAAACAATATTGCACTATATACCTTTTTACTCCAACCACTTAGGACAAACCTACAAGGAAGTTTGGACGTAAAGGAGGGAGAGGGTCGCCGTAACGGACCCTAAGGCACAAGCACCTGAGCTAAGGTTATTAGCTCAGAAAATTGTGAGTTTGCACTTAGCACTATTACTTACATTTTATTTATCTTTGTATGGTTTGCACTATGATTTGTATTTGTATACTTTATATTTAAGGGATAAACCAAATTATTTGTGCATCTGGGAAAGAGAACACCATACTAAAGGTATACCCTGGGATACTGGTTTATCTCATCCTCGTATTTCCTACCATTTCTATATTTTTTTCATATCTATTACTATTACAAGCGCTTCACTGCAACACCTTTTTCTGTTCAACTATTTATAGAAATCAACTTGATTTATAAACATTTCTTAATTTTTGGGGGCTCTCTCTCTGCAAGTGCTAACATGCATATATAGAAAACAAAAAACCTTTCTTTATTAGTGTTTACATATAAATAAGACAGGTTGAGCCAAAACAATGGCATCAACCTAAAACAAGTGTTGTGTATGGCGGCTAGCCCCCGCCATACCGTATCTCGAGTAATGAATCTCATTACTTAGATATAGGTCCCACATACTATATGGGAAATGCGTACTGAGGGCAATCGACCAATGACGAGCACAGCTGGAGAGACTACTAATGGGGGGGAGGGAAGAAAGGGGGAAATAATAAATAAAATTAAAAAAAAGTCCTCGGGGATGTCTAAATCTATTCCCTTAGTGATTTCACCTTTTTTATTTGACTTATTCTTTAAGTGCAGTTTTCTCAATCTTCCTTATTGCATCTTTCCAAAACATTAGTGTTAGTCTTTCCCCTTAATTTATAGTCTTTCCTATCTGATTGTGTATCTTCTGTGATTAAAATCTTTTTCTTTTTTCCCCCGTTCCCTCCTCTTTTTTGTCACTTTTTTTCCTTTGGTGAATTTCCCTTTTTTCTACATCCTGTTCGTGATCCTAGTGTGTAGATTATTTTTTATTGTAAGTTCATTTCTATGTGAAGTGCTTAATTAATACTTTTTTCTTGTGATCTGTAGTTATATTTGTTTATTTACCTTAAATTTCTTTTGTGTATTAGTGTCTCTCACAGATCCCCTATCCTGTATGGATTATAGAGTACAAAAATATATAAGCAGAAAGCAAAACCAGCGGGAATTACTTGTTATATTTCCCTTCCCCCAATTTCCTCCCTCCCCCCCTCTCCATTTCTTTGGATATTTAAAACCTCCCAGTTCTTTAGCTATGGCAGGGGATATTTCCAATTTTATTCTTCTCTATCCAGCTTTTCAGGTCTTCTGCGCTATTGCTGTATATGAGTTTTCCTTCATATGTTATAATGATTTTTGTGGGGAACCCCCAGCGGTAATTGATGTTGTTTTGTCTCGGGGTCAGTGTGCTTTCAGCAAAGCTTCTCCTTTTTTCTAAAGAGCAAATTAAAGAACAAATCCCCGTGTCCACCGCAAACCCTGTCACCCAAAAGCCGTATTGGACTTGCCCTAGGTGTGAATCGTCCAATCCCGGGTGGGAGGTAAAATGTAGAGGATGTGGGTTTCCTCTGCTCCGTTTACATCATTTTTTAATTCACCCTGAGACCCAATCAAGTGACCAAGTCCCAGAGACTCTTTTTTCATTTGTACTACGCAGTAGAACAACTTTTAATTACCCTGGTGACACTGAACCAGAACAAGAAGGAGCAACGGGAGGCACCCCTAAACAGACTAAAGTTAAACAGGGACAGAGCAAGGGTCCTAGTCAGGGTGAACCTGGGGTGTAACGGTGGGAAGAGTATAAACCATGGACCCCAAGTGAACAACTGGCTATAATTCAAGTTGCCAGATGTGGAAAAAGTCCCATTAGCTTTAGTCCAATCCCTGTCCACAATCCAAGCTACTTACCAGTGCATTTGGGCAGATTTAAAGCAAATACTCAATCTTAAAGCAGGACCCCTCCTGACAAGAATAATTGCCCAATATACTGATGTCCATGAAGAGGATTTAAAGAGGGGAAATGGGCGAGATCAACCCCCAAAAACTGACTACTGGTTTAGATCTAAATCAGCTTCAGTGAAATCTCATGTTACTGCCCTTAAAGATTGGGCTACGGTAAAAACCGAGGAGTTAGCGCATAAATTAGGAGACATTGTACAGTTTTTTTGTCAGGTTACAGATAGCCTGGGAATCATTAGGCTATACAGAAACTGAAGTGACTTCCACCCGACTTTTGATAAATTAATTTATGGATGGTCTCCATGCCCCCATCAGAACAGGTCTCCAAAACGCTATGGTTCCATGGTTTCCTAGATAAAGCAGCAATGGGTGTAGAAGCCAACCTAAATAATAGAAAAAGAACTACACCCTTTATGGCATTAACTGCCCCCAGATCAAGTACAGAAAGAAAACAGGTTGAGTGTTGGAATTGTGGGAGGAAGGGACATATTAAGCGCAACTGCAAATGTCCTCCTAAAAATAGGAACTAGCAGAACAATTCCGATTACTCTCATAATACTCAGATTCCACCACCCCTGCGCCAATAGGAAATTGACAGCCCAGTGTCCCTGCAGGCTTTAACTATCCCTGACGTAGCTGTACCCTCTCCTACTGTTAATGTTACATTACCAGGTGATAGGATAGTCCCTTTTCTGCTAGACACTGGGGCAGTCCGTTCCATTCTGTTCTGTTTTTTACCTATGAAAAATCAAATGATGTGTTATTATGTGTGGGTGTAGATGGGACCCCTGCAGAAATCCCTCTAACCCACCAGATAAAGCTTAAGGTCCATGAATCTAACTCTCTCGTTACCAGATTGCTTTGAGCCCTAGTGCCCCTGTCAGTTTGCTAGGCAGTGATATTCTGTCTGCTATTAATGCCAACATTCAGTACAGTCCGTTAAGAAGAAACAGGAGAAAGGCAAGCCAGTGGTATATCGCATGGTGCATGATTTAAGAGCTGTTAATGCTGTAACTGAATGAATTGTCCCCAATGTTCCCAACCCTCATACACTGTTCTAAGGTATAACATTTATGAAGGGAAGGCTAGAATGCTGCCAGTTGTTTATAGTAACAAATGACTCCTGGTGGACATGCAACAACACTATACAAAGACATAGAGAGGCCAGTGGTAACAGCTATTTAGTAACATGTTCCAAAATGACACTACAGAAAAGGGGATTTCACCTACAGCGGTTAATAGTACAGGTAAGAAATCAAGCACCAAGAGATGTGAAATTGAACAGATGCCTCTGAAATGTTGATAGATGTATTTTAGCAAGGTAAAACATACCCTGATCGGTCACAACAATAAAACCACTATCAAGTGAAGTGAATGACATTTATTATATAGTTACAATAGCACCTAGCAAGGGGTCGGGTATATTAGGCAGCAAGTGAACAGCCAGTTCTTGAATGTCTGGATTTGCAGGGGTTAGTACCTACAGAAAGGGTGCCCAAGGCTCATAGATGCACATATGGAGCAAAGGCAAACCTGTCTGTTCCGATCCTAAAAAATACCTACTTTAGCTCAAATTGCTGAAAAACGTACTATAGGCCATGATAGGAAGGTGTCAGAACACACAATGCATTGCAGTTTGCTGTGTATTGGGCTGTGTAGCTGCACACACGAGTGCCCACAATCACAACTGTCCATAGCCAAAATCACCTTCAATGGGGATGTGAGAGTTAGAACTGGACCATGGAGCAATGGAATAATGCTGCCTGTCGGATAAACCACATTTTCTTATAATTCAGGTGAATGGCTGGGTGAGAGGAAGAGACGGCAGCAGTATGTACTATGGCGGCGGAACCAGTGTCAAACTCTGGGTAATTTTCTGCATGTGGCTACTACTTTAATTTCAATGTTTTGAGATTGTTGCAGACCACGTATAACCCACCCTTCATGGCAATGGTGTTCCCTGATGGCAGTCGCCCCTTTCTGCAGGTTAATGCACACTGCCACACTGCAAACATTGCTTAGGAATGGTTTGAGAAACATGACAAGGTGTTGCTTTGGCCTCCTAATTCCCAAGATCTCAATCTGATTGAACATTTGTGGGAAGTGCTGGAACAACAAATTCGATCCATGGAGGCCCTACCTCGCAACTTGATTGACATAAAGGATTTGCTGTTAAAGTCTAGGTGCCAGACACCACAGGACATTTTCAGAGGTCTTGTGGAGTCCATGCCTCGATGCATCAGAGCTGTTTTGGCAGCACGAGGGGGACCTACACAATATTAGGCAGTGTACAAGTATTGTTTATTTATGTAAACTGCATTGTCTGTATGCAAGAAGAAGGTTCATGGCATGTGTGGATGAACTATTAGAAAATGTCAAAGAACAAAGTTAATATATACAAAAATACAGGCTCATTCAAGGTGTTAACATGTGTCCTCTTGCTTAAACCCAGAGGAGGTAAAATTGTTGTCACTGCAGCCAATCTGGATGCAATTGTCTTGTGCTAAGAATGAATATGTAAGGATCTGGCACGTAGACATATATGTGGGAGGTAATGGCACAAAAAAACAGCTGGAATTTCATTAGATCAACCTACGGGCATGAGATTAACTGGCAAGAACAATTTGTACGGATATTACAGCGTTAGCTGCAAATAAAGTGTGTAATGTGTATAATAGCATGGAAACACAAGGTTTGTTAAAAAAAAAAAAAATAGAACGATCTTTTAAGGACGGCCAACAAATCGGATAATGTATACATGATCGAATAAACAAATATTGTACTTTATTAATTGTTTATATTGGGGTTTATTTTAGATGAGGGCTGTTTATATTGGGGTTTATTTTAGATGAGGGCTGTTTATATTGGGGTTTATGTTAGATGAGGGCTGTTTATATTGGGGTTTATTTTAGATGAAGGCTGTTTATATTGGGGTTTATTTTGGATGAGGCTGTTTATATTGGGGTTTATTTTAGATGAGGGCTGTTTATATTGGGGTTTATTTTAGATGAGGCTGTTTATATTGGGGTTTATTTTAGATGAGGGCTGTTTATATCGGGGTTTATTTTATATGAGGGCTGTTTATATTGGGGTTTACTTTAGATGAGGGCTGTTTATATTGGGGTTTACTTTAGATGAGGGCTGTTTATATTGGGGTTTATTTTAGATGAGGGCTGTTTATATTGGGGTTTATTTTAGATGAGGGCTGTTTATATTGGGGTTTACTTTAGATGAGGGCTGTTTATATTGGGGTTTACTTTAGATGAGGGCTGTTTATATTGGGGTTTATTTTAGATGAGGGCTGTTTATATTGGGGTTTATTTTAGATGAGGGCTGTTTATATTGGGGTTTACTTTAGATGAGGGCTGTTTATATTGGGGTTTATTTTAGATGAGGGCTGTTTATATTGGGGTTTATTTTAGATGAGGCTGTTTATATTGGGGTTTACTTTAGATGAGGGCTGTTTATATTGGGGTTTATGTTAGATGAGGGCTGTTTATATTGGGGTTTATTTTAGATGAGGGTTGTTTATATTGGGGTTTATTTTATATGAGGGCTGTTTATATTGGGGTTTACTTTAGATGAGGGCTGTTTATATTGGGGTTTACTTTAGATGAGGGCTGTTTATATTGGGGTTTATTTTAGATGAGGGCTGTTTATATTGGGGTTTATTTTAGATGAGGGTTGTTTATATTGGGGTTTATTTTAGATGAGGGCTGTTTATATTGGGGTTTATTTTGGATGAGGCTGTTTATATTGGGGTTTACTTTAGATGAGGGCTGTTTATATTGGGGTTTATGTTAGATGAGGGCTGTTTATATTGGGGTTTATTTTAGATGAGGCTGTTTATATTGGGGTTTACTTTAGATGAGGGCTGTTTATATTGGGGTTTATGTTAGATGAGGCTGTTTATATTGGGGTTTACTTTAGATGAGGGCTGTTTATATTGGGGTTTACTTTAGATGAGGGCTGTTTATATTGGGGTTTATGTTAGATGAGGGCTGTTTATATTGGGGTTTATTTTAGATGAGGGCTGTTTATATTGGGGTTTATGTTAGATGAGGCTGTTTATATTGGGGTTTACTTTAGATGAGGGCTGTTTATATTGGGGTTTACTTTAGATGAGGGCTGTTTATATTGGGGTTTATGTTAGATGAGGGCTGTTTATATCGGGGTTTATTTTAGATGAGGGCTGTTTATATTGGGGTTTACTTTAGATGAGGGCTGTTTATATTGGGGTTTATGTTAGATGAGGCTGTTGATATTGGGGTTTATTTTAGATGAGGGCTGTTTATATTGGGGTTTACTTTAGATGAGGGCTGTTTATATTGGGGTTTATTTTATATGAGGGCTGTTTATATTGGGGTTTATGTTAGATGAGGGCTGTTTATATTGGGGTTTATGTTAGATGAGGGCTGTTTATATTGGGGTTTATTTTAGATGAGGGCTGTTTATATCGGGGTTTACTTTAGATGAGGGCTGTTTATATTGGGGTTTATGTTAGATGAGGGCTGTTTATATTGGGGTTTATTTTGGATGAGGGCTGTTTATATCGGGGTTTATTTTAGATGACGGCTGTTTATATCGGGGTTTATTTTAGATGAGGGCTGTTTATATTGGGGTTTATTTTAGATGAGGCTGTTTATATTGGGGTTTACTTTAGATGAGGGCTGTTTATATTGGGGTTTATTTTAGATGAGGGCTGTTTATATTGGGGTTTATGTTAGATGAGGGCTGTTGATATTGGGGTTTATTTTAGATGAGGGCTGTTTATATTGGGGTTTATGTTAGATGAGGGCTGTTTATATTGGGGATTATTTTAGATGAGGGCTGTTTATATTGGGGTTTATTTTAGATGAGGCTGTTTATATTGGGGTTTATTTTAGATGAAGGCTGTTTATATTGGGGTTTATGTTAGATGAGGGCTGTTTATATTGGGGATTATTTTAGATGAGGGCTGTTTATATTGGGGTTTTTTTTTAGATGAGGCTGTTTATATTGGGGTTTATTTTAGATGAGGGCTGTTTATATTGGGGTTTACTTTAGATGAGGGCTGTTTATATTGGGGTTTATTTTAGATGAGGGCTGTTTATATTGGGGTTTATTTTAGATGAGGGCTGTTTATATTGGGGTTTACTTTAGATGAGGGCTGTTTATATTGGGGTTTACTTTAGATGAGGGCTGTTTATATTGGGAGTTTACTTTAGATGAGGGCTGTTTATATTGGGGTTTATTTTAGATGAGGCAGTTTATATTGGGGTTTACTTTAGATGAGGGCTGTTTATATTGGGGTTTATTTTAGATGAGGGCTGTTTATATTGGGGTTTACTTTAGATGAGGGCTGTTTATATTGGGGTTTATTTTAGATGAGGGCTGTTTATATTGGGGTTTATTTTAGATGAGGGCTGTTTATATTGGGGTTTACTTTAGATGAGGGCTGTTTATATTGGGGTTTACTTTAGATGAGGGCTGTTTATATTGGGAGTTTACTTTAGATGAGGGCTGTTTATATTGGGGTTTATTTTAGATGAGGGCTGTTTATATTGGGGTTTATGTTAGATGAGGGCTGTTTATATTGGGGTTTATTTTAGATGAGGGCTGTTTATATTAGGGATTATTTTAGATGAGGGCTGTTTATATTGGGGTTTATGTTAGATGAGGGCTGTTTATATTGGGGTTTACTTTAGATGAGGGCTGTTTATATTGGGGTTTATTTTAGATGAGGGCTGTTTATATTGGGGTTTATTTTAGATGAGGGCTGTTTATATTGGGGTTTATTTTAGATGAGGCTGTTTATATTAGGGATTATTTTAGATGAGGGCTGTTTATATTGGGGTTTATGTTAGATGAGGGCTGTTTATATTGGGGTTTATTTTAGATGAGGGCTGTTTATATTGGGGTTTATTTTAGATGAGGGCTGTTTATATTGGGGTTTATGTTAGATGAGGGCTGTTTATATTGGGGTTTATTTTGGATGAGGCTGTTTATATTGGGGTTTATTTTAGATGAGGGCTGTTTATATTGGGGTTTATTTTGGATGAAGGCTGTTTATATTGGGGATTATTTTAGATGAAGGCTGTTTATATTGGGGTTTATTTTAGATAGGGCTGTTTATATTGGGGTTTATGTTAGATGAGGGCTGTTTATATTGGGGTTTATTTTAGATGAGGCTGTTTATATTGGGGTTTATTTTAGATGAGGGCTGTTTATATTGGGGATTATTTTAGATGAGGCTGTTTATATTGGGGTTTATTTTGGATGAGGCTGTTTATATTGGGGTTTATTTTAGATGAGGCTGTTTATATTGGGGTTTATGTTAGATGAGGGCTGTTTATATCGGGGTTTATTTTAGATGAGGGCTGTTTATATTGGGGTTTATTTTAGATGAGGGCTGTTTATATTGGGGTTTATTTTAGATGAGGCTGTTTATATTGGGGTTTATTTTAGATGAGGGCTGTTTATATTGGGGTTTATTTTAGATGAGGCTGTTTATATTGGGGTTTATTTTAGATGAGGGCTGTTTATATTGGGGTTTATGTTAGATGAGGCTGTTTATATTGGGGTTTATTTTAGATGAGGGCTGTTTATATTGGGGTTTACTTTAGATGAGGGCTGTTTATATTGGGGTTTATTTTAGATGAAGGCTGTTTATATTGGGGTTTATTTTAGATGAGGGCTGTTTATATTGGGGTTTATTTTAGATGAGGGCTGTTTATATTGGGGTTTATTTTAGATGAGGCTGTTTATATTGGGGTTTATTTTAGATGAGGGCTGTTTATATTGGGGTTTATTTTAGATGAGGCTGTTTATATTGGGGTTTATTTTAGATGAGGGCTGTTTATATTGGGGTTTATGTTAGATGAGGGCTGTTTATATTGGGGTTTATTTTAGATGAGGGCTGTTTATATTGGGGTTTATTTTAGATGAGGCTGTTTATATTGGGGTTTATGTTAGATGAGGCTGTTTATATTGGGGTTTATTTTAGATGAGGGCTGTTTATATTGGGGTTTATTTTAGATGAGGCTGTTTATATTGTGGTTTATGTTAGATGAGGCTGTTTATATTGGGGTTTATTTTAGATGAGGGCTGTTTATATTGGGGTTTATTTTAGATGAGGCTGTTTATATTGGGGTTTATTTTAGATGAGGGCTGTTTATATTGGGGTTTATTTTAGATGAGGCTGTTTATATTGGGGTTTATGTTAGATGAGGCTGTTTATATCGGGGTTTACTTTAGATGAGGGCTGTTTATATTGGGGTTTATTTTAGATGAGGGCTGTTTATATTGGGGTTTATTTTAGATGAGGGCTGTTTATATTGGGGTTTATTTTAGATGAGGCTGTTTATATTGGGGTTTATTTTAGATGAGGGCTGTTTATATTGGGGTTTATTTTAGATGAGGCTGTTTATATTGGGGTTTACTTTAGATGAAGGCTGTTTATATTGGGGTTTATTTTAGATGAGGCTGTTTATATTGGGGTTTATGTTAGATGAGGGCTGTTTATATTGGGGATTATTTTAGATGAGGGCTGTTTATATTGGGGTTTATGTTAGAT
Organism: Pelobates fuscus; assembly: GCF_036172605.1. Taxonomy (NCBI): domain Eukaryota; kingdom Metazoa; phylum Chordata; class Amphibia; order Anura; family Pelobatidae; genus Pelobates; species Pelobates fuscus. The sequence goes on from NC_086327.1 coordinate 134,829,928, forward strand.
GAGGGCTGTTTATATTGGGGTTTATGTTAGATGAGGGCTGTTTATATTGGGGTTTATTTTAGATGAGGGCTGTTTATATTGGGGTTTATTTTAGATGAGGGCTGTTTATATCGGGGTTTATTTTAGATGAGGGCTGTTTATATTGGGGTTTATGTTAGATGAGGCTGTTTATATCGGGGTTTACTTTAGATGAGGGCTGTTTATATTGGGGTTTATTTTAGATGAAGGCTGTTTATATTGGGGTTTATTTTAGATGAGGCTGTTTATATTGGGGTTTATTTTATATGAGGGCTGTTTATATTGGGGTTTATTTTAGATGAGACTGTTTATATTGGGGTTTATTTTAGATGAGGCTGTTTATATTGGGGTTTATTTTAGATGAGGGCTGTTTATATTGGGGTTTACTTTAGATGAGGGCTGTTTATATTGGGGTTTATTTTAGATGAAGGCTGTTTATATTGGGGTTTATTTTAGATGAGGCTGTTTATATTGGGGTTTATTTTAGATGAAGGCTGTTTATATTGGGGTTTATTTTAGATGAGGCTGTTTATATTGGGGTTTATTTTAGATGAGGGCTGTTTATATCGGGGTTTATTTTAGATGAGGGCTGTTTATATTGGGGTTTATTTTAGATGAAGGCTGTTTATATTGGGGTTTATGTTAGATGAGGGCTGTTTATATTGGGGTTTATGTTAGATGAGGCTGTTTATATTGGGGTTTATGTTAGATGAGGCTGTTTATATTGGGGTTTATGTTAGATGAGGGCTGTTTATATTGGGGTTTATTTTAGATGAGGCTGTTCATATTGGGGTTTATTTTAGATGAGGGCTGTTTATATTGGGGTTTATTTTAGATGAGGGCTGTTTATATTGGGGTTTATTTTAGATGAGGGCTGTTTATATTGGGGTTTACTTTAGATGAGGGCTGTTTATATTGGGGTTTATTTTAGATGAAGGCTGTTTATATTGGGGTTTATTTTAGATGAGGCTGTTTATATTGGGGTTTATTTTAGATGAGGCTGTTTATATTGGGGTTTATTTTAGATGAGGGCTGTTTATATCGGGGTTTATTTTAGATGAGGGCTGTTTATATTGGGGTTTATTTTAGATGAAGGCTGTTTATATTGGGGTTTATGTTAGATGAGGGCTGTTTATATTGGGGTTTATTTTAGATGAGGGCTGTTTATATTGGGGTTTACTTTAGATGAGGGCTGTTTATATTGGGGTTTATGTTAGATGAGGGCTGTTTATATTGGGGTTTATTTTAGATGAGGGCTGTTTATATTGGGGTTTATTTTAGATGAGGCTGTTTATATTGGGGTTTATTTTAGATGAAGGCTGTTTATATTGGGGTTTATTTTGGATGAGGCTGTTTATATTGGGGTTTATGTTAGATGAGGGCTGTTTATATTGGGGATTATTTTAGATGAGGCTGTTTATATTGGGGTTTATGTTAGATGAGGGCTGTTTATATTGGGGTTTATTTTAGATGAGGCTGTTTATATTGGGGATTATTTTAGATGAAGGCTGTTTATATTGGGGTTTATTTTAGATGAAGGCTGTTTATATTGGGGTTTACTTTAGATGAAGGCTGTTTATATTGGGGTTTATTTTGGATGAGGGCTGTTTATATCGGGGTTTATTTTAGATGAGGGCTGTTTATATTGAGGTTTATTTTAGATGAGGCTGTTTATATTGGGGTTCATTTTAGATGAGGGCTGTTTATATTGGGGTTTACTTTAGATGAAGGCTGTTTATATTGGGGTTTATTTTGGATGAGGGCTGTTTATATCGGGGTTTATTTTAGATGAGGCTGTTTATATTGGGGTTTACTTTAGATGAAGGCTGTTTATATTGGGGTTTATTTTGGATGAGGGCTGTTTATATCAGGGTTTATTTTAGATGAGGCTGTTTATATTGGGGATTATTTTAGATGAGGCTGTTTATATTGGGGTTTATTTTAGATGAGGCTGTTTATATTGGGGTTTATGTTAGATGAGGCTGTTTATATTGAGGTTTATGTTAGATGAGGCTGTTTATATTGGGGTTCATTTTAGATGAGGGCTGTTTATATTGGGGTTTATTTTAGATGAGGGCTGTTTATATTGGGGTTTACTTTAGATGAGGGCTGTTTATATTGGGGATTATTTTAGATGAGGCTGTTTATATTGGGGTTTATTTTAGATGAGGGCTGTTTATATTGGGGTTTACTTTAGATGAGGGCTGTTTATATTGGGGGTTATTTTAGATGAAGGCTGTTTATATTGGGGTTTATGTTAGATGAGGGCTGTTTATATTGGGGTTCATTTTAGATGAGGGCTGTTTATATTGGGGTTTATTTTGGATGAGGCTGTTTATATTGGGGTTTATTTTAGATGAGGGCTGTTTATATTGGGGTTTATTTTAGATGAGGCTGTTTATATTGGGGTTTATTTTAGATGAGGCTGTTTATATTGGGGTTTATGTTAGATGAGGGCTGTTTATATTGGGGTTTATTTTAGATGAGGGCTGTTTATATTGGGGTTTATTTTAGATGAGGGCTGTTTATATTGGGGTTTATGTTAGATGAGGCTGTTTATATTGGGGTTTATTTTGGATGAGGCTGTTTATATTGGGGTTCATTTTGGATGAGGCTGTTTATATTGGGGTTTATTTTGGATGAGGCTGTTTATATTGGGGTTTATTTTAGATGAGGCTGTTTATATTGGGGTTTATGTTAGATGAGGGCTGTTTATATCGGGGTTTATTTTAGATGAGGGCTGTTTATATTGGGGTTTATTTTAGATGAGGGCTGTTTATATTGGGGTTTATTTTAGATGAGGCTGTTTATATTGGGGTTTATTTTAGATGAGGGCTGTTTATATTGGGGTTTATTTTAGATGAGGCTGTTTATATTGGGGTTTATTTTAGATGAGGGCTGTTTATATTGGGGTTTATGTTAGATGAGGGCTGTTTATATTGGGGTTTATTTTAGATGAGGGCTGTTTATATTGGGGTTTACTTTAGATGAGGGCTGTTTATATTGGGGTTTATTTTAGATGAAGGCTGTTTATATTGGGGTTTATTTTAGATGAGGGCTGTTTATATTGGGGTTTATTTTAGATGAGGGCTGTTTATATTGGGGTTTATTTTAGATGAGGCTGTTTATATTGGGGTTTATTTTAGATGAGGGCTGTTTATATTGGGGTTTATTTTAGATGAGGCTGTTTATATTGGGGTTTATTTTAGATGAGGGCTGTTTATATTGGGGTTTATGTTAGATGAGGGCTGTTTATATTGGGGTTTATTTTAGATGAGGGCTGTTTATATTGGGGTTTATTTTAGATGAGGCTGTTTATATTGGGGTTTATGTTAGATGAGGCTGTTTATATTGGGGTTTATTTTGGATGAAGGCTGTTTATATTGGGGTTTATTTTAGATGATGGCTGTTTATATTGGGGTTTATTTTAGATGAGGGCTGTTTATATTGGGGTTTATGTTAGATGAGGTTGTTTATATTGGGGTTTATTTTAGATGAGGGCTGTTTATATTGGGGTTTATTTTAGATGAGGGCTGTTTATATTGGGGTTTATTTTAGATGAGGACTGTTTATATTGGGGTTTATTTTAGATGAGGGCTGTTTATATTGGGGTTTATTTTAGATGAGGGCTGTTTATATTGGGGTTTATTTTAGATGAGGGCTGTTTATATTGGGGTTTATTTTAGATGAGGCTGTTTATATTGGGGTTTATTTTAGATGAGGGCTGTTTATATTGGGGTTTATTTTGGATGAGGACTGTTTATATTGGGGTTTATGTTAGATGAGGCTGTTTATATTGGGGTTTATTTTAGATGAGGGCTGTTTATATTGGGGTTTATTTTAGATGAGGCTGTTTATATTGTGGTTTATGTTAGATGAGGCTGTTTATATTGGGGTTTATTTTAGATGAGGGCTGTTTATATTGGGGTTTATTTTAGATGAGGCTGTTTATATTGGGGTTTATTTTAGATGAGGGCTGTTTATATTGGGGTTTATTTTAGATGAGGCTGTTTATATTGGGGTTTATGTTAGATGAGGCTGTTTATATCGGGGTTTACTTTAGATGAGGGCTGTTTATATTGGGGTTTATTTTAGATGAGGGCTGTTTATATTGGGGTTTATTTTAGATGAGGGCTGTTTATATTGGGGTTTATTTTAGATGAGGCTGTTTATATTGGGGTTTATTTTAGATGAGGGCTGTTTATATTGGGGTTTATTTTAGATGAGGCTGTTTATATTGGGGTTTACTTTAGATGAAGGCTGTTTATATTGGGGTTTATTTTAGATGAGGCTGTTTATATTGGGGTTTATGTTAGATGAGGGCTGTTTATATTGGGGATTATTTTAGATGAGGGCTGTTTATATTGGGGTTTATGTTAGATGAGGGCTGTTTATATTGGGGTTTATGTTAGATGAGGGCTGTTTATATTGGGGTTTATTTTAGATGAGGGCTGTTTATATTGGGGTTTATTTTAGATGAGGGCTGTTTATATCGGGGTTTATTTTAGATGAGGGCTGTTTATATTGGGGTTTATGTTAGATGAGGCTGTTTATATCGGGGTTTACTTTAGATGAGGGCTGTTTATATTGGGGTTTATTTTAGATGAAGGCTGTTTATATTGGGGTTTATTTTAGATGAGGCTGTTTATATTGGGGTTTATTTTATATGAGGGCTGTTTATATTGGGGTTTATTTTAGATGAGGCTGTTTATATTGGGGTTTATTTTAGATGAGGCTGTTTATATTGGGGTTTATTTTAGATGAGGGCTGTTTATATTGGGGTTTACTTTAGATGAGGGCTGTTTATATTGGGGTTTATTTTAGATGAAGGCTGTTTATATTGGGGTTTATTTTAGATGAGGCTGTTTATATTGGGGTTTATTTTAGATGAAGACTGTTTATATTGGGGTTTATTTTAGATGAGGCTGTTTATATTGGGGTTTATTTTAGATGAGGGCTGTTTATATCGGGGTTTATTTTAGATGAGGGCTGTTTATATTGGGGTTTATTTTAGATGAAGGCTGTTTATATTGGGGTTTATGTTAGATGAGGGCTGTTTATATTGGGGTTTATGTTAGATGAGGCTGTTTATATTGGGGTTTATGTTAGATGAGGCTGTTTATATTGGGGTTTATGTTAGATGAGGGCTGTTTATATTGGGGTTTATTTTAGATGAGGCTGTTCATATTGGGGTTTATTTTAGATGAGGGCTGTTTATATTGGGGTTTATTTTAGATGAGGGCTGTTTATATTGGGGTTTATTTTAGATGAGGGCTGTTTATATTGGGGTTTACTTTAGATGAGGGCTGTTTATATTGGGGTTTATTTTAGATGAAGGCTGTTTATATTGGGGTTTATTTTAGATGAGGCTGTTTATATTGGGGTTTATTTTAGATGAGGCTGTTTATATTGGGGTTTATTTTAGATGAGGGCTCTTTATATCGGGGTTTATTTTAGATGAGGGCTGTTTATATTGGGGTTTATTTTAGATGAAGGCTGTTTATATTGGGGTTTATGTTAGATGAGGGCTGTTTATATTGGGGTTTATTTTAGATGAGGGCTGTTTATATTGGGGTTTACTTTAGATGAGGGCTGTTTATATTGGGGTTTACTTTAGATGAGGGCTGTTTATATTGGGGTTTATGTTAGATGAGGGCTGTTTATATTGGGGTTTATTTTAGATGAGGGCTGTTTATATTGGGGTTTATTTTAGATGAGGCTGTTTATATTGGGGTTTATTTTAGATTAAGGCTGTTTATATTGGGGTTTATTTTGGATGAGGCTGTTTATATTGGGGTTTATGTTAGATGAGGGCTGTTTATATTGGGGATTATTTTAGATGAGGCTGTTTATATTGGGGTTTATGTTAGATGAGGGCTGTTTATATTGGGGTTTATTTTAGATGAGGCTGTTTATATTGGGGATTATTTTAGATGAAGGCTGTTTATATTGGGGTTTATTTTAGATGAAGGCTGTTTATATTGGGGTTTACTTTAGATGAAGGCTGTTTATATTGGGGTTTATTTTGGATGAGGGCTGTTTATATCGGGGTTTATTTTAGATGAGGGCTGTTTATATTGAGGTTTATTTTAGATGAGGCTGTTTATATTGGGGTTCATTTTAGATGAGGGCTGTTTATATTGGGGTTTACTTTAGATGAAGGCTGTTTATATTGGGGTTTATTTTGGATGAGGGCTGTTTATATCGGGGTTTATTTTAGATGAGGCTGTTTATATTGGGGTTTACTTTAGATGAAGGCTGTTTATATTGGGGTTTATTTTGGATGAGGGCTGTTTATATCAGGGTTTATTTTAGATGAGGCTGTTTATATTGGGGATTATTTTAGATGAGGCTGTTTATATTGGGGTTTATTTTAGATGAGGCTGTTTATATTGGGGTTTATGTTAGATGAGGCTGTTTATATTGAGGTTTATGTTAGATGAGGCTGTTTATATTGGGGTTCATTTTAGATGAGGGCTGTTTATATTGGGGTTTATTTTAGATGAGGGCTGTTTATATTGGGGTTTACTTTAGATGAGGGCTGTTTATATTGGGGATTATTTTAGATGAGGCTGTTTATATTGGGGTTTATTTTAGATGAGGGCTGTTTATATTGGGGTTTACTTTAGATGAGGGCTGTTTATATTGGGGGTTATTTTAGATGAAGGCTGTTTATATTGGGGTTTATGTTAGATGAGGGCTGTTTATATTGGGGTTCATTTTAGATGAGGGCTGTTTATATTGGGGTTTATTTTGGATGAGGCTGTTTATATTGGGGTTTATTTTAGATGAGGGCTGTTTATATTGGGGTTTATTTTAGATGAGGCTGTTTATATTGGGGTTTATTTTAGATGAGGCTGTTTATATTGGGGTTTATTTTAGATGAGGGCTGTTTATATTGGGGTTTACTTTAGATGAGGGCTGTTTATATTGGGGATTATTTTAGATGAGGCTGTTTATATTGGGGTTTATTTTAGATGAGGGCTGTTTATATTGGGGTTTACTTTAGATGAGGGCTGTTTATATTGGGGTTTATGTTAGATGAGGGCTGTTTATATTGGGGTTCATTTTAGATGAGGGCTGTTTATATTGGGGTTTATTTTGGATGAGGCTGTTTATATTGGGGTTTATTTTAGATGAGGGCTGTTTATATTGGGGTTTATTTTAGATGAGGCTGTTTATATTGGGGTTTATTTTAGATGAGGCTGTTTATATTGGGGTTTATGTTAGATGAGGGCTGTTTATATTGGGGTTTATTTTAGATGAGGGCTGTTTATATTGGGGTTTATTTTAGATGAGGGCTGTTTATATTGGGGTTTATGTTAGATGAGGCTGTTTATATTGGGGTTTATTTTGGATGAGGCTGTTTATATTGGGGTTCATTTTGGATGAGGCTGTTTATATTGGGGTTTATTTTGGATGAGGCTGTTTATATTGGGGTTCATTTTGGATGAGGTTGTTTATATTGGGGTTTATTTTAGATGAGGGCTGTTTATATTGGGGTTTATTTTAGATGAGGGCTGTTTATATTGGGGTTTATTTTAGATGAGGACTGTTTATATTGGGGTTTATTTTAGATGAGGACTGTTTATATTGGGGTTTATGTTAGATGAGGCTGTTTATATTGGGGTTTATTTTAGATGAGGGCTGTTTATATTGGGGTTTATTTTAGATGAGGCTGTTTATATTGTGGTTTATGTTAGATGAGGCTGTTTATATTGGGGTTTATTTTAGATGAGGGCTGTTTATATTGGGGTTTATTTTAGATGAGGCTGTTTATATTGGGGTTTATTTTAGATGAGGGCTGTTTATATTGGGGTTTATTTTAGATGAGGCTGTTTATATTGGGGTTTATGTTAGATGAGGCTGTTTATATCGGGGTTTACTTTAGATGAGGGCTGTTTATATTGGGGTTTATTTTAGATGAGGGCTGTTTATATTGGGGTTTATTTTAGATGAGGGCTGTTTATATTGGGGTTTATTTTAGATGAGGCTGTTTATATTGGGGTTTATTTTAGATGAGGGCTGTTTATATTGGGGTTTATTTTAGATGAGGCTGTTTATATTGGGGTTTACTTTAGATGAAGGCTGTTTATATTGGGGTTTATTTTAGATGAGGCTGTTTATATTGGGGTTTATGTTAGATGAGGGCTGTTTATATTGGGGATTATTTTAGATGAGGGCTGTTTATATTGGGGTTTATGTTAGATGAGGGCTGTTTATATTGGGGTTTATGTTAGATGAGGGCTGTTTATATTGGGGTTTATTTTAGATGAGGGCTGTTTATATTGGGGTTTATTTTAGATGAGGGCTGTTTATATCGGGGTTTATTTTAGATGAGGGCTGTTTATATTGGGGTTTATGTTAGATGAGGCTGTTTATATCGGGGTTTACTTTAGATGAGGGCTGTTTATATTGGGGTTTATTTTAGATGAAGGCTGTTTATATTGGGGTTTATTTTAGATGAGGCTGTTTATATTGGGGTTTATTTTATATGAGGGCTGTTTATATTGGGGTTTATTTTAGATGAGGCTGTTTATATTGGGGTTTATTTTAGATGAGGCTGTTTATATTGGGGTTTATTTTAGATGAGGGCTGTTTATATTGGGGTTTACTTTAGATGAGGGCTGTTTATATTGGGGTTTATTTTAGATGAAGGCTGTTTATATTGGGGTTTATTTTAGATGAGGCTGTTTATATTGGGGTTTATTTTAGATGAAGGCTGTTTATATTGGGGTTTATTTTAGATGAGGCTGTTTATATTGGGGTTTATTTTAGATGAGGGCTGTTTATATCGGGGTTTATTTTAGATGAGGGCTGTTTATATTGGGGTTTATTTTAGATGAAGGCTGTTTATATTGGGGTTTATGTTAGATGAGGGCTGTTTATATTGGGGTTTATGTTAGATGAGGCTGTTTATATTGGGGTTTATGTTAGATGAGGCTGTTTATATTGGGGTTTATGTTAGATGAGGGCTGTTTATATTGGGGTTTATTTTAGATGAGGCTGTTCATATTGGGGTTTATTTTAGATGAGGGCTGTTTATATTGGGGTTTATTTTAGATGAGGGCTGTTTATATTGGGGTTTATTTTAGATGAGGGCTGTTTATATTGGGGTTTACTTTAGATGAGGGCTGTTTATATTGGGGTTTATTTTAGATGAAGGCTGTTTATATTGGGGTTTATTTTAGATGAGGCTGTTTATATTGGGGTTTATTTTAGATGAGGCTGTTTATATTGGGGTTTATTTTAGATGAGGGCTCTTTATATCGGGGTTTATTTTAGATGAGGGCTGTTTATATTGGGGTTTATTTTAGATGAAGGCTGTTTATATTGGGGTTTATGTTAGATGAGGGCTGTTTATATTGGGGTTTATTTTAGATGAGGGCTGTTTATATTGGGGTTTACTTTAGATGAGGGCTGTTTATATTGGGGTTTACTTTAGATGAGGGCTGTTTATATTGGGGTTTATGTTAGATGAGGGCTGTTTATATTGGGGTTTATTTTAGATGAGGGCTGTTTATATTGGGGTTTATTTTAGATGAGGCTGTTTATATTGGGGTTTATTTTAGATGAAGGCTGTTTATATTGGGGTTTATTTTGGATGAGGCTGTTTATATTGGGGTTTATGTTAGATGAGGGCTGTTTATATTGGGGATTATTTTAGATGAGGCTGTTTATATTGGGGTTTATGTTAGATGAGGGCTGTTTATATTGGGGTTTATTTTAGATGAGGCTGTTTATATTGGGGATTATTTTAGATGAAGGCTGTTTATATTGGGGTTTATTTTAGATGAAGGCTGTTTATATTGGGGTTTACTTTAGATGAAGGCTGTTTATATTGGGGTTTATTTTGGATGAGGGCTGTTTATATCGGGGTTTATTTTAGATGAGGGCTGTTTATATTGAGGTTTATTTTAGATGAGGCTGTTTATATTGGGGTTCATTTTAGATGAGGGCTGTTTATATTGGGGTTTACTTTAGATGAAGGCTGTTTATATTGGGGTTTATTTTGGATGAGGGCTGTTTATATCGGGGTTTATTTTAGATGAGGCTGTTTATATTGGGGTTTACTTTAGATGAAGGCTGTTTATATTGGGGTTTATTTTGGATGAGGGCTGTTTATATCAGGGTTTATTTTAGATGAGGCTGTTTATATTGGGGATTATTTTAGATGAGGCTGTTTATATTGGGGTTTATTTTAGATGAGGCTGTTTATATTGGGGTTTATGTTAGATGAGGCTGTTTATATTGAGGTTTATGTTAGATGAGGCTGTTTATATTGGGGTTCATTTTAGATGAGGGCTGTTTATATTGGGGTTTATTTTAGATGAGGGCTGTTTATATTGGGGTTTACTTTAGATGAGGGCTGTTTATATTGGGGATTATTTTAGATGAGGCTGTTTATATTGGGGTTTATTTTAGATGAGGGCTGTTTATATTGGGGTTTACTTTAGATGAGGGCTGTTTATATTGGGGGTTATTTTAGATGAAGGCTGTTTATATTGGGGTTTATGTTAGATGAGGGCTGTTTATATTGGGGTTCATTTTAGATGAGGGCTGTTTATATTGGGGTTTATTTTGGATGAGGCTGTTTATATTGGGGTTTATTTTAGATGAGGGCTGTTTATATTGGGGTTTATTTTAGATGAGGCTGTTTATATTGGGGTTTATTTTAGATGAGGCTGTTTATATTGGGGTTTATTTTAGATGAGGGCTGTTTATATTGGGGTTTACTTTAGATGAGGGCTGTTTATATTGGGGATTATTTTAGATGAGGCTGTTTATATTGGGGTTTATTTTAGATGAGGGCTGTTTATATTGGGGTTTACTTTAGATGAGGGCTGTTTATATTGGGGGTTATTTTAGATGAAGGCTGTTTATATTGGGGTTTATGTTAGATGAGGGCTGTTTATATTGGGGTTCATTTTAGATGAGGGCTGTTTATATTGGGGTTTATTTTGGATGAGGCTGTTTATATTGGGGTTTATTTTAGATGAGGGCTGTTTATATTGGGGTTTATTTTAGATGAGGCTGTTTATATTGGGGTTTATTTTAGATGAGGCTGTTTATATTGGGGTTTATGTTAGATGAGGGCTGTTTATATTGGGGTTTATTTTAGATGAGGGCTGTTTATATTGGGGTTTATTTTAGATGAGGGCTGTTTATATTGGGGTTTATGTTAGATGAGGCTGTTTATATTGGGGTTTATTTTGGATGAGGCTGTTTATATTGGGGTTCATTTTGGATGAGGCTGTTTATATTGGGGTTTATTTTGGATGAGGCTGTTTATATTGGGGTTTATTTTAGATGAGGCTGTTTATATTGGGGTTTATGTTAGATGAGGGCTGTTTATATCGGGGTTTATTTTAGATGAGGGCTGTTTATATTGGGGTTTATTTTAGATGAGGGCTGTTTATATTGGGGTTTATTTTAGATGAGGCTGTTTATATTGGGGTTTATTTTAGATGAGGGCTGTTTATATTGGGGTTTATTTTAGATGAGGCTGTTTATATTGGGGTTTATTTTAGATGAAGGCTGTTTATATTGGGGTTTATGTTAGATGAGGGCTGTTTATATTGGGGTTTATTTTAGATGAGGGCTGTTTATATTGGGGTTTACTTTAGATGAGGGCTGTTTATATTGGGGTTTATTTTAGATGAAGGCTGTTTATATTGGGGTTTATTTTAGATGAGGGCTGTTTATATTGGGGTTTATTTTAGATGAGGGCTGTTTATATTGGGGTTTATTTTAGATGAGGCTGTTTATATTGGGGTTTATTTTAGATGAGGGCTGTTTATATTGGGGTTTATTTTAGATGAGGCTGTTTATATTGGGGTTTATTTTAGATGAGGGCTGTTTATATTGGGGTTTATGTTAGATGAGGGCTGTTTATATTGGGGTTTATTTTAGATGAGGGCTGTTTATATTGGGGTTTATTTTAGATGAGGCTGTTTATATTGGGGTTTATGTTAGATGAGGCTGTTTATATTGGGGTTTATTTTGGATGAAGGCTGTTTATATTGGGGTTTATTTTAGATGATGGCTGTTTATATTGGGGTTTATTTTAGATGAGGGCTGTTTATATTGGGGTTTATGTTAGATGAGGTTGTTTATATTGGGGTTTATTTTAGATGAGGGCTGTTTATATTGGGGTTTATTTTAGATGAGGGCTGTTTATATTGGGGTTTATTTTAGATGAGGACTGTTTATATTGGGGTTTATTTTAGATGAGGACTGTTTATATTGGGGTTTATGTTAGATGAGGCTGTTTATATTGGGGTTTATTTTAGATGAGGGCTGTTTATATTGGGGTTTATTTTAGATGAGGCTGTTTATATTGTGGTTTATGTTAGATGAGGCTGTTTATATTGGGGTTTATTTTAGATGAGGGCTGTTTATATTGGGGTTTATTTTAGATGAGGCTGTTTATATTGGGGTTTATTTTAGATGAGGGCTGTTTATATTGGGGTTTATTTTAGATGAGGCTGTTTATATTGGGGTTTATGTTAGATGAGGCTGTTTATATCGGGGTTTACTTTAGATGAGGGCTGTTTATATTGGGGTTTATTTTAGATGAGGGCTGTTTATATTGGGGTTTATTTTAGATGAGGGCTGTTTATATTGGGGTTTATTTTAGATGAGGCTGTTTATATTGGGGTTTATTTTAGATGAGGGCTGTTTATATTGGGGTTTATTTTAGATGAGGCTGTTTATATTGGGGTTTACTTTAGATGAAGGCTGTTTATATTGGGGTTTATTTTAGATGAGGCTGTTTATATTGGGGTTTATGTTAGATGAGGGCTGTTTATATTGGGGATTATTTTAGATGAGGGCTGTTTATATTGGGGTTTATGTTAGATGAGGGCTGTTTATATTGGGGTTTATGTTAGATGAGGGCTGTTTATATTGGGGTTTATTTTAGATGAGGGCTGTTTATATTGGGGTTTATTTTAGATGAGGGCTGTTTATATCGGGGTTTATTTTAGATGAGGGCTGTTTATATTGGGGTTTATGTTAGATGAGGCTGTTTATATCGGGGTTTACTTTAGATGAGGGCTGTTTATATCGGGGTTTATTTTAGATGAGGGCTGTTTATATTGGGGTTTATTTTAGATGAAGGCTGTTTATATTGGGGTTTATTTTAGATGAGGCTGTTTATATTGGGGTTTATTTTATATGAGGGCTGTTTATATTGGGGTTTATTTTAGATGAGGCTGTTTATATTGGGGTTTATTTTAGATGAGGCTGTTTATATTGGGGTTTATTTTAGATGAGGGCTGTTTATATTGGGGTTTACTTTAGATGAGGGCTGTTTATATTGGGGTTTATTTTAGATGAGGCTGTTTATATTGGGGTTTATTTTAGATGAAGGCTGTTTATATTGGGGTTTATTTTAGATGAGGCTGTTTATATTGGGGTTTATTTTAGATGAGGGCTGTTTATATCGGGGTTTATTTTAGATGAGGGCTGTTTATATTGGGGTTTATTTTAGATGAAGGCTGTTTATATTGGGGTTTATGTTAGATGAGGGCTGTTTATATTGGGGTTTATGTTAGATGAGGCTGTTTATATTGGGGTTTATGTTAGATGAGGCTGTTTATATTGGGGTTTATGTTAGATGAGGGCTGTTTATATTGGGGTTTATTTTAGATGAGGCTGTTCATATTGGGGTTTATTTTAGATGAGGGCTGTTTATATTGGGGTTTATTTTAGATGAGGGCTGTTTATATTGGGGTTTATTTTAGATGAGGGCTGTTTATATTGGGGTTTACTTTAGATGAGGGCTGTTTATATTGGGGTTTATTTTAGATGAAGGCTGTTTATATTGGGGTTTATTTTAGATGAGGCTGTTTATATTGGGGTTTATTTTAGATGAGGCTGTTTATATTGGGGTTTATTTTAGATGAGGGCTCTTTATATCGGGGTTTATTTTAGATGAGGGCTGTTTATATTGGGGTTTATTTTAGATGAAGGCTGTTTATATTGGGGTTTATGTTAGATGAGGGCTGTTTATATTGGGGTTTATTTTAGATGAGGGCTGTTTATATTGGGGTTTACTTTAGATGAGGGCTGTTTATATTGGGGTTTACTTTAGATGAGGGCTGTTTATATTGGGGTTTATGTTAGATGAGGGCTGTTTATATTGGGGTTTATTTTAGATGAGGGCTGTTTATATTGGGGTTTATTTTAGATGAGGCTGTTTATATTGGGGTTTATTTTAGATGAAGGCTGTTTATATTGGGGTTTATTTTGGATGAGGCTGTTTATATTGGGGTTTATTTTAGATGAGGGCTGTTTATATTGGGGATTATTTTAGATGAGGCTGTTTATATTGGGGTTTATGTTAGATGAGGGCTGTTTATATTGGGGTTTATTTTAGATGAGGCTGTTTATATTGGGGATTATTTTAGATGAAGGCTGTTTATATTGGGGTTTATTTTAGATGAAGGCTGTTTATATTGGGGTTTACTTTAGATGAAGGCTGTTTATATTGGGGTTTATTTTGGATGAGGGCTGTTTATATCGGGGTTTATTTTAGATGAGGGCTGTTTATATTGAGGTTTATTTTAGATGAGGCTGTTTATATTGGGGTTCATTTTAGATGAGGGCTGTTTATATTGGGGTTTACTTTAGATGAAGGCTGTTTATATTGGGGTTTATTTTGGATGAGGGCTGTTTATATCGGGGTTTATTTTAGATGAGGCTGTTTATATTGGGGTTTACTTTAGATGAAGGCTGTTTATATTGGGGTTTATTTTGGATGAGGGCTGTTTATATCAGGGTTTATTTTAGATGAGGCTGTTTATATTGGGGATTATTTTAGATGAGGCTGTTTATATTGGGGTTTATTTTAGATGAGGCTGTTTATATTGGGGTTTATGTTAGATGAGGCTGTTTATATTGAGGTTTATGTTAGATGAGGCTGTTTATATTGGGGTTCATTTTAGATGAGGGCTGTTTATATTGGGGTTTATTTTAGATGAGGGCTGTTTATATTGGGGTTTACTTTAGATGAGGGCTGTTTATATTGGGGATTATTTTAGATGAGGCTGTTTATATTGGGGTTTATTTTAGATGAGGGCTGTTTATATTGGGGTTTACTTTAGATGAGGGCTGTTTATATTGGGGGTTATTTTAGATGAAGGCTGTTTATATTGGGGTTTATGTTAGATGAGGGCTGTTTATATTGGGGTTCATTTTAGATGAGGGCTGTTTATATTGGGGTTTATTTTGGATGAGGCTGTTTATATTGGGGTTTATTTTAGATGAGGGCTGTTTATATTGGGGTTTATTTTAGATGAGGCTGTTTATATTGGGGTTTATTTTAGATGAGGCTGTTTATATTGGGGTTTATGTTAGATGAGGGCTGTTTATATTGGGGTTTATTTTAGATGAGGGCTGTTTATATTGGGGTTTATTTTAGATGAGGGCTGTTTATATTGGGGTTTATGTTAGATGAGGCTGTTTATATTGGGGTTTATTTTGGATGAGGCTGTTTATATTGGGGTTCATTTTGGATGAGGCTGTTTATATTGGGGTTTATTTTGGATGAGGCTGTTTATATTGGGGTTTATTTTAGATGAGGGCTGTTTATATTGGGGTTTATGTTAGATGAGGGCTGTTTATATTGGGGTTTATTTTAGATGAGGGCTGTTTATATTGGGGTTTATTTTAGATGAGGGCTGTTTATATTGGGGTTTATGTTAGATGAGGGCTGTTTATATTGGGGTTTATTTTGGATGAGGGCTGTTTATATTGGGGTTTATTTTGGATGAGGGCTGTTTATATTGGGGTTTATTTTAGATGAGGGCTGTTTATATTGGGGTTTATTTTAGATGAAGGCTGTTTATATTGGGGTTTATTTTAGATGAGGGCTGTTTATATTGGGGTTTATTTTAGATGAGGGCTGTTTATATTGGGGTTTATTTTGGATGAGGCTGTTTATATTGGGGTTTACTTTAGATGAGGCTGTTTATATTGGGGTTTATTTTAGATGAGGGCTGTTTATATTGGGGTTTATTTTAGATGAGGCTGTTTATATTGGGGTTTATTTTGGATGAGGCTGTTTATATTGGGGTTTACTTTAGATGAGGCTGTTTATATTGGGGTTTATTTTAGATGAGGGCTGTTTATATTGGGGTTTATTTTGGATGAGGGCTGTTTATATCGGGGTTTATTTTAGATGAGGCTGTTTATATTGGGGTTTACTTTAGATGAAGGCTGTTTATATTGGGGTTTATTTTGGATGAGGGCTGTTTATATCAGGGTTTATTTTAGATGAGGCTGTTTATATTGGGGATTATTTTAGATGAGGCTGTTTATATTGGGGTTTATTTTAGATGAGGCTGTTTATATTGGGGTTTATGTTAGATGAGGCTGTTTATATTGAGGTTTATGTTAGATGAGGCTGTTTATATTGGGGTTCATTTTAGATGAGGGCTGTTTATATTGGGGTTTATTTTAGATGAGGGCTGTTTATATTGGGGTTTACTTTAGATGAGGGCTGTTTATATTGGGGATTATTTTAGATGAGGCTGTTTATATTGGGGTTTATTTTAGATGAGGGCTGTTTATATTGGGGTTTACTTTAGATGAGGGCTGTTTATATTGGGGGTTATTTTAGATGAAGGCTGTTTATATTGGGGTTTATGTTAGATGAGGGCTGTTTATATTGGGGTTCATTTTAGATGAGGGCTGTTTATATTGGGGTTTATTTTGGATGAGGCTGTTTATATTGGGGTTTATTTTAGATGAGGGCTGTTTATATTGGGGTTTATTTTAGATGAGGCTGTTTATATTGGGGTTTATTTTAGATGAGGCTGTTTATATTGGGGTTTATGTTAGATGAGGGCTGTTTATATTGGGGTTTATTTTAGATGAGGGCTGTTTATATTGGGGTTTATTTTAGATGAGGGCTGTTTATATTGGGGTTTATGTTAGATGAGGCTGTTTATATTGGGGTTTATTTTGGATGAGGCTGTTTATATTGGGGTTCATTTTGGATGAGGCTGTTTATATTGGGGTTTATTTTGGATGAGGCTGTTTATATTGGGGTTTATTTTAGATGAGGGCTGTTTATATTGGGGTTTATGTTAGATGAGGGCTGTTTATATTGGGGTTTATTTTAGATGAGGGCTGTTTATATTGGGGTTTATTTTAGATGAGGGCTGTTTATATTGGGGTTTATGTTAGATGAGGGCTGTTTATATTGGGGTTTATTTTGGATGAGGGCTGTTTATATTGGGGTTTATTTTGGATGAGGGCTGTTTATATTGGGGTTTATTTTAGATGAGGGCTGTTTATATTGGGGTTTATTTTAGATGAAGGCTGTTTATATTGGGGTTTATTTTAGATGAGGGCTGATTATATTGGGGTTTATTTTAGATGAGGGCTGTTTATATTGGGGTTTATTTTGGATGAGGCTGTTTATATTGGGGTTTACTTTAGATGAGGCTGTTTATATTGGGGTTTATTTTAGATGAGGGCTGTTTATATTGGGGTTTATTTTAGATGAGGCTGTTTATATTGGGGTTTATTTTAGATGAGGGCTGTTTATATTGGGGTTTATTTTAGATGAGGGCTGTTTATATTGGGGTTTATTTTAGATGAGGGCTGTTTATATTGGGGTTTATTTTAGATGAAGGCTGTTTATATTGGGGTTTATTTTAGATGAGGGCTGTTTATATCGGGGTTTATTTTAGATGAGGGCTGTTTATATTGGGGTTTACTTTAGATGAGGCTGTTTATATTGGGGTTTATTTTAGATGAGGCTGTTTATATTGGGGTTTATTTTAGATGAGGGCTGTTTATATTGGGGTTTACTTTAGATGAGGGCTGTTTATATTGGGGTTTATGTTAGATGAGGGCTGTTTATATTGGGGATTATTTTAGATGAAGGCTGTTTATATTGGGGATTATTTTAGATGAGGGCTGTTTATATCGGGGTTTATTTTAGATGAGGCTGTTTATATTGGGGTTTATTTTAGATGAGGCTGTTTATATTGGGGTTTACTTTAGATGAGGGCTGTTTATATTAGGGATTATTTTATATGAGGGCTGTTTATATTGGGGTTTATTTTAGATGAGGGCTGTTTATATTGTGGATTATTTTAGATGAGGACTGTTTATATTGGGGTTTACTTTAGATGAGGCTGTTTATATTGGGGTTTATTGTAGATGAGGCTGTTTATATTGGGGTTTACTTTAGATGAGGGCTGTTTATATTGGGGTTTACTTTAGATGAGGGCTGTTTATATTGGGGATTATTTTATATGAGGGCTGTTTATATTGGGGTTTATTTTAAATGAGGGCTGTTTATATTGGGGTTTATTTTAGATGAGGGCTGTTTATATTGGGGTTTATTTTAGATGAGGGCTGTTTATATTAGGGATTATTTTATATGAGGGCTGTTTATATTGGGGTTTATTTTAGATGAGGCTGTTTATATTGGGGTTTACTTTAGATGAGGGCTGTTTATATTGGGATTTACTTTAGATGAGGGCTGTTTATATTGGGGATTATTTTATATGAGGGCTGTTTATATTGGGGTTTATTTTAAATGAGGGCTGTTTATATTGGGGTTTATTTTAGATGAGGGCTGTTTATATTGGGGTTTATTTTAGATGAGGGCTGTTTATATTAGGGATTATTTTATATGAGGGCTGTTTATATTGGGGTTTACTTTAGATGAGGCTGTTTATATTGGGGTTTATTTTAGATGAGGCTGTTTATATTGGGGTTTACTTTAGATGAGGGCTGTTTATATTGGGGTTTACTTTAGATGAGGGCTGTTTATATTGGGGATTATTTTATATGAGGGCTGTTTATATTGGGGTTTATTTTAAATGAGGGCTGTTTATATTGGGGTTTATTTTAGATGAAGGCTGTTTATATTGGGGTTTATTTTGGATTAGGGCTGTTTATATTGGGGTTTATTTTAGATGAGGGGTGTTTATATTGGGGTTTACTTTAGATGAGGGCTGTTTATATTGGGGTTTATGTTAGATGAGGCTGTTGATATTGGGGTTTATTTTAGATGAGGGCTGTTTATATTGGGGTTTATTTTAGATGAGGGCTGTTGATATTGGGGTTTACTTTAGATGAGGGCTGTTTATATTGGGGTTTACTTTAGATGAGGGCTGTTTATATTGGGGTTTATTTTAGATGAGGGCTGTTTATATTGGGGTTTATTTTAGATGAGGCTGTTGATATTGGGGTTTATGTTAGATGAAGCTGTTGATATTGGGGTTTATTTTAGATGAGGCTGTTTATATTGGGGTTTATTTTAGATGAGGGCTGTTTATATCGGGGTTTATTTTAGATGAGGCTGTTGATATTGGGGTTTATTTTAGATGAGGCTGTTGATATTGGGGTTTATTTTAGATGAGGCTGTTGATATTGGGGTTTGTTTTAGATGAGGGCTGTTTATATTGGGGTTTATGTTAGATGAGGGCTGTTTATATTGGGGTTTATTTTGGATGAGGGCTGTTTATATTGGGGTTTATGTTAGATGAGGGCTGTTTATATTGGGGTTTACTTTAGATGAGGGCTGTTTATATTAGGGATTATTTTAGATGAGGGCTGTTTATATTGGGGTTTATTTTAGATGAGGGCTGTTTATATTGGGGTTTATGTTAGATGAGGGCTGTTTATATTGGGGTTTACTTTAGATGAGGGCTGTTTATATTAGGGATTATTTTAGATGAGGGCTGTTTATATTGGGGTTTATTTTAGATGAAGGCTGTTTATATTGTGGTTTACTTTAGATGAGGGCTGTTTATATTGGGGTTTATGTTAGATGAGGTTGTTTATATTGGGGTTTATTTTAGATTAGGCTGTTTATATTGGGGTTTATTTTGGATGAGGGCTGTTTATATTGGGGTTTATTTTAGATGAGGGCTGTTTATATTGGGGATTATTTTAGATGAGGGCTGTTTATATTGGGGATTATTTTAGATGAGGGCTGTTTATATTGGGGTTTACTTTAGATGAGGGCTGTTTATATTGGGGTTTATTTTAGATGAGGGCTGTTTATATTGGGGTTTATTTTAGATGAAGGCTGTTTATATTGGGGTTTATTTTAGATGAGGGCTGTTTATATTGGGGTTTATTTTAGATGAGGGCTGTTTATATTGGGGTTTATTTTGGATGAGGCTGTTTATATTGGGGTTTACTTTAGATGAGGCTGTTTATATTGGGGTTTATTTTAGATGAGGGCTGTTTATATTGGGGTTTATTTTAGATGAGGCTGTTTATATTGGGGTTTATTTTAGATGAGGGCTGTTTATATTGGGGTTTATTTTAGATGAGGGCTGTTTATATTGGGGTTTATTTTAGATGAGGGCTGTTTATATTGGGGTTTACTTTAGATGAGGGCTGTTTATATTGGGGTTTATTTTAGATGAGGGCTGTTTATATTGGGGTTTATCTTAGATGAAGGCTGTTTATATTGGGGTTTATTTTAGATGAGGGCTGTTTATATCGGGGTTTATTTTAGATGAGGCTGTTTATATTGGGGTTTATTTTAGATGAGGCTGTTTATATTGGGGTTTATTTTAGATGAGGGCTGTTTATATTGGGGTTTACTTTAGATGAGGGCTGTTTATATTGGGGTTTATTTTAGATGAAGGCTGTTTATATTGGGGTTTATGTTAGATGAGGGCTGTTTATATTGGGGATTATTTTAGATGAAGGCTGTTTATATTGGGGATTATTTTAGATGAGGGCTGTTTATATCGGGGTTTATTTTAGATGAGGCTGTTTATATTGGGGTTTATTTTAGATGAGGGCTGTTTATATTGGGGTTTATTTTAGATGAGGGCTGTTTATATTGGGGTTTATTTTAGATGAGGGCTGTTTATATTGGGGTTTATGTTAGATGAGGCTGTTTATATTGGGGTTTACTTTAGATGAGGGCTGTTTATATTAGGGATTATTTTATATGAGGGCTGTTTATATTGGGGTTTATTTTAGATGAGGGCTGTTTATATTGTGGATTATTTTAGATGAGGACTGTTTATATTGGGGTTTACTTTAGATGAGGCTGTTTATATTGGGGTTTATTTTAGATGAGGCTGTTTATATTGGGGTTTACTTTAGATGAGGGCTGTTTATATTAGGGATTATTTTATATGAGGGCTGTTTATATTGGGGTTTATTTTAGATGAGGGCTGTTTATATTGTGGATTATTTTAGATGAGGGCTATTTATATTGGGGTTTACTTTAGATGAAGGCTGTTTATATTGGGGTTTATTTTGGATTAGGGCTGTTTATATTGGGGTTTATTTTAGATGAGGGGTGTTTATATTGGGGTTTACTTTAGATGAGGGCTGTTTATATTGGGGTTTATGTTAGATGAGGCTGTTGATATTGGGGTTTATTTTAGATGAGGGCTGTTTATATTGGGGTTTATTTTAGATGAGGGCTGTTGATATTGGGGTTTACTTTAGATGAGGGCTGTTTATATTGGGGTTTACTTTAGATGAGGGCTGTTTATATTGGGGTTTATTTTAGATGAGGGCTGTTTATATTGGGGTTTATTTTAGATGAGGCTGTTGATATTGGGGTTTATGTTAGATGAAGCTGTTGATATTGGGGTTTATTTTAGATGAAGGCTGTTTATATTGGGGTTTATTTTAGATGAGGCTGTTTATATTGGGGTTTACTTTAGATGAGGGCTGTTTATATTGGGGTTTATTTTAGATGAGGGCTGTTTATATTGGGGTTTATTTTAGATGAAGGCTGTTTATATTGGGGTTTATGTTAGATGAGGGCTGTTTATATTGGGGTTTATTTTAGATGAGGGCTGTTTATATCGGGGTTTATTTTAGATGAGGCTGTTGATATTGGGGTTTATTTTAGATGAGGCTGTTGATATTGGGGTTTATTTTAGATGAGGCTGTTTATATTGGGGTTTATTTTGGATGAGGGCTGTTTATATTGGGGTTTACTTTAGATGAGGGCTGTTTATATTAGGGATTATTTTAGATGAGGGCTGTTTATATTGGGGTTTATTTTAGATGAAGGCTGTTTATATTGGGGTTTACTTTAGATGAGGGCTGTTTATATTGGGGATTATTTTGGATGAGGGCTGTTTATATTGGGGTTTATTTTAGATTAGGGCTGTTTATATTGGGGTTTATGTTAGATGAGGTTGTTTATATTGGGGTTTATTTTAGATTAGGCTGTTTATATTGGGGTTTATTTTGGATGAGGGCTGTTTATATTGGGGTTTATTTTAGATGAGGGCTGTTTATATTGGGGATTATTTTAGATGAGGGCTGTTTATATTGGGGATTATTTTAGATGAGGGCTGTTTATATTGGGGTTTATTTTAGATTAGGGCTGTTTATATTGGGGTTTATGTTAGATGAGGTTGTTTATATTGGGGTTTATTTTAGATTAGGCTGTTTATATTGGGGTTTATTTTGGATGAGGGCTGTTTATATTGGGGTTTATTTTAGATGAGGGCTGTTTATATTGGGGATTATTTTAGATGAGGGCTGTTTATATTGGGGTTTACTTTAGATGAGGGCTGTCTATATTGGGGTTTACTTTAGATGAGGGCTGTTTATATTGGGGGTTATTTTAGATGAGGCTGTTGATATTGGGGTTTATGTTAGATGAGGCTGTTGATATTGGGGTTTATTTTAGATGATGATGTTTATATTGGGGCTTATTTTGGATGAGGGCTGTTTATATTGGGGTTTATTTTAGATTAAGGCTGTTTATATTGGGGTTTATTTTAGATGAGGGCTGTTTATATTGGGGTTTACTTTAGATGAGGGCTGTTTATATTAGGGATTATTTTAGATGAGGGCTCTTTATATTGGGGTTTATTTTAGATGAAGGCTGTTTATATTGGGGTTTACTTTAGATGAGGGCTGTTTATATTGGGGTTTATTTTAGATTAAGGCTGTTTATATTGGGGTTTATTTTAGATGAGGGCTGTTTATATTGGGGTTTACTTTAGATGAGGGCTGTTTATATTAGGGATTATTTTAGATGAGGGCTCTTTATATTGGGGTTTATTTTAGATGAAGGCTGTTTATATTGGGGTTTACTTTAGATGAGGGCTGTTTATATTGGGGTTTATTTTAGATTAGGGCTGTTTATATTGGGGTTTATTTTAGATGAGGCTGTTTATATTGGGGTTTACTTTAGATGAGGGCTGTTTATATTGAGGTTTATTTTAGATGAGGCTGTTTATATTGGGGTTTATTTTAGATGAAGGCTGTTTATATTGGGGTTTATTTTAGATGAGGGCTGTTTATATTGAGGTTTATTTTAGATGAGGCTGTTTATATTGGGGTTTATTTTAGATGAGGGCTGTTTATATTGGGGTTTACTTTAGATGAGGGCTGTTTATATCAGGGTTTATTTTAGATGAGGGCTGTTCATATTAAGGGTTAATTTTAGATAGGGCTGTTTATATCGGGGTTTATTTTAGATGAGGGCTGTTTATATTGGGGTTTATTTTAGATGAAGGCTGTTTATATAGGGGTTTACTTTAGATGAGGGCTGTTTATATTGGGGTTTATTTTAGATGAAGGCTGTTTATATTGGGGTTTATTTTAGATGAGGCTGTTTATATTGGGGTTTATTTTAGATGAGGCTGTTGATATTGGGGTTTATTTTAGATGAGGCTGTTTATATTGGGGTTTATTTTGGATGAGGGCTGTTTATATTGGGGTTTACTTTAGATGAGGGCTGTTTATATTAGGGATTATTTTAGATGAGGGCTGTTTATATTGGGGTTTATTTTAGATGAAGGCTGTTTATATTGGAGTTTACTTTAGATGAGGGCTGTTTATATTGGGGATTATTTTGGATGAGGGCTGTTTATATTGGGGATTATTTTAGATGAGGGCTGTTTATATTGGGGTTTATTTTAGATTAGGGCTGTTTATATTGGGGTTTATGTTAGATGAGGTTGTTTATATTGGGGTTTATTTTAGATTAGGCTGTTTATATTGGGGTTTATTTTGGATGAGGGCTGTTTATATTGGGGTTTATTTTAGATGAGGGCTGTTTATATTGGGGATTATTTTAGATGAGGGCTGTTTATATTGGGGTTTACTTTAGATGAGGGCTGTCTATATTGGGGTTTACTTTAGATGAGGGCTGTTTATATTGGGGGTTATTTTAGATGAGGCTGTTGATATTGGGGTTTATGTTAGATGAGGCTGTTGATATTGGGGTTTATTTTAGATGATGATGTTTATATTGGGGCTTATTTTGGATGAGGGCTGTTTATATTGGGGTTTATTTTAGATTAAGGCTGTTTATATTGGGGTTTATTTTAGATGAGGGCTGTTTATATTGGGGTTTACTTTAGATGAGGGCTGTTTATATTAGGGATTATTTTAGATGAGGGCTCTTTATATTGGGGTTTATTTTAGATGAAGGCTGTTTATATTGGGGTTTACTTTAGATGAGGGCTGTTTATATTGGGGTTTATTTTAGATTAAGGCTGTTTATATTGGGGTTTATTTTAGATGAGGGCTGTTTATATTGGGGTTTACTTTAGATGAGGGCTGTTTATATTAGGGATTATTTTAGATGAGGGCTCTTTATATTGGGGTTTATTTTAGATGAAGGCTGTTTATATTGGGGTTTACTTTAGATGAGGGCTGTTTATATTGGGGTTTATTTTAGATTAGGGCTGTTTATATTGGGGTTTATTTTAGATGAGGGCTGTTTATATTGAGGTTTATTTTAGATGAGGCTGTTTATATTGGGGTTCATTTTGGATGAGGCTGTTTATATTGGGGTTTATTTTGGATGAGGCTGTTTATATTGGGGTTTATTTTAGATGAGGGCTGTTTATATTGGGGTTTATGTTAGATGAGGGCTGTTTATATTGGGGTTTATTTTAGATGAGGGCTGTTTATATTGGGGTTTATTTTAGATGAGGGCTGTTTATATTGGGGTTTATGTTAGATGAGGCTGTTTATATTGGGGTTTATTTTGGATGAGGCTGTTTATATTGGGGTTCATTTTGGATGAGGCTGTTTATATTGGGGTTTATTTTGGATGAGGCTGTTTATATTGGGGTTTATTTTAGATGAGGGCTGTTTATATTGGGGTTTATGTTAGATGAGGGCTGTTTATATTGGGGTTTATTTTAGATGAGGGCTGTTTATATTGGGGTTTATTTTAGATGAGGGCTGTTTATATTGGGGTTTATGTTAGATGAGGGCTGTTTATATTGGGGTTTATTTTGGATGAGGGCTGTTTATATTGGGGTTTATTTTGGATGAGGGCTGTTTATATTGGGGTTTATTTTAGATGAGGGCTGTTTATATTGGGGTTTATTTTAGATGAAGGCTGTTTATATTGGGGTTTATTTTAGATGAGGGCTGTTTATATTGGGGTTTATTTTAGATGAGGGCTGTTTATATTGGGGTTTATTTTGGATGAGGCTGTTTATATTGGGGTTTACTTTAGATGAGGCTGTTTATATTGGGGTTTATTTTAGATGAGGGCTGTTTATATTGGGGTTTATTTTAGATGAGGCTGTTTATATTGGGGTTTATTTTAGATGAGGGCTGTTTATATTGGGGTTTATTTTAGATGAGGGCTGTTTATATTGGGGTTTATTTTAGATGAGGGCTGTTTATATTGGGGTTTATTTTAGATGAAGGCTGTTTATATTGGGGTTTATTTTAGATGAGGGCTGTTTATATCGGGGTTTATTTTAGATGAGGGCTGTTTATATTGGGGTTTACTTTAGATGAGGCTGTTTATATTGGGGTTTATTTTAGATGAGGCTGTTTATATTGGGGTTTATTTTAGATGAGGGCTGTTTATATTGGGGTTTACTTTAGATGAGGGCTGTTTATATTGGGGTTTATGTTAGATGAGGGCTGTTTATATTGGGGATTATTTTAGATGAAGGCTGTTTATATTGGGGATTATTTTAGATGAGGGCTGTTTATATCGGGGTTTATTTTAGATGAGGCTGTTTATATTGGGGTTTATTTTAGATGAGGCTGTTTATATTGGGGTTTACTTTAGATGAGGGCTGTTTATATTAGGGATTATTTTATATGAGGGCTGTTTATATTGGGGTTTATTTTAGATGAGGGCTGTTTATATTGTGGATTATTTTAGATGAGGACTGTTTATATTGGGGTTTACTTTAGATGAGGCTGTTTATATTGGGGTTTATTTTAGATGAGGCTGTTTATATTGGGGTTTACTTTAGATGAGGGCTGTTTATATTGGGGTTTACTTTAGATGAGGGCTGTTTATATTGGGGATTATTTTATATGAGGGCTGTTTATATTGGGGTTTATTTTAAATGAGGGCTGTTTATATTGGGGTTTATTTTAGATGAGGGCTGTTTATATTGGGGTTTATTTTAGATGAGGGCTGTTTATATTAGGGATTATTTTATATGAGGGCTGTTTATATTGGGGTTTATTTTAGATGAGGCTGTTTATATTGGGGTTTACTTTAGATGAGGGCTGTTTATATTGGGGTTTACTTTAGATGAGGGCTGTTTATATTGGGGATTATTTTATATGAGGGCTGTTTATATTGGGGTTTATTTTAAATGAGGGCTGTTTATATTGGGGTTTATTTTAGATGAGGGCTGTTTATATTGGGGTTTATTTTAGATGAGGGCTGTTTATATTAGGGATTATTTTATATGAGGGCTGTTTATATTGGGGTTTACTTTAGATGAGGCTGTTTATATTGGGGTTTATTTTAGATGAGGCTGTTTATATTGGGGTTTACTTTAGATGAGGGCTGTTTATATTGGGGTTTACTTTAGATGAGGGCTGTTTATATTGGGGATTATTTTATATGAGGGCTGTTTATATTGGGGTTAATTTTAAATGAGGGCTGTTTATATTGGGGTTTATTTTAGATGAAGGCTGTTTATATTGGGGTTTATTTTGGATTAGGGCTGTTTATATTGGGGTTTATTTTAGATGAGGGGTGTTTATATTGGGGTTTACTTTAGATGAGGGCTGTTTATATTGGGGTTTATGTTAGATGAGGCTGTTGATATTGGGGTTTATTTTAGATGAGGGCTGTTTATATTGGGGTTTATTTTAGATGAGGGCTGTTGATATTGGGGTTTACTTTAGATGAGGGCTGTTTATATTGGGGTTTACTTTAGATGAGGGCTGTTTATATTGGGGTTTATTTTAGATGAGGGCTGTTTATATTGGGGTTTATTTTAGATGAGGCTGTTGATATTGGGGTTTATGTTAGATGAAGCTGTTGATATTGGGGTTTATTTTAGATGAGGCTGTTTATATTGGGGTTTATTTTAGATGAGGGCTGTTTATATCGGGGTTTATTTTAGATGAGGCTGTTGATATTGGGGTTTATTTTAGATGAGGCTGTTGATATTGGGGTTTGTTTTAGATGAGGGCTGTTTATATTGGGGTTTATGTTAGATGAGGGCTGTTTATATTGGGGTTTATTTTGGATGAGGGCTGTTTATATTGGGGTTTATGTTAGATGAGGGCTGTTTATATTGGGGTTTACTTTAGATGAGGGCTGTTTATATTAGGGATTATTTTAGATGAGGGCTGTTTATATTGGGGTTTATTTTAGATGAGGGCTGTTTATATTGGGGTTTATGTTAGATGAGGGCTGTTTATATTGGGGTTTACTTTAGATGAGGGCTGTTTATATTAGGGATTATTTTAGATGAGGGCTGTTTATATTGGGGTTTATTTTAGATGAAGGCTGTTTATATTGTGGTTTACTTTAGATGAGGGCTGTTTATATTGGGGTTTATGTTAGATGAGGTTGTTTATATTGGGGTTTATTTTAGATTAGGCTGTTTATATTGGGGTTTATTTTGGATGAGGGCTGTTTATATTGGGGTTTATTTTAGATGAGGGCTGTTTATATTGGGGATTATTTTAGATGAGGGCTGTTTATATTGGGGATTATTTTAGATGAGGGCTGTTTATATTGGGGTTTACTTTAGATGAGGGCTGTTTATATTGGGGTTTATTTTAGATGAGGGCTGTTTATATTGGGGTTTATTTTAGATGAAGGCTGTTTATATTGGGGTTTATTTTAGATGAGGGCTGTTTATATTGGGGTTTATTTTAGATGAGGGCTGTTTATATTGGGGTTTATTTTGGATGAGGCTGTTTATATTGGGGTTTACTTTAGATGAGGCTGTTTATATTGGGGTTTATTTTAGATGAGGGCTGTTTATATTGGGGTTTATTTTAGATGAGGCTGTTTATATTGGGGTTTATTTTAGATGAGGGCTGTTTATATTGGGGTTTATTTTAGATGAGGGCTGTTTATATTGGGGTTTATTTTAGATGAGGGCTGTTTATATTGGGGTTTACTTTAGATGAGGGCTGTTTATATTGGGGTTTATTTTAGATGAGGGCTGTTTATATTGGGGTTTATCTTAGATGAAGGCTGTTTATATTGGGGTTTATTTTAGATGAGGGCTGTTTATATCGGGGTTTATTTTAGATGAGGCTGTTTATATTGGGGTTTATTTTAGATGAGGCTGTTTATATTGGGGTTTATTTTAGATGAGGGCTGTTTATATTGGGGTTTACTTTAGATGAGGGCTGTTTATATTGGGGTTTATTTTAGATGAAGGCTGTTTATATTGGGGTTTATGTTAGATGAGGGCTGTTTATATTGGGGATTATTTTAGATGAAGGCTGTTTATATTGGGGATTATTTTAGATGAGGGCTGTTTATATCGGGGTTTATTTTAGATGAGGCTGTTTATATTGGGGTTTATTTTAGATGAGGGCTGTTTATATTGGGGTTTATTTTAGATGAGGGCTGTTTATATTGGGGTTTATTTTAGATGAGGGCTGTTTATATTGGGGTTTATGTTAGATGAGGCTGTTTATATTGGGGTTTACTTTAGATGAGGGCTGTTTATATTAGGGATTATTTTATATGAGGGCTGTTTATATTGGGGTTTATTTTAGATGAGGGCTGTTTATATTGTGGATTATTTTAGATGAGGACTGTTTATATTGGGGTTTACTTTAGATGAGGCTGTTTATATTGGGGTTTATTTTAGATGAGGCTGTTTATATTGGGGTTTACTTTAGATGAGGGCTGTTTATATTAGGGATTATTTTATATGAGGGCTGTTTATATTGGGGTTTATTTTAGATGAGGGCTGTTTATATTGTGGATTATTTTAGATGAGGGCTATTTATATTGGGGTTTACTTTAGATGAAGGCTGTTTATATTGGGGTTTATTTTGGATTAGGGCTGTTTATATTGGGGTTTATTTTAGATGAGGGGTGTTTATATTGGGGTTTACTTTAGATGAGGGCTGTTTATATTGGGGTTTATGTTAGATGAGGCTGTTGATATTGGGGTTTATTTTAGATGAGGGCTGTTTATATTGGGGTTTATTTTAGATGAGGGCTGTTGATATTGGGGTTTACTTTAGATGAGGGCTGTTTATATTGGGGTTTACTTTAGATGAGGGCTGTTTATATTGGGGTTTATTTTAGATGAGGGCTGTTTATATTGGGGTTTATTTTAGATGAGGCTGTTGAT
Organism: Pelobates fuscus; assembly: GCF_036172605.1. NCBI lineage: Eukaryota > Metazoa > Chordata > Amphibia > Anura > Pelobatidae > Pelobates > Pelobates fuscus. The sequence goes on from NC_086327.1 coordinate 134,859,480, forward strand.
ATTGGGGTTTATGTTAGATGAAGCTGTTGATATTGGGGTTTATTTTAGATGAAGGCTGTTTATATTGGGGTTTATTTTAGATGAGGCTGTTTATATTGGGGTTTACTTTAGATGAGGGCTGTTTATATTGGGGTTTATTTTAGATGAGGGCTGTTTATATTGGGGTTTATTTTAGATGAAGGCTGTTTATATTGGGGTTTATGTTAGATGAGGGCTGTTTATATTGGGGTTTATTTTAGATGAGGGCTGTTTATATCGGGGTTTATTTTAGATGAGGCTGTTGATATTGGGGTTTATTTTAGATGAGGCTGTTGATATTGGGGTTTATTTTAGATGAGGCTGTTTATATTGGGGTTTATTTTGGATGAGGGCTGTTTATATTGGGGTTTACTTTAGATGAGGGCTGTTTATATTAGGGATTATTTTAGATGAGGGCTGTTTATATTGGGGTTTATTTTAGATGAAGGCTGTTTATATTGGGGTTTACTTTAGATGAGGGCTGTTTATATTGGGGATTATTTTGGATGAGGGCTGTTTATATTGGGGATTATTTTAGATGAGGGTTGTTTATATTGGGGTTTATTTTAGATTAGGGCTGTTTATATTGGGGTTTATGTTAGATGAGGTTGTTTATATTGGGGTTTATTTTAGATTAGGCTGTTTATATTGGGGTTTATTTTGGATGAGGGCTGTTTATATTGGGGTTTATTTTAGATGAGGGCTGTTTATATTGGGGATTATTTTAGATGAGGGCTGTTTATATTGGGGTTTACTTTAGATGAGGGCTGTCTATATTGGGGTTTACTTTAGATGAGGGCCGTTTATATTGGGGGTTATTTTAGATGAGGCTGTTGATATTGGGGTTTATGTTAGATGAGGCTGTTGATATTGGGGTTTATTTTAGATGATGATGTTTATATTGGGGCTTATTTTGGATGAGGGCTGTTTATATTGGGGTTTATTTTAGATTAAGGCTGTTTATATTGGGGTTTATTTTAGATGAGGGCTGTTTATATTGGGGTTTACTTTAGATGAGGGCTGTTTATATTAGGGATTATTTTAGATGAGGGCTCTTTATATTGGGGTTTATTTTAGATGAAGGCTGTTTATATTGGGGTTTACTTTAGATGAGGGCTGTTTATATTGGGGTTTATTTTAGATTAAGGCTGTTTATATTGGGGTTTATTTTAGATGAGGGCTGTTTATATTGGGGTTTACTTTAGATGAGGGCTGTTTATATTAGGGATTATTTTAGATGAGGGCTCTTTATATTGGGGTTTATTTTAGATGAAGGCTGTTTATATTGGGGTTTACTTTAGATGAGGGCTGTTTATATTGGGGTTTATTTTAGATTAGGGCTGTTTATATTGGGGTTTATTTTAGATGAGGGCTGTTTATATTGAGGTTTATTTTAGATGAGGCTGTTTATATTGGGGTTTATTTTAGATGAAGGCTGTTTATATTGGGGTTTATTTTAGATGAGGGCTGTTTATATTGAGGTTTATTTTAGATGAGGCTGTTTATATTGGGGTTTATTTTAGATGAGGGCTGTTTATATTGGGGTTTACTTTAGATGAGGGCTGTTTATATCAGGGTTTATTTTAGATGAGGGCTGTTCATATTAAGGGTTAATTTTAGATAGGGCTGTTTATATCGGGGTTTATTTTAGATGAGGGCTGTTTATATTGGGGTTTATTTTAGATGAAGGCTGTTTATATAGGGGTTTACTTTAGATGAGGGCTGTTTATATTGGGGTTTATTTTAGATGAAGGCTGTTTATATTGGGGTTTATTTTAGATGAGGCTGTTTATATTGGGGTTTATTTTAGATGAGGGCTGTTTATACTGGGGATTATTTTAGATGAGGGCTGTTTATATTGGGGATTATTTTAGATGAGGGCTGTTTGTATTGGGGTTTATTTTAGATGAGGGCTGTTTATACTGGGGATTATTTTAGATGAGGGCTGTTTATATTGGGGATTATTTTAGATGAGGGCTGTTTGTATTGGGGTTTATTTTAGATGAGGGCTGTTTATATTGGGGATTATTTTAGATGAAGGCTGTTTGTATTGGGGTTTATTTTAGATGAGGGTTGTTTATGTTTATATCGGAAAAAAACGGAAAGAAAGTACTAGCAATCCATAAAGGAGAGGGAGAAATACCAAAAAGATTATCTCATTCTCAGCTCCCTAACTGGAGCTAGTACAGTATAGGCAACCCATGAGTATGTGTACATAATCGATCTTAAAATATAACTTTTAATAGAGACATTAAAATCATCAAAGTTATAAACTGATATGGCAAATAATAATACTGATTAGAAATTATAGTCAACGACCTGTCTAGTCGATATAAAGGGTTAAGTAGCCCTGGTCAAATACTAGCAACATGAGTGGATAAGGTGGGGGTAAGTGAATAAATAAATAAATAAAAAAAGTGAAAAATATAATCCCAAAAGTAAAAAACACAAAAGACCAAAGCTTAAACCACCCCGGAGGTGAACAAAATGTAAACCACCTCTTAACTGTTGCAAAAAGTATCTCAGCGGCTGAAGGACCTCAAAGGCTGTCTACTGAAGTTATAGAGGAAAAAGGACTTGTACTGCGCTTGGAGGCTAAGGTCAGTATAATCCACTATCTCGCTCCAAAAGCTCTTTCTCACTAATTGAAACTCCTAAATGCTGAGCGTCCCTGCGGCTGAGATTTCTAACGGCTAATGGCTAAAGCTTTATATCCATTACTCTGGCTACCAGCTACTAGTTAGCCACGATACACTGGATTAAATACACTGGGGACAGTTTACCTTAGGAACGTTTTTCTGTTACTCATTAAAATATTGATTTTTAAACGTTTTATATTCTAGAGCACATTATTTTGAATATTCACTATTGTGTTTTCATTCTTTAGGACAGTGTTCTCTCTCTTTGTTCTTGTCCAACTTTTGAGGGTTACCCCCTCTCTGTCCAGTTACATCATAATTATCGTATGGGCCAACCCATTTTCCTATCACAATGGCTAAAGCTCGTATAATTAAATTATGCTAGAAATAAACTGGAGAAGTATAATCAAAGAAGATGCTGTCTGAAAGAATGAGATAATCTTTTTGGTATTTCTCCCTCTCCTTTATGGATTGCTAGTACTTTCTTTCCGTTTTATTTAAATTATCTACAGGGGTTACCCCCCAAATCTGCTAAGAGCAACCTGACAATTTCTCTCTACTCCTTTCTCCCCCCTTTTTTCATGTTTATATCGGGGATTATTTTACACAAGGTTGTTTATATTGGGGTTTATATTAGATGTTTAGTAAGTCTGTATGAAAAGAAAGTGAACTATGATTTGGTGAATAGATTCTAAACATCTCATTGTCACAACTAGAAATAATGACAGTCAAAACAAACACCATAAAACATTAATAATAATATATTTTAATGAAAAATCTTAGCATCATGTTTCTATCCAAAGACACTCGAAACTAACTTTTTGTCCTTAATGTGACTATAACAGAACCAGATAAGAACTTGTGTTCCTCTGTATTTTCAAACAATTATATTTTTTTCAGATCAAACAACCAGGCTAGGAAAATGTATTCAATACATACTTCTCTTATATCAAACAAGCTAGGGATCTCATACAATGTAGCTATACAGAGTATATACATTACACAGTAGAAGAGGAGCCAAGCTTGTTCCCGGACCAAATAAAAAGGACAGGAGGCAAACGCATATTACTGCCCCGTTCCTAATTTATTGCATAGGGCTTAGTGCACAAAGGTTTGCTGTATGAAACAAACATTGAATATTTCACTAAACAACAAATCGCGGACAATCGTAAATGTAAATGTTATGCCAAGATCGCAGAATTGGAAGAATTCTGGTATTTTGGCGAATAATTTGTAGTCCCATTTTCAATAATCCCCAATTCCCAGTTTTGTAATTATACTCAAAAAATCACATGATCAAAATTAAATGGTTGTCAGTCTTACAATTTGGCTTTGGTGATGGAAGTAGATTTAAGGATGATGAGAGTAAATATCCAGGGCAGGATTTAAAGATTTGCAATTTATTTATTGTGCTGGCAGATTGATGTAAAATGTAAAGATCAGGACAATTTGCTTAATCTTCATAAATTCGACCTGCCTAAAGATGCCATCCAGCTGGATTTCAATTTAATGTTTGTCTTACATAACAAAAACCCCAAATATTGAGTGAAAGGTAAACTGGCACGCCCGAAGCACCCTCATTGTGTTCCCTAAGGATGTGGCCGCAGGTGAAACAGTTTTCCTTTTATAACTCAGGTAGGGTGTGAGGTTAGACAGATTTCTCCTGACTTGTACGTTTACATGCAATTCTTGAAACATTTTAGACTTCACAAACCCACTTACTTTAATTTCTACACCCACTAAAAGTGCAGTAAATATCCTAATCTTTGTAGAGCAATGCACATTTCCATATGATCACTATGAAGTTAGGTAATGGGTCAGATATAACCTGTACATTTACTATGCTGCCCTTTTAAAAGAAAACTACTGCTCAGTATTCTAGACTTGTCATCAATATAATATCAGCATTTAATGGACTCTAGCAATATATATATATACTTTGTCAAACCATTTAATCTTGTTTTTTATAGATTGAAAATAGTAAAATGTGTTTTATATATTTTTAGTGTCACTTTTCAGCCTTATGAGAGTAAAGGCCACTGGTCACGGGACACGGAGCTTGGCTTTAACCCCTATCAAACGTTTGAAGACATCAAAAGCTTACAGCTACAGGCTCAAAAACAGAGATCAGGAAAAAAGGACAAGAAAATAAACAATTGTGAGTTTCACATTGATTACACGAACTGTAGAAATTATTGTAACGTTTCCAAAACGGCACTTGGTTTCCAAAAATGGGCACAAAAATAGATATTGTTGCCACCAAGAACAATGGGGTACTATAAAAATGTTAAAAGCCAGATACAAGTATATAAAATGTGTTTTCTTTTGTGGTTTTTTTCCTTTTAAACATTGTACACATTTAAACAAAAGAAAGCTATCTTAGCCAACAAGTTAATATACATGCTATGAGTTTAAAATGACTTCAGAGACATCAGGAAAATGCAACAACTGATTGGATTCATTTATCATAGAAGAGTTCACAAAGAGTTTGAGGATTGGCTAGCGTGAAGCCTCCCATTCTAAAGCAGGAGGTTAAGGACACCCCGCATTGCCATGTGCTGGGGGAGCCCTCTCACCTCAAGGTGCTGTGTGCATACAGCACAAAGGCAGAATGCTTGGCTGTTTTCTGGTGGGAGTGGCGGTGGGATTCGTGAGACACTACGTAGAAACAAACAGAAGCGGATATGTAGGTCTGAACATACAATGCACAGAAGACCAATAGCACATTTTTATACAATCCTATTTATAACAGTGTAAGAGATTTGTGTACCTTAAGAGCCCTAACCTGCGAAGGAACCGTGAAAGTGACAATGCTTGCTCACAAGATTGTAATTTCTAAGCAGAACGAGGGCTCAGAGGTAATGAATTATTACAAATCTTAATGATCACTGACCTAAACAACTGATGTGCAGAATACGAGAATTTCCCTTCAATAAAGGTCTTGTTAGTGTATGAAATTGATTCAAGTGATTTCCTTGTATCCTATTTGAAAAAGCCATAGGAGAACTCACTGATAGCAAACCTGGCGCGGTCTTTGTTGACTACCTCCCCCATGATGCTCAGACAAGAAAAAGACAGAAAAGATTACTTTCTTAACCCAAAGGTAGCCAATATCTCTACTGCACTGAAACAGGCGATTTCTGTGAACAAGAAAGGTGCATTTTATTCTCACAGAGTTATTTAACTAAAGTAGATTTCAAAGTGAAAGCATAGATGAGAATTTTTCCACTTTGGCTAATCTAATCTTATATTTTAAATTTACTTTGAATGCTCACTTACGTGAATAATCAATTAAAATATTTAATTGTTTTGATATAAACACTAAAACAAAAAACAAAATCAGAGGTAAGAATGAAAATATCTAAATAAAAATAACTGGTGCAAACCTTCCACAATGAAGATTCCAGTAAATTACAATATTTAGATTAAATGGGCACTCTAAGTAATGTAGCCACTATAGTGATTATGTTGCCATCATCCTGTTTAATGTCAAACCGTTTAAAAATGATCCATCATAAACCGAGGATCTTCTTGGCAATATTATGATCACTCTCATGCTTGCCATATTTATAATGCAGAATATCACTTCTGTGCACTATCTGTGTGAATTTTGACCAAAATGGAAAGTGTTGACAGGCTAAGGGTGCTGAGGTGGGATAGTCCGGTGCTCTTAGACAATTAAAGGAACACTAGTGTGTTAGCAATATAAAACTGTATTCCTAACACTGTCCCTCTGTCTCTGCCCATCAGATCCTCAAGTCCACAAAGGGGTGGCCTCAATGGCATGAAATGACATTAAACCAGAGAACAATCGTAACAGTGAACAATTGCAGCTTAAAAATGCTTACCCCTTTATAAATGTGAAAAATTCTGCAGCACAAATATTGCACTTCAATTGTTCTAATGAATCAATGACTCTGGGACATCATATAAAGAGATTAAAATGGACTACAAAAAGGAAAACCACTGCTATTATCAGTGATATTAAGATCTGTTAATAAAGTCTTTAAATTGTATTTCTGTGAGGCCTGCTTTAATTTGCCAATCTGAATGCACTCTGGGCATAGATGAAAAGAGGTAACTACTGAGTTCCAAAATACACACCTATATTGAATGTACGGTAACTGCATTGCCCAACGCATTGCCATTCTGAGTAGGTAAGGAACTTGGTATGGTTTAAGCAAATACTACATTCTTTATATTGATTACGAACAGTGCCTTAAATTTTTGTAAAATTTTAAATAACAAAGATACAAAAAGAAAAAAAAATACTTTATGAAAATATTTGACACTATCTTCTCAGAATAATCCGTATATACTTTCTGTAGTGTAATACATGGTTTGGTAAGAAAAACAAGTATTCAGGTCATTATCTCTCTGCATTTTAGGGCTTCTTAAAAGGTAAAAAAAAAAGGACTAATTAATTTGATGAAGATTCTAAATCTTTAATAAACAAAATGTACACTAACCTGATAAGTTCCCAATATTACCCTCGCTAAGCATGTTTTGCTCTGCTGGTTAACTCACTGGATTTTGGGCCTGCTGCTTATGTCATTTATTCCTTATCAGCCAAATCGGCTCCCAGACTCCTTAATCAATTTGGAAAATTTTACTTTCATGAGCAGCAAATTCTAGAAACACTCAGTCCCTTCAGAATGTGTTTAAAATAAAAAGCATATTTGTGTGAGATTCATGATCTCCACTGAAATATTGATTGGAAGAAAAAGCGGGCTAGAATTTAAACTATTTCAAAATAACATTACTATATGGAAGAATCAGAGAGGTATAAATCCACTGTCTAATAAGATTATAAAAAAGAAATAAAAACATGCTAATTGCTGACATCAGAAATTAAGTAAAACACTAGACTCTCTCTAGGAGCGACCTGTACTGATCATAGCAAGCTGGCTAACAGGGGTTTCTGCTGGAGAAAGTAGGTGCGTGAATCCCGTCTGTATTACCGCTTACAAGCTGGGATGTGAAAATGCAAAGTCAAGGCCGGATGTAAATAATAAGTGGCCCAGTCTATGAGGTTTCCAGTCAGGAAACACTGCATAGACACTTTACTAACAGCAAAGCCATTACTACCGTCTTCTGAGAGATGCTATTTAAGTTTATTTAACCCCTTAAGGACCAAACTTCTGGAATACAAGGGAATCATGACATGTCACACATGTCATGTGTCCTTAAGGGGTTAAAGGGAAACTAAAGGCACCCAGACCACTTCATCTCAATGAAATGGTCTTGGTCCAATGTAATACATTGTTATTCGTTTGGTGCGACAATGTTTATATTAGAGTTTAATACACCGCTAATGGCTGTCTTCCTGGCGCTTCCTATGCTATAATGGAGTTAAAACTTGGTTACAGATCAAAACCTGCTCATAGAGGCGGGACACTCACCTATAGAGGTGGCAGAACACAATAGTGTTAGAAATACATGCTTGTATTCCTACCTCTATAGTGTTACTTTAATAAGGCATAAAGATGGGAACTAACAATTAAGAATGCTGGAATTCTATAATACAAACAAATAAAATACACATTTTATTTTTACAATCTAAATGTGTATAGGGAACTCTAGGGCATCAACAAGCAGATTGCAAATTTTATGGCTTGAGTTTGCAATTCTTCATAATTTCTGGTTTATAGAAAGAATCCAAGACATTATGAGGCCGTAACGTACAGGATTCCCCAGTATTTCGCACACATGCACTGCTGATGGATTCACATAAGACCCTGGTTATTATTTCAGTTTTAGAATGATAGCTCTGTCATATTTACCAGTGACATGTTTATACTTTGAAGATTTCATGATTTACATCCGTGCCTGCCAATGCTTTTAGCAAGTTGGTGGGGGAGGCTAAGGCCCAGACCCTATTAAATCAGTTACGTCTTCTAGTAGATTGTACAAAATTACCAGCCTGCACCAGACAGTACAAGAATGGAGAGCCACATCTAGTTGGATACAAGTGATTTAGCAGATCACATTAAATTCTTTAGTTTTTCTTATACCGATACTGAACGTATGTACTACTGATCCCTTATGAAAGATAAAGGAGAGAACACGACACATCTAATAACAGAAATACTTCTAAGAAAAGCCAACTGAGAGAACAATATTCTATTGATATTTTCATTTGGCTCAAATTGTTTCTTTATGTTTTTACTCAATGATAAACAGACCTCAATGGTCCATACGTACAGCAATTCCATCGGAAAAGGGCATATTCTGGGTATGGGCTCTATAGAAATATTATTATTGGGCACTGACAAGGCAATATTTTAGTTCTGGCTATAAATTCAAGTTTGAGAACAGGGAATATATATAAATATAGTCTGGATACCATGGGGTTTATTTAATTCTACTTCCAACCTTTGTGAGACATGTATTTAGTTTGGAATTCGTTTTCTACTTTAAGTGCCTATTTAATGTAAAAGCTTGTTTTGATTCTTATTTTCTCTAATAATATTCGCCATAATTGCTAAACCTACAGAGTTGGAACGATTAACGAGATTTTGTCTGACAACAATCACTGCAGGCACTTGATGTGAAGCAATGATTTGTTTGGCAATGCTATATATACATTTATGGTGTGTTTATTGGATACTGAGCTAGTTTGTTTTGCAGATGTGTGTGCTATTGTCTGTTGTTCGTTTGCAGTGATATTCTCTCTATACTGTTAGATTTACTAAGTGCTGTAACCATATGGCAATATTCTTTATTTATAATGGTTTATAACCAAACCACTTGTGATAGCTTTTCATTTTAAACACACAGTGATCACCAACTTAAACTTGGTAACTTTCAGATTTGATCTGACACTCTTTGTGATTAACACATTATTTGAATTCAACAAATAAAAATAGCTATATTTTTACATAAGGCTTTGTTTTATATATTTAGATATGATTTAACTCAGATATTACATCTGCCTTCTCAAAAGGCAAAATCAGAGAATCTTAAGTAATTTTGGACAAATTACTGTAGTTTTGGGAAAAATATCAAAACAAACTATGGGATTAAAAACTAATTAAAGATCCCCCCCCAACACTACAAGCTGAAAATGTTCAGCTACAAATAAGCATATTTCCTTAAAGGGAAACTCTAAATACAATAATAAAGAAAAATAACTTTTTAGTAGATATATCCCAATGATATCAAGCAAGCATTTAATTATTTTTTTTTTTTTTTATTGGGCTAGATCTATAAACAGCTTGTAAAAGCTAAAGATCTCGCATGCAGCTTTTGCAAACCCTCCCATTATTATCCCACCCGGACTTTCTGTGGGTGTCCAATCACACACTTTTAAATGCAGCTGGATGAGAAGTCTTTGCAAGGCAGGTGCTCTGGGCGTAAGCAACAAGCTGAAGTGCTTCGGGGATCTGGAGTGTCCCTTTCAAGGGACCCTCCAAACACTTGAAGTGCTTCAGCATGCTGAAATGTTTGAGGTGTGAAAAGCGTGTCCTCATTTCATTTTATGAAAAGCACAGATTTCAATGGTAATTGTCAATTTTATAAATGAACCTTATAACTTCCCTCTTTACTTCTTGTTTTTCCTAGCTCGGTGAAAATAAATTCAAGAGGCAGCAATTGCCCAGAGCACCTGCCTTGCAGAGACTTCTCATTGAGCTGCATTGGGGAGTCTGTGATTGGACAGACACAGAAAGTCTGGGTGGGGGTAAAGGGTAGGGATTATAAAGGCAGCATAAAAGAGATCTGTAGTGTTGGCAAACTGTTTTTAGATATACCCCAATGACAAAATGCATAATTATGCATGTTTTCATTGGTCTATCTACTAACCAGTTATTTTATTTTATTTTTTGCATTTAAGCAGTGGAGTGTCCCATTAAGAGAGGGACCAGTTTGCATATAACCATTACTGTTTCTAAAGACCTAATCATAAAATGTAATTAAAAACTTTGACCCTGTGCAAATTGAAAGGGTAAGGGAACCAATATCACCCCTTTGCGTGCAGCATCAGGAGTTTCTCCAAAGGCTGTATAAGGATGACAGGAGTTGCCCATGCTCTGGTCATGGTTAATAGTGAATGCAGATTAATCGACACACACAATGTCCTTTGTATCACTCGTCCATTCTGATGATGAGGATCTTGTGCTCTTGTGTTGACAATTTGTAAAAGTAATATCTAAAATACATCAATGTGCTACAAACAGCTTTGTTGCAGCATTTATCAGTCATGTTTACAAATGCTTGGGATATATCAGTGGGGCTATCTGTAGTCATCCACGCTAAATTCACTACAATATATTAAATCAGAAATCTATTCATTAAGAAGGACACATCAGATAGATTTCTCTTTTGCTGGTGAAATATTTTGGTCAAAGAGTTCCTTAGGGAAGCGGAGGCATTATAATAATATAATTTAACCTCTAACAACTGCTGCTTAAAACGCTGAAAAAAAGAAAGATAATGTAATTGTTTAGATTAAAAATCACAACACTTCACTCTTTGAGTACCAAAGGGGTGAGCAGCAAATCACTTTACACAGCCCTTTGCATTCAATGGGTTAACCAGCGCACCATAAAATGTCACGCTTCAGTGTAGGCCGCCATTTAGCATTATCCCTCAGAGCACCAGAGAGATGGACTGCGCAGTGCTCACCCCTGTGGAACTAAAATAGTAACTAAAAAGAGAAAGAAAGCAAAAAATAAATAAAAATCAAATAATAAAACCCAGAGGAATTAAAGAGGATTTGTCCCATAACTGATGTGTTTTTTTTTTTTTTTTAAGTGTCACTCTTGTTGATAAACAAATGATTTTGTTATTTTTGTATTTCGGTTAAAGTATTTTTACTTTAAAGCTACAGCAGTCTTCTGGAAAGGCAAGGCAGGGAATTTAATGCAAATAGACTTACGTTTCACATGATTCCCAACAGACTGGTCTCCTCTTTTAGAGTTTCACAAACAAAAAATCATGGGAAAAGTAAGTAGTGTGACCACCTGAAACAGAATTATCCTGGTTCAGCCAGCAGAAGTATTCCTTTTTACATACATATGCTTGTTACATAAATGAATAATGCTGAATTCTCTGGAAAACACAATCTAGAAATGTGACAGATCCCCTTTAATGCCTCGATGAAGGGTCACTCGGAGACAGTTTAGCTATTCCAGCTTCCTTTACAGAATGCTTGCTGTTCTCTAACCCATAATGCTTATGGTGTTTCTGCTGAAAAGGCCTGCAGGGTATTTACCCACATTGGTATAAACCCCACACACATCTGCACACAGCAACACATTCACATTACTTCAAATCCAAGGCTTTGTGTGAGCCATGTGCATATTTTCACATGAAGAACATTAACTCAATACAAACTGGTAAAAACATAACAAGAACTTGCTCCTCTGTAATACGGTAACAGCCAAAGGATCCATTGGGTATAGCCAGGAGCTCAGCCATTGGCTTGTGAAACCCACCTCTGGGATGTACTCAGTGTCCCCAGAAAGCCAGCTGATGTGCGGTGACGTATCCCAGGAATATTAGCATTAGTGAGATGAAAACATGGTTTGCATTCTGCCAATGTCCTCAGTTGCTTAGATTGTTTCCTCATAAAAATATAAAGTAAACTATAAATTGACCAAAACACAGGCACTTTCCAAAGAAAGAAAACAAAACCAAAGATTACGCAGGGGTTGAAGTCTGGGGATGCAGGGCAGGTATCAGCTATTCCACAGCAATGGAAGCCACCTCCGTTTTTGGGGTGTCATCTCTGTCGGTTTCTTCCATGGAGCTGGGTTTTGAGGGCTCTGCCATTTCCTCCTCGTCCACCTCTTTCTCGGCCAGTCCACCCAGCGACCCCAGGGGAAAAGTGCTCTCGCAGTTCTGCGTGGAGGAAACTTGGGAAATGACAGGCATTTGCACAGAGGAGTTGCTTTCAAAGCTATGTTCTGCCAGCTCATACTGCCCAAGGGCCTCTTCCTGCTCCTGGCTCAGGTAATCCGGCACTAGGAAATCGCTGCAAAAGGAGAGAGAAAACACGTCAGCCGCCATGTTACAGAACATTTAACTCCCTGTGTGGCAGAAAGTGGCCTTCACTGTCAGCAAAGGCGTCAAAATCAATCTAATATGCGACCGTGACAGAAGGGGTTAATGTGGAGCTGCCATTAAGAATTTTGTACCATTCGCTGTATTTATCTAGACTGCCTGGAGCGAGTGCTTTTGCTGTTTTTGGTTTTAATTAGTGTGTATTGTTTTAGTAATGTCTCCCTTTGCAGCAATGTGTCCAATGGCACGTGGAGGCAAACCTGCAGAAGGACATCCATATCTTGAAAACACCCCCAACCTGCTAGTCCTAAGGTGGAGCCTCAGCTGCCAACAAACAAGGAGACATTAACCCAGAACAAGAATGATGACGTTCCTGTGACAGTTATTTAAAACTGCTGCCCCAATGGCATTGAACAAGTGAAAAGCTAACTTTACATTCTTTTCAATTTCAAGGTCCTTTGAACACAGAATTAGATGGAGACATGATCATTTGGCTGTTACATCACATACAACCCCAGGAGTCATCCAAATGGAAGAATTAAAGTGCATATATATTTTTGGATTTGGGGTGTTTTTTTTTAATCGTCTCTAAGTAACTTGTCTGCTTTTTAAGTCCAATACATTGCACATTTCCTTTCCTGATAAGTTCAGTTCAGAGATAACCAAAAGGTACATCCACAGTTCTTGTAGAACTACAGCTCCCATAATGCTTTGCCAGTTAGGCCAATGCGATAAGTAACATGCACCAGAAGGTAGGGATCGACCGATTATCGGTTTTACCGATATAATCGGCCGATATTCGGTATTTTCGGCAATATCGGTATCGGCCAATAGGGATACTGATATTGCCGATAATACCTCCCAGGACCGCCAGGCTCATTACAAGCCCGGTGGTCCTGGGGGGGGTGGGCAGCAAGCGTTTACTCACCTCCCAGCAGCTCCTCCAGCTCCCCAGTGTAAATCTCGCGAGACCCGCGGCCAGCTCTGACGGCCGCGGGTCTCGCGAGATTTACACTGGGGAGCTGGAGGAGCTGCTGGGAGGTGAGTAAACGCTTGCTGCCCACCCCACTTCCCTCCCCTCCCCTCCCCCAGCTAAGCCAATGCCACTGGACCACCAGGGATTAACATATCCCCCCTCCCTGGCAAGGCAACAAGCAGGGAGGGGGGACAACAAAAAATAAATAATAATAATTAAACATATAAAAAATAAATAAATAATTTAATATAAAAATAAAAAAAAATGTTTTAATAAAAAATGCCCCCTCACACACACACACACACACATACACTATTATTATACACATACACTACACAAACACTGTGTATATAATTCAGTGTGTTTGTATAGTGTGTGTGTATATATAATGCAGTGTGTTTGTATAGTGTGTGTATATATAATGCACACTACACAAACACACTGCATTATATACACACACACTATACAAACACACACTACATTATATACACACACACTATACAAACACACACTGCATTATATACACACACTATACAAACACACACACTGCATTATATACACACACACTATACAAACACACACACTGCATTATATACACACACACTATACAAACACACACTGCATTACATACACACACACACTATACAAACACACACACTGCATTATACACACACACACTATACATATACACACACACTCTATACAAACACACACACTGCATTATATACACACACACTATACAAAAACACACACTGCATTATATACACACACACTATACAAACACACACTGCATTATATACACACACTATACAAACACACACTGCATTATATACACACACACTATACAAACACACACTATACAAACACACACTGCATCCACTACACACACTGCATCCACTACACACACACTGCATCCACTAGACACATACTGCATCCACTACACACACATACACAGCTCCCCTGTCTAAACACACTGCATCCACTACACGTGGCATGTATATTTTGTGCATTTACCTTTAGAAATAGTTTTTTATTTTCCAAAATGGTAAATGTACAGAATATCGGCAAATTATATCGGCTATCGGCCTGAAAGTTCACAGGATATCGGTATCGGCTCTAAAAAATCAATATCGGTCGATCCCTACCAGAAGGTGATAGGATATGTTTGTTGGCCCCTGTGAACACTTGGAAATCTTACTATATGCTTTGATTTCATATAGTTCAAATTAGGCAGGAGAAAGGACAGATATAGCTCTGCATGAGAAAGGTCTACTGGCCATAGCCTACCTCTTACAGTTATTTACAGGAAAGAACTTATAAAAGTCTAGAAGAGATAGCTACTAACAATTTAATGAACCTGACAGAACTGCTAATAACAATATAGTGACTAGTGAACAAATAAGAGAAGGTGTTTGGTTGTATTTAATTTCAAACAAATCCTAATTTCCAGCCAAACCTTACTGCTAGAGTAGACCTAGCATTGATATTGGCAAGTTCTCCGCTGCTGGGCCCCTGCTGGGTTCAGTAAAGACTCCGGGAGAGCAGGGTCTTACTGAATCACAAACACCAGGCAGTTACCTAGATCTGGTGGAACAACAGGTATGATCATGCTTGGCAATCACCCTTTAAGAAAAGGACTGTGTCTGTGCCTGGCTGAGCATCACTGATTGATTGAAAAGCAACTGTCAGTCTAAAACTATCCTTACCTTTTGTGTCACTTTACCCCACTCCCGCTAGCATGTAAACTCAGTGAGCAGTGCCTCAATCCCTCTGTTACTGTGTCACTATACCCCACTCCCTCTAGCATGTAAACTCACTGAGCAGGGCCCTCAATCCCTCTGTTACTGTGTCACTTTACCCCACTCCCTCTAGCATGTAAACTCACTGAGCAGGGACCTCAATCCCTCTGTTACTGTCACTATACCCCACTCTCTCTAACATGTAAACTCACTGAGCAGGACCCTCAATCCCTCTGTTACTGTGTCACTATACCCCACTCCCTCTAGCATGTAAACTCACTGAGCAGGGACCTCAATCCCTCTGTTACTGTCACTATACCCCACTCTCTCTAACATGTAAACTCACAGAGCAGGGCCCTCAATCCCTCTGATACTGTGTCACTATACCCCACTCCCTCTAGCATGTAAACTCACTGAGCAGGACCCTCAATCCCTCTGTTACTGTGTCACTTTACCCCACTCCCTCTAGCATGTAAGCTCACTGAGCAGGCCCTCAATACCTCTGTTAATGTGTCACTATACCCCGCTACCTCTAGCATGTAAACTCACTGAGCAGGGCCTCAATCCCTCTGTTACTGTGTCACTATACCCCACTCCCTCTAACATGTAAACTCACTGAGCAGGGCCCTCAATCCCTCTGTTACTGTGTCACTATACCCCGCTACCTCTAGCATGTAAACTCACTGAGCAGGGCCTCAATCCCTCTGTTACTGTGTCACTATACCCCACTCCCTCTAACATGTAAACTCACAGAGTAGGGCCCTCAATCCCTCTGTTACTGTGTCACTATACCCCACTCCCTCTAGCATGTAAACTCACTGAGCAGGGCCCTCAATCCCTCTGTTACTGTGTCACTTTACCCCACTCCCTCTAGCATGTAAGCTCACTGAGCAGGCCCTCAATCCCTCTGTTAATGTGTCACTATACCCCGCTACCTCTAGCATGTAAACTCACTGAGCAGGGTCTCAATCCCTCTGTTACTGTCACTATACCCCACTCCCTCTAACATGTAAACTCACTGAGCAGGGCCTCAATCCCTCTGTTACTGTAACAATACCCCACTCCCTCTAACATGTAAACTCACTGAGCAGGCCCTCAACCCCTATGTTACTGTGTCACTATACCCCACTGCTTCTAGCATGTAATTTCACTGAGCAGGCCCTCAATCCCTCTGTTACTGTGTCACTATACCCCACTGCCTCTTGCATGTAAACTCAGTGAGCAGGGCCATCAATTCCTCTGTTACTGTGTCACTATACCCCACTCCCTCTAGCATGTAAACTCACCGAGCAGGCCCTCAATCCCTCTGTTAATGTCACAATACCCCACTCCCTCTAACATGTAAACTCACTGAGCAGGGCCCTCAAACCCTCTGTTACTGTGTCACTATACCCCACTCCCTCTAACATGTAAACTCACTGAGCAGGGCCTCAATCCCTCTGTTACTGTGCCACTATACCCCACTCCCTCTAGCATGTAAGCTAATTGAGCAGGGCCCTCAATCCCTCTGTTACTGTGTGTCAAACGTGGCTGGTTACTACTACATATTTGTTCGTCCACCCACTGTAAAGCGCAGCGGAATTTGTTGGCGCTATATAAATAATAACATAATAAAAGCTAGATGGCTGTAATGGATCCATTTCATGCACTTTAAAACGAGACTTGAGAAATATGTGGTTATATTGACTGATAACATTTGCAATGTTGTAGAACCCAAACAGTAAATGGGTTTTACAAATGGAAACAGCAGACCTTTTGCCTACAATGAGAGCAAAATAAGAATAATAGGAAAATAATACATACGGTAATTTAAAGATTACAATAAAAACATTGCAACCATATTAAAATGAGCACTTTTACAGCACCCTTTAAAAATAATACCACCCCTGAAACTCATAGCTGTTCAATCTGACACCTTTTAAAAAGTACTGCAATAATATAAAATGTGACCACAAATTATGTTCATGGCACAGGCAAATAAACCAATTAAATAAGGATATTAAAAACTAAGTAAATACATTAACCCATTGTGAAATAGGTGTTCAGCTCCTGGGGAAGTGGTGATGCTCTGTGAAATGATTTATTTTAGGCCGTTGCCTAGGGCATGTGTTTGTAACAACTAGTGGGAAACAACTACAATAATGTGAAAGAATTGCTGTAAACCACTTACTCCTAATCCACTGGCACCCTTTAAATGATGTCCCTAGATCCTTTTAACAACAGTGAATATACTGACATAAATATCCTTTAACCACTGTATTGTTGAGCAGAATGCTTTACGTTAGCCATACACATCCAAAGTGGTCTATTTCAGTATGGAAGTTAGTGCAAATAAAAGAAATGCTGTAACCAAGAAACTAGCCAACTGGAAATATAAATCTTGGAACAACGATCCCCCAAAGATGTTATCACTATGAAAGAAATTAACATAAACCAGCAAATGACTTTCATGGCTGGTTGCACGTTACTGACAAGAGCAAAGTAAAATTAGATCACAGATCTTATTACAACAAAGAACAATATTTTAGAGGCAGTGTTTGGGACAATATAGTACAAAATCATTTCTAAAATGGTACTGTTCCTAGAGACACAGCTTGCTGGTAGATGCACAAATTCGAGGTCAGTCCTTCAAGCAGGTTTCAGCATTCCCTACCAAAACTCAGGTTCTGGTGTTAAATCTTCTTTCAAAATAAAAAATCTGAACTAAAAGTGCTCAGACCTTTTATCTGTCACTTTCTCTTTAGCTCAGTTCGTTTTTTTCCTTTATATTAGTTATTGCCAGCTCTCGTAAAGGTTTCCTGTTTTATATCTTCTCTTTCCGGCCCTCATCCAGATTATAAAGCCCTCGTTGACCTCTCCATATAATTACACCCTCTCTATATGACCATCCCTCTGTAATTACACCCTCTCTATATGATCATCCCTCTATAATTACACCCTCTCTATATGACCATCCCCCTATAATTACACCCTCTCTATATGACCATCCCTCTATAATTACACCCTCTCTATATGACCATCCCTCTATAATTACACCCTCTCTATATGACCATCCCTCTGTAATTACACCCTCTCTATATGATCATCCCTCTATAATTACACCCTCTCTATATGACCATCCCTCTATAATTACACCCTCTCTATATGACCATCCCTCTGTAATTACACCCTCTCTATATGACCATCCCTCTATAATTACACCCTCTCTATATGAGCCTCCCTCTATAATTACACCCTCTCTATATGACCATCCCTCTATAATTACACCCTCTCTATATGACCATCCCTCCATAATTACACCCTCTCTATATGATCATCCCTCTATAATTACGCCCTCTCTATATGATCATCCCTCTATAATTACACCCTCTCTATATGACCATCCCTCTATAATTACACCCTCTCTATATGAGCCTCCCTCTATAATTACACCCTCTCTATATGACCATCCCTCTATAATTACACCCTCTCTATATGACCATCCCTCCATAATTACACCCTCTCTATATGATCATCCCTCTATAATTACGCCCTCTCTATATGATCATCCCTCTATAATTACACCCTCTCTATATGACCATCCCTCTGTAATTACACCCTCTCTATATGATCATCCCTCTATAATTACACCCTCTCTATATGACCATCCCCCTATAATTACACCCTCTCTATATGACCATCCCCCTAGAATTACACCCTCTCTATATAACCATCCCTCTATAATTACACCCTCTCTATATGACCATCCCTCTATAATTACACCCTCTCTATATGACCATCCCTCTGTAATTACACCCTCTCTATATGACCATCCCTCTATAATTACACCCTCTCTATATGAGCCTCCCTCTATAATTACACCCTCTCTATATGACCATCCCTCTATAATTACACCCTCTCTATATGACCATCCCTCCATAATTACACCCTCTCTATATGATCATCCCTCTATAATTACGCCCTCTCTATATGATCATCCCTCTATAATTACACCCTCTCTATATGACCATCCCTCTATAATTACACCCTTTCTATATGAGAATCCCTCTATAATTACACCATCTCTATATGACCATCCCTCTATAATTGCACCCTCTCTATATGACCATCCCTCTGTAATTACACCCTCTCTATATGACCATCCCCCTATAATTACACCCTCTCTATATGAGAATCCCTCTATAATTACACCCTCTCTATATGACCATCCCTCTATAATTACACCCTCTCTATATGATCATCCCTCTATAATTACACCCTCTCTATATGATCATCCCTCTATAATTACACCCTCTCTATATGAGCCTCCCTCTGTAATTACACCCTCTCTATATGACCATCCCCCTATAATTACACCCTCTCTATATGATCATCCCTCTATAATTACACCCTCTCTATATGACCATCCCTCTATAATTACACCCTCTCTATATGATCATCCCTCTATAATTACACCCGCTCTATATGATCATCCCTCTATAATTACACCCTCTCTATTTAAGCCTCCCTCTATAATTACACCCTCTCTATATGAGCCTCCCTCTGTAATTACACTCTCTCTATATGATCATCCCTCTGTAATTACACCCTCTCTATATGATCATCCCTCCATAATTACACCCTCTCTATATGATCATCCCTCCATAATTACACCCTCTCTATATGACCATCCCTCTGTAATTACACCCTCTCTATATGATCATCCCTCCATAATTACACCCTCTCTATATGACCATCCCTCTATAATTACACCCTCTCTATATGATCATCCCTCCATAATTACACCTTCTCTATATGACCATCCCTCTATAATTACACCCTCTCTATATGACCATCCCTCTATAATTACACCCTCTCTATATGATCATCCCTCTGTAATTACACCCTCTCTATATGACCATCCCTCTATAATTACACCATCTCTATATGATCATCGCTCTGTAATTACACCCTCTCTATATGACCATCCCTCTATAATTACACCCTCTCTATATGATCATCCCTCCATAATTACACCCTCTCTATATGACCATCACTCTATAATTACAACCTCTCTATATGAGCCTCCCTCTGTAATTACACCCTCTCTATATGATCATCCCTCTATAATTGCACCCTCTCTATATGACCATCCCTCTGTAATTACACCCTCTCTATATGACCATCCCTCTGTAATTACACCCTCTCTATATGATCATCCCTCTATAATTACACCCTCTCTATATGACCATCCCCCTATAATTACACCCTCTCTATATGACCATCCCTCTATAATTACACCCTCTCTATATGACCATGCCTCTATAATTACACCCTCTCTATATGACCATCCCTCTATAATTACACCCTCTCTATATGACCATCTCTCTATAATCACACCCTCTCTATATGACCATCCCTCCATAATTACACCCTCTCTATATGATCATCCCTCTATAATTACGCCCTCTCTATATGATCATCCCTCTATAATTACACCCTCTCTATATGACCATCCCTCTATAATTACACCCTCTCTATATGACCATCCCTCTATAATTACACCCTCTCTATATGACCATCCCTCTATAATTACACCCTCTCTATATGACCATCCCTCTATTATTACACCCTCTCTATATGACCATCCCTCTGTAATTACACCCTCTCTATATGATCATCCCTCTATAATTACACCCTCTCTATATGACCATCCCCCTATAATTACACCCTCTCTATATGACCATCCCCCTAGAATTACACCCTCTCTATATAACCATCCCTCTATAATTACACCCTCTCTATATGACCATCCCTCTATAATTACACCCTCTCTATATGATCATCACTCTATAATTACACCCTCTCTATATGACCATCCCTCTATAATTACACCCTCTCTATATGACCATCCCTCTATAATTACACCCTCTCTATATGACCATCCCTCTATAATTACACCCTCTCTATATGACCATCCCTCTATAATTACACCCTCTCTATGTGATCATCCCTCTATAATTACACCCTCTCTATATGATCATCCCTCTATAATTACACCCTCTCTATATGATCAACCGTCTATAATTACACCCTTTCTATATGACCATCCCTCTATAATTACACCCTCTCTATATGAGCCTCCCTCTGTAATTACACCATCTCTATATGAACGTCCTTCTATAATTACACCCTCTCTATATGAACGTCCGTGATTTCTCAATTATAACACATTTGTTTTATTATTAGTGTTATCATCGTTAGTGAGGATTGCCAAGAGTTTGTGCTCACTATTCGCATACTCAGTGAGAGTTTGTATTTTCACAACTAGGTGCGTAGAGCTTTTTATAACAGCAGGGGAGCTTCTCAGTGAGTTACGGGTCAGTGGTTGGATCTGTTTATAAATGTGATATTTATAAAGAGTCACTGCAAAGTTGTCAGATATTACGTTACTTACCAGAGTAGCTATAATAATGTCCCCTGTTTGAGCATCTCTCACCGGACATTGAGTTTTGTATTTTACAGATTAAGATACCCATGAACTGTATTGATTTACAATGATCAAAAAACCCAAAAAGGAAGCGGCAGATTACATTTATGGGACTGTAACAATACAAAACTGCCAGTTACCCAAGTGAAAACACAAAACTGAATTAACCTCTGATCTAATTACACATTTATAAAATATTTGGCCATTAACATCCTTCAGTGACTTTGTTGTAGTTAATGCAAAGTTGCGACGGCTCATTCATCAGACAATTTTGGGGTTCAGAAAGTTCTCAATTGTTTTGGAGCACAATTGGAAATCACTTCAATTTGTGTCGATATTGGGAACGAGATGTGTGGACGGTTAATTTTGGTGGACTATTTTCAACATGTAAAACTAAATTAATATATAGGGCTACAAAGTAGCTGGTGATCATAATTTGAAGGGAAAGAAAGGTCTATAAAACAATGTATTAGAATATTTAAAAAAAAAACTAACAAAAAAACAGAGAATAGTTTGGAATTAAAGAAAGTGTTTTAAATTTAAGGTCAAAACAATCAAACTGAAAACATTTCCACCAACTTTTGGCCTAAAATCTGTAATTCCCATGAAAGAGTACGGTCAGTAAAATAGGACAATCATTTTGAATTCATATTTAAATTGCTAATTGGTACCCGCCATTATCACAGGTATCTAAATCAGTGGCTCTAAATTACGTACGAAGCATTAGTGTGGTGGCCCATTCTGCAAGTTTAACATTAGTTCAGTGACACATTGTTATGCAAAATATAACAAACCTCCTACCTTAGACTTCTCACAATGTCAAATGAGTCTGAGGAAGACCGTGCTATTACAGTAACCAACTCTTTTGATCACATAAAACCGCACTTCTCACAGCACTACATCGTCAGTGTTACTCACAATTCAAACAACACACAGTTTGCTATTCAGAGAGGTAAGCTGATTTAATGATATAACCCTAAGGAATTGCAGATGTGACCAGGCAGCCATGTGACCCTTAAACACAGTGAGGTCATCTATAGTGCCAGGGGACACACATATGATGTATATATTATTTGCTAGCAAGACGATCAACAAATGGCCAGAAGACCGTTCCAAATGCTTACCCCCTCAAATGAGTATTTGGATTGGGTTTAGGGGTGGTGGGGTGACATTAAATATTGAAGGCATTAAAGAACTCATATGCTGCACACTGGACATGTAAATGAATAGTAATAATAATAAATGTATACTCATCGTTACTGGCTGTACATTATTTCACAAAATAGCTTAGCAGATAAGCAAAACAACCATACACTATTAATTGTGCCGTCCTCTCCAGTGATGAACTAGTTAAATAAAAAAACACATTTAGCTGGAGATTGCCTGCCAAAGCCCTTTATAGTGTGTTTATTTACACAACGTTAAAACACAAGAGGGAAAAACAAGGTCAAAAATGTAATTTGGTTTGCCAGTAAATAATTTGGCCAACCAAGTTACATTAAACTTGAAAATGTGACAAACCACAGAGCAAAATTATATTTTACTTGTAAAATGACTGCGAGGACAGTATGTCTTCTAAGTGCTGGGAATGCGAAAGGAATGTTCAGGGTGCGTATGTCATTCTGTCATGATGAACTAACCAATAAAGAATGCCCGGCAAGAGCCAGCCCTCCGTATCCAGCGCATTCCCTTCTGGGCACAAAACAGTTGCAGACATTTGTTCAGCTATTTTACAATAAAACAATAAAAAAGCTTCTAAAATAATTGGAGTAAACCTGTTTCATAATCCCAAGTGGTGTGTGATGCTCTGTGGTGCACTGTTCAGGCAGGAAATGAGTTACGATTATTGGATCTAAAATAAACTTTGAAGCTTTAGAATCAATATTACAACTGCTGTTCCAAGTTAACAAAATCATTCTGTGAGTCATGTTTACAGGTTTGCAAAAGAACGATAATGCACACCATTCTCCTCTAACTACAGTTAGCGAGTTAGGTTGAGCAACAGTTTGTTAGATAACAGTAGAGTCTGACCCAATCAAAAAAAACAATATGATTCATTAAATGTAATACACTTTAAAAATATGAGAATTAAAGATTTGACAGTTTTCCTTTAAAGCTTTGGATGGCAGAGAGAGGTAGCTAGCCAAAGGACGGTTACCCCAACACCTGCAGTTTACCATTGCCACCTAAGTCTGGACAGCTTTAGTAGATTGGTCAGGCGTTGGATGAGCTCCTGCCGACTAGCTCCTTGCATTATAACCACTATAGTAAATTGTAGTAGTTATAGTGCAGAGTATCTCTTTAAGATACATTTGTTAGTTATATGAGCGAGTCCCACCCTCCCATGGCTAAACTCCCAGTAAACATGTGCCATTTTAAAGAACCCCAATGAAATTCACATGTGCATGGCTACCTGACAGAAGTATAGCAACAACACCTGGGGGCTATTCAAACAGGGAAATTCTGAGCAATCAACAAGGAATCCAAAAGAATGTTCTGACTGATTGCTCCAGAAATGTTGTAAGATAAAACCCCAATGTACTCCTTACTATCAGCAATGTTGTTGGTATATTGCATTGTGAAAGCAATTTACTTAATCAGAAATAAACAAATACAAAACAATATTTCTGACATATTTACTATTAATCTACCAAAGTTATTTTTTAAACATTTGTTACTAAAATAATGCTTTATAACGCAGTAGATTATTGGACATGTAGTGTTGTTTTCTATTTGAATTTAGTCTGCCACCTGCACACACTTTGTTTGCCTTGCTCCCATGGATGCCTAACAGCTAAATGATGAATATTGTGTGAGACTGACAGGGTTTATTGCTATTTAGTTTTTGGTTTTTTTACTAGAAATGTAAAGAGACCTATTATTTTGGAAAGATGTGAAAATAGTATGTATCGTTTTCTTAATTTTATAATCTAAGTATAGCTGTTCCCAGCAGCGGGCTCAGATTCGCTGCCGCATTCTTGCTGGGCACCTCACCTGCTCTGGAAGTAGTTTGCTAGCTCTGACGCTTCGTGGTTCAGGCTCCTCAGGTGCACGATTAAATTTCCAGAGTTGGTGAACATGGCGCCGCATGTTTTGCACTCGTAAATCCGAGGCTTGCGGATAATGTGCCGGGAAACCCGCATGTGGTGTTTGTATTCCCCGAAGGAAGTGAATGTGGCGCTACATATCTGGCATCGGAAACATCGTTTACCTTCGTGTTTCAGACGATGCATCTTTAGGGAGTAAGCCCGAGTGAATTTTTTCCCACAGCGGTCGCACTGAAATGGTTTAATTCCTATGGAAAGAAGAGAGACACAAGGAAGGGAAACTAAATAAAAGTACACAAAACAAAATTATACAAAACATTTAGATATTTCGTGTTGGAGAGTGGAATGAACATAGATCTCAACCTCTACAATGGATGTAAAGCAAAATGCAACCCCCACACAACCACCAATAATTCATAATTCATGAAGTTTGGATTCTTAACCTTAATTTCTAGGGGACTATTGTGCACTTGAGAGAAAGATCAAATAATCCCACATCTGGGACTTTATACGACAAAAGGTTTCCATTTTGTTGGCACTGACAGATTATTATTATTTTATTATTTATATAGCGCCAGCAAATTCCGTAGCGCTGTACAATGGGATGCCCTTATTTGGAATCTTGAATTGAAAGCATTGTTGTATAAAAAATCCTTTGGAACGTAATGCATGATGTAAAAGCCATGATAAAAACTACAGTTTGACCTTATTCTATAGTTGACTTAAGAAAGTAGAAAGCTTGCTTAACACATTCTCAAACAAAAAGGATGTATTCAATACACAATACTACAAAACAAATACTTTGTTATCTGTATTATAGTGTCCCTTAAATTCATCACAAAGTTGAATGCCTGTAATTGACACATTAATAATACAAAGAAATGCATGATAAATTATAAAGAAAATAAAAACCCTCTAGGACATGCATACAGGCAAGTGTAAACCTTAAAAAATTCAGAGAGGATGATGCTGAAGAGTATCCGTCATGTTGTGCTTCAATGTATTTTTGAATTTAAAAAAAAAGTATCTACGGTTACTGTTATTTTTTTCAGCATAGCAACATTTTAAATTGAATTTCTCCACTTCCTGACATTTCTTTCACAGTTACCATCAAGTTGTGTTTACGAGAAGAGTCTCCAATGAATCTCACAAGACTCAATCCTGGAAAATTCACAATCAAGCTACAAGTCCAGGCTGTATTAAAATGAAATCAGTATGTGTGTTTTATAGGTATACCTGCTTGCTATTATCATAAAAAGAATGAAGACACATCAATAGTTTACTTGGTAAATAAACTACAAAATACTCTTTTTTTAACAGATATTCTCCCAACAGAGAGCTCAATAGAAGAAGGGGACTAAAAATTAAGGTTCAGAGAGAGCAAACTAGCAATAAAAAACAGACAGCACACATAGTTGCAATTTAGAATATAGAAATGAAGTAGGAGAGGCCTATTCTCCTATTTGGCACATGCTGGTTGCTAATGTTGGGGACATACCAGAATGAATGAGCATATGCTGCTTCAAGTTCTGTATCCGTGTAAAACGTACACCACACGTAGGGCACTGGAAAGGTCGATCAGGCCCATTTGGACTTGGTCGTTCTGTGCTGCTTGTTGAGGGAGCCAAATATAGCTGGTACGGATACTGGACATTTTCCAGTCTATAGAGGAAGAGAATATAAGGAGAATAAAGGTCAACGCAATACAATTTTACACATAAAAACTTTCTAAATAAGTACTGACTTTATCTCTTCATATGATAGAGAATGCATAGTTTTAATCTGCTCACTTCATGTCCTCAGACAGCAATAAAGTAAAAGAGCTGCATGTGAGGGGGTGATGAGTTGGTGGACATGAAGACAGCATGAAGTTTGTGTTCTTAGCGCTGGATAGGAGATATATTTTAACTTAAAGAAACACTATAGGGTCAGGAATAGATGTTTGTAAAAACACTATTCAGGTGGTCGGCCCTCCCATTGCCCCCTTTCAAAAGCTGTAAAATTTGCGTTTTTTCCCAGTGCTGGCTATGTCCACCATTTCCTTGACTGAGATCATCAGAATTGACAATCTCAGCCAATCCAATGCTTTAATTATGATCTCAGCCAGGGAGGCTAAGGGGGAGACAAACGCTGCGCTAGCCAATCAATCAGCATCTCCTCATAGAGATACATTGAATCAATGCATCTCTATGAGGAAAGTTCAGCGCCTCCGTGCACTGAACATCAGTGCTAAACAACACAGGAAGCATCTCTAGTGGTTGTCTGAGTGAATTACACTGGCGGTGTCTCTTAGCAGTAATGTAAACATTGCCTTTTCTCTGAAAAAGCAGAGTTTACATGTAAATGACTACAAGGACTGACTAAACTTACCAGAACAACTACATTAAGCTGTAGTTGTCCTAGTGACTATAGTGCCCCTTTAGTATCTAATTAGGCAATGAGATATATTAATGATCATGATATATGCTTTACCTAAAGAGTACTGTGTTAAGCCTTAAAGTTAACCTGTCAGTTGTTCAGGCCTTTAAAAATGTTTAAGAAATGAAAAGCCTTAGCGAGTGTCCTTTATCTTGCAATTTTTTGCATATTCTGAAATGTTAATATGAAAGTAAAAATTAAATGTTTCTCACATACAGTAGGTGTGACAAAAAAAAGATGAATAAAACTGGTTAAATACCTTCCTTATAGATATTTGCAAGGAGTCTGAAGGTATTAGTAGTTGAACAGTTCACAGAATGTAAAAAGAATGTTTGCATTTGAGCACAAAGCCTACACAGTGTATGTATATATATATATATATATATATATATATATATATAAAAAATAAAGGCGTTTTAAAAGTGCTATAGCAAGCTTCGTCAATCTCTGCACGGTTAACGAAATGCTAACAGGAAAGTTGTAGAATCCGTTCACTCTTACCCCCTCCCTGACTTTAGGAATTATATGACCCATTTAAACTTTATTTGCTGCCATTTTTAGCATATTTCGAGCCATTAAAAAGTGACCAGTGACATCTGGAAGAGAAATACGTTCCTCTACAGGCTGGTAATGATTCTTCAGTATAAATGAGGATGAGTGAGTCTTTGTGAACTAAACAACAGATGTGTTGTCATCTTGCCATTAAATAGAAAGCCCGCATTTTTGACTATTGTCTGGTAAACTAATAAAACACAGCTTTCTGTATAAACCTAGCTTTTTTCATTTAAAGGAGCATTATAGGATCAGAAACACAAACGTATTCCTGACCCTATAGTGTTAAAACCACCATCTAGCCCCCCTCGGCCTCTCTTGCCACCCTAAATATAGTAAAATCTTACTTGCATTCAAGTCTGCCGCTGCTGCTGCTGACCTGCCTGCTGTCTGCTGAGCCAATCACACTGCTTCCCCATAGGATTGGCTGAGGCTGTCAAGGAGGCAGATCAGGGCCAGAGCCAGCACAAGTAGAACAGAGCCCTGGCCAATCAGCATCTCCTCATAGAGATTCATTGAATCAATGTATCTCTATGAGGAAAGTTCAGTGTCTCCGTGCAGCACTGCCCCAGGAAGCACCTCTTGTTGCCATCTGAGGAGTGGCCTGTGCAGTTATCACCAGGCTGTAGTGTAAACACTGCATTTTCACTATAAAGACAGTGTTTACAGCAAAATGATTGATTCTACTCACCAGAACAAATTCAATAAGCTGTAGTTGTTCTGGTGACTATAGTGTCCATTTAATAGTAGCATGGTCCAATTTCATAGTTTTTCATTGTTGCTGAATCAAAGGAAGTACACAATTTGGAGAGATTTCCAGTTTTGCAAGTTATTTAAACACTGAATATTAGCCATATAAATATCCAGACTTTTTTTTAAAGATGTTTACTGAATCTTACAATACAACCTGTGTAGGAAGTGAATTACACATTGTATAGCTCTTACTGAACGCTTTCCTTTGCATCAGACAAAATCTCTTTCTTTCTTTAAAAGTGTAGAACACAGTCTCACAAAGTCTCCCATCCATATCCTGTCCCCGTGTAATGGAGAGCAATGTTGGTGATCCGATCTCAAGGAAACCCAGAACTCGAATCAGAACAGTGCAGTTAACCGTTTGCTTCAAGAAAATAAGTACATTTTGGTGTGGTTATAATGTGGAATTGTAAATAACCCACACTCTGTTTTTTGGCAGAGGGGCGAAGATGGATGGTTGTTTTAGGCAGTGAACCTCCTCTTAGTATTTGCAGGCTACTTTTTTTTTTTTTAACTTCTTTATTTTTGGACAGTCAGTTAGCATTACACATTTTACTTGCAGACGTTTGCAACATCGCACAACACATATCATCTTGTTTGTTCAACAGTTTTCCAGGCTCAAGGATTATGGCATATGCATATAACAATTGAAGAACTAATGAAGAACAAAAATATATTACACATATGCTGTAATAATTTAAACATATGAAATAGAATACAAAACTAAACTAAAACGAAGATTAAATAAATTATTTTGTGTTGTTATTTAATCTATGAGCATCACCATTTACTTATAGAAAGGCGGAACTAAACTGACAGGGGGCAGCTTTTACAGCAGTAACAAATGAGCTTATTGCACCATAAGCAAGGAAAATAAAAGTAACCACAGTGGTTTAAATAAAACACATATAATAGAGATATTAAATTAAATAAATGAAAAAATAAATCATTATTATAGTAGTAAATAAAAAAACAAAGCTTGAATTTCTCTTTAACGTTTCCCCTCCAAATAGCCATCACAAGTTGGCCAATAGCCCATCACCGGCAGAGGAAGGTGAATATTCTTTATTTAGTAAGTTCTGAACATTGTAAAAATAAGATTCAAAAAAAGCAAGATGTACAAAATGTGCTCCTTGTAAAGCCATACCGATCATCATCATCAGCGTGGACATTGGCGCTTGTGGCACCCTGAAGTGTTGGCATTCCTTCACCAACGCCCTCATCGATGGAGCCTGCGACAGGAAGAGAAAACAAAGTCACATTACAAGTACTCCT
Source organism: Pelobates fuscus (assembly GCF_036172605.1). Classification (NCBI taxonomy): domain Eukaryota; kingdom Metazoa; phylum Chordata; class Amphibia; order Anura; family Pelobatidae; genus Pelobates; species Pelobates fuscus. The sequence continues at coordinate 134,889,371 of NC_086327.1, forward strand.
TCACCTATGGCAGGCAATATTTGAAATTTTTTCCTTGTTAATGTTTTACACTAACTTAATATAACTTGCAGAGAAACAACTTGTTTTGGAAACACAATATATTCTGCCATCTCCATGTGATATCTTATGCCAGGATGAGCTGGTGACCTGCTCTAAACCTTTTAAAATGTACCTTGTTTATTAAAGGACATCTCACTAACTCATTGGCGATGTAATCTCCTGATTCAACTAACAATGAGGCTCAGTAACCTTTCAGAGACAATGTTTAATACATACAATATATGCTGCCCTAAATAGACTCTGCATTAATCAAACCCTGTCTTGTACGTCTGAAAGCATTTACATGTCACAATCTGAAATCAAATGATAGTAGTGAAAATGACCTGACAAATGTGGAAACTGACAAAAACCAGACTCCTTCCAAACAAGGGGACAATTATGCTGTTGGAATTTTTTTTATTATTACCTGGCCTTTTACATTGCAAGAAATCAAAAAGACTTGCCTACATTTCCATTTCTTAGAATAACGGCTAAAGTACTAAAAGTAACTCACAGATGCCATGATACAGTACCTGTAAATGCCTACAGTAGAGGTAGGCAAACTCTGGCACTCCAGATGTTGTGGACGGCATCTCCCATTATGCTGGCAAAGCACTTGGGGAGCTGTAGTGCACAACATCAGGAGTGCCAAGGGTTGCCTACTACTGACCTACAGCATTATGTAAGAAACAACTATAGTTTCTTCATTTCAGACCCAGACAGTGAAATTCTCTGCAATTACTCTAACACAAAACAGTAGAATTGGTTAGGGCTACTTGGTTGACATAAAGTTGATGCAGATTGTAAGTGGGGAAAAATTAACACTGGTATGAAAAAGGACAATTTAATATTTTTAGATAAGCATTTCACTGATTTCATATTTTTAGATACCGTAAATATTTAGCTGATTTAATATTTTTAAATAAACTTTTAAAATTACTTCTACAAATTATATATTTTTTTCAAACACACATAAAAATAATATATATATATCTATCTCCACCCCCCCACCCCCACCAATATTAAATAATTTCAAAAGTTCATCCAAATATATTAAATGAGTTGAAAAGCCTATGTAAACAAATAACATAGTATAAGTAAACAAGGAGACAAACATACATGGTGGCATTTTCCCACATCTAATAAGGGCATTGTTTGACTTCTGAAAATCCCTCCATTCTTTAATTGCTGTGTATTTTGTTCTGGGGTCTGTAAGACTTGTTTGGACTTTTACCAGCCTTCGTAAAAGAAAGGATTTGACAATGCTGCTAACCCTCTGGGACAGACATTACAACAAAGAATATATCTCGATGACACTCTGCTAACTATATGCCACATCCAAGTGGAAAGTATTTGATTTCTCTGCTGTATTTGTGAAACTAGGTTCAGAAATAAATAAAATACAAGTGAAATGAGGCATTTTCCTGCAATGCCAAACATATTGTTTGATTGTTGAACATTCCTTAACAATGGGATATTAGGAAGACAAAACGAAGCGGTCACTGCTTGTGAATGCTGTGTACTCAATGCTTACGCACTTGATCTGGATTAGTAATGAACACGTAGTGGGAGGCATTGCATGTTTACAAACTAGGCAACCCTCAGCTGGGTATTTATTAAAAGATACTCCCTAACATGTAAATATGACACGCTGGCACAACAATGCATTGTGGGAGTGCACAGCACCTAAACCTCAGAAAATTGTACACTTCCATCTATATATTTGAGGATGAATTTGTTATTGCATCTCTATGTAACCGCACTGTAACCGTTACAGCTTGTTATAGTGGTTATGGTGGTCTATCCAATTGTCAAGAATAAAACAATTTTCGACTTCTGTCTGAGCCTTCTTCAAAGATATCACTAAAGAAGAATTTTGTCCAGAACTGGATGCAGTTTGCTGGCTGAGGAATGTCATCTGATACCTAAGCCAACTAATTCTATCCAAGGACGGATGGAAATTGTAACGCTGTTGCAGAAGCAGGGCCTTCTGCTTTGGCCATATCTGTGAAGAGGGACCAGATGGCTGGCACCTGGAGCACCAGGGCAAGAGACAAACCACTCAAAAACACTTTGGATTGTAACAGTGAGATGGCAGCATGGGACACCAGGCACCAAAACCAAGCAGGCTGTTGGTTGCCAGTGCTTAGGATGCCCCTTCCAATATATCTAATATGAGCCCTTGCCTGCTAAACATTTGTAGATGAATGTTCCACTTTAAGCAGGAATTTGCATTATGCGACAGATAATGGGTATACGCTACCAACAGAATAGAATCCTACAATGGCACTAACACTGCATGTATCAAACAGCGTAATTAATGGTTACGTTAAAGGAACAAGTGAACCAAAAACAAATAAATCCTAAACTCCTTCACATGACCACTGTATATTATAAATCACAACACAAATAATAAATCATTGCCTGATCGCTAAAATGATCAAATCCTACAGAACTGGATTCACTATTAAAGGACCACTAAAGTCATTTTAGTGAAGTGGTATAGGTGCAGTGGTGTATGTTGAACACCCCAAGTTAAAATATTGCCGCTTTGCAGCAAAGGCAATGGTAACCTCGAGGGGTTAAACATGCCTCTAGAGTCTGTTACATTGACAGCCACTAAAGGCTGAGGAAGCCATGCCTCTGATACGACATCAATGACATCACAGGAGGCAAAGTGGTGAGCAGCACCGAGGGAGACCTGATGCTGCAAAAAGGTGAGAACATTATTTATTTGATTAGAAAAGGAGTGGGGGGGACTGTATATATCTAGGGACAATCCTATAGTGTTCCTTTAACCAAAATATACAACTGCATCTCATATGTGGCAAATATCAGCATATAAAAAGTCACTATTAAAAACAATATGTGGGAGGCGGCATTTATTGAGAGAGGGAAATTACTGCTAAATAAACACACAATAAAAATGGTAAACTGCTTCAGTCATTAAATGTTAATAAAAAATAGGTTTGGTTTATTTTGCCTATTGAAACACATTGTGACATTGTTCAGTTACAGAGAATTTAATTGCCAAGCTTAGTCCACATGAAAAGGATCAGTCAGTGAAATTGTGGGGTTAAATAGTGTTTATTAAGGTTTTTTACAAGTATTAATATAATATCACTCATGCAGAGAAGCAGTGATACAAAAATATCACAAAATAGGGCAATTTCATGGATTTTTATGAGCTAATCGTTTAAAGGGACACTATAGTCACCAAAACAACTACAACTTATTGTATTTGTTATGGAGAGTATAGTCAGTCCCTGCAGGCTTTTTGCAGTAAAGTGTTTAAAATCACAGCCTAGTAATACCTCCACTGGCCACTCCTCAGATGGCTACTAGTGATGCTTCCTGGGGCAGTGCTGCACAGTGTGACTGACATTCAGTGTCTCCACCCTCTGCATGGAGACCCCCAAGTTTCCTCATAGAAATGCATTGATACAATTCATCTCTATGAGGAGATGCTGATTGGCCAGGGCTGTGTTTAGTTGTGCTGGCTCTGCCCCTGATCTGCCTCTTTGACAATCTCAGTCAATCCAAGGAGGGGAGGGGGCAGGGGGCAGGGTTGTTAGATGGTGTTTTTAACCATATTGGGTCAGAAACACATGCTTGTGTTACTACTGGATTTCGAATTCCCCACCTTAATACTATTTTTTCAAGGGTTTGTGACAACTATTCTTATGCTAAACCAGAGTTCCACAGCAGTTATAACCAAACTTCAAATAATAGAGTCCAGGTGCATTACTATAGTGTTCTCAGAATGCGCAACAGAAATACATTCAAAATGTTAATGCTCCCATGTTCTCCAACAGAAAGCAATGGAAAACCGGGGATTGACTGAAGATCTGAATGGGTTCCAGGAGATGCCAATTGGGGGGGCATCGCAGGACCGAATTAGGTCTTGGTTTCAGCAGAAGTCACTGGAGTACAGGGATTTCCGAAAATACTAACTAAATAAACACAAAGGTTTTCAATTCACTGTCTCCAAATTCCATTGAAGTGAACACATTTTGTGGAGGACACAATCACATCCTGGTAGCTACATATATAATTTATATACACTGCGCTGGCTAATTCACCAGCAAGGGCATATATTGCAGATTTATTTAGAGGGCTCTGCTTTTGGGGCACTTTTGAGGTCTCCCATCTTCTCAGCTTGAGAATATGTGTCAAACAAATGAGTAAACACCCTGTACTGTTACGGTCTTATTATTTATCCTCAGTTAACATGCCTAATTTCAATGAAGTTGTTATGGTGCCCGTAGTGTTCCTTTAATAAAACAAACTTTAATAGCAGCTTTAACAACGAAACCGATACACAGGAAATCTTCTACATTACCTTTTCAAAAGGATGTTTTATTACTAAAAGCTCAAAATAAAAACTAAACTAAAAAAACTCACTCAAATATACCAGGCTTGGAAAATGCAAGAGGTGGGAACTAACAAAGTCTATGATCAAGCTTTGACTTGTGGAAGGGATTGATGTTTTAGGCACAGTGATTAGGTCACAACTGTGTTTTACATTTTTATGGTTGTTTGATATTGTACCATACAGTGACCAACCATCTTTTATCTTCCTTTTTTAAGAAAACAAATATTTCTATGCAAATATATGTATAATGTGTATATACTGAGTATGTGAGTATAATGTGATATATTATTTCTATGGAATGCTTGTTTATTTATCTGTTTAAAAGGTGAATTGAATGTGTGATTTGTACGTAAGACATAAATAAAAGATGACTGTTAGATGCAGATTTCCTGCATGCACACCAAAGCACCACAAATGCAAACTGCCTTCCACAAATCCTAGTACACAGGTGAAAAGTGATAATTTCGTCGACTAACAGTTTTCATCAGATTTAGTCGACTAACAAATTCGGAGTTATGTTGACTAAAACAAACAATTCAGATCACTAAAATATGACTAAAACTAAAATTAACACTGGTGAGTAATACACATGGGGGAGGGAGGAGAGGACATGAGACACATGAGGGGGAGCTGGGGGATTGAGACACATGGGGGGAGCTGGGAGGAACGTGGAGGAACTGAGGGGAGGAATTGAGACACATGGGGGGCTGGGGGATTGAGACATGTGGGGGAGATGAGATGCATGGAGGGGCTGGGACACACACAAAGCGACACTGAGGGCCTTAGGTTTCAGGTTAGGTTTTGTCACCCCACCCCCAATTAAAACAAACTGATACTTGACTAGGGCAATATTATCTGACAATGACATCAATAAAGATAATTTTAACCGGGGTAAATATTGTTTCCTGATACAGTAAAGAAAGACAAAACAATTTTTTATCATTATTCTGTTGACACAGTATTTGTTTAAAAAAAAAAAAAAAAAAGCAGATGTCATTGGTCAACTCTTAATTAACACCAATGGGACTTAGAAAGAGAAAATAATAGGTCTGATGTTTTGTTTGTAAATAAAAAGGATTCTAAATTGTCTGTGCTCGAATGACCTCAATGTTTGCTAGTTTTGTGATGAGATGCTGAGATGTGTAGTTAATGTATGCTAAAATGAGGAGTACATTACCTATGGAAGAAGACTGAGGGCTAATCAGCAGGTCCTCCTGCACTTGTTCACTTCCAGGAACAGTCTGCTGGTCACTCATTGAGCTTTGAGATGCACTGACAGGCTGAGAGACCTCTTCATGCACCTCCTCATCACTTAGTCTTTCCACTTTGACTCGTACGTCATCCTCCATCACCAATGGAGAATTGGCTTTAGTGCTTTCACAGGCAACATAGTCGGTTACCCTTCGAGCAACTTCAGAAGGTCCTGGCAATTCTAATGTTCTGGACTCAATCTGCTTCACCTTGTCTGGCTGAAGCCGTCGGTCAATTCCAAATGGAAAAGTCCAAGGGAAGGCATGTGATGAATCTACCGGCTGACTCCGTGCTTCACTGTAAGAAGGTGTAGGGTTTAGCACTTGTGGAGAGCTTGTTTGTGTGCTGCATTTCAAAGGACTCTCTGGAGACATGACAATGTAGCTTTTCCGCTTGCGACGGGACTCTCGACATATGGGTATGGTCCTCTCTACAACACTACATTCCGAAGAGACTGGAGAAAGGCTACCGTCTCGAAAATTATTGCAGTTGGCAGTGTTTTCCTGCCCTGTGTCGAGCACTTTCTCTGGTTGAGTGTTCCATAAAATACTGGACTTCATGAACTCTGAACAGGTGCTTGCAACACTAAACATCTGCATGTAACTTGCAGCAGCTAAGACGTCAATGATATTCTCTGTGTTGATGGATAATGTTGCTGTGTATGCATACTCCAATAGAGGTATAAATCCTGTCACCGTAACATGGTGCAAGTCCAGTATGCACTGGCTACTCTCCTCTGCTTGGCCCACCAACTTGGTGCGAAAGAACTCACTACAGGCTGCCAAGACCACCTTGTGAGCTCTGAAAATCTTATCCTGGACACGTATAGTGATGTCACAAAAGTGTCCATCATTACGCAACATGTTCAGTTTTCCCAACATTTCCTGGCTATGTGCCGGAGAATTGTGAGTGAACGTCTTCACCCCCATTCTGAAGTGCAGTGGAGTTGTGATCGCGCAGAATCTGAAACAGAAAAAAAAAAAAAAAAAAAGACAATTCTGAATATTTTCAGCTCATTTAATTTTCTTACAGTCAAACAATGACACACTCATGCAAATGCCCTGGATTTGGTTTGCAAATACAAGTTATTCTTAAAAAAGGAAAATAGAAGCAGATGGCAATTATTGTAAAACACACATACATTGGACTTTTTCCTATACCTGCACTAGCATATTGCCAATCGGTGTATATTTATCCACAATTAGAAAAACACATTATTTACATACATATTTATGTAACACACTCCAGAGCCTCAGATAAATCTTAATTACATTTGCTTCTATCTTTTATTATTTTCTTTTTGATTTTTTTTATAAATTGTTATGAGGATTAAAATACAAATATAAAGAGAATAAACTGAAGTAAATAAAAAACATTTTGGCCATCTCCAATACACACATCTGCGTTCACGCACACACTGTACAACACTGTGGAATAGACTATATAAAATCATATGGCCACCAAATAAAACCTGCCTTACTTATTACTCCACTTCTTTTATCAAGCTAACAAAGACTGAAGCTTGTCTTAATCTCCATCCTATATGAGGATTGCAAAATTAAGGAAAATACACAAGACAAAGTGGTTCCTTGTTTTAAAGAGACATAGATCAGAAATGAAGAAAAGAAAAACAGATTCTGAGAGAAGAAGAAACAATAAGGAAAAGGGTAAATTTGAGGTGACAGATACACTTTAAAAGAACACAATAGAATCAGGAATACAAACAATTCTGATAATCTCAGCCATGGAGGTGGGGGTGGAGCCAAACATTTTGCTGAATCAATGCATCTCTGTGGGGAAAAGTGCAGCACCTCCATGCAGAATGGGGAGATGCTGAACACTAGTGCTGCACACTGTGCAGCACTGACCCAGGAAGCACCTCTAGTGGCAGTCTGAGTGACTGCCACTGGAGGTGTCCCCAGACAACAATGTAAACACTGCCTTTTCTCTGAAAAGGCAGTGTTTACAACAAAGAGCCTACAGAGACAGGCAGTAAACACCAGAACAACTACATTAAGCTGTAGTTTTTCGGGTGACTATCCCTTTAAAGCAGTTTGTCTATCTGCTACATCTTCTTACAAAGGACTTTCCAGGGTAATTTACTAGAGGGAAAAATGAACATTTAAATCTGGGTGATTAACTACAAAGTCTGGTACGGCACTATGGGTATTTTAGTCCAAACCAAGGTGGACAATCTTGATATAAATCCCTTATCAAGAAGCACAAAACCCCTACTGATTACTAAAGATAAAAAATAAAAAAAGTATTTAAATTTTTCAATAACCATCGCTGTGAGGAACTGCATCTATGGATTTATATGCACGGACATTTATGTTAGGTTGATTATTTATATATGACACACACATGTCCTTTTTAAATCTTCCTCTGGAGGCATGGTGAGTCAGAGGTGGGTCACGGATCGCAGGCATACCTTTGTGAGCCATCTGGTTTAAAATAGACCCATGCCTCGCTATGTATTTGGCTGCAGTGCCAGGCCTTATGCGAGGGTGGGAAAAAAACTATGAAAGGTGCACACTTTTGCAAAAACACAGAGCTAAACTCCTGCTTGCCAAAAATGTCTGTAACTGTAATAATGTCAAACAGAGCCTGGGAAATATCAGTGGCCTTTGAATCAATCCTCATACCAGCTTTATACATTGTGATATAACAAAAGCATAATGCTGCAAAAATTCTCCCGTATAACAGGGTCTTCAAAAGCAGGATCTCATCTTCTATCTCACAAGAAGAAATCTTTAGCATGCTAAATGGAAGCAGTTTTATTTTAGACTTGGAGAGGGAGGGGGAAATAAGACAACAACATATATAATTTTGCACAAGGCAAGGGGTTAGTAGCCAGGAGAAGTGTTCTCACCCAATGGGTGAAAGTATCTTGAGTTTTTATACAACAAGACTTGAAAGCTAATTAAGCATATTAAATAACTACACTCTATCTGGAGGGCTGAAGTGCTCCAGCCAATACAGTTAGACGAGTTGGGAGCATGAGCTAGCTCTTCAGAAAACGCCAGGTGGAGAAAAATGCAAATAAGCCAGTATTGCATTCCTAACCTGTTTAAGCCAGCCCACGCCAACTTGTTTTACACATGCATCTTGCTATTAGAATATGTTTATCCATACAGCACAGTCCTGACTGGTTGTGCATCTTATTCTTAACATTTCACAGAGACTTTGCATAGAAAACTATCCTACACTGCTATACCACATGCACCACGACTACTACTCTGTATTTTTATAGAATTAAAAATATAAAACTAAACTTACATATATTGGACATTCATAATTAATGTCCTCTTTTTTTATTTCTTTCTAAAGTAATACACATGAATGTATGTTTATTAAAAAATAATAATATTAACAAAAAGACAACACGAGACGGTGTCACTCCAGTAGATTTTAGAGACCTCTGCTGCCACCAGGAAGTGCCTGTGATATGACAGCCAATCCCCTGCATACTCAGTGCTCACCCTTAGAAAACAATAAACCTACTACATCTATATACTTCGCTGTACTGCAGTTATGCACGAGGATCCTAGTGATTTTCATGGGGAAATATGCACTAGTAAACACAGAGCTGCACACTCATGCAACCTCTATTCTAAAACAAGAGGAATGCCAGAGGGGCACTCAAGAGGGGTATACATATCTTCCAATTATTGAATTACTAGAATACAAATATCTGATACTTATTATGTGTTATTTTAGTCCATGGATTTCCCCTTTAACAAGCAGAAAGGGAAGCAAAATACAATCAACTTAAAAAGGACCCAATATGCAGGGATTTACCTCAATATACAGAATAAATAAATGTACAAAAAATATGCAAAACAAAGAAGGAAAGTTCTGCAGCTGGTCCACCCCCAGAGCAGAAAGGGTCTTCATCAATTAGGATCCCCTCATTGTGATCTATGGGGGTTTTCTAATCCCATAAATCCCACATCCAGAAGAAGCAAAAATAGGTCATTTTCACGGTTAGGTTGCTGAGCTGTGAAGATACCTAAGTTCTAATGTTAATGATAACATTTGCAATCATCGAATATACAGAAATTGCACCCAGTTCTAGACACATCTTTGGTTGTTAAACAGACATTTAATGAACACAACATATGATAATCTTTGCAACATATGATAATCTTTTCATTCAGACATGTGGAGACAGGAGGTGCATTGATAACGATTCGTTAACAGCATAGCATGCACACAGCACTCCATACAGTTGTATGGGAGAACATTATATGCAACAACGGCAGCTCGCAGATGTGACTTGTGTGCTACAATGTTCACGTGTAACGTGTGTGAATATCCTTTCATCATGCTGGAAACACGTGACAAGCACATGTAGCATACATGATTTTAAGATCTAGGTATTGCATTTAGGCAGGAGTGTGAATCTCTGCAAGCCCAGATATCACTGAACAAAAGCTCACATCATTTTCTGGGTTATTAGTGCAACAGCATATGGGGGAAATGTTGGTACTCGTGCATTAAGGCGCTCACAACTCTGGAAAGGCAAATAAGTCTTGCCATCTGCCTGCTCACAGACTCGTCTGCAGGCTGAACAGCAAAACAGAGAATATCCTCAATCATCTCATCTTACTCCATAACATCAGAGTTCATTGCAATTAGGAAGGTGCATACTGGTTTGTATTATACTTACAAGTACTGTGTTGTGATATAATGTTTTGTTGTTTGTGTCTGCAATATCTATAATACGAAGCTACATAATAAGCTATTTATAAGTGCCATTCAGTAAGGAAGATCATTACAAAATGTATTTCATATAGATGCCAACTTGTATTCAGGTCGATATATCACTGCTGCATTGCAGGAATCTGCTTTCTTCATGTAGTTTACAATTCTCATCTGTAAAGTCCTCCAAAAACAAAGTTTACAAATATTGAGGCTGATTAAGGTAAGTTAGCAATATTACTTTAGAGATTGACACTACAATAACAGCGATGTTAATAATAAAACCAGATGAAAGGGAAGCCACAATTAATTTCATCGAACTACCTGCCTTAAACAAGCACTACATATGGCAACAAACTACCGCGAAAGTTTAGACTGTAGATTTTTAAACGTGTTCCCACTTGGGCACTGTAAGGGTAATTTTCCAATTCTTTTTAAGAATATTTTCTATCCAACTGATATATATCGGTCACTCTAAAAGCGGTTCAGAAGATTCACTAAGCATATTCTTGCAGGGCCATAAACACAGAGAGTCGTCAACGTCTGTCTGTGCATAAATATATTAAAACCTGATGGGGACATGGTCAGGAAAAATAATAAATAATCTCAAAAGAATCTGCTTTTCTCCAGAGTAGAACTTTTCCATGGAGCAAAACACCAACAAAAACTAAATTTTGAAGTGTAACAATATTATGAACAATTATGTAACACAGGGCTTGACAAATTTCTCTAGAAACTAGGAGCCAGATAAAAAAGTTAGGAGCCAGTTTTCTTTATAAAGAATTTTGTTTAGTTTTCAATAAAAAAAAAAAATGCAATTCTTAACAGACACTATAGACACCAGAACCACCACAGCTTAATGTAGTTATTCTGGTGTCTATAGCTTGTACCTGTAGACCTTTTAACGTAAACACTGTGTGCAGCACCTACTTTCGGCGTTTCCCCGCTCTGCATGGAGGTGTTGAATGTTCCGCATAGATTCAAAACATCTCTATGAGGAGATGCTGATTGGCACATTTTTGCTGTGCATGCACAATATCCTCCCAATGCTTTCCAATAGGAAAGTTTTGGCTTAGCTCTGATCATAAAGATAGATGATCTCAGTCATGGAGGCAGGACCAGCCACAGTGAAATCGGCATGGTGTGGGATAAAAGGCGAGTAAAAACATCTTTGTTGTGCGATTGGAGGGGGGCAGGTACCTACACACACACATTCTCTGACAGGGGCACACACGCTCTTTGTCAGGCACGCACACACACACTGACAGAGAAACACACTGACAGACACACATACACGCACATACTGACAGACACATACACAAATTAAAATACACACTCGTTGACAGACAGACACACACACACTGACAGACACACATACCGACAGACACACACAAACTGACATTTTGTATGTTAACAGAAATCCACACAGCCTCCCTATCTTTGGGAGAGCTGAGTGTATTTTCCCTGGGGTTCAGTGGGGCTGCTCTCTTCCTGCAGCTCCTCTCTACTCTCTCTGTAGTGATGCACTGTCCGGAGTGACGTCATATTCTGGCTCCCGGCATCATTAAACAGCGCGAGAGGGCGCAGAAGGTAGATTACTGCTCCCTCGTACGCTGCCTACAATGATCCCGTGGGTTGGTGTCCCCTTTGCTTCTGTAGGCAGACGGCCCCCATGCTGCCACAGCTGTATAAAGAATAGGGCCAATGTAACCCCTGAGCCGGCCGGCTCCAGTATTCTCCACCGCAGCCGGCTTCAATGCTCCCTCGGGTGGGTGTCTTAATTAAAGGGCTGACATCCCAGGCACCAGGGCGAAATTTCTAGACGCCATGGCAACCTGGCAACTGTAGCTGATGTAACAATACTATAAAAAAGAAAAAGAAAAGAATGAACAGGTAATGCACTTAAAAAAGTACACGGAGAGGAGACAGGCACAAAATGTATTGCATTAAAGATCTGAGAATGCTTTAATTTTCCACTTAAAACTGTTAATATAGATGCCAATAAGAAGGGACACGTATAATCTGCTCCATGCAAAGTAGCCAAATAAAAATCTTAAAAATAGATAAATATTCTCTGTATGTAGAACTAACCACCACACGACAAATTGATAGACCTGTATGACAGCTATCCTCTGCTTCTTAAGGGTTGTTTTCTATGCCCATTACATAAAAAAATCACCTTCTCTTACTATCTCTTAACCTTGCTCATACAAATGAAATATTCCCAACTTTAGTCAAAATCTTGCAGCTTGAACAGTCCCTACTATTGAGTCCTAATATACAGGGATTCTTCTTCAGCATGGAGGTATAAAGGGTAGAAATGGGAATTTTTCAAAGTTCACAGACAGAGAAAGTGTTGTGACATGTTAAAGAACACTCCAGGCACCATCACCACTTCAGTGTGCTGTAGAGTGTCTTGCTCCCTCCTCCCCCTATAAATAGTGAAACCATTAGGTAACAGTTTGACAACTTTCCTGTTGGGAGCTGCAGGGTACCAGTCACGTCCTCTATGAGAGCTAAAAGCTTAGTTCACTGGCTCACAGTGATCATCTGACACTAATGTAAACTCCATGACGATGCCTCAGGCTCTCTTAGAAGGATTGACCTATGTAAAAAGCAATGGTTTTACTACTTACACTGGGCAGGCTTCTGGTCACCCCTGGTACCAGTACACTGTACTGATTATGGTGCTTGGAGGGTCCCTGTAAAGGTCAGTAGATAAGGCTGCAAAATAAATTAATACAGGGAGAAGGATCCTGTAAATTGGGGATGCCCATTAAGACTATCTACATCTATCTTCAAGAATGTTTATGGCTGCGGTCAATATAAATATATTTTTGATACCAAAAGGCAACAAACTCTGGACTAGTAGCTGGCCACCAACAAACTACATATGATTACCAGCAAATATGACTATTATGGGATACTGTGTTTAATGTGCAGTATGGGAGCTTGTGAATCTAAGTTGCTAACTGGTGCAATATAAAAAAAAAAAAAACTTTTTTAAAAGACCCGCTGGAAGAAGCACCTGTAAGGTGAGGGGAAACAAAGGCAGGACCAGCGGTTTGTTTCCGTAGCTTGTCTCTAAAATAAAACATGTTTATCATTATATAATTTTAATCATCTTCATTGCCATGTAATGTCAAAACAAAATGTAACAATAAATAGTTCTGAAACAATGCAATTTTGTTCTAAGTGTAATAAGCACATTCCTAGTGTTATCATATTGCCAAGAGTAGTGCTAACGACATCACTGTTAGTGTTTAATAAGACAGTACATTAATAGGGTAATGTTGTCAGGTGTAGTGATGACAGATGCGATTGTCATGCTGTTAGAGACACAGGAAGACAGTTGTACATCTGGATCGCTAACCCTTTACTTCCAGCCACCTGCAAAGGACAATCTAACTGACTGGCACTTTGACACACTCCTCCCAGCTGCAATGTCCGCAAGACATGTAACCTGCTAAGCTGGAGGGGAACCACAGTTCTCTGTTAAGGAGCCACTTTAATCTCCAACATCAAGGGGTTATCTTTATTTCTGTTTGCTAAACTAACAGTGAACTGCTGTAACCACCTTACAATGTACAACATGCATGTATCGTTGTAGCAACAAACTGCTTTGCCCTCAGTGTCGTCTGACAGTCTCAGTTCATACTCCACTCAATCGTCTACGGCTGTCAGAGGAGCAGTGGAAAGGCGGCAAAGTTCGGCCATTGCCACTGCAATCAGAGAGCTGAAATTAGCCTTCAGAACAGAACATGGCATAGTAAGGACCCTCTCCATCAATTTCTTATATTGAACCTCTTACTGTGAGTAGCAGTGAGCGACTGTCAACAAGGGCAGCTGGTCATGAGAAAAAATGGCACGTATCTTACAAAGTACATAATGTTTATTCTCACACTTGCACCGATTTGAATTCTAACTTCTTTTGCTCAGAGTAGCATAGGTACAAAGTAATGGGTGTTAAGGCGGGAGGACCTTTGTTTCTCTATATCCGTTATGTTTGAACCTGTCAACTTCATTTTATTAGTATAGAATCCTTGCGTTTTCCACTATTTTTGGAAAAAGCGAACTATCTTGCTGCATCACCTGATCCTGTGCTCTGGCTCTCGATTGTCAGTGTCCCAGGTTTTCTATGTCGCCCCCTCCCCCCCTGAACCCTACTCACTGTCCATTCAGTAGTAAAAATTAGGTCTCTGTACTTGCTAACTGGCTGACATTCAAATTAACTATAGAAAATAAAAAGCTTACCTTGTTATTTAACTGCAATGAATAAACCGGATGAACTTGTTTAATTTAACATTTTGGATGAGCCTTTCAGGTGATTAACCACATCATACAACACCAGCCAATCCCATTCCATATGACACAGAGTAAGCCTTTAATCGAAATGAAATACTATGCAAATGTATAACAGCATAGTTCACCAGACAAGCCCCCAACAATGCCCAGGTTGCAGTCTTGGAGATTCTGGTTTTACTTTATCTTGTTTATGTTGAATTAATTATGTTTTACTGCACCTGGCACTAAGTACGAAACTACAGCAAGCCTTATTTATTAATAAATAACACACTCACTATGTACCTATATCACTGTTACCAGCTTTAATAAGAGCAATGCCTGGGCACTCACTATGTTCCTATATCACTGGTACCAGCCTTAATAAGAGCAATGCCTGGGCACTCACTATGTTCCTATATCACTGGTACCAGCTTTAATAAGAGCAATGCCTGGGCACTCACTATGTTCCTATATCACTGGTACCAGCTTTAATAAGAGCAATGCCTGGGCACTCACTATGTACCTATATCACTGGTACCAGCCTTAATAAGAGCAATGCCTGGGCACTCACTATGTACCTATATAACTGGTACCAGCTTTAATACGAGAAATGCCTGGGCACTTACTGTGTACCTATATCACTGGTACCAGCTTTAATAGGAGCAATGACTGGGCACTCACTATGTTCCTATATCACTGGTACCAGCTTTAATAAGAGCTATGCCTGGGCACTCACTATGTACCTATATCACTGGTACCAGCTTTAATACGAGCAATGCTTGGGCACTTACTGTGTACCTATATCACTGGTACCAGCTTTAATAGGAGCACTGACTGGGCACTCACTGTGTAGCTATATCACTGGTACCAGCTTTAATAAGAGCTATGCCTGGGCACTCACTATGTACCTATATCACTGGTACCAGCTTTAATACGAGCAATACCTGGGCACTCACTATGTACCTATATCACTGGTACCAGCTTTAATACGAGCAATGCCTGGGCACTCACTGTGTTCCTATATCACTGGTACCAGCTTTAATAAGAGCAATGCCTGGGCACTCACTGTGTTCCTATATCACTGGTACCAGCTTTAATAAGAGCAATGACTGGGCACTCACTATGTTCCTATATCACTGGTACCAGCTTTAATAAGAGCAATGACTGGGCACTCACTATGTTCCTATATCACTGGTACCAGCTTTAATAAGAGCAATGCCTGGGCACTCACTGTGTACCTATATCCCTGGTACCAGCTTTAATAGGAGCAATGACTGGGCACTCACTGTGTACCTATATCACTGGTACCAGCTTTAATAAGAGAAATGCCTGGGCACTCACTATGTACCTATATCACTGGTACCAGCTTTAATAAGAGCAATGCCTGGGCACTCACTATGTACCTATATCACTGGTACCAGCCTTAATAAGAGCAATTCCTGGGCACTCACTATGTACCTATATCACTGGTACCAGCTTTAATAAGAGCAATGCCTGGGCACTCACTGTGTAGCTATATCACTGGTACCAGCTTTAATAAGAGCAATGCCTGGGCATTCACTATGTACCTATATCACTGGTACCAGCTTTAATAAGAGCAATGCCTGGGCACTTACTGTGTACCTATATCACTGGTACCAGCTTTAATAAGAGCAATGACTGGGCACTCACTATGTTCCTATATCACTGGTACCAGCTTTAATAAGAGCAATGCCTGGGCACTCACTATGTACCTATATCACTGGTACCAGCTTTAATAAGAGCAATGCCTGGGCACTCACTATGTACCTATATCACTGGTACCAGCTTTAATAAGAGCAATGACTGGGCACTCACTATGTTCCTATATCACTGGTACCAGCTTTAATACGAGCAATGCCTGGGCATTCACTATGTTCCTATATCACTGGTACCAGCTTTAATAAGAGCAATGCCTGGGCACTTACTGTGTACCTATATTACTGGTATCAGCTTTAATAGGAGCAATGTCTGGGCACTCACTATGTTCCTATATCACTGGTACCAGCTTTAATAAGAGCAATGCCTGGGCACTCACTACGTACCTATATCACTGGTACCAGCTTTAATAAGAGCAATGCCTGGCACTCACTGTGTTCCTATATCACTGGTACCAGCTTTAATAAGAGCAATGCCTGGGCACTCACTACGTACCTATATCACTGGTACCAGCTTTAATAAGAGCAATGCCTGGGCAATCACTGTGTACCTATATTACTGCTCAGCTTTAATAAGAGCAATGCCTGGGCACTCACTGTGTACCTATATCACTGGTACCAGCTTTAATAAGAGCAATGCTTGGGCACTCACTATGTACCTATATCACTGGTACCAGCTTTAATAAGAGCAATGCCTGGGCAATCACTGTGTACCTATATTACTGCTCAGCTTTAATAAGAGCAATGCCTGGGCACTCACTGTGTACCTATATCACTGGTACCAGCTTTAATAAGAGCAATGCCTGGGCACTCACTATGTACCTATATCACTGGTACCAGCTTTAATAAGAGCAATGCTTGGGCACTCACTATGTTCCTATATCACTGGTACCAGCTTTAATAGGAGCAATGTCTGGGCACTCACTATGTACCTATATCACTGGTACCAGCTTTAATAAGAGCAATGCCTGGGCACTCACTGTGTAGCTATATCACTGGTACCAGCTTTAATAAGAGCAATGCTTGGGCACTCACTATGTACCTATATCACTGGTACCAGCTTTAATAAGAGCAATGCCTGGGCACTCACTACGTACCTATATCACTGGTACCAGCTTTAATAAGAGCAATGCCTGGGCAATCACTGTGTACCTATATTACTGCTCAGCTTTAATAAGAGCAATGCCTGGGCACTCACTGTGTACCTATATCACTGGTACCAGCTTTAATAAGAGCAATGCCTGGGCACTCACTATGTACCTATATCACTGGTACCAGCTTTAATAAGAGCAATGCTTGGGCACTCACTATGCACCTATATCACTGGTACCAGCTTTAATAAGAGCAATGCCTGGGCACTCACTATGTACCTATATCACTGGTACCAGCTTTAATAAGAGCAATGCCTGGGCACTCACTATGTTCCTATATCACTGGTACCAGCTTTAATAAGAGCTATGCCTGGGCACTCACTGTGTTCCTATATCACTGGTACCAGCTTTAATAAGAGCAATGCTTGGGCACTCACTATGTACTTATATCACTGGTACCAGCTTTAATAAGAGCAATGCCTGGGCACTCACTGTGTTCCTATATCACTGGTACCAGCTTTAATAAGAGCTATGCCTGGGCACTCACTGTGTTCCTATATCACTGGTACCAGCTTTAATAAGAGCAATGCCTGGGCACTCACTGTGTATCTATATCACTGGTACCAGCTTTAATAAGAGCAATGCTTGGGCACTCACTATGCACCTATATCACTGGTACCAGCTTTAATAAGAGCAATGCCTGGGCACTCACTATGTACCTATATCACTGGTACCAGCTTTAATAAGAGCAATGCTTGGGCACTCACTATGTACCTATATCACTGGTACCAGCTTTAATAAGAGCAATGCCTGGGCACTCACTATGTACCTATATCACTGGTACCATCTTTAATAGGAGCAATGTCTGGGCACTCACTATGTACCTATATCACTTGTACCAGCTTTAATAGGAGCAATGTCTGGGCACTCACTATGTACCTATATCACTGGTACCAGCTTTAATACGAGCAATGTCTGGGCACTCACTGTGTATCTATATCACTGGTACCAGGTTTAATAAGAGCAGTAAAATGATACAGTTTATGTAGACTTCAAACCATAACTGCTTTGCAATTCCTAAGGATTGTAGAACAAAGGCCGAATGTCACTGTATAATTAAATGTACCCAACATAACATTTAGCCTCTAAGATGTGCCAGCTAAATCACCAGCTTATGTGTTACACGCGAGAATGATTCACAGGCGAATAAATGAACGCACACATTTACTGGCAATTTAAATAGAACAACAGAGAAATATTGACTAGCACAAAAAAATGAGGTTTTAATAAGTGCAACATGCGCGATGTGTGATTAAAACCCTTTTTTTTTTTTTTTTTATCCCTATTGGTGATAGATGTTTGATGGATTAATAGCAGGCTTGATATATTTTGATATATAAAAATACCTGTTGCGGAAATACTCCACACTGGTTGGGGCAATAAACGGGTCTGATAGAAAAGTTAAGGGGACACTATAGTCATAGCCCTGCAGTATCACTTTGTTTATACAGCCCTAGTCACACCTCCCTGCATGTGACTTGCACAGCCTTCTTAAACACTTCCTGTAAAGAGTCATCTAATGTTTACACTTTATTAAAACTTCTGTTTAATTTAGATTTTCTTATCTCCAACTCTGTTAATAGCTTGCTAGTCATTGCAGGAGCCTCCTGTATGTAATTAAAGTTCAATTTACAGAGCAGGAGTCAAAAACTTTTAAAGTACATGGCATCTGACAGAGAATGAAGCCATTTTTTTCCATGCAGGCTGTGTGAGTTACAGCCACGGGAGGTGTGGCTAGGGCTGTATAAACAGGAACAAAACTGATTTAACTCCTAAATGTCAGAGAATTGAGCAGTGAACTACCAAAACTGGTTCATTAAGCTAAGGTTGTTTTGGTGACTAAAGTATCCTTTTAAATATTTGTGCCTCTTATTTTGTTATGTAAAAACATTTGAATAATACATTTGTAAACAAAAATAAATAAATAAATGAATAAATACATAAATGAGAAAACAAATGATGGAGGAGCAGTGAGGACTAACTTGGTGGAAATAAGGACAAATAAGCACAAATGGGAAAAGTGCGACAATATTTGACGTAGTACCCCCAGTCTTTGTCTATATGTCTGTACAGAGGCACAAGGCAAATGCTTTTCCACCTTGATATTTCTGGCCTCTAATCTGTCAAAAAAGAATAAATAAAATTCAAAATGACCTTTTGCTGATACTAGCTGTACCTACACTCTGAATGCATGTTAAATAATATGCCCACAATTGGTTACTCCATTATCTGTACATAAATAATGCTGATGATAAACACTACTCCAATATTCAGGTGAGGAATTTTCCACCATCCATAAAACGAATAACACCACAAAGCACATCTGGGGAGGCGTCCAGAATATTGACAAACTACCAACCCGAATACATAAAGAACTGCCTCACATATTGTCCAAGAAAGAGTATAACACTATGCAAGCCAATTCTTCCAGTACAACTGCCATTTACTGATAATAAATAAATATAGCCAGTAACGCAAGGGAGAAATCAGTTTAAAGGGAAAGAAGGATTTTCAATCTCCTAACAAATGTTTATTATACAGGTGTGAATGGTTGTACATAGCTCCAGAACACTATGTCGGGATGATTATTATTATATTATTTATATAGCGCCAGCAAATTCTGTAGCGCTGTACAATGGGTGGACTAACAGACTAGTAATTGTAACCAGACAAATGGACGCACAGGAACAGAGGGGTTGAGGGCCCTGCTCAATGAGCTTACATGGCAGAGGGAGTGGGGTATAGTGACAAAGGATATAAGTAGGGGTAATGAAATAGGTTGCTAGAAAAGTATTCACTGGAACTTAGTAAGTTATTTTTGACAGTTTCAGGAGGGAAGTCATGGGGTGGGGGATGAAAACCCTCTAACAGTTTAAATGATAAGCTTTCCTGAAGAAGTTTGTTTTCAAAGATTTTTTTAAGTAATGGAGAGTGGGTGAAAGTCTAACGGAGAAGTGAAGGGAGTTCCACAGAAAAGGTGCAGCCCTGGAGAAGTCTTGGAGGCGAGCATCAGATGTGGGAGTACGGACAGAGGATAGACGTAGGTCTTCGACAGAGCGCAGGGGCCTCGACGGGACATACTTGTGTATTAGGGAGGATAGATAGGTTGGAGCAGCATTACGTAGGGACATGTTAGCAAGCACCAGAATCTTAAATTGAGCCCTATATCTAACTGGAAGCCACTGTAGAGACTGACAGAGGGAGAGGTGTGGGAGGTGCGGGCGGAGAGGAAAATGAGCCTCTTGAGATGCGATAGACCCCGTCAATCACTACTTGTTTCGCCTGCTGTGGCATGAGTAGGGAGTTGAGCAATCTCCTGGTATATTGTGCCAGGTCTTCCTGGGTCACCGTCTCCGGGATTCCCAGGATTTTGGCATTCCGGCTCCTGTGCTGATCGTCCATTGCGTCCAAGCGGTAATTAAGCAGGGACTGGGTGCGTTGTAACTCTGCATTTTGTGCTTCTAGTTGTATGCATCGTGTAGTGAGGCCCTGCGTGTTTTCCTCTACTGTCATAACTCGTCCTTCCACCGTTTGTATCTCCTCCTACATGATGGCTAGGTCTGTTGCGAACATCATGCGGATGTGGCGCAGAAGGTCTTTTATTTCTCCTTTAGTGGAAGGCAGCTCGTAGTCCTCATCCAAGGAGGGGTGGTGTAATCCCCCTGTGTTTGGGAACTCACCCAGCGCTTGTTCTTCGGAGGAGGTCAAGGTTGTGTCACCATTTTCTTTTGGCGCAGGAGTTCCTGAAGCCTTAGCGGGATGGAGGAAAAGGTCACCAATATCGTGGTACCCTGATGCTTAGATTTCTTCCCCATCTTGTAATAGCTTGATGTGGGCCAAAATAAGTGTGATTTGGGTCGTGTAATTGCGAAGTTAAAGCTGATTCTAGCGGCGCTCGTTTGACACGCTTGCTCCGCCCCCCCTCATTTAAAAATGAAATAAATACATTTTATGAAAAAAAAAAAAAAAAAAAGCTATATGTACACTGCCTATTTCTGAAATCCACGTCTGTTTAATATGTGAACCTAGGGGACACAGAACATATCCTATATATAATGATTTCCATGGTGATGTGGTTAGCACAGAGTTTGACAGCAGATGAGGACAGCAGATCACCTAGTCTGCCCTAGTTTGGTTACCATGGTTCCAACATTCTTCATAGGGATTTTACGGCCTTGATAAAAAATAAAATTAGAACTCAGGAATTTACAGGTAGAGCATACAAGGGCATATGATCTAAACTAGTGATTAATAATCAGCAATACAATGATACACTAATATTAACCAGTCATCTTGGCAAGACGGAGGTGAAAGTTGTAATTTCATGGCTTCATGCCATAATATTATATATAATTAAACTTCAAAGTTAAGTTTTAGTTTTTTTTTTTTTTTTAATAGAGTTTTTGCCTTTTAAATTATCTGCCTAAAAGATGATACATGTTTACCAGTGGCTGATGATGCTGTGTTAAATGTCACAGTGAAATCTTGGCCCATAAAATGTCTCCATTCTGCAGAAAGCCAGGCAAACCAAGGAGCCTAATCCACTGCACGTGCTATGCAAATACAGGTGTGACAACCAACAATAGCTAGTAATGGAATTTACATAATGCAAAGTCAAATGGAAAAAAAAAAAAAAAAATACCCAGCCATTTTTCTTTTCACATTTGAAAAAATAAAAGGTGTACAATAGGGTCAGGAACACAAACATGTATTCCTGGTCCTATAGTAGCTTACAGTAGTGATGGTGCGCAACAACAAAAATCGTATTCACTATGGACCTCTTATAGAGAGTGAAAGTACCCCTGTGTACATGAAATGAGGTGTGTACAGAGTGAAAATATTATTAGTAATTGAAACACAAACAGTGCTTGTGGTAAAACAAAGCACAATCTGTATGTATACTTGCACACATGGAAAATCACTCTGACGCCTATTAACCCCTTAAGGACACATGACATGTGTGACATGTCATGATTCCCTTTTATTCCAGAAGTTTGGTCCTTAAGGGGTTAAGGAGACAAAAACAGAAAGAGAGCTCCTAGTGCAGCATAGTAATTCACTTATAGATATATAGAATAAAGCAAACAGAGGTGCCCTTTAGGTGTTACACTCACAAGACTGGAGTGGTAAAAGCACCACTTGTTGCTATAGCACTCAGGGAGGATCAGCCCCTAGAGTGCGTGGGATCCGTGGAAAAGAAGATTGCAATCCGGATCTCAGGTAAGGATACTTTATTAATAACAATTTAAAAACAGCAAAACTTGTTGTGGAGGTAGGTAGTCCGCTCACCAACCTCAGGAAACCGCAAAGAAAGTTCCATATACTCATGCAATGTAAAAATCCTCTGGCTGCTGTCCTGGCTGTTGTTGCCGACTGTCTTCAATTCACTTTCTGGTTCCGGGTCCATAATGCATTTCTCCCCGCCCACAGGGCTTTATTTTATATATCTATAAGTGAATTACTATGCTGCACTAGGAGCTCTCTTTCGTTTTTTGTCTCCTTAATAGGTGTCAGAGTGATTTCCATGTTTGCAAGTATACCTACAGATTGTGCTTTGTTTTACCAGAACCACTGTTTGTGTTTCAATTACTAAAACAATTTCCACTCTGTATACACCTCATTTCATGTACACAGGAGTACTTTCACTCTCTATAAGAGGTCCATAGTGAATACGATTTTTGTTGTTGCGCACCATCACTACTGTAAGTTATTTTATGTTCAAATCGTTTTACCAGGATTTGTTTTTGTTGGTTGCTGCATGTACTAAGATCCTTCTCCCATTTGCGCCATTCTATTTATAATCGTTTTTTCCTGGTCCTATAGTGTTAATAATACCATCTAGCCCTCCGGTCCCTCCTTAATATAGTAAAAAAAATTACTTAAATTCCAGTCTGCTGCTGCTTGCTCTGCCTGCTTGGCTGACTTCATTAGAAGTGTTGATCTGAACCAATCACAATGCTTTCCCATAGGAAGATGCCAGAATACCAGGAATAGCAAAATACCTATTCAAGTGGTTGGCATAAAAACACATGCAACTGCAAAGGAAAATCCCTTCTTAACTGCAGAAAAGAATAAGAACAATACGTGGGCACTGGAATCTCAAAGGGTTAGCATAATGAGTACATGACACCAGTATAATCTCTAATGGTTACCACAAGCAAGCACCAAGAACAGTGACTGTCAAGTCACTGTATGTTAAAACATACATTGCATTAAAGCTGTACAGGTCTGGAACACTAACCGAACACTAATTAATGTAAAAAGGAATGTGTGGAGATAGAAAGGAACAGCGTATGATGTAAAGCAGGAGGAGGTCAAACAGTAGATTCTCAGATGTAGAATTTTAAGGATTAGCAAGACTCATGTGAAATGTATTTCAATGGCTGGGGCTTCACTTTTTAGTCACCCGTGATACAGGTGAAACATAGCAGAGATCGTGTTACAGCTTTGGAATGTATGGTTGCCATAGAAACTGCTTTATTTTTTTAGCAGGGTGAGAACTTTGACTTTTATCAGAATTTGTTATATAATAAGGTGCAATCAAATGCTTCAAAATTCAAGCAAGGCAAAGACCTTGTGCCAGTAAGCATTGCACTTATGCAAACTTTCAAACCTGATTCCACACAAAAACGTATTTCACTTGCTAAAGACATGGAAAATTACCCCCACATACAATAATGGATGGCAGCTTTTTTGGCAGGGCAACTTTTGTCACGAACAGTATAACCAAATACGCAGGAAATGGGAACACCAGCAGAAGAAATAGATAGACGAATCACTAGGTCTGGACTTAACGTAATAAACTGTAAAGCGCTATGGAATCTGTTGGCGATATACAAATGGCTATAATAATAATAAACAGTGAGAGAGACAAAGTCAATAAATAAGACAAATAAGTCAGGAATACAGATAAACAGCAATCAATATAACAAGCCTGGTAAGTTAACAGAGGTATTCAAAATTCCCATAAACTAGGTAAAAATCCAGGAATACACAAGAACTAATGGGGTAATAAGGCAGAAACCACGATAGGGCACTGAACTAGGGACAAAACAGGATTAAATACAGTTACCTCGGCTCTGATTAATCCACATCACCCATTCCACCCGAAAAAGGAAACAAGGTTGCCTGGGAGACACAAGCAATTCTTAACTGGAACTGACATCCCAAGAACGTGCCACTTGCGGACGCGCCAATCGAACGGGCAGTGTCTGAATTGTTATGTGTAAGCGGGCTGTGCATTCAAACTGCAACGAAGCCGTATCGGCAGTGTCGATGGTGTAAGTATCATGATAGCTTTAGAGAACAAGGCTGATACCTAGTGTCTTCTGGAGTCTATAGGATGCTGGACTAGAAGTTCTCTGTGCAAGTATATTTGGAATCCAGACCAGATTCCTTTGAGGTTAAGCACCCCGCCCAGGCCCCCCAGCTTCTGAGACCTCTGTAGAGGTGGCCACAGGTGCGTGTATAAATAGGAGGAGTTTTATAGTCATGTCACTTTTAATTTTTTCTTCATGCAGCACAGATATTATCTGCAAATGTGAGTATACTCATTCAAGCACCAACACTTTAATTGTTTAGTTGTTACACTGTTTTGAATTGCTTTTATCACTCTTTATTGTATACTCACTTTGCTCTTACAAAGAAATTAATTCAATACACTGTAGCTTGTGTTTAGCACCAGTACTATTTAATTTGTCTCCCACATTTTGTAATTAGTGTAGGACCCACTGACATTGGGGTACTTTGAACCAGTGGTGGGCTTAACATCATATGACCATATGGTGGAACTAAATCCCCATATTTATTCTCTTAGATGGGCGTTGTATAGTAGCCTTCTTAGTTATGAATTTTTACAAGTCTGAGTGCACCGTAACTAGTTTTTTGTAGCTGGACTAAAAGTTGTCAAATTGAAACAATCTGCAATGGAGTGTATATAATACAAACACTTTAAGATAATGTTAACTTGTCCAGTTGCTATGTAAAAAAAAGGTTGTAATTATTATACAGTTGATGGTTTATGAATGTAAAAAAACTCATATTAATGCCAACAATCTGCACATGATGATCTTGTTTATTGCCAGAGTGCACATCTACTGTATGTCACCATCCAATCACCTAATTACACTACATTTTATAGATGACATTTACATTTTTACAATCATTCAAACAATAAATACATTATCAGTGGAGCTGGGTCTACATCGAGATTACATCTTAAAATCTATGATATAAACCGTGTTGACAAATACCATTTGTGGGTTCTTTCTATTTTTTTTTTTTTTAACATCTTTGTTCAGCTCTTTTCTGTATCATTTGAATTCCTTCTGCTACTTGTCGCAGTAACAGAAAGACTTTGCCTGTCAGATGATGTCTCAAAGCAAACCCTGTCATGCAGACTGGCAGCACGGAATTAAATGGTTGGGTGAGGAGTGGCGTGATTGCGCTGCCAGTAGCTACATAGGCCTTATGTAATATTGGTAACTGATCTAATCTAATGATCATCTTGGCAAACTTTGATACCTGTACCTGATTGCACATGTTTTGTTTTAAAATCTAATAATAAAAACAAACACAAGAAAATTAACTGATCTAGTAGAAACAATGGGTAGTAAACTGGATGTACGATGAGCTTCTAAATTCATTCACAGGGAAACTGGGTTACAAAAAGATTCTAATACAAGTGATGGGCAGAGATTACCGATCATGCATCATAAATTAGAATATATATAACACGGAAATTATATCGGTCATACACCATTTTACTAATAGTAAATATAAATGCACTAGCACTCTTTTTAGTGCTTCACTGTATCACTGTTTGTCACATTTGTAATTTTTCTGTGTGTGGGCATAGGGGTATTCCCACATTTAAGTGTTTTGAGCTGCTATTTCACTTTTAGAATTTTAAGCGCTTAATTACAACACACTAATTTTACTTTTTGAAGTAAAATATTTTGGGGCAACATACCCAAAGTGTAGCAGTGATCGTGGGAAAACTGTCAGATTCCTAAGTGCTGTTCTTTTATGTTTGCCTAAATCTCAGTGTGTACAACAGATCCAAGTTGGATGGCTATCTTATCTTATAGTTTTGCATTCAGTATGTCATACGCAAGTGCAGTGGAAGTAAAGGAACTTGCTATAAACATTTAAATTGAATACATAAAGGAAGGAAACAAAAACCAAGAATATAAAGTGTAGATGGTAATGCACATGGAATTTGAGATAATAAATGATAAGATCCACTCACATGGACCAGAGCCTGTAACTACTGGCTCTGTAATCAACGCCTTTATGGTAGCATACCACCGTCCATCGAGTGGGTTTCCAAATGTGGATATGTAGAAAAAGAACTCCAATGGTACAGTATATTTCATACTTCTATATATGAACTAACTTAAAAAATGTAAGCTCACCTTGCTTAGAGCCCACAAATCCTGGCTCTGGAATTGAGTACCTGTTGCCTAATTCAGGGTTGGCAAGACCTCAAATGGATCCTGTTTGGAGCTGAAAATCACATTGGACCAAAACTGTGCTAAGCAGATAGTACAAATTTATTTCCAAAGTATGGTTAAAATAAATTCATAAAACAAATATAATTAAAAAGTATAAAACACTAAGTCCTTCCAATCCAATGCCAATACGCGTTTCACTCGGTTGAGTTTCCTCAGTTGGCTGTGTGTGTAGCTCCAGAAGGTGTCAGTTTTTAAATGCTGCCATCAAATGAAGTCTCCAGTCACATCAAATAAAGTCTCCGGTCACATGATAGTGTTGTTGCCAATCGTCATGTAGACTGGCCCATTCCTCTGTTTTAGGCACTTGTGTTTGATTAGGGGTATCCACCCCTTCTTTCATAATATCCCCCAGTAGGAAGCCGCCCTTGGACGAGCCCCCCAGTTCATGTTTACTCCCACTCTCAGCCTGGCTTATACCCAGAAGTGACGTTGCGCCCTTCTCGACACATCACTTCACCTTTTTGAGTGAGTCCACTTTCCACACACCTCCGCCCGATCCACCTCATCTTGCATATCTTCACCGATGAACGGACGTTGGGCAGGGTGTGTCCACATCCAGAGGGCTTCATGTTTTTTATGGGCAGGAAAGGGCATGCAGGAGAGGGCATTTAAAAAAAAAAAAAAAAAAAAGTATACAAAGGTGGTTATTCATTCTATACATACAGGGAATTGGTTCCTATATATTCTTTATAACAATATATATAACAAAAATATAGAAGAACCAATTCCCTTTTCCTACATATCCACATTTGGTGACCCACTTGATGGACGGTGGTATGCTACTATAAAGGCGTTGATAACATTGCACAGCACTACAGAATTTGCTGGTGCTATATAAATAATAAAATATTAATAACAGAGCCAGTAGTTGCAGGCTCTGGTCCATGTGAGTGGATTTTATCATTTATTATCTCAAATTCCATCAGCATAACCATCTACACCAAGCATGTCAAACTTACAGCCCACAATGAATATCTTTGCGGCCCGCCTGCCCTGGGGCTGCTTTCTACTGTGGTTGCGACCAGCCACAAGACACAAAACATATTTCTTGTCTTTTTCTTGTCTTCCCTCCCACAGCCACAAGAGCACAGAGTGGCTGTCTGACTGCAGAATAGGTCAGCCACTCCTCCTTTCCTCCTGATCACAGTGCCAGAGGAGCCTCTGGCCTGCTTGAGCAGAGAAGAGCAGAGCTCCAACTGGAGGAGGGCGGCTCATCTTAAGGTAGAAAAAGAGGGGCTTGGGGGACCTTCCTGTGTAGTGTGCTAAATTGGGGAAGGGGGGCAGTGTATTAAATTGAGGGAGAGAGGGGCCAGTATATTAAATTGCAGGAGGGAGTGGGCAGTGTATTAATGTGGGGGATGGAGGGGACCAGTGTATTAAATTGGTGGAGGGAGTGGGGCAGTGTATTAGAATGGTGGGAGGGGGGACAGTGTGTTTAATTGAGAGGAGAAGCAGTGTATTAAATTAGAGTGGGGGCAGTGTATTCAATTAGAGTGGAGGGAAGAGGGGCAGTGTATTAGATTAAGGTGCAGTGTATTAGAGTGGAGGAATGGGGGCAGTGTATTGGATTTGGGGGAAGTGTATCAGATTTGGGGGCAATGTATTAGAATGGGGGGAGTGTATTAGATTTAGGTGCAGTGTATTAGATTGGGTGGAAGGTGCAGTGTATTAGAGTGGAGGAATGGGGGCAGTGTATTGGATTTGGGGGCAGTGTGTTGGATTTGGGGACAGTGTGTTGGATTTGGGGGAAGTGTGTTGGATTTGGGGGAAGTGTGTTGGATTTGGGGACAGTGTATTAAAATGGGGGCAGTGTATTGGATTTGGGGGAAGTGTATTAGAATGGGGGGAGTGTTTTAGATTGGGTCTGCATTAAAGGGACACTGTAGGCACCCAGACCACTTCTGCCCATTGGAGTGGTCTGGGTGCCAACTCCCACTACCCTTAACCCTGCAAGTGTAATTATTGCAGTTTTTCATAAACTGCAATAATTACATTGCAGGGTTAACTCCACCTCTAGTGGCTGTCTACTAGACAGCCACTAGAGGTCACTTCCTAGTTTCTAGCACAGGTTTCCTGTGCTAGAGCGTCGCTGGACGTCCTCACGCTGTGTGAGGACCTCCAGCGTCGCTCTATTCCCCATAGGAAAGCATTGAAATGATTTTTCAATGCTTTCCTATGGGGAGACGTAATGCGCATGCGCGGCATTTCCGCGCATGCGCATTAGGTCTCCTCGGCCGGTGAGCGAGATTAGTCTCGCCCACCGGCCGACGTAATCACCAGGAGGAGCGTCGCGGAGGCGGAGACAGCGGCGAGGGACATCGCCACTGCCTCAGGTAAGTGACTGAAGGGGTTTTCACCCCTTCAGTAACCGGGCATTGGGGGGTGGGAGGGAGAGGGACCCTCCAGTGCCAGAAAAACGGATCGTTTTTCTGGCACTGGAGTTTCCCTTTAAGGTGCTGAACAGTCCCCATGGAGATGCTGATTGGCCGCGCAGCTTTTTGCCACACATGTACAATAGCCTGAATAAAGTTTGATAATCTCAGCCAAAGTGAAGAACACACTCACTTGAAAATCAACAAGCTAACATCATTTGGTTTTTTACAGCTGTGCAACAGCATACATTCACCATATCAGTCCCATTACCAAACGTTTCTTAATATGTCAAGGTAGTTGGACTAAAACATTGGGTATATGCAAATGTGTGTCTCCTTAAAATAAATTTGCTCTTTTGTTTACTTTGAAACCCTACGAGCATGAGGATGTCCAGTGTCAGTTAGGCACTTTTTATACTGTACTTTTCTAAGTGAAAAAATTATGTTTTTTGCGTGCCTACATAAACTTAAACCTTGTTTATTCGGCCCGTGTTAGCCTTTGAGTTTGACATGCTTGTTCTACACTATATATTTTTGGTTTATGTTTACTTCCTTTATGAATTCGTTATATACCCGTGATACACCATTTTACTAAGGGTAAATATAAATGCACTAGCACTTTTTTAACACTCTACTTTATCACGTCTATAAGAGAAACATAAAATTTTGCCTCTTTTCAAACAGCGCAACAAAATGTTTATATTTCAGATGACAAATAAATACATAACAATCCAAACCCCTAGAGCTATCCATGTTGCTTTTTTGCTTTATACAATTAGTTATTACAAGATAAATTGTCACTTTTATAAAGGTGCTAAGTTGTAGAAATCAGACAGGCAGGAGAGGGATTCACCTGATAGCTTCCTGCCCAGCACAAAGCAGAAGTCAATGCTTCTCATTGGATTTAATGCTTTTCTATGAGAAGCACTCTTTGAGCAGAGCAGCAATTGCCTCATGTGTCCTGATCTCCCAATGATAAGCTATTAGAAGCCTTGCACTGGATGGGAGATCCGTAGTGCTAATCTCTAAGATGAATAAAAGAGCTACGGTAGCTGATTAAAGGTAAGTAACCATCATCATATTTCCCCACATCCCCACCCCTGCTGATACAACCCATACGAAAATACCACAAATACACATACGACCTCAGGCACTCTACAGACTCCGAAACACCCGCATAGTCCCGCTTCCTGCGGACCTAACCCAAATACACAAACCCTCCACTACCACACACTACAACTACTTCATTGAAACTACAAAGTACTTATAAGCTACCAATGGACATTAGCGAACATATGGAGGGTACAGTCCCTCGTTTTGTTTAGTTACTCAATGTAGATGTCAATTGCTCATTCAATGTAAATTCATGTTCATATGCTAATTGGGGCCTGCGTGCCCGAAACGCGATTTACATATCTGTCAATAAAATTGATTATTCAAAAAAAAAAAAAAGGTAAGTAACCACTCTCTGTTTTATAAGAAAGGGAACCCATTAGACTCAATTTTAGCTCAATGTATACATATATATGTATACATATATTATATGTCTGGAAATCATTTGTTGTTAAATAACTCCCTTTGTATAATTGTAATCATAATAATAATAATACTATACTCTGCATTTCAGGTATGAGAGAGTGTGTGTGTGTGTGTGTGAGTGTGACAGTGCTGCTTTAAATACGTGAATCTAGTTAAAATGTAAACATATCCTACCTAATGAAATATGTTGACATAGTTGTTTTATTTCCTAATAGCTACTCTTCATTTAAAGGTATTCTCCAGTGCCAGGAAAACGGGTTTGAGAATTTGGAGTGCCCCCCTCCCTCCCGCCCCCCATCCCACATCGCTGAAAGGGTTAAAACCCCTTCAGACACTTACCTGAATCCAGCACTGATGTACTTCGGCGCTGGGACAGGCTCCATCCAGGCTCCTCTCCCGCTGATGGGGTTGACCTAATGCGCATGCGTGGCAACAGCCCCGCGCGCATTAGACCTCCCCATAGGAAAGCATTGTTCAATGCTTTCCTATGGGGATTCCGGCGACGCTGGAGGTTCTCATGCATAGTGTGAGGATGTCCAGCGTCGTTTAGACGACCAAAAGTCGTCCAGGAAGCCGGAGGTCCCTCTAGTGGCTGTCTGGTAGACAGCCACTAGAGGAGGATTTAAAGGGACACTTTAGTCACCAGAAAAACTACAGCTTATTGAATTTGTTCTGGTGAGTAGAATCATTCCCTGCAGGCTTTTTGCTGTAAACACTGTCTTTTCAGAGAAAATGCAGTGTTTACATTACAGCCTAGTGATAACTTCACTGGCCACTCCTCAGATGGCTGTTAGAGATCCTTCCTGGGTCATGGCTGCCTAAAATGCATCCAAACATTCAGTATCTCCTCCCTCTGCATGCAGACACTGAACTTTCCTCATAGAGATTTATTGATTCAATTCATCTCTATGAGGAGATGCTGATTGGCCAGGGCTGTGTTTGAATAATGCTGGCTCTGCCCCTGATCTGCCTCCTTGTCAGTCTCAGCCAATCCTATGGAGAAGCACTGTGATTGGATCAGGCCACCACTTCTGATGATGTCAGCAGGCAGGTCTAAAGGAAACAGTGACAAAGCCAGGAGCTACAAACTTGGGAACAAGTAAGATTACTATATTTAGGGAGGCATGAGGGGACCAGGGTGGCTAGATGGTGGTTTTAACCCTATAGGGTCAGGAATACATGTTTGTGTTCCGACCCTATAGTGCTGCTTTAACCCTACAAGGTAATTATTGCAGTTTATAAAAACTGCAATCATTACACTTGCAGGGCTAAGGGTGATGGAAGTTGGCACCCAAAACACTTCAATGAACTGAAGTGGTCTGCGTGCCTACAGTGTCCCTTTAGCTGATACATATTTTCAGGATCGAATCACAGATCAAACAATAAATAACAATAAATAGCTGCATCCCGCTAATAGCCAATAATGAACTCTAATACCGATTCTCATATCATATTTTAGAAAATTGAGCTCACACTTAAAGCAACAGTAACTTTAAAAATATATTTATTTTTACGCCCAAGTGTTACTTGCTGATTTTAAATTCAGTTACTCCTCCTTTTTCAAATAAAACATCCTAACCCCCTCACAAATACATTAACCCCCTTATAAAAAACGAACCTGTAATCCTCTCCTCACAGCAGTTGTTCTCCTGAGAGATTATTAGGATTGTTTCTCACTGTTCTCTACCAATATGATGTCTGAATTAAGGAGGTAAATTTGAAAGCCAGATCAATGTATCTAAGCACACAGAAATGGGATATGGAATATAGTCTTGAACTTGAGCTGCTTCCCAGCCTTTTCTCCTTACATAGTCTCAGCCTATGTAAGGAGAGGAGTTTCAGACTATGTAAGGAGTTAAAAAGTTTTCCAAATCATCACTCTTGGCCTAAATTTTGCAATTTGTTTTTCAAATCACTTCAAGCGATTGTCACCGCCTGGGGTGTTGTCTTTATGGCCAAGCTTTGGGCAAATGCAGGGGAAGGTGAGTTTTACTTATCGACATCTATTTCTTTTCTGGTCTGCATGTGCGAGAGTACAACACTAAGGTCTAAAGAGAATCCCTCAATAGACAGCCGTTTCCTCCTCAACTACCACAGGCGTGGCAAAAGGCAGCTCAGTCATTTATAAAGCTTTGTCAAGCATAGGAACAATACTAAGTCAAAGTAGTCCCTAAAGTACATCTTTTGATTGGGTTGGAATATCAGTGAAATTCCAGCACAGTCAATGTGAATATTCCATAAGCATTTAATCTTTCTGAAATACTCATTTTGGATGAGGGGGAAGGTTACAGTACTGCGTTAAGTCCCCTGTTTAGTGGATAAACACCACATGTTTTGTTATTATGGAGAGTAGCTTACCTGAGGCATGATGAAAAAAATGTCATATTAAAAGGATTCTGTTGTGATTAACAGGAGAGATAACACAACTAAATCTACAAATAAGGTAATCTGTACAGTGCTAGGAATTCACCCAGCATCCTCTCTGATGTGTTCCTGAATGCTACACTTTAGGCAAAAAGTGGACACACAAAGCACCATGCGTCCATCATACCCTATTTGAATCAAATGCGGTGTCATTTTTTTTCACCCATTACAATAAAAGTCAATCTATAGAATACTATTTTGTAGGGCATTTATCTTACAGTTTTAAGGAGGCATGCCACTGTTCAAAATATAAAACCACTGTTTAGCAGATATACCCCCAATGATAACATGCATTCAATTATGCATTTTTTTTTAAATTGGATATATGCAGCTCAATGAGAAGTATTTACAAGGCAGATGCTCTGGACAATTGCTGCCTCTTGAGTTTAGCTACACTGAGAGAAGCAACCAGGAAGTAACAGGACTTTGTAAAATTGACAGCAAGGGTGGGTGTAACCAGGTTAATTTATAAAGTGACAAACAGAAATGTGGTAAACCGCATAGTTTACCACATTTCTTTTTGTCATGTTTTGTATTTTATGCAAGGTCTGGGAATCCCTGCTGACTCACCTCTGCCTTCCACTCTATTATTATAGTGGGCACCTATTCTGTGTTTTTGTAATATATACAGTGTCAGTTTCTACTGAAATCTGCACTTTCTGTAAAATGAGAAAAAGAGGACACACTCTTCACACATAAAGCAATTCAGCAAGCCGAAGTGCTTTAGAGGCTTGGAGTGTCCATGTAATGATGGGTGTGATGTACGTTCATCTTAATTATACAGGAACATCCTGTGTAAATGCACATGCAGAAATATATACTCAACGTTTTTGGTTAAGTCAAAAAGGATTTGGTTTTGATAAAATTATACCTTGCTAATATATACAGGGTTATTCCCCAAAATAAGAAATTTGAGGAAATTCAAAGCTAATTTCAATTTAAGGTGTATAGCTGACTGGGGGAACGTTTTCCAGTTCGGATATATTTTTCCATTTCCTGTCACAATAACAACTTAATTTAAATCACGTTGTTTTGGTCCCTTTAAGTTTGAAATCAACTTTGAATTCATGACAATTTTCATCTTGGTAAATAGATGGAACACATCGAGTGGCAGTCACTCAGACAGCTGGAACTAGCCCCTGGGAGACGTGTGAGAAAAAGTTAGTAAAATCACCTTTTTCAGTGCAATTGGAGCAGGGCTGGTAAAATGAACAGCCACACCAGTACTATAGTGCTCCTTTAACTTTGAAATTTAGCAAATGAAACCCGAATAGAAAAACTAAAACTAACTAGCTAGCTGAAATACATTTACAACTTGGCTATAATCACAGTTTGGATATTTCAAGGCCCCTTCTTTCCCAGGCCAAGTTGGTCCCATTTAAAAGTCCCACTTTTTTAGGCCAAATATTTAGTTTTGCAATCCAGATTTAATTCACTATAATTTGGAGATTAATAACCTAATTATCCTGTCTGCTACATTACATTGCAGATCTTGATTTCAAAATGACCTATTACCGTATATGGTTTGTGACATCATAAACATCGTTCTTAGGAAACATGCTGGCATTGCAAATACTATACCTCCCGATGCTGCTTGTATACATGATTGTCTGTGTTTAAGTGTGTGCCTAACCCTACTTTAAAAAATGAATCATGTTATAAGATAATGCCACAGCAAACCTCTAGGGAAAACAGTCACACAGGACAAACCGCTATGCCATTATTTACTTTTATAGATCCGAACTCTCAGTGTATAAATATATATGCACACATGTTAATATTTAGAAGTGTATCAAAATTATATATAATATAGGATGTTTATAGAAAATAATAGATCAGGACAATGGCGAAGACCAGGTCATGACACAAAATTGGTTCTCCATGGCTGTTGCATCCCAATGCTTAGAATTGCAAGCACTTATATTCACCAGAACCCACAATAAATTGCTTCCTTTAGGTTCCCCAGCACAATGGAGTCCCACATAACACTGGGAGGGGTTTAATGTGCTTTTTTTAAAGGAATATATCATATTTTAGTTATAAGAACAGGGCACAGATAATTTTACAGATTCAGAACAGTTCGTCAAGCCTAAGTGGAGTCCATTTTTTGTAAGAGGGAGCCTAAAATAACTAGGGAATGGGTCTTATACACTAAGGCAGTTAAAATAAAAGAAGGAGGCCAGGTGTTACATAACGGGATAGGTTAATGACAGAGGTGGTAAAGGGGAAAAAGTTACGTACAGGTGAGGGGTCAGTAGGGCAGTAAGGGGGAAGTGGCAAGTAAAATGGATAATTAAGGGGAGGAACATATAGGGAGAGGTCAGATAAAAGGCCAGGAACTAACATGGGACATAATGACTGACTCAGGTAAAGATAGAATGGCCAGGCAGGGGAAAGGATAGGTAAAGAGCGAGGAGTGAGATACAAGTAGGGAGTTGGGTACCAGGAAGGGAGGTTATGTACAGGGAGGGAAGGGTACAAGAGCTCATGTTGAGAGGTAGGTGAGGGAGCAGATAAGTCAAGTAGGGGGAATGGGAGAGTCAGGTAAGGCTACATATTTGAAATACCATTGTGGAGAGGCTGGTAATGAGGGGAGGGACAGGTTATGAGGTAGTACCTCAGGATAGGGAGGGGACAGGTTGTGAGTTATCGGAGGGGGCAGGTTATGAGGTAGTACCTCAGGATAGGGAGGGGACAGGATGTGAGTTAGGGTAGCTGGTGATAGGGGAGGGGGCAGGTTATGAGTGGGGGCTGTATTAATGGGAGGGGGCAGGTTACGAGAGGGAGGGGCTGTAATTATGGGAGGGGGCAAGTTATGAGGGTGAGGAGCTGTAATTATGTAAGGGGCATGTTATGAGAGGGAAGGGGGCTGTAATTATGGGAGAGGGATGGTTTTGAGAGGGGAGGGGGCAGGTTATGAGGGGGAGAGGGGCTGTAATTATGGGAGGGGGCAGGCTATGAGAGGGAGAAGCTGTAGTTATGTAAGGGGCATGTTATGAGAGGGAAGGGGACTGTAATTATGGGAGGGGGCAGGTTATGAGAGGGAAGGGGACTGTAATTATGGGAGGGGGCAGGTTATGAGAGGGAAGGGGACTGTAATTATGGGAGGGGGCAGGTTATGAGAGGAAGGGGCTGTAATTATGGGAGGGGGCTGTAATTATGGGAGCGGGCTGTAATTATGGGAGGGGGCAGGTTATGAGGGGGAGGGGGGCAGTAATTAAGGGAGGGGGGCAGGTTAGGAGGGGGCTGTAATTATGGGAGGGGCAGGTTATGATGGGATAGGGCAGGTTATGATGGGAGGGGACTAATTAAGGGAGGGGGCAGGTTATGAGGGGGAGGGGCTGTAATTAGAGGAGGGGCAGGTTATGATGGGGAGGGGGCAGGTTATGAGGGGGCTGGTTATGAGGGGGAGGGGGCTGTAATTAGAGGGGGGGCTGTAATTGGGGGAGGGGGCAGGTTATGATGGGGAGGGGGCTGTAATTGGGGGCAGGTTATGATGGGGAGGGGGCTGTAATTGGGGGCAGGTTATGATGGGGAGGGGGCTGTAATTAGGGGAGGGGGCAGGTTATGATGGGGAGGGGGCTGTAATTGGGGGAGGGGGCAGGTTATGATGGGGAGGGGGCTGTAATTGGGGGAGGGGCAGGTTATGATGGGGAGGGAGCTGTAATTGGGGGAGGGGGCAGGTTAGGAGGGGGAGGGGCTGTAATTGGGGGAGGGGGCAGTAATTGGGGGAAGGGGCAGGTTATGATGGGGAGGGGGCTGTAATTGGGGGAGGGGCAGGTTATGATGGGGAGGGGGCTGTAATTGGGGGAGGGGCAGGTTATGGGGGGGCTGTAATTGGGGGAGGGGTCAGGTTATGAGGGGGAGGGGGCTGTAATTGGGGGAGGGGGCAGGTTATGAGGGGGAGGGGGCTGTAATTGGGGGAGGGGACAGGTTATGAGGGGGAGTGGGCTGTAATTGGGGGAGGGGGCAGGTTATGAGGGGGAGGGGGCTGTAATTGGGGGAGGGGGCAGGTTATGAGGGGGAGTGGGCTGTAATTGGGGGAGGGGGCAGGTTATGGGGGGGCTGTAATTGGGGGGGCAGGTTATGAGGGGGAGGGGGCTGTAATTGGGGGAGGGGGCAGGTTATGAGGGGGCAGTAATTGGGGAGGGGGCAGGTTATGAGGGGGAGGGGGCAGGTTATGAGGGGGCTGTAATTGGGGGAGGGGGCAGGTTATGAGGGGGGGGGGCTGTAATTGGGGGAGGCTGCAATTGGGGGAGGGGGCAGGTTATGAGGGGGCTGTAATTGGGGGAGGGGGCAGGTTATGAGGGGGAGGGGCTGTAATTGGGGGAGGGGGCAGGTTATGAGGGGGAGGGGGCTGTAATTGGGGGAGGGGGCAGGTTATGAGGGGGAGGGGGCTGTAATTGGGGGAGGGGACAGGTTGAGGGGGAGTGGGCTGTAATTGGGGGAGGGGGCAGGTTATGAGGGGGAGGGGGCTGTAATTGGGGGAGGGGGCAGGTTATGAGGGGGAGTGGGCTGTAATTGGGGGAGGGGGCAGGTTATGGGGGGGGCTGTAATTGGGGGGGCAGGTTATGAGGGGGAGGGGGCTGTAATAGGGGGAGGGGGCAGGTTATGAGGGGGCTGTAATTGGGGGAGGGGACATGTTATGAGGGGGCAGTAATTGGGGGAGGGGGCAGGTTATGAGGGGGAGGGGGCAGGTTATGAGGGGGCTGTAATTGGGGGAGGGGGCAGGTTATGAGGGGGAGGGGGCTGTAATTGGGGGAGGCTGCAATTGGGGGAGGGGGCAGGTTATGAGGGGGCTGTAATTGGAGGAGGGGGCAGGGGGCTGTAATTGGGGGAGGGGGCAGGTTATGAGGGGGCTGTAATTGGGGGAGGGGGCTGCAATTGGGGGAGGGGGCAGGTTATGAGGGGGAGGGGCTGTAATTAGGGGAGGGGGCAGTAATTAGGGGAGGGGGCCGGTATTTAAACCCTCCAATCTGCACAGTGAGCCCTGGGATTGAGGAGGGCGGGAAACATGGCCCCTCACACAGTATAACTGACCTGGCAGTCTGCGTACGGCCTAGCGGCCCGGTAAGAAGCGCTGGGAGGGAAGCACAGGCCGCCGATCCCAGGGTCCGAACAGAAATCTCCCCGGAGCTTGAGGGTCGCGCCTTCCTCGCTCACTCCCCGGCTGACCCCCCTCTCCCGCCGGCAGTTGGTGCGCTCCGTCCTTTGCCTGCGTGTCCCCGGGCAGCCGCGCGCACAGGCCCAGGCGCTCGGAATCTCCCACTTCCCAGTGGCGGGGGGCGAAGAGGAGTAAAACGCATCAGTTTGTTTGTGTCCCACAATGCAGCGCGGCCAGAGGGGGAGCTGCGTGACGAAGAAAGGGGCGGGAACTGTCTGGCTCTCTGTTGCCTGGATACAGCAGTGAAGCTCCCACTGCCAGGACTTAGTAAGGGCGAGAGCAATAGGAGGCCAGTCCACTACCAGCCATAGTATCCCTCCAGGGGGGAACTGGCCAGTGGTTAGTGAGGAGTGAATGTGTAGAGCTATGGCCTCTATGACTGGCTCCCACTGCCTGTGTTAGCCTAGTGTGGGGATCACCATTCCATTATCACAACTAGTTTGGAGGGACCCTGGAATGATATGGGGGCTGTTATAGAGAGAGTGGGGGTGATATGGGGGCTGTTATAGAGAGAGTGGGGGTGATATGGGGGCTGTTATAGAGAGAGAGAGTGGGGGTGATATGGGGGCTGTTATAGAGAGAGTGGGGTGATATGGGGGCTGTTATAGAGAGAGTGGGGGTGATATGGGGGCTGTTATAGAGAGAGTGGGGGTGATATGGGGGCTGTTATAGAGAGAGTGGGGGTGATATGGGGGCTGTTATAGAGAGAGTGGGGGTGATATAGGGGCTGTTATAGAGAGAGTGGGGGTGATATAGGGGCTGTTATAGAGAGAGTGGGGGTGATATAGGGGCTGTTATAGAGAGAGTGGGGGTGATATAGGGGCTGTTATAGAGAGAGTGGGGGTGATATAGGGGCTGTTATAGAGAGAGTGGGGGTGATATAGGGGCTGTTATAGAGAGAGTGGGGGTGATATAGGGGCTGTTATAGAGAGAGTGGGGTGATATAGGGGCTGTTATAGAGAGAATGAGGGATGATAATGGGGCTGTTATAGAGAGTGGGATAATAATGGGGGCTGTTATAGAGAGGGTGGTGTTACTTGGGGGCTGTTTATAGAAAGAATGAGATTATATGGCGGCTGATAAAGAAAGGGAGGTATGATATCGGGAAGCTGATAAAGAAAGGACGGCATTATATTGGGAAGCTTAAAGGGCGGTATGATATCGGGAAGCGGATATAGAAAGGGCGGTATGATATCGGGAAGCGGATATAGAAAGGGCGGTATGATATCGGGAAGCTGATAAATGGGGGTATGATATTGGGAAGCTGATCTAAAAAGAAACCTAGAATGTGACGGCAGATAAGAGCCATTCAGCCCATCTAGTCTGCCCAATTTTCTTTTCTTTTTTTTTTATAAGTGGGCGGTATGATATCGGGAAGCTTTATATAGAAAGGGCGGTATGATATCGGGAAGCTTGTATAGAAAGGGCGGTATGATATTGGGAAGCTGATTAAGAAAGGGCGGTATGATATCGGGAAGCTTATATAGAAAGGGCGGTATGATATCGGGAAGCTGATTAAGAAAGGGCGGTATGAAATCGGAAAGCTGGTAAAGAAAGGGCGGTATGATATCGGAAAGCTGGTAAAGAAAGGGCGGTATGATATCGGAAAGCTGGTAAAGAAAGGGTGGTATGATATCGGGAAGCTGATACAGAGAGGGCGGAATGATATCGGAAAGCTGGTAAAGAAAGGGTGGTATGATATCGGGAAGCTTATATAGAAAGGGCGGTATGATATCGGAAAGCTTATATAGAAAAGGCAGTATGATATCGGAAAGCTGATAAAGAAAGGGCGGTATGATATCGGGAAGCTTATATAGAAAGGGCGGTATGATATCGGAAAGCTTATATAGAAAAGGCAGTATGATATCGGAAAGCTGATAAAGAAAGGGCGGTATGATATCGGGAAGCTGATAAAGAAAGGGCGGTATGATATCGGGAAGCTGATAAAGAAAGGGCGGTATGATATCGGGAAGCTGATATAGAAAGGGCGGTATAATATCGGTAAGCGGATATAGAAAGGGCAGTATGATATCGGGAAGCTGATAAATGGGGGCATGATATTGGGAAGCTGATCTAAATAGAAACCTAGAATGTGACGGCAGATAAGAGCCATTCAGCCCATGTAGTCTGCCCAATTTTCTTTTCTGTTTTTTATAAGTGGGCGGTATATCGGGAAGCTGATCTGGAAAGGGCAGTATGATATTGGGAAGCTGATCTGGAAAGGGCAGTATGATATTGGGAAGCTGATCTGGAAAGGGCAGTATGATATTGGGAAGCTGATCTGGAAAGGGCAGTATGATATTGGGAAGCTGATCTGGAAAGGGCGGTATGATATCGGAAAGCTGATACAGAGAGGGCGGTATGATATCGGAAAGCTGATACAGAGAGGGCGGAATGATATCTGGAAGCTGATACAGAGAGGGCGGTATGATATCGGAAAGCTTATATAGAAAAGGCGGTATGATATCGGAAAGCTGATAAAGAAAGGGCGGTATGATATCGGGAAGCTTATATAGAAAGGGCGGTATGATATCGGAAAGATTATATAGAAAAGGCGGTATGATATCGGGAAGCTGATACAGAGAGGGCGGAATGATATCTGGAAGCTGATACAGAGAGGGCGGTATGATATCGGAAAGCTTATATAGAAAAGGCGGTATGATATCGGAAAGCTGGTAAAGAAAGGGCGGTATGATATCGGGAAGATTATATAGAAAAGGCGGTATGATATCGGGAAGCTGATACAGAGAGGGTGGTATGATATGGAGGTATTATATAGAGCGGGCCATATGATATTGAGGTCGATAATGAGAGGGCGGTATGATATGGAGTAATTATGGCCTGCTCTATATATGATATTGAGGTCGATAATGAGAGGGCGGTATGATATGGAGTTATTTATATAGAGACGGTGGTATGATATTGGGGGTCTGATACAGAGAGGGCGGTATGATATGGGGGTATTGTATAGAGACGGTGGTATGATTGGCAAAAGAAGGACATCAAGAAAGTGGAAAGAGTGCCAAGAATTAAGAAAACCGTATGGCTAATTTATAAAAAATATCAAAGTGAAAAAATGGTAACACACTTAAGATAATGAAAGGGTAAATGACAGTGGGTCTGATCTTGATATATGATTTCAGCGAAAGATTGGGTATTCACTAGAACTGCATTATAAGACTTTTTCCCTAATAGAAAAGAAGTTACAAATCATGGCAAAATAACACTGGAACAAATGACAAAGTGAAACGTTTTATAACTCTGCTCTTCCGGACTATTGTTAGCGGTTTGGTTGTCAATGGGTCACGACTGGTTTCCGATGGGTAACCACGTTTATAAATTCAGGGATGTTAACCTAGATAATTCCTCCCAAAGCTACCAGCTATGTTTACATAATGGAAAATTCAACACATCAATAAATCAAATGCAAGTCATTTTATAGCAGCACACATAGGAACTCTGAACTAACCCAATCAATCTTATTGCAACATTTGTGGCTTACCTGTTGGAATGAGCTTGCCAAAAGAAAATAAATCCTTTGGCAGAACAATCAGTTTGCTGAAAAAGTTTATTTTTTTCCCCAGATGTAAGCTACTGTTCCAAGTGGATGTACACTGTCTTTTTCAATAGATTTCAAAGCATATCATGAGAATTATCAAGTGTTCCTTGCCATTGGCAGCATGAAAACCCTAAAACAAAATACCCAAAACCCTATGATATTAGTAATAAAAGGCACCATCACCAAGAGCTTAAGATGGACTATTTAATTATGTATCTGGGTGATTCCTATGTTTGTCACCCTGTGTCCATTGTGGGTGCAGGGTGTGTGTGTAATGTGGTTGTTTGGGGTTGTGTTAATGTGCTCTCCAGTCTTGCTAGTGCTTGCAATCAACTTGGTGGATTTGACTGTGGAGCCTGTACAGCGCCACCTATTGGTTGCAAGAATCTAGCAACAGCTATATGCAATTATGCACTACCTGAATAGCAAGGCTTGCTAATTTGCATATTCGGGTAGATTTGCTAATTCTGCAGGCAGGAGAGAGATTTTCTGATAATTATTGTCTTTCCCACCCCTTTATAAATATGTTATTATAAGTTCCTGTATGTTGTCTAATGTGATTTGACTTCCTGTATATTTATTGAGATGTCACAGTAACCTATAGCTAGTCCCAAGAAATATAACGTTTTTTTTATGTCAGGTCCTTTTGGAATTTGTGTCGTGTGTGGATTTGTAGGGATCCTAGTGACAGAGTTTTCGGACCTGTTTGTTGGTTGCAGGATCACTCTAGCCACAGGATAAAGCAAGAGAGCTAGGACTGAGAGCCACAAGTGTCTTTTTAAAGACAAGAGTGAAAACATTGTAGGTGGATGTGGATACCTGCCTGAAAGCAGGGTTGCAGTGTATGAGGCAGAGGGGACGATACCCTCCTGGAAGAAGAGCTGCAGCCTGGTCAGGTGGAAAACCTTCAGTCCTTCAGTCAAGCTTCGGCAGCTAGGGCTGAAGTGTTCCAGGATCCCTGTACCGGAGCTCAATCACATTTAGTGGCAGCAGTGGGATGGCTTCCTGGGGCAACGTGCCTGGGACACCTGCAGAAGGATAGCGCTAGCACTCATGCAGCGTCCTTGTCGGGGAAGGAGTTCCAGAGGAGAGTGTCGGAGGGATTGGCTTTCTTTGGAGACAATCCATAAGCAGAGGTACCCACAGACTTGGAGCAGGCAAGCATGGCATCCTCAGACTCTTACTCAGAGTTTCTGTTCGATGTGTGGCAGCGACTGGCCTGGTATGGCTCTAATGTTTCAATGGAGACCTTCCAGGTGACCATTGATATACAAGCCAAAAGAGACCACGAGTTCCTGATGGCTAAGACAAGGGGAGGAGGTCTCCAGCGAAAAGAGGTTTGCAGCAACCCTTCAGCAGAGGTGGTGCAACTGATCTGTGAGGATGTGCCCACAGATTTAATTGACTTTACATCAGAGGATGTTAGCCTACCTCCCCAGCGGAAGATGGGAATCGAGCGTGCACAGGCACAGGCAGCCAGCCTCCCTCCCTAGCAACAGATCTCAACCAATGGAGCGGAGAAAGTTGTAGTTGGTCTTATGCCCCAGCGGCAGAGTGCAACACTGCATACAGAGGTAGAGGTAACCGGCCTCCCTTTCCAGCAGCAGAGAGCAACCCCAGTAGAAGAACCGGCAGTAGGGCAGAGTGTTGCTAGACTCTGTCTACAACAATTGGTGGCACAGGACTGTCAAGTTTCAGCCGTCACTCCAGCAGAAGAGCTGGCATCTGGGCAGAGCACCGCTGATTTCTGCCCACAAGCCCCTGAGGTTTTTGGCACAGGAGGTATAGATGGGACCATGGTCTCCACACCTGAATCACATGCTGGGCAGCCTGCCCAGATCCTCACCCCAGGGGCATGAGGACCCAGCAGCAGCTGGAGTTACTGGGAGTGAAAACAACCGGTCTCCATCCCCAGCAGCAGCTCGAGTTACTAGGTGCGGAGACAATCTGTCTCTCTCTCCAGTGGCAGAGTGCAACCCAGCGTGCGGTGGTAGACGTAGCTGGCCTCCTTCCCCAGCGGCAGAGTGCCACCCCAGCAGAGTGTTGCTAGACTCTGTCTACAACAATTGTTGGCGCAGGACTGTCGAGTATCGGACACCAAAATTGCAGCTGTCACTCCAGCAGAAGAGATGGTCTCTGCCCCTGAGGTACTTGGCATGGGAGGTGTGGATGGGACCATGGTCTCCACACCTGTATCACAGGGATACCGTGCAGTAGGCCTAGATCCCCTAGCATGGGAGTCCAAGCCACCTTGATATGTTACCATCAGCAGAGTGAGTATCCAGGATATGGTGCAGGCGGCCCATCTCCCCAGCGGCAGAAAGAGCTCCCCAGCAGCTGAGTATGTACCAGGGAGAGTAGCTGAGGGGGCTGTCTCCCCAGCAGCAGAATGAGGAGCTCACCACAACTCCAGCTGAAGCGCGGGCATCGGGACAGAGTGTGGCTGGTGTCTGTTCCCAACTACAAAAGGTGAAGGATATTTGTCCCATATTGGTAGAGGGGACTACAGTCTCCACCAGTGTAATGCCAGGATGCTTTGTAGTTGGTCCAGATCCCCAACTCATTGATTTACAGACACTGGCCACTCTGTATTCTCTCCAGCAGCTGATAGGACTTAAGGGAGAAGTTGTACTTGCCACTTTTCCTCTGCGGCAGTTACATACTATGAGAGATGACGAGATTGGCTGCGTAAGGGACTCTTTTTTTTTTTTCTTTTTTTTTTTTTTTTTAAACTGTATCTCTCCTGAACATTGCTTTATCATTGGAATCAACTAAATTACTAACTTAGGAGTAAACCCGTTCAGAGTCTCCTCCCAGGTTGGTCTCCATTGGAAGGGTGAGATATGTGACGGTAGTCACCATCACCAAGAGCTTAATATGGACTATTTAATGATGTATCTGGGTGATTACTATGTTTGTCACCCTG
Organism: Pelobates fuscus; assembly: GCF_036172605.1. NCBI lineage: Eukaryota > Metazoa > Chordata > Amphibia > Anura > Pelobatidae > Pelobates > Pelobates fuscus. Next base: position 134,934,350 of record NC_086327.1, read on the forward strand.
TGTCCATTGTGGGTGCAGGGTGTGTGTGTAATGTGGTTGTTTGGGGTTAAGTGTTAATGTGCTCTCATGTCTTGCTAGTGCTTGCAATCAACTTGGTGGATTTGGCTGTGGAGCCTGTACAGCGCCACCTGGTGAATGCAAGGATCTAGCACCAGCTATATGCAATTATGCACTACCTGAATAGCATATTGCTAATTCTGCAGACAGGAGAGAGATTTTCTGTAAATTATTATCTTTCCCACCCCCTTTCCTGGCACTATAGGATCTTTTTAAAGCCTGGACTGCTCATGGCACCTGGAAAAGAGTGAGAAGGGAGTGATCGAATGTTTATTTTTAATATTGTGAAATCTTGCAATGTACATGAAAGAGTTGGCAGACATTAACCAGTGTTTCTAAAAAGATTAATATCTCATTGTGACAAACTCCCCTTTTTCTGTGAGTTTGCCACAAGTTGTTGGAGGGGCCTGTTTGCCAGCCTCCTACCCTGTGACTATGGCCCCTGCAATAGAACTGGCTAAAACACTCCAAACAGGCTCTATATGGTTCGAACAACCGCACGAACAGAGACCACCTTGGAACTTGTTAACACCTATTAACAGCTTGGAACGTTTCTCACCGCAGTGTTCTAATTGTTCATCTGAGTGGCTGCGATTCCTATGAACAACCACGAGGTGGGGGCAATCTTGTTCGCATAGATGCAGACAGCAGTGTTTGGGCATAAATCTCATGGACTTGAAATCCGATACAGAAACTCCCGAACACCGCTGAACTTTCATCATAGCCTGCGTTCGTTTCTATTCAGCTTAGAAAGGGTACTGTTCGGTGAGATTTTTTCTGGATGAAGGGAACAAGCTCCAGGGTAAGACTATTGACTCAGTTCGGTAGTTTGTTCGTTTGCAAACTACCGAACTAGACCGTCCTCTGGAACTGTTTTAGGCAGGAAACCATGCTTGCAGCCGGTCAAAAAGAGACTTCCATGAAACTTTTGAACCCCTGCTCTGATATGGGTGATTTTTGGATATGTTTTTCACCCAAATCAGGGCTATCCGGGGATGTAACATTTTGGGGGTATGTTATATTTTGGGGTACTTTCTGAACTTTGTGAAAATTAGTTTTTTCTGCCTGGAGATAATTGAGTTACTTACAGGACTTTACTCAATTATCTCCCAAGCTGAGGGGAGGGATTGTGTGCTGTACCTGGGCGTGTCACAGACTGTGTATGTTTGTTCTGATTGATTTCCTTTGTGTTCCTGTGCCCCATCAGGTCCAGGGGGTGTTCCTCTGGCCTGGAGTATTGTATAAAAGCCAACCTGAACCATTAAAGCTCAGATCATCTTGCACCTTCATGAAGTCTTGGCTCATGTTTGGGGGATTGGAGAACTACACTCTGGGGATTGCTATAATCACTATACTTCCCTGAGTATAATCACTAAGCTCTTGTAAGAGCTGTTCCTGCTTGACTCTCTGGAGCGAGAGAGGTTCACCCACTGGAACCTGGAGCCTTGTCGTAGATCCAGGGTGAGACCCCAACCAAGCTGCAGCAGTTTGTGGGGTTTGCAATGGTTATGGTGCTCCAGTGCAGTGCTTATGGTACTCGTTAGCACTAGGAATCAGCGATTGACGGAGGTACCTGGTCGGAGAGCCAGGCAATCCGTCACACTCATCATCATGTTTTTTCATAGCTCTGGGGATAGGATAATCGTGTGTACCAAAAGTAATAAGTCCTCCTCAATCCCAATGTAAGAATGTTCTAGAGTTTTAATGCTGAGTGATGACTTGTTGCAGACTTATCTAGTATGTATTACTTAAGAACCATCTGCCTTGCCAGCCTGCTAATGAAAGAAAGTCTTTGCCCAACTAACGCCATGGCCAGCAGTGAGCTAGTCTTATGTTCCATGGTTTTTTTCAAACATGATCTTCAGAAATCTTCAAGATTTGGCCCTTGCTGATTCTAGATCTCCAGATGGACATTAACCTCCCTGGCGGTATGATTATGTCAGGAATTTTGTACCAAAAGCGGTACCATTTTTTTGCATTTGAATTACCCGCCCAGTTCCGCCCCCATGTCAGGCATGTCAATCAAATTTTAATTAATCAAATCACATAATTACGTTAAAAGATTATTTAAATATACATGTAGAATTTTAATATATATGCATTTATAGGTATTTAAATTCTACGTGTATACTAATGTAATCTTTTACGTAATTATATGTATTTATCTATATATATATATATATATTTGCGGTTATTTGTATTTTATATATATATATATATATATATATATATATATAATGTCATTCTAAGTGTATTTTGTTACCGATATATATATTAATAACAAAATACAGTTAGAATGAAATTACATATGCATATATAATTTATATTAAATTTTGTTTCAATATTTTATTTATTTATTTTATTATTTTATTTATTTATTATTTTAATTATACGTATTTATATATAATATATGTACATATAATATATATACATATTATATATATGTAAAGTCATTCTAAGTGTATTTTAATATTAATATATATACTTATATTAGTATTAAAATACACTTTGTATGACGTTACATATATATAATATGTATATATATATATTATATATGTATATATATATATTTTATTTTTACACTTGTGTTTTTTTTTTTTTTATACTTCCCACCAGCAGGGGGACTGTCTGATATTTCAAACAGTCCCCCTGCTGGCAGATCCACAGCCAGCTATAGAGGGCCATGTGATCGCTCTTTGAGAGCGATCACATGGCCCCCGGGGGCCTGATTTGACGTGGGAGGGCTGCCTGGGCTGTGAGGCAGTCCTCCCGAAGCGGATCGCGGCGGAGGTAAGTACATCTTACCTCCGGGGGCTCTGTTATCTACCCCGAGCGTGACTCGGGGTTACCGCTTCTGGCAGCGAAAATTAACCCCGAGTCACGCTCGGGAATACCGCCAGGGAGGTTAACAACCTAGGAAGGCAGTATTAGAACAATGAGAAGGTAAAATAGTGTGCTATAAATTGTTCTCACTTTCTCCCAAGGACAGTATACATAGGCATCATTAGGGGTGGCGTTTGGGACCCGAGTCCCAGCTGTGGGGCTTATTAGTTCCAGATCCCTTCAGGTTGCTATATAGTAGAGTTATTTTTTTTTTAAAGGGATCATTTGAAACATAGAAACATAGAATGTGACGGCAGAACCATTCGGCCCATCTAGTCTGCCCAGTTTTCTAAATACTTTCATTAGTCCCTGACCTTGTCTTATAGTTAGGATAGCCTTATGCCTATCCCACGCATGCTTAAACTCCTTTACTGTGTTAACCTCTACCACTTCAGCTGGTAGAGGTTATTCGTATGCATCCACTACCCTCTCAGTAAAGTAATACTTCCTGATATTATTTTTAAACCTTTGTCCCTTTAATTTAAGACTGCCCTCTTGTTGTGGTAGTCTTTCTTCTTTTAAATATGGTGGTCTCCTTTACTGTGTTGATTCCCTTTATGTATTTAAATGTCTCATCTTTCCTCCAAGCTAAGTTGGGTTAAGATCCTTTAACCTTTCCTGGTAAGTTTTATCCTGCAATCCACGAACCAGTTTAGTAGCCCTTCTCTGAACTCTCTCTGAGGTATCAATATCCTTCTGAAGATACGGTCTCCAGTACTGCGTACAATACTCCAAGTGAGGTCTCACCAGTTTTCTGTACAATGGCATGAGCACTTCCCTCTTTCTACTGCTAATACCTCTCCCTATACAACCATGCACTCTGCTAGCATTTCCTGCTGCTCTATTACATTGTCTGCCTACCTTTAAGTCATCAGAAATAATCACCCCTAAATCCCTTTCCTCAGATGTTAAGGTTAGGACTCTATCAAATATTCTGTACTCTGCCCTTGGGTTTTTACGTTGCGTCCAAGATGCATTATCTTGCACTTATCCACATTAAATGTCAGTTGCCACAAAGGTAGATCCCCAGATATTTTAAAACTACGGCTTCCATAATGCCCCCTTTGACTTAGTACATGGTGGCAAATCCCTTGTTGGCAATCACAGAAGTCATACGTTTCTTGTAGGCCACCAGGTTTGCACACATCTTAGGAGGGATTTTGTCCCACTCCTCTTTGCAGATAGTCTCCAAATCATTAAGGTTTCGAGGCTGACATCTCTCAACTTGAACCTTCAGCGCCCTCCACATATTTTCTATGGGATTGAGGTATGGAGACTGGCTAGGCCACTTCAGGACCTTAATGTGCTTCTTCTTGAGCCACTCCTTTGTTGCCTTAGCTGTGTGTTTTGTATCATTGTCATGAAGGAATACCCATTTTGAAGGCCCAGGCTGAAGGAAGGAGGTTCTCACCCAAGATTTGATGGTACATGGCCCGTCCATTGTCCCTTTGATGCAGTGCGGTTGTCATATCCCCATAGCAGAAAAACACCATGCCCCGCCCATATGCTCTGCCATATGGGCCAACGCCAGTCTTCACAAAGTGTCTTATCTGAAAAGACAGTGTGTTTACATTAAAAAGCCTACAGGCACAGGCTATAGACACCAGAACCACTACATTATGCTGTAGTGCTTCTGGTGACTATAGTATCCATTTAATGTGAGGTAAATTAGAGATTAGTGCCACTAATAATATATTGGATTGCCTACTTACCACCAGTTGAGGACAAGAGGCTGATGATGGGCTCAGTCTGGCTCCACAGGTCTGGTGTAGAAGAGGCTCTCTGGAGACTGTTTTTAACAGTGCTCACAACAATTAACGAACAGGAAGCAGCTCCATTTTTTTAGGGCCCCTTACACAGCTCAAGGTCTGGGCCCCCAGGGGGCATACGCCTACAATGCCCACCCATAAATCCACCTACATGGCCCATCCATGAGTTGGGGATGTTTTATGTGTGCAATTTGTGTAAGGGATGTAGTGTGTTTATAGGGGATGTAGTGTGTGTGTTTGCGTGCAAGGAATGCATTGTATGTTTCTGGGTGTGTGTGTGTGTAAGGGGTGCAAGGTTTGTTTCTGTGTATGTAATTGAATGCAGTGTGTGTCTGTAAGGGGTGCATTAATTATGTAAGAGAACGTAAGGGATGAATTGTGTGTTTCGGGTGTGTCTGTGTGTGAGTAGGAATGCATTGTATGTTTCTGTGTGTGTGTGGGGGGGGATGCATTGTGTATGTGTGTAGTGTAAAAGAGAGGGTTTGTGGGGTAGGATAGGGACTGAGATGGGAACAGCTTTCTTTAAAAAAAAAAAAAAAAAAAATTCATAGTGCTCTCCCCTCAATTATTGATTTCCCCTTCCCTTCTGTCCCTCCGTGTTCTCCCCTTCTGTCACTTAGTGCTCTCCCTTGGCCCCCTGTCCCTCTGCAGTCCCCCTTGGTGGTCTTCTCACTCCCCCCTCCCCCTTTAGTGGTCCTCCCTCTCCCAAACCCCTTAGTGGTCCTCCCTCTCCCAAACCCCTTAGTAGACCTTCCCCTACTCCCCCCACCCCCTTAGTGGTAATCACCCTCCTCCCCTCTCCTTAGTAGTCCTCCCTCCTTACCCCCCTTTGGTGGTCCTTACCCCCCTTAGTGGTCCTTATCCCCCCTCCCCTAGTGGTCCTTATCCCCCCTCCCCTAGTGGTCCTTATCCCCCCCCCAACCTCCCATAGTGGTCCTTATCCCCCCCAACCTCCCATAGTGGTCCTTATCCCCCCCAACCTCCCATAGTGGTCCTTATCCCCCCTCCCCTAGTGGACCTTATCCCCCCCTCCCCTAGTGGTCCTTATACCCCCCCATCCCATAGTGGTCCTTATACCCCCCCCCCCATCCCTCCCTTAGTGGTCCTTAACCCCCCCCCCCCTTAGTGGTCCTTATACCCCCCCTCCCCTAGTGGTCCTTATACCCCCCCTCCCCTAGTGGTCCTTATACCCCCCCTCCCCTAGTGGTCCTTATACCCCCCCTCCCCTAGTGGTCCTTATACCCCCCCTCCCCTAGTGGTCCTTATACCCCCCCTCCCCTAGTGGTCCTTATACCCCCCCCTCCCCTAGTGGTCCTTATACCACCCCCCCTCCCCTAGTGGTCCTTATACCCCCCCCTCACTTAGTGGTCCTTATACCCCCCCCTCACTTAGTGGTCCTTATACCCCCCCCTCACTTAGTGGTCCTTATACCCCCCCCTCACTTAGTGGTCCTTATACCCCCCCCTCACTTAGTGGTCCTTATACCCCCCCCTCCCTTAGTGGTCCTTATACCCCCTCCCTCCCTTAGTGGTCCTTATACACCCTCCCTCCCTTAGTGGTCCTTATACACCCTCCCTCCCTTAGTGGTCCTTATACACCCTCCCTCCCTTAGTGGTCCTTATTTCCCCCCCCCCCCTTCCCTTAGTGGTCCCGATACCCCCCCTCCTCTCTTAGTGGTCCTTATACCCCCCCCCCTCCCTTAGTGGTCCTTAAACCCCCCCCCTCCCCCCCTTAGTGGTCCTTAAACCCCCTCCCTTAGTGGTCCTTAAACCCCCTCCCTTAGTGGTCCTTAAACCCCCTCCCTTAGTGGTCCTTAAACCCCCCCCCCCCCCTTAGTGGTCCTTAACCCCCCCTTAGTGGTCCTTAACCCCCCCCTCCCCCTTAGTGGTCCTTACCCTCCCCTCCTGCCCATGTAGCGTGGCCGGGCGGCGCGGAACGCGGGACAGGAACCTTTGTTTCCTGTACCCGGCCGCCGGCGGAATGACAGGAAATGCTCACTGAGTGAGCACTTCCTGTCATTCCGCCGGCGGCGGGTACAGGAAACAAAGGTTCCTGTCCCGCGTTCCGCGCTGCCCGGCCACTCTACATGGAGAGACCGGCAGGAGGGAGCGCTCTGCGCTTCCCTCCTGCCTGTCATAAACCCGGCCGCCCTCCATGCAGCAGTGCTGCGCCGCCTGGGGCTTGCTAAAGCGCTCAGGCGGCGCAGCATGAGGAGGCGCAGCGGGGACAGGGATCCGGCGCCCCCTGGTAAGTTGCGCCCTAGGCGGCTGCCTAGGTCGCCTTACAGGTGGCGCCGGCCCTGGGCGCTGTCAAAGAATGCAGCACCATTACAGCTTTACTCTACATTAAATCAGTTTAAAAAGATTCTGGTAACACACCAGGGCTGGGTTGGGGAATAGCCAGTGATGTGTTAACAGGTATAGGTGACGTGTTGATGGATGAGCCATGCGGCTAGGCAGATCATGCTGTGATTTCGTGTGCAGATCGCTGAAAGATCCTCAGTTTTACACAAAACAGCACATGGAATTTAAACTGCACTTTATGGGGATTTTTCAATTCAGAAGCGGGACAGTAAGCGAAGACAGTGGGACAGGAATCGGAAACCGGAACTATCCCGCGAGTCCAGTACTACTGAGGCGTATGGAAATATTTATAGTTTATAAATCTAGCGGGATTCACTTACGGAACATGTTACATGTTTATGGAAGTTTGAATAATGATGGTAATCCAGCATAACATAACATTTATGCAATGAGCCCTATGCCAGCGTTATGCGATGTATGATCTGGCCATTTTTTTTTTTAATGTTCCCCAGCTATTTCTTAGCACCTCACAAGATGTATAACATTTGTAGTTTCCTGACTTTGAATTAATACCATGCAGTTTATTTAATGAGCCACGACTGTGGTTATACAGCCCAGCGACGATTCCTGTGGCCTTATGCTTGCAATAAAATATATTTATATGGGTCTTGTAGTATTGCTATATTTCATGTTTCAATAAGGTTGGGCACACAGTTGGTTTATACTTATATTGTTTCAAGCTGTGTTAGATGCGTTTGTCACAAACTCAGAATGACAATTCCTGAAGCTTTACAAAGTGTCACCTGTCAACAGACGGGTTTGTTTTCTGTTACCCCAATAAAGGTTATAGTAACAGTTACTTGGAGGAAGTGCACAGTGATGTACGTATAAAACACAACTCAAAAGCACTTCCAGCTGCTACATCTTCCTACGACGCACAAGCACGCTGATCTGCTCTCTATAACTCTCTGCAAGTGTGTTGGTTTTGGGTGCTCTCCATAAACCATCATTAACCATAAGGTGACCTTAAAGGGACACTATAGTCACCAAAACAACTCTAGCTTAAATAGATCATGCTCCTGCAGTCTCACTGCTAAATTCTCTGCTATTTAGGAGTTAAATCACTTTGTTTTTGCAGCCTAGTCACACCTCCCTGCATGTGACTTACACAGCCTTCCTACAGCCGTCCTGTAAAGAGTCATCTAATGTTTACACTTCCTTTATTGCAAATTCTGTTTCATTTAGTATTTACTATCTCCTGCTCTGCTAATAGCTTGCTAGACCCTGCAGCAGCCTCCTGTGTGTAATTAAAGTTAAATTTACATAGCAGGCAATAAAAACTGTTAAAGTAAGTTAGATCTGATTTACAATGAAACCATTTTGTTTTCATGCAGGCTGTGTCAGTCACTGCCAGGGAGGTGTGGCTAGAGGTGCAAAAACAGAAACAAGGTGATTTAACTCCTAAATGGCAGAGAATTGAGCAGTGAGACTGAATAATCTATACATACACTATGACTGTTTCATTAAGCTAAGTTGTTTTGGTGACTATAATGTCTCTTTAACTTTCTGCCTAGGGCACAGAACTATTGCGTGGCCCTGGAGCCATGTATTCCTATGTGAAATAAAAAGGGACCCCAAACTGTTAATCTGCCCAAGAGGTTTTAATCCTTTTGTTGCGCGCTGGTGTATGCTCGTCACACATAAATAGCTAAGGAAGTAGGGCCTTGGGTGCTGGGGCAGACATGTTGGTTTTCTTTCAAACTGTTTGCAAATCGTTTTTCACTGAAACAGGCGAATGCACCCAAATAAGCTGTGGTGATACGATAAGCTGTAATAAATGACAAATCTATGATACAATAAGATGTGATAAAACACCAGCTATATTAATACAAACACTTTAAAGTGGCACTGTCACGCCAAACTTACCCTTCCCTTATCGCTTCCTCTTCTCTCCCTCTCTCAGGATCTGTTCTTCATTTCTTCGTGTCTGCTCTAGTTTTCTTTAAAACATAAGACAAAGTAGGGACTACTTTGTCTTATGTATTTTTCCTACGCCTGACCAGCTATGACCCACTTCCTGTGGGTCAGAGACATTTTCCCACAATACTCACCCTTTCCTCTGTGATCTTGCGATGCCTGCTTTCACTTTTCCCGAACGTCCTATAAAAAGACAGGACGTCAGCAAAACGAACGAATTTCTTCCTAACAGAATGAGAACAGTTTGTTCATTCATGTTAGGACGACATTCCGTACTTTTAGGCTTGTTCAAAATTTCATTTGAATGAATAAAATTCCAATCTGGGCTGCGGCTGCATCTTGCAGCTGCTTAGTAGATAGCTCCCTAATTCCCATGGTATCAGTGAGCCATCTACCAAAAGGCTGAAAGACCCATTTTTGTCATTTATGGTCCCCACCCGCCACTCATGTGTGGGGGCCTGGGGGTGAGGACAATAGGTCCCCCCATTGTCTTTTAGGGCCCCCACTCACCGCTCATGGGTGGGGGTCATGGGGGACACTATGTCCCCCATTTAGTTGAAGAGCCCCCACTCACAGGGCTCGGGAGGGACACTATATTAATAAGTTAATAGATGCTCCACCATGAGGGCCATTAATTAGGGGGGGGGGGTTAACAGTGAGCAGCCACAGGCTACTGTTTAGTAGACATGCCCCTATTTCAATCTCCCTTATAGAGTGAGGGAGGACATGGGGGGCTTCGGAACTGGTGCCGAGCACAGCTCCCTGCCGCTCCTATTTTTTTACATATTACAAGGAGGGAGCTGTGCGCCGGTAGCTCCCTCCTTTTAATAAACTTACTTGTAATAAACAAAACGAATATTGTTGTGTAGATACACTCAAGATGGTCAGGAAAGGGTAATTGTTATATACAGGACATTGTGTAATGATCCAATGACTAATTAAAAGACGCGATATAACAGGGAAAGGTAGTTATTACCTAATCTGCTGAAATGACTCACTCACTGCTCTTAGGTCATTTGAACCCTGTGCAAAGAAACATACCTTTCGTAAGCCAGTTTAGAGAATGGGGAGTCATTGATTGACTGTGAGCATTAGCTGATTGTTCTGATCCAATCAGCAGCACCCCTCAAAATTCAGAAGCCGGAACTCTCCAGGGGAGTAGAAACCAGCACTGGGAGCAACTTAGGGGTTAAATGGTTCAGCTCCTGGCAACAAAAAACGTAATTTAGATGAGGTTGTTTTGATGCCTGGAGTGTTTAAAATCACGTAGAAAGGTATCCGGAATTCTATAAATTCATATTGAGAGGAATTGCGAGTCAGTGTTTGTCTTAGAGGAAGCCAGGCCAGAGATTTATTGGTAAAATGAATTGGTCAGCACTTTCTGAATATGTTCTAGGAAACGAGGGAACAGAATCCAGAATCTGAATGAATAAATGGACTGTGAATTACAAGTGGGTCGTTCTCAGCGTTATTACAATCCTCAGAGTCTGTCTAAACACACCTTTCACTCACATCTGTATGAAGCCAACATGAGAAAAGGAATGAAGTACTCACTAACTGCTACAGACATGGACGTTGACAAAACAGGGTTTTTTGGTATTGGGTATGAAGGTATGAGTAGTCCCGTCCAAGACTTTTTTAAGGCAATGTGATGCCATAGTACTTAAAGGACACTCCTGGCACCAATACAACTTTAATGCATTTGATAGATTTTGGCCTTGTTAATATTCTGTAGTTTTTTGCACACTTAAATCTAAAGATTTCACACAGAAAAATAATTTTGGGGGGAATGCTGCACCATAGGTTTGGACCTTAGCCACGTCTCCTCATGCCAGGAAGACTTCCTTATCAAATGTACACAGTCTTTTAATTCACAACCTGGCAGCAGACAGTCAGAGAAACTATAAACAAGCAGCGATATCCTTACTATATGTCTCCCTGGGAGTCCTCTCCTTCTAATGCAGGTTATTTTGTAGCTCATATCATGTGGTACTATCAGTGGCCGAGCTGTGTACATACATCTGGTAAGGAAGTCTTTTTCTGGAGTGAGCGGGTGTGGCTAAGAAGGCAGGTTTATGGAACAACATTCTGCAAAACATTTATTTTATGCAAAAACTATAAAGTTTTGAGTCTGCAAAAAAGTACAACGTATTGCATATTTATGAAGCCAATGACTATCAAATGCATTAAAGTAGTATTGGTGTCAGGAGTGTATCTTTAAATGAAGGATAGATGTTATTACAAGGTAATGTATGAACCAAAACAAGGTGATACATGTAGCATAAGAGATACTGTGTGAAGACAGATTGCTAAGTAACCAAGGTAAATATAAACAAACTACGAGTAGTGAAGCAATTGCAAGTAAATCACAAATGTGAGCAAACCAGCACAAATAATACATTTACAATTTTCTCTTTCAAAATTTACTGTCGTACATGGTACATCGTCTACATTTCTCAAGGCAGTCCTTGAAAAAGTCTTCTTGGGCACATCAGTTCCGACTATGGCCGTTGCTGCCGCCCATGAGTGATGGGAGTTTGAGCGCAGGACTTGTTTTTTTTGTATTTGTATTCACTTTTGTATCACACAGCTATGTTACAATGCTGCCGTCCATCCCATGTGTTCATTATTAGGGGTTAATAAGCATGTAGGGGTATATAAATACCCTTTGTGTCTCATTAGATATCTTTGCCAGAAGCTCAAGGAAGCAAGGTGAAAGGTTAGTGTAGGACCCACCTGAGAGGTTTGCCTTGATGTGGCAGGTGGGAATACTCTCTCATGGCAATTGCAGGAACTGAATAACCTCCATTTGTTTAAATATACATAGGGATTTGGGAAGAGCGCAGTTAACTTAATTCTTTGTTTTTTACTGAGAGATCATGTTTGCATAGTTTTCCCAGAATGCTGTGCTGAATATGCTGATAAGACACAGACAGACATAATGTTTCAGACTCGGAGTAATGTTTAAAGGGAAACTATAGGCTAGGAATATAAAATTGTATTCTTAGCACTATAGTACCCTATAGTGCCCCCATTGCTCTTGTGCTCCCCCACCCCCCTTCCTCCAGCAGAGAAAGGGCTAAAACTCTACTGTCACTTACCTGAAACCAGCGCTGATGGCCCTCGATGCTGGGTCAGGCTCCACCTTCTCTGCCCTCCCCAGATGGTAGTCAACCTTGGTGACCTAAGGTGCCGTGAACTCGGTGATTGCATTAGGACAACACCATAGGAAAGCATTGAATCAACAAGGTAGACAACCACTGTAGGTGAAGTAAACCCTGCAATGTAATTATTGCAGTTTCTCAATAACTGCAATTATTATCATTGCAGGATTAAACTGAAAGAGACACTGCACCCAGACCATGTCAATGAGCTGAAGTGGTCTGGGTGCCTATAGTGTCCCTTTAAATAGAGATTTTTATACCAAAGGACTGACTGTGATCCTAGAACCAAACACCAACCATGGACTGTGCTGCTTTATCTTGTTGGGAACCTTACTAACTGTAACGGACCGTTTCACTTACAAGAGGATAAAACCCAGTTTAGGCGATAATCCCCTTTTCTCAGAAAGGCACAGCTACTGCAGAACATCAGAACTCACGAACTGGATATAGGTGAATAAGGTAGCACTCCAGCTGGAACCTCACAAATAGCTGCTAGCAGATGAATAGGAAAAGCAGACATCAGCTTACACTCCTAGCAGTCAAATCTCCAACAGCATACAGTGAATCCCCCCAAGAACGAGACAAGGCTCCGTGTTGTAGGTCAAGCAGTGGTCTGAGGTGCTGGGCACCCAGCCTGGTTTTTATTACATGAGTACACATACAGGCCACACCCAGGGGGAGGCATAAAATAACCAATCACATACATGGTTCAGCCCACACATCCCCTCCCCTCAGATAACATTAAACCCAATTATCCGGTACACTTTTCCAGCCAAGTTCTGGATGTACCCCAAAAACAGGGGGTACACCTTTAAATCCAGCATCGCTGGATAGCCCTTATTCAGGGGGGAAACATATAAAAAATTCAAGTCATTCGGATGAACAGTTCGGCAGATATGGGTTTCCAAAGATTTGACCGACCGCATGGGTAAAGTATCCGAAAACAGTTCCATGCATTTTGGCCCTGCGGTCGGTCACAAACAAGGGAATGAAAACAGACGAATTGCCTGTGTTATAGAGCCTGGAGAGGGTTTGAATGAATTCCCTTGTTTGTGGGGTTCTTTCTACCGAACGGCGGGTCATTCGGTAGTTTCCATACGAATTTCTGGAAGTATGGAGGTCTCAGCGGTGTTTGCCTAGTCAAGTGTCCGATTTTAGTTCCAGACACTCGACGGCAAAACACCGCTGTTCGGTAGTTTAAGATGGCCGCCGCCACGTGTTTGTTTCCCGAATGGCGGCCACCCAGAGGACAAAGAATACATTACATGGATTGCCAATTACCCGTTTGCAACATTGTTGCAAACTGTAATTGGAGGCACACTTATTCCTGGGTGGTCTGGTTGTTCGGTAGTTTCACTCAATATAATGAATGGAGTGATTCTACCGAACAATCAGGTGAATGCTGCATACATATCACCCAGGTTAAACTTAACACATGAATACATATACAATATTACAGGCAGTACACTAGAATATGCTTCACAGTCTTAAAGGGACAGTAGTCCCAAAAGTCCCAATCTGTTCATAGATGATTTTAAAGGGCCAGTAGCAGTCATATACATTATAACATGCCCAAATATAGTTTTTATAGAGCAATATGTCCAGGGGCCGTAGTCGCAGGGCAGGAGGCGGGCAACCAGGCTCCTCCAAAACAATGTGGCGAGATTGGTTTCGTCACACTAACCATCTACATCAGGGGCAGACAACCTTTAGCATCTCCCACAATACTCTTATTGCTACAAGGCTGGTAAAGCATCATGAGAGATGTAGTCCACTGTCCACAACACCTCCAGTGCCAACAGGTGCCTACCCCTGATCTAAATCTTGATGAGAATTAAACTTTATACTGGATACTACGAAGGTGAGAATGTTCTCTGAGTAAAACATCTGGATAAGATTCTTAAAGAGACAGTAAGGTTGTATGACCAGTGAGCTTTGCAATATGCTGTTACTATGCTCCGGTGCACTGAAATCTCATGATTGCTCTTTCACATCACTTATTTGCTTAAAACTACAGCACTAAAAATTTCATTTTTACAGGAATTAAAAAGGGGTACTGGAGAGCCATAGAGAGGGGAAAACATAACAGCTAACTAGTTAAAGCAAACACATTTTTCAGAAGTCAAATAATAAATATATATACAGTAAAATACAGAGAGTACAATTTACTTCTTATCTTCGTCATTGTGGCCTATATCTGTCAGAGTCTTCTTGCCCATAATAACTCATAACATCTGGGTTTTAAAAAAGTCCAAGTGATGTGTTTTACAGAAAAAGAGCACTTAGCAACGCAAGTCTGATTTATAGCGAGCGCTGACACCTGACGTCCAAGTGGAAACTTTGCTTCCTGCTCGGAATTTTTCTGCAAGTCATCACCCTTAGCATGTTAACTATATCATTCACATGATTGTCACCTGCCACGCCATTTATCTCATTTATGGCAACTGGCACCTCGCTGCCCTATTATCTCATTAGATGGTTCATTATGTCCTGACGATGCAGCTGGAGCTTTGGCGATTTAAATGTTATAAAATGGCAAGGTCTAAAACTGAACCTGCACACACAAAAAAAAAGTATTTTGGAGAACAGGTGCCAATTACGGAGTCCTTGCAAAGCCAGCCGAGAATTTTAATCGCATTTCATCAGCGTTAGCTTGCAGATCTTACACCTGCTTGCTTGTCCGGCCAATTTAATAATTTCCTCTGCACTCACACTGGGATAGCACTTTGTTAACCTCTTCAAATCAGGTTTATTAGCTAAGGAAACTGCTAATTATTGTTCGTTAATTAATATAAAGAAAGAAAACAAACTTAATAAAGTGAAAGAAGGGGGAGGCAGTGGAAAAGAAGGTGCCAATGGCGGTCTAGATGGTGACTAACTCTGTCACCTTATAATATACCGGTTCACATATTCGTCCTATATGGACCATGCTTGGACCATGCTTTGTAATATAAAGGAAGGGTGCTTCGAACCGTACAAGAAAGTTGATCCATAATTCTATTGTCTTCAACAAGTACTCTAACTTCTCTGAGCTTCTCTAAGCCAGTTGTGCAGTAATGATCGTCTGGCAGCCAAGGTTTTATTATATAGTTTATGTGCTAGCTTTGGTAAACCTTCTATAGGTCGGGACAGCAGGTATGTCCATGGGTTCAGGTCAAATGGTCTTTGAACTACTTTGGTTAGCAAGTTTCTAATTTGGTGCCAAAACAAGTTACTTTGGGGTACATCTATCATACATGGATGTAAGGCCCTCTCTGCCCACACACCCTCGAGAATGTATCATTTGGGGGTCTTATTGTTTGATACGAGTCATGTACCAGTGGAGCAGGATTTTCTGCATTTGTTCCTGTATAGTCGCTAAGATAGCCGCTGATCTTCATCAAAGTCTCTAACTTGAATAAAATTAAACAAATCTCTAGGAGTCATATGGACCCTCTCAGAGAGTTCCGCAAAGTCCAGAGGTGAATTTCCTTTCCTGAGATGATGAATACATTGGATTCTCTGCCTACTCCAACTGTCACAATACCTTACCTTAGTCCTGCGGGCCCGCGAAAAGGTCCTCCGGTTGCCCACTCCTCCTGGTGATGGCATGGCATGTCGAACACCGGACCCTCCACACACGCCCCCTTTTATGACGCTTCCACACTCCCTAAAGTTTTGGGGGTGTGCATTTAAAGCAAAATACGCTCCCCTATAAAAGAGCGCCTTTTGCGTTTGTTTAGTGCCCTATTGTGGTTCACTGGTTGTTCCCTCTAGTGCTATACTGACTCCTGTCTGTGTTATTTGGTAGTTTGACTTGGCTTCTTTATTATTGACTATTCTGCTTTCTGGTATCCTGACTCGGCTCGTTTTCTCATTTATCCTGTTTTCTGGTTTCCTGACTCGGCTACTCCTTCTCGTTATCCTGATCCCTGGTTTTCCTTGATTTTGGCTATTCCTAGACTATTCTATCCCTATCCATGTCAAATCTGGCTATTCTAAGATCCGGTAATATGTTTTCTCAATTGGGTTACATTCTGCGTGTTGGAGTCACTTGTCGTGACACCAACAGCCCACAATCCTTTGGATGCATCCCAGGGCTTCTTTCTATACCTAATGACCTTTCCTAATGACTGACATTGCACATTCCTGCCTAGTTTATTATATGTGATACTTCTCAAGAATTTCTCATTTATTGTTATGTCTGATATACAGGCTTTTACTTTCATTTACTTTGCAAAATTAAATGTATCAGTCTGTACAGCCTCACTCACCTACATTTATAGTCCAGGAATGCTTCTAGAGGAACAAATGTGTTTTCCAGAAACCAATACTACGTATTTAATGTCTGCAAATGTGTTGAAAATGCCCTCCCCTCCTTCTTCCAAACAGAAAAGGGAGTTTCAATGGGTCACAACATCATGGGTTATCGGGTTAAAGGGATGATAAAATAAACGGTCCAGCTAGAAAGAAACTCTGTGACACCCAAAATGCACGGACCCACCTGGACAGTGAACATGTCTGCCTAATTCAAGCAATGCCAGGCTGACAGACAGCCTATCAGAGAGAGGATCGTGCAGAGAGCATGACTTCAATTGGAACTCAATTTAACCAAAATGAATAAAGGATCATGGCTAATGTTAATCCATTTGCATAAAATGCTAGTTTTCACTTTCCAGGATGAAACTGTGATGTCAGATTCAAACAGTATTGACCTAGATAAAGATGCGTGAAAAAAATAATGAATAAAAAACTAATATCCACCTTTTCCTGGAGAAACAAGGGAAACCAAAACCTTACGGCTGCCGTTATAATACACTGCGTGCGGGAGACAGGGGACCTCCTTACACCATAACCTTATAACTGCAGTTATAATACACTGTGCGGGAGACAGGGGGCCTCCTTATACCATAACCTTATAGCTGCAATTATAATACACTGTGTGCAGGAAGACATGGGACCTCCTTATACCATAACCTTATAGCTACAGTTATAATACAGTGTGTGCGGGGAGACAGGGGACCTCCTTACACCATAACCTTATAGCTGCAGTTATAATACACTGTGTGCGGGGAGACAGGGGACCTCCTTACACTAGAACCTTATAGCTTCAGTTATAATACACTGTGTGCGGGGAGACAGGGGACCTCCTTACACCATAACCTTACAGCTGCAGTTATAATACACTGTGCGGGAGACAGGGGGCCTCCTTACACCATAACCTTATAGCTGCAATTATAATACACTGTGTGCAGGAAGACATGGGACCAGTGGCGTACATACCAGGGTCGCAGGGGTCGCGGTTGCGACCGGGCCCGGCCCACCAGGGGGCCCGGCCGCCCCTGCGACCCGGTATGTACGCTCTGGGCCAGCCTCTTCTCCTGGGGGGCCCAGGAGCCGGCCACCTCCGGGCCCCCCGAGGCTGGCCCTGCTTACACCCGGCGGGCAGTCAGGCTGGCCGGTGCGCGAGGGAGCACTCTTTCCTGAGTGCTTCCTCTTCAGCTCCCTCGCGCACCGCACTGATACCGGAGCCGGAAGATGACGTCATCTTCCGGCGCCGGTATCAGTGCGCGGCGCGCGAGGGAGCTGAAGAGGAAGCACTCAGGGGAGAGTGCTCCCTCGCGCACCGGCCAGCCTGACTGCCCGCCGGGTGATCGGCCTCCCAGGAGCCCAGCAGCACCACTGGACCCCAGGGAATCCCCTCAGCACTCAAAGGTAAGGAGGCTGGGGGGATTAAATAAAAAAAAAAATGCGTTAGTGTGTGTGTGTGTGTATTAGTGTGTGTGTGTATTAGTGTTAGTGTGTGTGTGTATTAATGTGTGTGTGTGTGTATTAGTGTGTGTGTATTAGTGTTAGTGTGTGTGTGTATTAATGTGTGTGTGTATTAGTGTGTGTGTGTGTATTAGTGTGTATTAGTGTGTGTGTGTGTGTATTAGTGTGTGTGTGTATTAGTGTGTGTATTAGTGTTAGCGTGTGTGTGTATTAGTGTTAGTGTGTGTGTGTATTAATGTGTGTGTGTGTATTAGTGTGTGTGTGTATTAGTGTGTGTGTATTAGTGTGTGTGTGTATTAGTGTGTGTGTGTGTGTATTAGTGTGCGTGTGTGTGTATTAGTGTTAGCGTGTGTGTGTATTAGTGTGTGTGTGTTAGTGTTACTGTGCGTGTTAGTGTGTGTGTATTAGTGTGTGTGTGTATTAATGTGTGTATTAGTGTGTGTGTGTGTATTAGTGTGTGTGTGTGTGTATTAATGTGTGTGTGTGTGTATATCAATGTGTGTGTGTGTATTAGTGTGTGTGTGTGTATTAGTGTGTGTGTGTGTGTATTAGTGTTAGCGTGTGTGTGTATTAGTGTTAGTGTGTGTGTGTGTTAGTGTTACTGTGCGTGTTAGTGTGTGAGTGTGTTAGTGTTACTGTGAGTGTTAGTGTGTGTGTTAGTGTTACTGTGAGTGTTAGTGTGTGTGTGTATTAGTGTGTGTGTATTAGTGTGTGTGTGTATTAGTGTTAGTGTGTGTGTGTATTAATGTGTGTGTGTGTGTGTATTAGTGTGTGTGTGTGTGTGTATTAGTGTTAGCGTGTGTGTGTATTAGTGTTAGCGTGTGTGTGTATTAGTGTTAGTGTGTGTGTGTGTGTGTTAGTGTTAATGTGCGTGTTAGTGTGTGAGTGTGTTAGTGTTACTGTGAGTGTTAGTGTGTGTGTTAGTGTTACTGTGAGTGTTAGTGTGTGTGAGTGTTAGTGTTACTGTGAGTGTTAGTTCTACTGTGAGTGTTCGTGTTACTGTGAGTGTTAGTGTGAGTGTCAGTGTGTGTTAGTGTGAGTGTCAGTGAGTGTGTCTGTTGAGTGTGTGTCTGCTAGTGAGTGTCAGTGTGTGTTAGTGTGTGTGTCTGTTACTGAGTGTGTTTGTGTTAGTGAGTCTGTTTGATGTCTGTTAGTGAGTGTGTTTGTCAGTGAGATTGTATGTTTTGTAAGTGAGTGTGTATGTATGTCTGTCGCTGAGTGTGTCTCTGTCAGTAAATGTGTGTGTCTGTTAGCTAGTGTGTATGCATCTGTTCATGAGAGTGTGTGTGTGTCTTCAGCACTTACCTTTCTCCAACGCCAGACTCCCTTGGCGCTGGGGATCCCTCCGCCGCTCAGCTCTGAATGCGTATGCACGGCAAGAGCCGTGCGCGCATTCAAACCGCCCATAGGAAAGCATTACTCAATGCTTTCCTATGGACGTTCAGTGTCTTAAAATCGCGGAAGCTCCTCTAGCGGCTGTCAGTGAGACAGCCACTAGAGGCTGGATTAACCCTCAGTGAAACATAGCATTTTCTCTGAAACTGCTATGCTTTCAGCTGCAGGGTTAAAACTAGAGAGACCTGACACCCAGACCACTTCATTAAGCTGATGTGATCTGGGTGTCTGTAGTGGTCCTTTAAGTGTGTGTGTGCATCTGCATGCACTGGTGTACATACCGCGGTCGCAGCCCTGCAACCCCTGCGACCAGGTGCCCGTCGCCATGTGTTGCGGCCCCGGCCTGCGCAGAGTAAGTGTGCGGGGGGGGGGCACGGATCAGTTTTCGCACCGGGGCCCCATATGTCATGTGTACGCCACTGCATGGGACCTCCTTATACCATAACCTTATAGCTACAGTTATAATACACTGTGTGTGGGAGACAGGGGACCTCCTTACACCATAACCTTATAGCTGCAGTTATAATACACTGTGTGCGGGGAGACAGGGGACCTCCTTACACCATAACCTTATAGCTGCAGTTATAATACACTGTCTGCGGGGAGACAGGGGACCTCCTTACACCATAACCTTATAGCTGCAGTTATAATACACTGTGTGCGGGGAGACAGGTGACCTCCTTACACCATAACCTTATAGCTGCAGTTATAATACACTGTGTGCAGGGAGACAGGGGACCTCCTTACACCATAACTTTATAGCTGCAGTTATAATACACTGTGTGCGGGGAGACAGGGGACCTCCTCACACCATAACCTTATAGCTACAGCTATAATACACTGTGTGTGGGAGACAGGGGACCTCCTTACACCATAACCGTATAGCTGCAGTTATAATACACTGTGTGCAGGGAGACACGGTATCTCCTTACACCATAACCTTATAGCTGCAGTTATAATACACTGTGTGCACCATAACCTTAT
This sequence comes from Pelobates fuscus, assembly GCF_036172605.1. Classification (NCBI taxonomy): domain Eukaryota; kingdom Metazoa; phylum Chordata; class Amphibia; order Anura; family Pelobatidae; genus Pelobates; species Pelobates fuscus. Next base: position 134,954,633 of record NC_086327.1, read on the forward strand.
AGCTACAGTTATAATACACTGTGTGTGGGAGACAGAGGACCTCCTTACACCATAACCTTATAGCTGCAGTTATAATACACTGTGTGCAGGGAGACAGGGGACCTCCTTACACCATAACTTTATAGCTGCAGTTATAATACACTGTGTGCGGGGAGACAGGTGACCTCCTTACACCATAACCGTATAGCTACAGCTATAATACACTGTGTGTGGGAGACAGGGGACCTCCTTACACCATAACCTTATAGCTGCAGTTATAATACACTGTGTGCAGGGAGACACGGTATCTCCTTACACCATAACCTTATAGCTGCAGTTATAATACACTGTGTGCACCATAACCTTATAGCTACAGTTATAATACACTGTGTGTGGGAGACAGGGGACCTCCTTACACCATAAACTTATAGCTGCAGTCATAACACACTGTGTGCAGGGAGACAGGTGACCTCCTTACACCATAACCTTATAGCTGCAGTTATAATACACTGTGTGCGGGGAGACAGGGGACCTCCTTACACTATAACCTTATAGCTGCAGTTATAATACACTGTGTGCGGGGAGACAGGGGACCTCCTTACACCATAACCTTATAGCTACAGCTATAATACACTGTGTGTGGGAGACAGGGGACCTCCTTACACCATAACCTTATAGCTGCAGTTATAATATACTGTGTGCGGGGAGACATGGGACCAGTGGCATCTCTAGGATTAATTTTTAGGGGGGGGCACATGGTGGACCAGGGACAAAAGTAGGGGGGCAGTTATAAAACGTGTATGTGTGTGTATATACACATGCTCCCTTAATCCCTCTGCAAACTGCAGTCTCAGCCAGGTAGGTAATGTGTCACACCTTAGATGTAGCAGCACTGCCCGTTCAGCTCGCATCCATAGGCGTGCGCACGGGGTGTGCCGGGTGTGCCTGGGCACACCCTAATCCCCATGGCACGCCTATGTATTAAGTCCTGCAGGAACAGCGTTCCTGCACTTTTATTTGAGCAGGAACGCTGTTCCTGCAGGCACTCAGCTCCCCCTACCTCCCCCTATGTTCCCCCTGTCATGGGGGGGAGGAGGGGGGGCCAAGAGGTGAAGGACCCCCACCCCCCGGTCAAGCGCCGGTCTCCACTCAGCCGCGGCGAGGGAGCTGTGTGCTCTCTGCTTCCTCTCGCCGCGCCCTGTTTGCTGATGCCGGAGCCGGAATATGACGTCATATTCCGGCTCCCAGCTACAGCAGACAGCCCGCGCGGTGAGAGGAAGCAGAGAGCACACAGCTCCCTCGCCGCGGCTGAGTGGAGACCGGCGCTTGACCGACCCACTGGACCCCAGGGACAAGTCCACGCCAGCACTCCAGGTAGGGAGGCTGGGTGGACATTTTTTAATTAAAAAATAATACTTTGTATGTATGTGTCTGTGAGTGATTGTGTCTGTGAATGTATGTATGTGTGTGTATGTGTGAGTGTGTCTGTGAGTGAGTGTGTCTGTGAATGTGTGTGTGTGTGTGAATGTATGTGTGTGTGTGTGAGTGAGTGTGTCTGTGAGTGAGTGTGTCTGTGAATGTATGTGTGTGTGTGTCTGTGAGTGATTGTGTCTGTGAATGTGTGTGTGTGTGTCTGTGAATGTATGTATGTGTGTGTGTGAGTGAGTGTGTCTGTAAGTGTGTCTGTGAATGTAGGTGTGTGTGTGTCTGAATGTGTGTGTCTGTCTGTGAGTGTGTGTGTGTATGGGTGTGTGTCTGTAGGTGTGTGGGTGTCTGTGAATGTATGTGTGTGCACGCGTATATATGTGTGTGTCTGTGTATGTGTGTCAGTGTGTGTGTGCACGCATATTTATATATATATATATATATATATATATATATATATATACACACACACACGAGTATATAATTTTTTTTGGGAGGTGGGAAAAGAGTTCCCACACTTTATTCCCCAGGACTTCACCGGAGATCTCCGGATCTCCCCTGTCGGCTCACGCAGAGTCGGCGCTATCTGAGTGCCGGCTCTGCTCTAAGCCTCCATGGGCTGGCGGGGAGATCAAAGATCTACCTCACCAGCCCACAGCAACATGGAGGGAGGCAGGAGAGGACCCGGGGAGCTCTAGACAGCAGCTCCGCCAGGCTCCTCTCACGAGATCTGAGCATTGCCACGGCAACACTCAGATCTCGCGAGAGTTAACTCTAGCCCCGCATGCTAGAGTTCACTCTCCACTGGACCACCAGGGATGGCACATGGCAGCAAGGATCCCCCCTCCCTATATAAGGTAGGGAGGGGGGATATTTACTAATCTGCCCCCACCTCCACAATCCCTCCAAACATACAGCCCGCACGCTCACACACACAGTACACTAACCGCACCCTCACAAACACACACAGCACCTTTACAAACACACAATTCCCTCACACACAGCACACTAACAGCACCCTCACAAACACACACAAACAGCACCCTAACAAATACACGACACCCACACACATCACACAAACGGCACCATCACACGCACACGCACACATCACACACACAGCACCCTCACACAGCACAGCACCCTCACACAGCACAGCACCCTCACACAGCACAGCACCCTCACACAGCACAGTAACAGGACCCTAACAAACACACACACACACAAACACCCTCACCCACATAGCACACTACCAGCACCCTCACACCACCCTCACACAGCACACGAGCAGCACACACATACACAGCAGAGTATGTGTGTGTGTATGTATGTATATGTGTATATATATATATATATTACATATATACACATGCGCCGTGTGTTTGTGCTTTAGGGTGCACACCCTAATGCAATAGGCTGCGCACGCCTATGCTCGCATCTACCCCATCGATTAAAGAATCGATGTCTCTTTTGCCCCCCTTACCATCCATGTCTCTGTTCTCCTCCCTTTCATGTCTTTTCTCCCCCCTTCTTCTATGTCGTGGATGTCATTTGTAATGTATGCAGTATGTGTACTGAATACATTGTGTCACATCCCCTTATAGCCCTGATCTAGGGGATCAACATATACAAAAATCTTCCAGATCGGTTCAGGGGTTCGGGGTTTCCATGGAAGTCATAGTTTTGACCGACCGTGCACATGGTCCTATGCCCAAAACAGTTCCAGGGAATTAGGGCTAATGTCGGTCTCTCTTTCTGGAGCACAAAAGTACATAAATCACATACGTTTTTTAAAAGCAATTTTATGAATAGTTGTGAAATTGATGGTTGTGGGTCACCAAAAAGGCATACATTGAGGCGTGTAGGCAACATATTTTGTGGTTTAAACTGGTAAGCCGGAAATATCTCTTGGCAACCACGATATTTTCTTCTCTTAAAAAGATATGCAAATTCGTAAACGGGATCTCCAGCGTGGATTGGGTTAACGAGTTCAGCTTCTGGCAAATGAATTGAGATCAGAATGAAGTCATCCTCTTAACATTTCCATCGGTGCCAACTAGCTCTGGGTCAGTTGCGAGAAGCAAGCTGTTGGTATTTAACAGGCAGTCACCCTAGGACAGGGCTATTTAATTCAGTAATCTATTCTATTTTAGCCAAGTGTCATTCCAGCTTCTGCTTCCCTCTTAGGGGTTAGTTGTAAGCCCTGGCTGGGTGTACGGATTGTAAGCACTCAGACCTTTCCGTGCTATGAAAGCATTGGTCGTGTAACGGCTGCTTCATTAAATCTGCTATGATCTCATCCCTTGTTCTAGGCTTCATTCCATGTTATAATTGACACATTCAGAAGTCAAGGATACAGTGCACAGTTCTCTGGATTAAAGGGTACGTCTAAGGAGCCTTTAATTATAACAATGTTTGTTTCAGTACTGGTTTTATTGCAACTCCAACATGTTTATGCACCTCCTGGGCTTCGCCTGACGGTACACCATTGGTTGGCGGATCCCAGAATGTCATTTTGGACCATTTGACAGGGAAGAGAATCCAAAAATCATAGTTTGGTTAAATGAATTCCCATCATAATGAAATTGCCAACATTTGGATCACCAATACGGCAGTTTACGTTAACCCTATGTATTCTATTTTTACAAACCTTAAGTCATGCCTTTCAAATCATGCAAACGAATTTGGGGAGAACATCATTTCAGGGAATAACGATTATGTAGGTTGAAATAAGAGTCCGTAGAAAGTTCAGGATTGAAGGACTTAGTGTCTCTTTTCAAACTAATTAAATGTGTAGGCATGAAATCCTATATGCGTCAATGTAATTTATATTGCCGTAAATAATTATTATTTCGCGACTATGTGTACCCTATGTGTACACTGTCAACCCCCCTTTGCTCAGTAAAAGCTAAATAAAGATTACTTACCCCAAACAAGACCCCATTGCCGCAGCCTCAAACTCCGCTTCCGTCGATGTCAGCATCCAATCTGACGTCACCTGGAATGCTGTCCAATTAACTGGTTATCATAGAGGCGCATTGGATAGGAGAACGCATGCACAACAAAACATTGGGCTCCTTAAATTAAATGCTGCTACCGGCTATCAGCAGCATTTGATTGATGGACTAAGTTTTACTTAGTTATGGAGGCGGAAGTGCCTCTAATATATATAATCAACCCATTAATTAAGGAATTGCCGTTTTAACAAAAAGCCAATGTTTTACGTCAAAGGGTTATAACTACAGGATCACTACACGAGGACCACTTTAATAAGTGAATTGGAAATGAAGTGGTCTGGCTGTCTATAGTGTCCCTTTAATTTAATTATAGTACATTGCCAAAACCGGTTCCATTTGCTCCCCCTGTGCCCACATACCCTCTTCACCGCACTTATCCATGCATATAGTGTAAACAGAAGAGTTTAAAGAAAATCTTAAAACATGGGGATTTTTTCACATTTTTCGGCTCATAGTTTGGTTGCCAACTTGCCATACATTCATAGTTCAGTTATCATACCCTCACAGTTTGCTTCCTATACTGCCAGTTAAGAAATGTTGGAGTAGTGTCAGCACCACAACACACACAACCATGCAGCACCCACGTATTGTACGAACAGCACCCACTATGTATAGATCACTCTCCGCTCTGCACATGAGGATGCGTGGTGGCAAGGTGCCCAGTATGGCATTGACAGCCAGGAGTGGCACGTGGCACACACACTGACCTGTGGATTATGTTGACATTACAGGAAACAATGCAGGACCAATGCTTAACAAGTCTATTACAGAATTTGGGCCAAGTCCTGCAATGTCTTTTTAAATTATCTAGGATCCTGGTACAGTGAATATCCCCAGAGTAGTTTTGAAACTGTTACACGATGCTACATAGACAATGTACGATGACGGAGTCACTTTAAACGTTGCAATGTGTCTGACATTGTCCCAGTTCAAAAAAAGGACAATGAATCCTGCTTTAAAATACCAAGCAGATAAAATGAAAGGGATATCACAGCGTGATCCGGGCATAGCTAATCAGAACAGCACGGATCTGTGTCGGGCTATAATAATTTCCTCATATAGTCGGGCTGCGTTACTGTCAATATATTAATAGTTCTGTCTGTAGAGTACGTGTGAAGAAATGTGAACTTGTCCTCTGCACGGTAAACTTACTGTTACACACCCACCCCTGTGAAAAGGAAATGAAAACGCAAATTAAAATAGCAATTAACAAATTAGTGCAGGTTGCTTGCCTCACGAAAATTATAAACATATGAATGAATCGAAATACAGCGAACATAAAATTGAAAAACCTATGCAACACAGTATAAATTGAGAAAACTCAGTAGTTATTATCAGCGTGAAGTCCTCATAAACATAATCATGGTATGTAAGACCATAACAAATACACAATGTTCTCTCATACAGGAATATATTGCAACATTAACAGGTCACACATGTTACGTTTTCAATATTGTGAAAAAACAACTCAAAACATGTTTAATTCAATATTTTCTTTAGTACGGAGCATTCTCTGAGCAAAGTACATTGTAACACAGAAAATGGGGTCCCCGCAGTAACTTCAATCTTAAATACCGTGCCTAGCGCCTGTTATATTATAGACATGTCTATAAACAGGAAAAAATTATCGCTCTCACGCTTTATACATACAGAACGGCACAATATATGCCTGGCATGCAATATTTCTGTTATAAAACATGACAATACTCTTTAAATACCTTCAAACAGCGTATCTATAGGATCACTAGTAGATACCTGGAATAGCCTTCCAGTAACGGCTAAGATTGATATAGGAAGGGTAGTAGATACCTGGAATAGCCTTCCAGAGGGACCAGTAAATGGTAGCAGTGATATAGAAAGGGTAGTAGATACCCGGAATAGCCTTCCAGTGGGAGCAGTAACAGTGTCTTATAGAAAGGATAGTAGATACCTAGAATGGCCTTCCAGTGGAAGCAGTAAAGGCTAACAGTGATACAGAAAGGGTAGTAGATACCTGGAATAGCCTTCCAGTGGGAGCGGTAACAGTGATATAGAAAGGGTAGTAGATACCTGCAATAGCCTTCCAGTGGAAGCAGTAACAGTGATATAGAAAGGGTAGTAGATACCTGGAATGGCCTTCCAGTGGAAGCAGTAAAGGCTAACAGTGATACAGAAAGGGTAGTAGATACCTGGAATAGCCTTCCAGTGGGAGCGGTAACAGTGATATAGAAAGGGTAGTAGATACCTGCAATAGCCTTCCAATGGGAGCAGTAACAGTGATATAGAAAGGGTAGTAGATACCTGGAATAGCCTTCCAGTGGGAGCGGTAACAGCGATATAAAAAGGGTAGTAGATACCTGGAATAGCCTTCCAGTAGGAGCAGTAAAGATAAAGTAAATGAGTTGAATAATGACTGGAATGTGTGCAAGGATGTGAAGGAGAAATGAGAGTATCTATAAGATGTTTCTTTAAAAGAACCCTCATACTGTCATTCAGAGCAAGCTCATTGACTGAGAGTGTCAGCTGATTGCTCTCAGCCAATGAGCTCAGCCCTGCACTGCTAAGCTTATATGAAAGCAGAGAGCTTCCAACTCACACATAGGGAGTGAACCATGTACGGTAAGTTGTCAAACTGTTAGCAAGTGGTTTGACTACTTACATTAGGAGGATGCCAGAGTACTCCAAGCACCATAACCACTACAGAACACTACGATGGTTATGGTGCTTGGAGTGTTCCTTTAAGGACAGACTAGTAAATATAGCTGTGTCTTGTTGCCCATTAACACGGTTTGTGTCTCTGTAGAGAACGATCTTTCATTTTCACTTGAACCATAAAATCTCAATATTTAGCAGTTCACAGAATTGTCTGTTTCACACAAAATACCAACATGCCACTTAAATAATCAAACAGCGCCAGGAACTCTGGGAAATTAGCGCATTATCTGAGGTTTTATCATTTTCAGTGGAATGACCCCCTTAATGTTGTGAAATATAATACTGCAAACGCGCCTTACAATCCTTTTTCAGTTTGTATAGCATGCCTTTTCAGTGGTTTCACCTTACTAATTTTAGACTTGTGGTGTTTACCTTTCCTTGCTACAATTCTGTGTATGTTTGGCTGCACATTGTACTGTACTGGAGGAAGTATTGGCTGTATTTAAATAATAGATTTGTGCACGGCAAAACAACCAGTATCTGCTGAACCAGTTCATCTAAAAAAAGTTACAAATATACTGTCCGTGTGGCGGTTCCGTTTCCCCGCATTTTGTTAACAAAAAAAAATTCAGCAAAACAAATCAAAGGGGCGCGATAATTGACCAATCAGTGCACTTCAAAATATATACATAATATCTGTGAGGTTCATGGATTAAGTGAGACAAAGTATCCAATCGAGACAAACAGAGGAGAAATAGTAAACAATTTATATATTATATATTTATTAAACCCGTAATACAGGTGCACCTCACTTTGCGACCTACCTGTATTATGACTGCTCAGACTTACGAGCAGCTCTCTAGCGTGGGGATCGAGGGATTTCAGAGATTGCCTGCGCATAGATTCGCCGGTTTCCCAGCGCTAATGTGCTAACGGAAAAGTCACACGTGAAATAAATAAAACAAGAATTGCTAAAAACTTCCAAAAAACTGCAACTTCTCCAAGCATCTTCAAAAACAGTAAACATGAAAAAACAAAAATACTACAGCACACAGTGCAAATCATTTAGTAACCGTTTGGAAAAGCCACATTTATTTGATCCAACATGATACTGACTGTTCATTCAAATATAACCAAAAACATAGCAAGTGTGTGTGTGTGTGTGTGTCTGTTGAAGACTAAGAAAAGTCACTATTTGCAACAAATCATAGCAACAACGAACAGAAATAGAAGCGCGGTCTGATCGTGCTAGCCGCTACAGGAAATAGAGCCCAGACCGCATGTAGCAAAAGAGGTTCCCTGGTAAGATTGTAGAAAAGTCATCCGGCTTGGAACCCCTTTCAACCAAGCCACCTCGGAGATGCATTTTCTATAGCAACCCCGATTATTCATTCTGCAAGTACTCAGGGGGGTAAAAATCTAAAAACTTTGTTCCAAATGGTTATTCCAATGTAGTTTATCTACACATGGTTACAAATTGATTTGCACTATATGGTGTATTTTACGTTTCCTGCTTTTGAAAATATGGGACAAAAACAATAATTATTACTATTTCTCGAAGTGTATCCTTTTTAAGAAAATCTATATTTATTGACTGTCCACTAGCTATCAGTCATCTTTTTTCCATTAACCCCTTAAGGACACATGACATGTGTGACATGTCATGATTCCCTTTTATTCCAGAAGTTTGGTCCTTAAGGGGTCAATCAAATGTTTTTAGTTGCTACAGGTGTAATTCCAAATCGTGGACTAAAACAAACATGCGCGCTCATTGTGCGTTTGGTTTGTGATTCTGCTTCATTTTTAAATCAGAGTTCAGGCATTCGAAAAATCACCCAATCACCCGAAATTCGAACAAATTGCAATTCATATTGAATTGAATCTCCAAATCTAAAATCTAATTAGTTATGAGACAGGGTGATTTTTATGCATACTGAGAGCCTCAGGCACATATAAAAGCAACAAAGACGACAAGCAGGCATATTGATACATTTTTTATACAAAATTAGAAAGTTTATTGGCACTTTACACATTATATTTTGTTAAAAAGCTTGATTTAGGAAATCGCGTTGTCACAAACACACACTAGCTCCCCCAGTGGCCATACCAGGAAGTGAGCAGGCTAAAAATACATTTTAAGCAAATGGTTAAAACTTTTTAAGTTATCTCTAAATACAAATAAAAAAAATAAAAACTATATAAATTTTAAAAACTTTACATAAAGCCTTTGAAAATAAGATAAAGAGGCCATATAGGGTTATAATCACATACCGACAGTTAAGACAATTCTACGTCGTTAAACGATACACAACATGGGAGGTTCAATAAGCTTGAGATAAAATTCAGATGGGTCAGGACAACTGAGATTACATTCTAAATATGCTGTTTTTTAACAAATGTCCTAAAATATTCCGTGATGTTAATGAGGGTCTGCATGCATTTCTCAACGACAAAGTAAACAAGACTCATTTAAATGTAGCCATTTGCATGCAAAAGAAGTGCGCAGATCTGTCTAACCCCATCTGGTACTGAAATGGTTAATAAAGGCCCTTCATGTTAGGACTGATTAGCCCAATAAATATATTAACCCTCAGCAGGCCATTACATTTGGTGGTCACTATGTATAAGCAATTCCATAGAATATTTAAACACACCAAGCCATTGACAACATATCCTAAGTCAGGTGTACACATAACCTATACAATGTGAACATAACAACGGTGTAGATCAAGGAAACCTATAGATCGACCAAGATATGCTATTGTCATGCTCTGTAATGTGCATGGTGGTAGTGTTACGTAGTTAGATCTATGCATTTAATGTATAGATTTACATTTAGATTGTAAGCTCATTTGGGTGGGGCCATTTTTGACATATGAGAACCTACTGTTCTCATATGTCAAACATGTTTTGTCTTGTTTACCTATTGTACAGCACAGCAGAATGTGTTGGCGCCATATAGATTGTTGTAATTGTAATAGCACTACAAAAATAGACTATTTTAATATCTTAAACAAATTTCAAAATGAAAAATAGAAAAAAATGGGTTGCTTCGCTGGCCACGGGCAGATTTCTTACAGTGGTGTCATGGTTAATGTTTCTAGATGGCCACCTGGATACACCTGGCTGTCTTTCCTAAACCACGATTGTGAGACAAGCCTGCAGCCGAGTACAACTATTCCCACACTTGGGAGAGTATCTGGGAATTTACATAGGAGCCCAGATGTTTTCCAGCTGTTTTTAAAAGCTGCATCCACCCGATCTTTCATCAGCCAGAGGAAATCTTATCTTGCATTAACTATTTAACTAAAATTTCAGCCTCAGTAGGAAAGGCTGCGCAGCTTACACCCATCTTATGGGATGGCTTAAGCCAGGGGTGTATTTGCCGCGAGGCAAACAAGGCATTTGCCTTGGGCGGCATTTTTCAGGGGGCGGCAAAAAAAGCCGCCCCCAAATGCCCAGGGCAAATGCCTTGTTAGCCTTGCGGCTAACAAGGCATGCTGGGCGGCCGGCGGGCTGCTGGGAAGTGCGGGTAGGTGGGCGGCCGGCGGGCTGCTGGGAAGTGCGGGTAGGTGGGCGGCCGGCGAGGGAGCACTTCCTCTGAGCGGTCTGCTCAGCTCCCTCGCGCGCCGCAGAGTGAGGCTGGGAGCCGGAATATGACGTCATATTCCGGCTCCGCCTCCCAGCATCACTCTGCGGCGCGCGAGGGAGCTGAGCAGACCGCTCAGAGGAAGTGCTCCCTCGCCGGCCGCCCACCTACCCGCACTTCCCAGCAGCCACTGGACCACCAGGGAGACAGATATCCCCCCCCCCCCAGCTTTCCCAAAGGTAAGGAGGCTGGGGGGGTTAAATAAAAAAAAAAAATGTATTAAATATGTGAGTGATTGAGTGTGTTTGTATGTCTGTTAGTGTGTGTGTGTATGTCTGTAAGTGTGTGTATGTCTGTTAGTGGGTCTGTGTGTGTGTCTGTTAGTTTGTGTGTGTGTATGTCTGTTAGTGTGTGTATGTCTGTTAGTGTGTCTGTGTGTGTGTCTGTTAGTGTGTGTGTGTATGTCTGTATGTGTGTGTGTATGTCAGTGTGTGTGTCTGTATGTCTGTATGTGTGTGTGTGTGTATGTCAGTGTGTGTGTCTGTAAGTGTGTGTCTGTTAGACTAAGTGTGTGTCTGTTAGACTGTGTGTGTGTCTGCTAGTGAGTGTGTTTCTGTTACCTAGTGTATGCGTATTTGTCAGTGAATGTGTGTGTGTGTGTGTGTGTTTAGAAGGCGGGACGGGGGAAGGGTTCGGTGGGGGTGGCGCGGGTGGGGGGGGGAGGGTTGGGTGAGGGTGGCGTGGGTGGGAGGGGGGCGCCTGAGTTTTGTCCTGCCTAGGGCAGCACAAAACCAGGATACACCACTGGCTTAAGCAGATGGGAGTTTCAATCCAACAACGGCAGAAAATGCTTCCTAGAAGAAAGATTCCTCTTGGAAGAAAAATATCAATTATCTGCCAATAAAACCTAGCAGGCAGTGGGGAGATATTATCGCTTGTCCAAAGCATTCTTACTTTGTCAGAAAATTAAAGATTAATGTCAAAAATTGTTTGTTGGGATCTCAGCTCTATTGGGTTTTGTAATGCTGTTAAAATGAATTTAAAGTGAAGGGCAAACCAGAAGCAGTGTGACGCAACCCACGCAGTATTTGCTAACCCCCTTTTATTTAGGGAAGGAGCTAAATGTCTGCGCACATTCGCTTTTCACAGAGTTGATCAAAGACAGCAAAAGACAGAATCTGAGGACTGTCTGAAACGTTAACGGCCGGCATCTTCATTTCTCATGACTGCTGCGCTTCGTGTGCTTTCTGTTGGTGGCTAAGAGACATGAACAATCTTTGTCCCCTGGAGCCAGGTCTTTGCTCCCTAAAATGACTCGATAAATGCAAAGATTCAATGACTGAAATCTATCTTTCGCCAGAGGCCAGCTTTCCATTTCATTGCTAAATCTGACCGCCATTCATGAAGAAATAAGGAACTCATTGCTGCCTTTATCTCCCCAGTGCATCCCCCAAATCTGCTCTCCCGGTCTGATGGAGACATCGCTCCCCAGACAAACTTTGTGGGTTATAGTCAGCTAATGACGGCGGAAGAGGGGCAGGTATATTTACACCCCTTCTGGACAATCATTATTATGTACAAACTAGGATTCAGTGGACTGTGAGTAAATGAAGATCATTTAGATTATTAACAGTGTCCAGACACAAACTGCTTCACTATTGCTCCCAACTGGCTAGTAAACAAATATAAATTATGGCCAGAATTTGAAAGCTGACGACCATTTTATTATGTAAAGGGGGCAAGAGGCATAACATTTTTATTTTATTTTAACATTTTATTTCCTCGAGAGATTGTTAATACATCAAAGTGAAAAGGTGTGTGTACTTCCCATTGAGAAACGTAAAGCTAAACTATCTGGTTGAATTGATGCAGCCAATCGTATTGAATCTTAAATTCCATGTTAGCCAGAAAGCTTACATTCTTACAGACCAAAGTCACTGAAACCTTAGTGATAGTGACTTTCAACATCACATGGCTTCCGTGTCACCTAATGTCCTACGGATAACTTGCTTTCCCGATCCTTAATGTTTATGATAGATACATCAGACCAGATGGACGCAAAAGTAAGAAGAAATTATATAACAGCTTTCACATGTACAGTAAACTGGTACTCATCGAAAATACTGACATAATACTTGTTGGCTTTAAGAGAACATATTGACGATGAACTGGTTAGTACATTGCGTGGCACAGCAAAGCATTAAATCACAGAGCTTTCTGCAAAAGAAGTGGAAACAAACAAATTAACATCGCAGTAATACAAAAAGGTTGAGGATAATCCTAGTGAGGTAGATTTCTAACTGGAGACAAATTGTGTCCATGTTCTGCCGTTAGTCCTTAAAGCAGGGCTAGGACCCGCTTTGGTCAATTAGTGCACAGATGCTCCAATAGCTGCTGATGTAAGAAAAGTCTCCTTAGACCCAGGAAGGTTTAAAGGTCCATTGTTCTTGCAACAATGTTTCAAAGCTGAGTGTGAGAAAGTGAAAATGTCAGCAAAGGTTTGTTCTGTACGTGAACTAAACAGAAATTACAAACAGCGGTCTCTTGTTGGAAGAGATGAAGGAAACATTTTTTGTTCAATCTAGTTCTTCAGTTCTCTCATGGTTCCAGTGTAAAAGGAGTTCATTTTGATCTCCATCAGCAGTATTGGGCTAATATGAATAGCTGCCCATATGGTACGTCCTCCTCCTCACCTTGGTTCAGCACTCCACAAGTACACATGGAGTTGAAACCTCTGCAGGTCGTTTTCCTGGGTCACATTTGGCCTCATCTATCTGTTTGCCTGTGTAGTCTACACAAAACACCCTCTGGGTTCTAATTCCTTCCCCACAGCTTTGAGAACATGGTGACCAACTCATGAATCTCCATATAGGGCAGGGCAAATCCCCACAGTGTCGGATGTCTTCCGGTTTTAGTTCTGGAGAGCACTGTTCCGAGGCCCCCCCTTCTAAATTTAGGCATTCTACAGTCCTCCTTTGCCAACCGGAGCCACAAGTCTTAGAACATTGAGACCAGTCTCCAAAAACCCACCGCGAAGTCAACAGAGGCTTTATCAAATGGTGGGATATCTTGTCCTTGGACTTTGTCTTTGGATAAGTCAACATCTTGGGAACATAGAACATATACTTGACTTTGGGTGGGACAACCTCTTCAACCACTCTGAGAAGTTGGATTGTCAAAGCTTCTGGAAGGGGGTGGAAACTCTGTAGTCTCTCTAGAGTGGTTGAAGTTCCACTATATTTTAGAATAGTTCCTTTTAGATGCAGGTCCTGTTCCACTGAAGACACGGCAAAATCTCCATTTAGCAGATAACTGGCATCTGTTCGCTTGATTGCCAGATAGTTGCCGTCATATATGACTCCACGGTGGCTGCGTTGCTTTATATCAATATTTGTGGCACCAGCCGGTATAGTAACAATGTCGGTATATCCGTACCTGAATAGAGAGAAACACGAGAATACTTTAAGATTCCAGGATTTTAATATAATATTAATTAACATATCATACAGTGAACGCAATAATGCAATAATGAAATTAATGGAAAATTGTAAACTATGATATGAAGCTCTGGAGAAAAGGCATTAAATGGTAATTCCCAGATTTTACTAGTAACATGACGTAAAGTCATGATTTTATTAAAGACACGGAGGCGAGTATTATACATAACTCTTTCTTTATTTCCTCAGCAGCAAAGATAGAGGAATATAAATATTGTCAAAATGAAGGAAAAAACTGTATAGGCATAACGGGTAGCCGATCACATGGTAGAGGAAGTAGCTATATAAGTCCTGTGTCTCCCACAATCCCCCTCTTTCTTGCGAAAACCGAAGACCAGGTAAGAAGAACGATGTCCCACTTGATCAACACAGGAGACAGGAACAATACGATAACTTCAAGCTAAAAAAGACAGAGAAATATGGTAATTTCCAGACTCAAAACTGTAGACTTACCAAACATCACTGTGAGGAGTCACAAACAACAAACTGGATTCTGAAATACAAAATATAAATAATTAGTAAACATAATAAGACGTACAAAACCATCCAATCATATAAATAAATACATATAAATAAATACATACCTAATTGAACAGCAAAAACCCGTAGAGTCTCAAGCATCTCGTATCCCAAATCCACACCGGGAGGGTGGGAGGGAATAATACTCGCCTCCGTGTCTTTAATAAAATCATGACTTTACGTCATGTTACTAGTAAAATCTGGGAATTTTATTAAAGACACGGAGGCTCATATTATGCAAGTTCAAAGCTGTGCAACCACTCGAGATGCGATGTGTTCAATAGGTCTGAAATAGAAGTCCCTAAAGGTCGATTCTCTGGACCAATCTGCCGCCCGCATAATATCCTCCAGACGACATCCGACTGAGGAGGCTTTTGAAGCCATCGCGCCTCGCACAGAATGAGGCGTAAAAACAGAGGTGTCTATACCTGCAGAAGATAGTAACCAACGCACCCAACGTGCTAGAGTAGGTGTTGAAACTGGCCGGTGAGGTGACTTAAAAGATAAGAACAAATCATGTAGATCAGCGGAGCGGAGGGAACGTGTAGCATCCAGATAAACTTTGACGCAATCCACTGGGCAAAGTGCCGGACAACCAGAAAACCTAGGGTATGTAAAGGACTTGGACGCAGATTTCGTCCTCCTGGATATGTCAAAAGTAACGCCTTCCGGGGTGAATGCAACGGCGTCCCAATCCAGGGCCCTGACATCAGAGACCCTCTTGCAAGAGATCAAACAGAGTAACATCACCAGTTTGGATGACAATCGCTTTAAAGTCAATTCTTGGTTAGGGTACCATGATGAGAGGAACTGCAACATCACGTTGACGTCCCAAAAGGCAGAGAAACGAGGCCGAGGAGGACGGGCGAGTCGAATACCCTTGAGAAGGCGACATAAAAAAGGATGTCTGCCGACAGGGGAACCATCCAAACCCTTGTGTCCGGCCGAAATAGCCGAGCGGGATAGGTTGATCGTGCGGTAAGCCTTACCCGAGTCAAACAGGAACGTGAGGAACTCCAGGATCAAATGTAGAGGGGCAGATACGGGATCCACTGCCCGTTCCATGCACCAACCAGACCACGATCTCCATGAAGCTCGATAAGCTGTTCGTGTGCCTGGGGCCCAGGCGTTATCGAGGAGTAGGAGAGTTGTCTGCGGAACGTCTGAGACAACCCAAGGTCCCCTGAAAGGAACCATGCTATCAGGGGCAGCTGGTGTTGCAACACCAGTTCGTGCGAGTTCCCATCCGGATCCAGAAGGAGGTCCTGAAAGACTGGGATCAACCGAGGGAAATCTATGGACAACTCCATCAAGCGAGGGAACCATGGCCGAGATCTCCAGAGAGGAGTGACCAACGCCACACGACAGTCGTGGCGAACCAGTTTCGAGATCGTGCGTGCGATCATGTTGAACGGGGGAAAAGCGTACAGGTGACCCTGTGGCCAGTCTTGGAGAAAGGCATCCGTCGCCACCGCTGCCGGGTCCGGCCTCCAACTGTAGAACTTCGGCAGCTGAGTGTTCAGCCGTGATGCGAACAGATCCATCTGGAATTTTCCCCACAACATGTCCAGGCTCTGGAACACCGAAGCGTGCAAACGCCAATCGCCAGAGTCTCTTAAGTGTCTGGAATTCCAATCCGCTCCCGAATTGTCCAGACCCGGAATGTGTTCCGCCGTCACCGAGACGTTGTTGTATAGGCAGAACTGCCAGAAATCTTTTGCAAGCATCGCTAACATTTTAGACTTCGTACCTCCCAGGTGATTTATGTAACGGACCGCCGACACGTTGTCCATCTTGAGGAGAACGCAGCTATTCGCTCGCCCTGGGGTAAGGCTGCGGATCGCGAACGCCCCTGCCAGGAGCTCCAAGCAGTTGATGTGCAACGACTTCTCCATGTCTGACCATCTGCCTCCTGTGGAAACGTCTCCACAACGAGCACCCCAGCCGTGTAAGCTGGCATCGGACTCGATCACTACGTCCGGGATGGATCCGAAAATGGCTCTCCCGTTCCATGCCTCCATGTGTGCCAGCCACCACACCAATTCGTCTCTGGACTCCGTGTCCAGGCGTATCCGAGATTCGTAGGAGTGACCTGACCGAAGGTGTGCCCCTTTGAGCCGCTGGAGGGCTCGGTAATGCAGTGGACCTGGGAAGATCGCTTGAATAGAGGCCGCGAGAAGGCCAATTATCCTCGCCAGTTGCCTGACGGACAAATCTGGGACGCGAAGAGCCCTTCGAATTTCCTTCTGGATGGCTTTCACCTTGGGGCCCGGTAGAAACAGAAACTGTCGGACGGAGTCCACTCTGAAGCCCAGAAATTCTATGGACTGGGCGGGATCCAGGACCGACTTGTCCCAGTTGATCAGAAAACCTAACCTCTGTAACAGGTTGGTAGTCCACTCTAGGTGAAGAAGGAGATCCTCCTTTGATTGTGACAAAATCAGAATGTCGTCCAGGTAGATAATGAGACGAACCCCGCGGGTTCGAAGGAACGCCACTACCGGCTTCAAGAGCTTGGTGAAACACCAGGGAGCCGAGGAGAGACCGAAAGGCAGGCAGGTGAAGCGCCAGCGACGCCCATGCCATGTGAAATGGAGATAGTCTCTGAACTCCGGAGCGATAGGGACCGTGAAGTAAGCGTCCTTTAGGTCCAGTTTGGCCAGCCAGTCCGACTGGCGCAGAAGGTCTCTGAGGCAGTGTATACCTTCCATCTGGAAGTGTTGGTAACGCAGGAAGGCGTTGAGGGGACGAAGATTTATCACAGGGCGAACTCCGCCCCCTTTCTTGGGCACCAGGAATAGATTGCTCGTAAAGCCCTTGGCGGTGAACGGCAGTTCCTCTATAGCGCCCTTGGACAACATTTCTGTGACCTCCGCGGAGATCATCTCGTCCTGATCTGGTGGAAGAGACAGTTCCCTGGGGGAATAAAACTGGACAGGCATGGAAACAAACTCTAGGCGATACCCCATTACGCACTGCAGAACCCAAGCATCCGAGGTGATATTTTCCCACTCTCGGTAAAATAGGGCCAACCTCCCCGCTACTTGAATGGCAGGGGAAGAAAGGGTACTTACCATAAGGACGTCTGCCGGGGTTACCACCGCGGGAATACCTGGAGCCCCAAGCCCAAGTCCTGAAATCCCCGGGAGGGAAAAAAGGAACCTCTGGTTGCACGGAATGCGCCTCGGAAACCACGGCCGGGTGGACGGTTCCTGCTACGCCCGGCCCCTCCGAAAACCTTAGGCGCGAACACGCGCTTCATATTCGCCTGTGCCTTGTCAATGGCAGTGAAGGTCTTGACAAAAGACCCCATGTCTTTAACAAAAGAGGTGCCGAACAGCAAACCCTCATCGGTCGGGTCAGGCGGTCGGGTCATAGTGGCCAGTTTAGGGTCTATCTTCAAGAGGATCGCTTTACGCCTCTCTGTGGACATTGCCGTATTGGCGTTCCCCAGTAGGCATATCGCCCGTTGGACCCAACCTATGGCCACATCCACATCTACAACAGAGTCTCCCGCTCTAGCAGAGTAGAGGAGCTCATAGAGCTTCGACAGGGGTCCCAGCGTATCCAGGATCTTGTCCTGGCAACCCTTTAGGGAATGGTCAAGGCCCTTCTTAGATTTCCACCCCGACTTATTCAAAAACTGGGCAATCTGCGGATCAATGTCGGGGGTCTTGCATGCAGAGCCCGGGAGGGAGGGTCGTGGGCATTCGGCCCGCAGCTTATTGCGGCCTTCCCTAGAAAGGGGCGTGCGGATGCGCTTAGCCACATACTGGGCAATATGATCCGGGGGGATCCATTCAGCGGACCGGGGGTGGCGCAAATCGTCAGGGTCGAACAGGGGGTTACCCTGTGGGTCAAGGATCGCCTTGGTGTCCCCAGAGGGGCCTAATAACTGACCCCGGTCCTTGGCAGAGGGGGTGACGCCCGTAGGGGGCAAATCCTCGCCAGAGTCATTATCATCAAAGGAGTCGTACTCCATAAGGTCGGATTCATCCTCCACACTCCGGTCGGTATCCGACCCATCATCAAGGGCTCTAGCCCGTTTCCACAATCTAGCCTTTTTAGCCCGGCCAGGGGCTCTTTTGCGCGTTATCTGTGACCGCCTCCAGCGTGTCAGTCATGGCAGGTAGCACCTGCATAGAAGAGTGGGAGCCGACATGTTTAGACTTAGTCCTTGCCTTACGGGCACAAGGCACAGTCTGAGCAGGGGAAGGGGAACCCACACCTAGGGGGGTAGTAGGGACCATAGTAGGTAAAACCACAGAATGCAGGGACTGTGAGAATGAGGAGGAAACAGCCCCCATGGCTGAGGCAATAGCCTTCTGGATTGAAGAAGCCATAGTGGCCTCCAGCATGGCCTGAAACTCCTGAGAGGCCATAGCACCCTCGGGATTATCTGAGTGAAAGTCCCCAGGGGGGCCTACAGGGCCATCCTCCCTATCCTGCATACTGGTAAAAACCACAGCGAGCTTAAGTTAAGAAAAAACTGACTAATTATACTAGGGGAGAAAAAGGGTTGAGTAACCCACAGAAATAGCAGGGAGAAACAAAGAAGGACCAGACCGTCAGAGTGCCAGGGGACCCAGAGGACAAAACGAGGCGACCGACCGCACGGCAGCACTGCAAGCAGAACGGAGTCTGCCCAAAATGGCCGCCGCACGTGAGGGAGGCGCTCGCGACCGGGTGCCCGGCGGGGGAAGGGGCGCATGCACCCGAGCCGCGCGGGCAGCCGGTGAGAAGGGAGAGGAGAGCACTCAGCCGCGGCCGAGGGCAGGAGACGGTCGCGGCAGCGAGGCAGAGCCGGGTCCCGCGCGGGAAACGCGGGAGAACAGGGGAGGGAGGGGAAGGGTGGAAAAACCTCCGCCTAGAAGGGTAGAACCCCCAAGGAGTCCGAGGCACTGACGGTACAGGTCAAGACAGAATAGAGTGCACAATAAGGCAAACAGAATAAATAAATACAAGATGAATACAAATACATGTAAAACACCAAACTGAAAATCAGAATCAAGAGCAAACAAGTAACACTTATCTGTCTGAGGAAGCAGCAAAGAAAGCGGGGGATTGTGGGAGACACAGGACTTATATAGCTACTTCCTCTACCATGTGATCGGCTACCCGTTATGCCTATACAGTTTTTTCCTTCATTTTGACAATATTTATATTCCTCTATCTTTGCTGCTGAGGAAATAAAGAGTTATGCATAATATGAGCCTCCGTGTCTTTAATAAAATTCAAACAAATATTCTCAAAGTCAGCTCAAAGAAAGGAAGAGATAATGTCTTACACCGAGTTTTATAGTTTGTATATGGATATTAATTAGGCTTCAGATAGGGATTTTTCATGTTCAGTATAATAAGAGCTGTTACAATCTAACTAGTCTGTTGCTTGTGAAGTTTTTACACAAGCTGGTATCATGTAAATTAAATTAAACACTGCAGTACGTTTGACATTATTGATGGAATTACCACTCACATGCATTACTCCGACTTTCTCAGTAGATACTTAAAGGGACACTATAGTCACCAAAATAACTTTAGCTTAATGAAGCAGTTTTGGTGTATAGTTTATACCGCTGGAGTCTCACTGTTCAATTCTCTGCCATTTAGGAATAAAATCACTTTGTTTATACAGCCCTAGTCACACCTCCCTGCATGTAACGTACACAGCCTTCCTAAACACTTCCTGTAAAGAGTCATCTAATGTTTACACTTCCTTTATTGCAAATTCTGTTTAATTTAGAATTTCTTATCTCCTGCACAGATAATAGCCATCTAGACCCTGCATGAACCTCCTGTATGTACTTAAAAGTTCAATTTACAGAGCAGAAGATATAAACTTTTAAACTGAGTTACATCTGATTGAAAATGAAACCATTTCTTACCTTGCAGGCTGTGTCAGTCACAGCCAGGGGAGGTGTGACCAGGGCTGAATAAACAGAAACAAAAGTGATATAACTCCTAAATGCCAGAGAATTAAGCAGTGAAACGTCAGAGACATGATACACACTAAAACTACTTAATTAAGCTAAAGTTGTTTTGGTGACTATAGTATCCCTTTAAGCATAGGTAGCAGACCAGAGGCTACATTGGTCAACATAATGCATTCTTCACTTCAATAGCATTTACTCAAGTGAGAGAACAAAAAACTGTTACTTGCAAAGAAGTGACAGTTCCATTTTAAGATGTGATATGCGCGGTCATATGAATTTATTTTGGCCGATTTATAACCCGATTTAATATTTTCAGGTAAGCTTATCTAAAAATATTAAATCAGAGACTTAGTTACTCTAAAACTATGTTTTGATGTCTGAGTGGAAAAGTTTCAAATACAGAAAGTATTCGTAGAAAAAGAAAAGGTTAATGAAAGTGAAAATCAACTGAAATATAGAAACATAGAATGTGACGGCAGATAAGAACCATTCGGCCCATCTAGTCTGCCCAATTTTCTAAATACTTTCATTAGTCCCTGGCCTTATCTTATAGTTAGGATAGCCTTATGCCTATCCCACGCATGCTTAAACTCCTTTACTGTGTTAACCTCTACCACTTCAGCTGGAAGGCTATTCCATGCATCCACTACCCTCTCAGTAAAGTAATACTTTGTGATATTATTTTTAAACCTTTGCCCCTCTAATTTAAGACTATGTCCTCTTGTTGTGGTAGTTTTTCTTCTTTTAAATATAGTCTCCTCTTTTACTGTGTTGATTACTCATGTGAATTAATAAAACAAAAATATTCCTGATTCACAACAGATTTGCCTGGAAATGTATAGAGCAGGGATAAACACCACAGATGTTGTGAACTACATCTCCCTTGATGCTTTGCCTGTGTTATAGCTGTAAGAGCATTATGAGAAATGTAGTGTAAAACATCTGGAGTGTAGAAGGTTGCCTACCCCAGGTATAGAGATATTGAATAAATACCGCCATAGTCACTCACTGACAGTTCTCCTATTGAGAAGTGCAAGCATAGCTATGTCTTTATAAAGGCTTTCCTTCCTTAAAAGAACACTATGGGGTCAGGAACACAATCATGTATTCCTGACCCTATAGTGTTAAAACCACCATCTAGCCCCTCTGGGCCCCTCATGCCTCCCTAAAAATAGTAAAATCTTGCTTTTATTCAAGCCTGAAGCTGCTGGCTCTGCCCTGTCTGCCTCAGACCAGCAAGCAGTCTGCTGACATAAGCAGAAGTGGTAGCCTGATCCAATCACAATGCCTCCCCATAGGATTGACTGAGCCAGCATGGTTCAAACACAGCCCTGGCCAATCAGCATCTCCTCATACAGATTAATTGAATCAATGAATCTCTATGAGGAAAGTTCAGTGTCTGCATGCAGAGGGAGGAGACACTGAATGTTTGGATGCATTTTAGGCAGCCATGACCCAGGAAGGATCTCTAACAGCCATCTGAGGAGTGGCCAGTGAAGTTATCACTAGGCTGTAATGTAAACACTGCATTTTCTCTGAAAAGACAGTGTTTACAGCAAAAAGCCTGAAGGTAATGATTCTACTCACCAGAACAAATTCAATAAGCTGTAGTTGTTCTGGTGACTATAGTGTCCCTTTAAGCGCTCAATATGATTTGGCAGATTTAATGTTCTAATAATGAGAAGTAATCTTTGATAATCCCGGGCCAGTTTTTTTTTGTAAATATGTTGATAATGTGAATGGATGATCTTTTACATGCAGAGAGATATTAAAGGTAGCTTAAATAACCAATAGTTTAGCATTAAAACCCCACCTTTAATATAATGAATAATCTTCTGGTTGCATTGCTAGGCCTACGCCATACAAGGATATAATAATGTCCTTATCTTATCTGCAATGACATCATTTATAAATCACTTCTTCTGGTCAATAAGTTCCACTCTGCTAATATCAGGTTTCAACATACTAACGTACTATGGGACAGATTGAAAGGATTTTTCCTATTCAGTGTTACTCACAGTTCCTTTCTTCGTGGTAATAACAAACATTAATAGACAGATTTCTCACTTGACTTCATTTTGAATTACGTCGTACTCTTTGAAATTCCTTTTCGCCCAGGAATAGACAACACGCGCTTTACAAGGTGATTGCTTTAGAATTTTGACATCCGAATTCTGACCCATCGGGTTCTGACCCCTGAGCACCAGTTACTCCCTTCCTTGTGGGGTTGTATGTATTAAAACATGAAAACGCATGTCAAGTCATGCAGAGAGCTGCTTGTTCCCACCAAGCATAAGTTAACGCATTTAATTCTAAACTTATTTCTGTAAGAAGGGAGCCCAGCGTAAACCCCGTCATCAATCTCTTTTCTTCCTGAGACCATTTCTTCAAAAGGACATGAATAATTTGAAGGAAACACAAAAGTCATTCAAATTATAGTAAATACCTGGAATAGCCTTCCAGTGGAAGCAGTAACAGTGATTTAGAAAGAGTAGTAGATACCTGGAATAGCCTTCCAGTGGGAGCAGTAACAGTGATATAGAAAGGGTAGTAGGTACCTGGAATAGCCTTCCAGTCGAAGCATTAACAGTGATATAGAAAGGGTAGGAGATACCTGGAATATCCTTCCAGTGGGAGCAGTAACAGTGATATAGAAAGGGTAGTAGATACCTGGAATAGCCTTCCAGTGGGATCAGTAACAGTGATATAGAAAGGGTAGTAGATACCTGGAATCGCCTTCCAGTGGGAGCACTAACAGTGATATAGAAAGGGTAGTAGATACCTGGAATCGCCTTCCAGTGGAAGCAGTAAAGGATAGGTCAAGTTAGCAAAATATTCTGAGATTTCACATTGAAAAATCCAGTCGGAGCAATTTGTTTTTATCGCTCAATAAAATCTATCAGGGTTATGCACTAACGTGAGGATTGAAAGTGAATTTCAAATATCATGTCAAGATAGCCAAGCTGGAAACATTCTCCAGGTCAACTCTGCTTTATTGACAACACCTCTGGTCTGTAATCTGAAACTCACTTTAAATTCTCACCTTAGTAAATAACCCCGTCAGTTTCTTTGTAATCAATGAGGATTGAAGAACCGATGGATTCCGCAGACTGCTGCACCAAAGTCCAATGTAGTTACCCAAAGGGTCAGTAAATATCCCTCCACACATCCCCAAGCATGCAATGACCAGCGGAGTGATCCTTACTTTGACTTATTAAGGGAACCGGATACTTTTCTGCAGCTGGACCCGTCTCCGCCGCACACAGCGCACTTGTCTAGTTTTTTAGAAGACCCCAAAGTATGGTCGCATCCAGCCTTCAGGCACTGACCTTGTACGCACACAGACAAACTCTCCGGCCCACAGAGCGTGCCATCCACCACCTGCGGGACGGCACAGAGAGAGGGCATTTATTCAGTATATACCGTGTACACAGTGCTTGCAACACGGCACACATAGATACAAATATTGCTTTAAAAACCTTTATAAATTCTGTTTTGTAACAAAACAAAAGCTTTTGGTATAGAAAATAAAAAGTAAAGGATGATTTCGAAATGGTTCATCACTGCAGACTTTGAAAAAAACTGACAGAAATGTAAAAGTACAGGATACACAAAATATGACTGTAAAGACAAAACAATCTCTGCATAAATCTTAAAAATTCAAATGGATGGGAAGGGGGCATAGCTGAATGGTGCTAGACAGGAGACTTTAGGGTTAAATCATTTGTTAACGGTTCAACTTTTTAAGGTAAATCGGGATTAGGCATCTCCTGGAACCCTATCAAGTTCGATTTGATGAAGTTGTTATGGTGCCCAGAGTGTTCCTAAGTTTAACTATGTTTAAAGCTAAGGTTAACTATAAAAATAAATTATTTGATGGAATAATGCCTTAATGCAAAGCATTGCTACAACACGTAAAACAAGGTATCGTTTGATTCTGGTAAAGAAATCGGGAATTATGGCAAACTGACAAAAGGACTGAAATATTAGGTAAAAATATCCCAAGTCGAACACCAGCTTGAAGAATGTGGCTATTTTTGTCTAAAAAACGTACGATTTACTAAACCTCTTTGCGTTCGCAAAGTTTCATCGCCTCCGTCTCTCACCTTGAGTTGGAAGACTTTGAATTCACTGCTCCCTCGTGCTTGGCACACCAACTTGCAGCGATCTCGTGGGGACACTCCTGAGTATTTAGGAAGCCATTCCAGGAGCTTTCCTTCCCTGTCCGTGTAGTTGTAATGGTTATATTTTGCGCATTGCTGGTCTCGGAAACTCTGTTCTGGAAAGAGGAGATGAAATAATCTGCAAATCAAATACAATCTGGGACTGTTTCACTGTAACTGGAGGATTCTCAGGGTGTATGGAATGTTGAATCCCCCCATAAAATCTGGGGTAGCTTTTAAGATGTTTCACTGTTTAAGAAAAATAAAACGTGTTATAAGAGTTGCTTATTCCATTCTACGACTAGACTTAGTGATAATAGATCACTTTGCCGGTAGAGAACTGAATGGGTATATGCTCCGCGGTGCGGTTTGGCTTATTATGAGGAGCAGTCCCCCAAGAGTTTGTAATGCACACTTGCTAACAAGAGTCGATTCCATGCACTACTCACCCTGATCGGGGCAATCCTGGGTGTTACAGGACTCGTAAATCACACGCTGGCCTGTGCAGTATTTCCCACCATTCTGCGGCTCAGGGTCATTGCACTCTCGATGGGAGAACCGTACCCCTCCTCCACAGGTTCTTGAACATTCACCCCAAGCTCCCCAGCTGCCCCAGTTTCCATCCACTGCCACCTGGACAGCAGTCATTAAAGAAATAAAATAAAAAAAAACATAATATTATTATATATATATATATTTCTACAAAAAAATCAATTACACTGGAGAGCTTGCTAACACATTGCAGCCATCTGAAGCATCTAAGGTGTGAGTGTTCCTTAATTCAGCACGTAACTGTAATTCACAGATTTTAGACCTGTGCTTTGACCTCAAGACTGCTTTCTGAGAAGACAAAGGCAAGACAATTCATGTAAATGAATCTGCTGCCCATGATTTCCTCGAACTTTGAAACTGTAAATTGTTCATGTTTTATTAGTTTATTAGTTTCCGGAGAACCTCAGAAGGCAGTTATTATAAAAGGGACAGTTGGCCTAAAAGAAACACAGACACTCTTTCTTTATTGCTAAAATGTCTACGTACTAATTACACCATCCTATTATTACCTTGGGCCCTGATACAGCCTCCTCTCCCAGGCAAACGCCATCCATGCACATACGCCGGTCTCCGCAGGTCGTCCCGTCAGCCCAGTGCAGGGTGCCATTCTTGGTGTGACACACATGCTCCCCTTGGATTTTACACCATAGCTGGCCACAGAGATCCTCCTGGCGGTTGCTGGGACAGTGTGAGAATTCCTTCCCAAAAACCTGCTGGCACTGGCTGTCTAAATCGTACACGGAAGATAAACCCGGCAGCTCCTCGGGAAGTTCTAGAGTTATTGAGGGAGCATCCAGGAGACAGTCCCCTAATGAGAGATAACAAGAGCGTATAATACGGGAGATGTTGTAATTGTCAATGCAATATCTCTGCTTTCATTGGAGAGCAGTCTAATTGAATAACTACAGAGTCTCTAACAATGGCCATCCATGTGTTGGAATGATGGGAATTGTATTTTCGTGATCGCTGGAGAGTCGCTGTGAGACTCTAAGCACCTAATATGACGTCCAATATAGAGTTATCCTATGTCTGCAGTTACTGAAACTAAACAAAACACTTCCCTTTCTCTTTGGGACAGAAACTCCCATCACTTTAGGCAAAGACAAGCCTACAGAAATAGAGAAATCTAATTAACTAAGGAATATAAACAAACAGAGCACATCAATCCATTATTAGCAGCTGAGTTTTACTGGAAATCATATCCTTTAGTTTTTTTTAACATTACTGGGATTTACTATATAGAATGTTTAATGACACTTTTTTTTTTTTTTGAAGATGCCGAATGACAAAGATAAATGATATGACAATACCGGCAGATCAGAGCAGCGGTAAAACAAATTAGAAATGGGAATCCAAGGTTTGAATCCTGGTCAGACCATCTTAATGGTAAGTGTCTCTGGGCAAGACACCTGGCATATTATATCCACCTACCTTAAATCGTCTTTGGTCGTAAGCTCGTTTGAGTAGGGCATTTTTTGCCACAAAATATTCCCTTCCTATAATTGTAACGCACTACACTATATGTTGGCATTATATAAATGGTAATAATAATATGAAGGATAGAATAAATTTTAACTTTAGACTTTTTAAGAAAAATATTAAGGTTAGTGTAAATATCCCTCTAACTAAGGAGAATATCTCACAAGTACCTGATACACATGTGACGAACCCATTAAACATCCAACACAAAGCACTACAATATATATATTTGAGGATGCAACTTATGGTTTAACTTGTTTTCAGGCTGTGCTTTTTCTATCAAATGTTTGTAATTCTAGAATAAAATAGACATTTATTTCATTGAACAGAATCCAGCGCTTTATGTTGCTGATTGAAATAGTTTTTGAGATTGAAGCCATGTAGCCTTGGGAGACGTGTGTCAAACAGTAGAAGTTGGCTCCGATATCAGCACACACCTGTATTCTGCGAATCTTGAACAATGCCAGCAGATGATAAATGGGATTTGTTTTATAAATGTGATTTATGAGTTAGAAAAGGCTAAGGAAATGCACACAGAGCATATATATCTATAAGTGATATAGATGCAGATATGTATCATTACCTGTCTCAGGTTAACTCCTTAAGTACCACAGACGTACTAAGTACGTCCGACAAAAAACAGCTGCGATCGGTGTTGCTCGCGGTCTGGGGGGGACTGCCTGACAGACAGTCCCCCCTCTGCAAATTAGGCCCCCGTGGGCCATGTGCTCGTAATAGGCGTCCATAGTGCTGCCTGCAGGGGGACTGCCTGAACTGACAGGCAGTCTCCCTGCATGTATAAAATAAAATAAAAAAATATGTTAGTAAATAAAAATATAATTATATAAGATATATATATATAAACAAAATAATACTTTAGGCACTCACCCCTGAATGATGTATAGATATATCTTGCCTTCGGTGCTTCCGGCGTCCCCTATATATCCAGCAATAAAGTGGAGCACTCAGAAGGACTTCTTAATAGTGAATTTATTGATAAGTCGTTTACATCAACATGTAAGTCCTGTGATTCGACGTTTCGACCCCTCAGGGTCTTTTTCAAGAACAGTTTACAAGTGAACTAAGCATGTATTATATACAAATAAAAAGCGTGCACTCACCAATCTCGTGTGTGTAGCCGCCCATTCAAACCCGGAAGTGTCACGAAAACAAACCCACGTGGTTTCCTATGCGTGCGTCGATGCGTGTGACGTAATTGAGACGTCGTTGCTAGGTGATCTTTGTAAACAATCTATTCTGTATAGTGTGTAGTCGCAACCAGCCTTGGCAACTGTTTTTTTTAAGTGGGAATTATATAATCGCTAAGGAAAAGATCTCTGGAGAGAGATAAGTTTGAGTGAAAGGATCTCGTATGATCCATATATAGCAATCTGAGACATGTGACCGAAGTGCCGAAAGTGCCCACACAGTGCCAAATAAAGTGCAGAAAACGTCCAAAGTGTATAGTGCCAAAAAAGATTAAGAGCATAAGGCAACATCAATCTCAGATATTGCAATTAAAAACAAAGAAGGAGATAAATGCATGAGTATCTAAACTAGATCTATATATATAGTAATAATAATATATTATAACCGTAAGCAATTAGTAAATGAAAATACTGTATAATCGATATTAACTATTCCATCTAAGTTATTAGATAGACAATTAAATAATTCATTATTGATTAATAATTAATAATTAATTAGGTAGCGGAATGGTCTGAGAGCCATACAAATTCTTAATGCCATGGCTTTGGTTTTGCATAGCGTCCAAGGTATGTTTTAGCAGAACATGGAAAATGTAATAAATTCATTGAGTCCCTTGGGCATAACTGTGTCCAGTCGATGTATCCAATACGTTTCCCGTTGGAGTAATGCTTTAGATCTGTCCCCACCTCTCGGATTCGGTGGAACATGGTCTATGGCAATGAATCGGAGAGTGGGCAATCTATGGTTGGCTTGGAGAAAATGTTTGGCCACCGGCTTGTCCGATTTTTGATCCCTGAATGCCGTGTTGATGGTCGATCTATGGCCTCTAATCCTGTCTCTGAGCGTGAGGTCCGTTTTCCCCACGTATGAGAGACCACAGGGGCAAGTTATAAGATATATCACATGATCGGTGGTACATGTGATGTATTGTGTAATAGGGATCCGAATTCCACTATGTGGGTGGGCAAATGAGGTACTGGTGTTCATGTGACTACATGTCACACAGCCGCTGCATCTATAGCAACCTTTTTTGATAGGTCCTCTATGTTTTTGATAGCATGAAGTAGGATCGCTTTTCACCAGTAGGTCTCTCAGGTTTTTGTTTCTCTTGAGACTGATCGTGGGTTGCTGCTGGAAAATTGGTGGCAGATTCTTATCTGAACGTAGAACACCCCAATATTTGTTCACGGATCTTTGGATCTGTGTAGTTCCTGTATGTAATGTTAAGGGTAGGTACATTTTTGTAGCTTGAGAGACCCTATTTGCGGGAGATGTCATCCGTTTTATGGCTTTCTCTTTCGCCTTGGCTAATATATCCAGATTATATCCTCTTTGTTGGAATATGTCCGTCATTTCAAGTAGTTGCTGCTCACATTTCTCTGGGTCGCTGTTATATCTCAATACCCGCATATATTGGGATATCGGGAGAGATTCTTTCAATCTCTGAGGATGATAGCTGTTAAACTGGAGTAGCGTGTTCCTAGCCGTTTCCTTTCGATATAGGGTGTACCCCAATCTGCCGTTGTCTTTGTAAATTGATACGTCCAAGAATTGGATCTCTTGTGTGTTTGCTGATAAGGTCAATTTCACTGGGCAGTCAGCTGCATTTAGGTCAGAGACCATTGACTCTAGGTCACTTCAAACACTTCCGGGTTTGAATGGGCGGCTACACACACGAGATTGGTGAGTGCACGCTTTTTATTTGTATATAATACATGCTTAGTTCACTTGTAAACTGTTCTTGAAAAAGACCCTGAGGGGTCGAAACGTCGAATCACAGGACTTACATGTTGATGTAAACGACTTTTATCAATAAATTCACTATTAAGAAGTCCTTCTGAGTGCTCCACTTTATTGCTGGATATATATATATATATATATATACACACATGAGAAAATAGTGCAGCGCACTCAGACTACAAAAAAATACAAAAAACAAAGAAGGCTACTAAAATGCCTAACTAAGTATAAATATGGGGATTTGGGTACTACTTTCAAAGTACCCCATTATCGCTGGGTCCTACACTACAATGTGGGAGACAAATAAATAGTAATAGTGTTCTAAATAAAATAGTGTTAAATACTAGTAAGAGCATAGTGAGTATACAAACAAAAGTGATGAAAGCAATTAAAAGCAGTGTTAAAGCTAAATAATGAATGTGTTAGTGCTGAAAATGAGTATACTCACTAATGCAGATGACTGGGCTCACTGGAAAAAATAATGAAAGTGACTTGACTAATGACAAACTCCTCCTTAATATACACACCTGTGGCCACCTCTAAAGGAGACTCTGAAGCTGGGGGGGCCTGGGCGGGGTGCTTAACCCCTAAGAAATCTGGTCTGGACTCCAAATATAGTATAAACAGAGAAAGGATAGGGGGCACTCCCGAGACCTGAATTTTGGTCACAGCGGCAGCACCTTTCATGCAAAATTCAGGTCTCGGGAGTGCCCCCTATCCTTTCTCTGTTATATATATATATCATATATAACGTCATTCTAAGTGTATTTCTTTTATTAATATATACATAATATAAAAATACACTTAGAAGTAAATTACACACGTATATATACACACACACACTACATATAATAACTATATATATTATTATAAAATATAAATAAGTAAATGTTTTTTCTTTAAAATAAAAAATTATATATACATATATGTAATTTTATTCTAACTGTATTTTGATATTAATATATATATATTTATATCAAAATACACTTAGAATGAAATTATATATATATATATCTATGTATATATAAATAAATAAAAATAATATGAAATATATATCCATAATTACATAAATAATTTGAAAAATATACACATAGACTTCAAATATATAAATATATATGTTTAAATTCTACGTGGGTATTTATGTAAATTCTTTACATAATTAAGTAATTTTATTGATTGCAATTTAAAGGGACCTGCCTGACAACCGAGGCCGAAAGCCCAGAAAATGTAATTTGCTAGCACTGTATTAACCCAGTAACTTTCCATGACACCCTATAACCTGTAAAACCCTAAAACCTGTACATGGGGGGTACTGTTTTACTCGGGAGACTTCGCTGAACACAAATATTAGTGAGGAGAACATATCGCTTTTATATTAATATAAAAATACAATTAATTACATTACACGTGTATACATATAATAACTATATATTTTGTGTATGTATATATTATAAAATATAAATAGGTAAATAACAAGAAATAAAAAATGTAAAAATAATAAAATTAAAAAAATTATATATGTAATTTTTTTCTAACTGTATTTTGATGTTAATATATATTTAAAGCAAAATACACTTAGAATGAAATTATATATCTATGTATATATAAATAAAAATAATAAGAAATATATATATCCATATACATAATTACATAACTTCATAAATATACATGTAGACTTCAAATATATAAATATGTATATATATATTTAAATTCTACGTGCATATTTATGTAATATTTTTACATAATTTTTTTTTTTTTTTGTAAATCTTTCTTTTATTAAGGCATATATGAGGGATACAAAATAAAGAGAGAGGGAAATGCATAGGTAGTACATACATAACATTGATAACGTAGTTAGGTACAATTTCCCAGAGTGTCATGCCTTGATTTTATATTTTATGAGTCGCTTAGTGGAAACGAGTTTTAAACACGCTAGAGTAGATTGCTTAAAGTAGAGGGCTTACCATTAGAAATTATCATGTGGGGTATCTGTAGGTAGGTAGGTTAAGTTAAGGCTGAACCACGCAGGCCAAGCTAGCAGCGGCGCAGGCTATATCAGCGATATTAGGGCAGCTATACTGTTTGGTAATATCAACAGATGTCAGGCTGGACAATACAGTGTATATAGAATTATGTGTAATTTATTGTCTCGAGTAGCTAGGTCGTGGTATGTCGTTCAATTGCAACCTATGTCAGCCAGGCTGAGGTCAAATGCGTTAATGATTATCAGCGGTAAATTAACAGGTTGGTTCGCCCTCAAGGTGGCAGCTCGAGTAGCCTATAGTCATGTTAACATACGATGATATTTAACAGTGGGATGTATGTGGCCTATGGGCGTAATCAATGATAATAAACAATAGATAATAAACAACATGAAAATACAGCTGTTCAGTACGGGCTAAAGGAGGGTCGTGAATGACTGGACGCCTTGAGGAGACATATATTAAGCAATTTAGGCAGTAAGCAGTATGTACTTCAAATACTTAGGTGAAAAATGTCCCGCCTGTTGCTGTATGCTGCCCAGAGGAGTTTGCTTGCCGTGCTCTGGTGTGTATAGGTTCCACCTGCTGAAACCTGAGTTGAATGTGGCCAGGCTGTCAGGCAGTTCGAAGCAGTCCACAGACATGTACCTGTCGGCGGTATCTGGGGTATGCGGCCCATGACACGGGTAATCGAGTGGTAAGTCCGGTTGGTGGCGGCTAGTGCGTCCGGTGATACTCGTAATGTACTCCTGCAGCTCCCTCCGGGTATGCTGTTGTGTCTCAGTTGCTTGGTCTGAAGCTTTCTCGGCATTGTGGCAGTACCACTGCCATGGGTCACCGGCCTTCGGCCTGAGGCCTTAGCAGGCGCTCGTGCCCTGTCGCCATTGATCCCAGCAGCAGGATCGTGGGCCCCGGGGTCCGCCGGGTCGCGGTCTTTTCCCCGGGAATATGGCAGGCTGTAGAGGAGTTCCTCTCGGTGAGCGCCCAGCTCAGAAGAAGGGCGTGCGGTCCCACGGGTAGCTCCGTCCACGGGAGTAGAGCATCGTGCAGGGTCTCGGTTTCGGTATGTTACCGGACTTAAGGGTTGCTGTATGTTGTGGGTCACCATGTGTCTGCAGCCTTGTGCTCCATGCCAGGACCTGTCTGCTTTCTGCCCCGGGGTCTGCTGTTCCGTCTCCACACATGTGGCCGCCGCCATCTTGACCTTGGGTCTCAGGCCTGCT
This sequence comes from Pelobates fuscus, assembly GCF_036172605.1. Lineage (NCBI taxonomy): Eukaryota > Metazoa > Chordata > Amphibia > Anura > Pelobatidae > Pelobates > Pelobates fuscus. Next base: position 134,987,570 of record NC_086327.1, read on the forward strand.
TGGTGGTCGATTAAGCCCCCGAGTGTGGTCGTGGGACATGGACCGGGATCACCCCCCCGGTCCGGTGGGGGGGGGGACAGGACCGGGCCAGCCGATGATCCACTGGCATGCTCGGCTCCTTCGGGCGGGATAGTGAAGCGGCGGCCGCCCGCCTCGCTCACCGCCAGGTCGGGTCCCGCTGGGTATTGCAGGGGTCCCACCTCCGGGGGACTGGAACTACAAGAGCGAGCCTCTCCCCGGCTCCGGTAGCCCGCAGACGTTGCGGGTCAGGGTTGTTGGTCGCTGGTTGCTTTATAAATCGTGGATTATATCGTTTTTGGGGCATATCGTGCAGGAGCTGTTCTTCCCTGCGACCGCTCGGCCTGGCGGCCCGGCCCCGCCCCCCATATTTTTACATAATTAAGTAATTTTTTTTTAATTGCAGTTTGAGGGACCTGCCTGACAACCCAGGCCAAAGGTCCAGAGAATTTAATTTTGCTAGCAAATTAAGACTTCGCTGAACACAAATATTAGTTTTTCAAAACAGTAAAACATATCACAGCAATGATATTGTCAGTAAAAGTGAAGTTTTTTTGCATTTTTCACACATTGTTGTGATACGTTTTAGTGTTTTGAAACACCAATATTTGTGTTCCGCGAAGTCTCCTGAGTATAACATTACCCCCCATGTACAGGTTTTATGGTGTTTTTGAAAGTTACAGGTTCAAATATAAGGCTTGATTTTTCCGTTTTTTTCACATTAAAATTTGACAGATTGGTTATGTTGCCTTTGGGAGTGTATGGTAGCCCAGGAATGATAATTACCCCCATGATGGCATACCATTTGCAAAAGACAACATCCCAAGGTATTGCAAATGGGGTATGTCCAGTCTTTTTAGTGGCCACTTAGTCACAAACACTGGCTAAAGTGAACGTTCATAATAGTTTTTTGCATTTTTAACACACAAACCCATATAAATGCTAGCTTTGGCCAGTGTTTGTGACTAAGTGGCTACTAAAAAAGACTGGACATACTCGATATTGTATACCCTGGGTTGTCTACTTTAAAGAATATGTATATGTGAGGTGTGATTCAGAGATTTATGACAGATAACACTGTTACAATGTCACTATTGATACATTTTAAAAATATATATTTTGAAACAGCAATGTCCTACTTGTACTTATAGCCCCATAACTTGCAAAAGCTAAGCACATGTTAACATTGGGTATTTCTAAACTCAGGACAAAATTTAGAAACTATTTAGCACGGGTGTTTTTTGGCGGTTGCAGATGCGTAACAGATTTTGAGGGTCAAAGTTAGAAAAAGTGTGTTTTTGAAAAAATTTTCATCATATTTTATAATTTTTTTAAAGTAAATTATATGATATGATGGAAATAATGGTATCTTTAGAAAGACCATTTAATGGCGAGAAATACTGTATATAATATGAGTGGGTACAGTAAATGAGTAAGAGGGAAATTACAGCTAAACACAAACACAGAAGAAATGTAAAAATAACAGCCCTGGTTCTTAACGGTAAAAAAACTGAAAAACGGTCTGGTCACTAAGGGGTTAATTATATATATATATATATATATATATATATATATATATATATTTTTTTTTTTTTTAAATACATTTTACTGCTTTAAGAAAGAAAAATAAAATATGAAAGCAACATCAGATTGAACAACAATTCAATTCAAGCCTAGTGAAAAAAAAATGCATCTTCAGCAGGGGCCACATTAAGGAAAAATGGTTTTATTACTCTTTCAACAGAAAGAAGATTAAAAACAGACAGAGAATAAGTACAGGCAACAGTTACGAAGGAGGAAGGAAAAATGGGGAAGAAAGATTTACTTGATGGGCAAGGGGGTAGGTGTAGTTTTAGAATAAAGGCCAACAACGAAGTTTATATTATATAGGAGAGGGTAATCTCCATGTGCATTATACTATCTGTAGAACCAGTTTGCAACATTTGTTAAGGATCACTGTTTTTAAAGGTACAGTAACAACTCAAAAAAAATTAAAGTGATCCTATGATGTATTGACACAAATGTATGTAACGTACAAAAAAATAAAATCAGCTGAATGTTTAAATATCGGTAACATTTCTAGTAACGTGGTATAATGTATAACAAGTTGCCAAACATTATATACAATAAATGGTGGAATGACCCCACAGCAAAGCCACAAAACAGATATTCAGCAGCTTGTAAAAGAACCGGTTTTCAGGTGCAGCCGTGCAGGACAAGTAAATGCATTTTAATAATGTGAGCACTCTTTATTGAGAAAGTTGAACAAGACATCAAACTCAGTTTAAAAAAAAAAAAAAAAAAAAATTTCTTGCGTAACAGTTTTTCCTTCTAATTTAAAAAAGGCTCCAGGGCCGTTTGATTCTCTGTGATAAGGAAGAAAAATGGTGTTATGTGGATGTGTCAATGCTTTGAACACCATGAGGTCTGGCAAAGCACTGCAGGCTCCCTGTGCTGGCACTCTGAGTTAATCACCCTAATGCCAACGGGGCGGGTAACTCGTTACTCTGCAGCGCAACGCATTGCCACCCCTGGAACGTAAATGGTAAACTCATTTAACACACTAGTCCCCGCATGGAAAAAATAAAAGGGTTAGATAATAACCCACCCATGGCATTTAACCCCTTAATAACCAAAGACTTGGCAAATGCCTTCATCTTAAAAAATGCTGGGCACACATATGTGTATATATATATACGTACACAAGCACTCGCTGACCCTTTCTGCAAACCGCTTTTTGATCATTTGCAATTATCTGTGTTTTACTTGCAATCTCTGCTCAATTCAGCGGGTTCTGGTTTCTGGCCTATGGTAGCATTCGTGGGTTAATTAATGTGTTAGAATTGCTCATCCTGATATAAAATGCCACGGAGCCACATTCAGTGGTGCTCGCTGTATATTGAGAATTTAAAGTGTATTTTAAATTTAAAGGGACACTATAGTCACCTGAACAACTACAGCTCAGTGTTCTAGTGACCATAGTGTCCTTTGAAATTAAAAATTCACTTTGAATTCTCAATTTTAAATAATGTGCAGAAATCATGTCTCTGTCGTTCCAGAACATACGTTTCTTGTGTGTATAATATGTACCTGCAGGCATTGTTATGTAAATATTGCATTTTCAGAGAACATTACTGTCTATTAACACCTTTAGTGACAGTCACTCAGACGGCCATTAGAGGCACTTCCTGGGTCAGTGCTGAAGACGCTGAACGAGATGTATTAATTGAATGATGAGTTCTCTATGAGCAGATGTTGATTGGCCAGGGCTGTGTTTTTCTGCACATGCTCAATAGCCTCCCAAAGCTTTCCACTAAGGAATATCACAGGGGGGGGGGGGGGGGGGGTGAGGAGAGAGGGCAAGAGGGGTCAGGACCCTAAATGGTGATTCCACACCTATTGTGACCGGAATACATGTTTGCATTCCTGACACTATAGTGTTCCTTTAAGGCCAGAGCAGCCGACCTTTAAGCATATCAGACTTTGAAAATTGTTCCACAATTCTCACCCCTGTAAATAACCCTGCCATTGAGTTGGATGAAGATTTGACGAGACATCCACCAGTAGTCCGTGTCCTTTGTGTAATGTGCAGCAATCATGTCTCTGCTGTTCCTCTGGTTTGCTAGAAATCCAGACGTTATGTCAGTCTGAGCTCAGAGCGGTGAACAACACAGGAATAAACCGTTTAGATCACCAACCGCCTATGCTGTCATAGACAACATCTGCGTCAACACATCTGCACTCGCCCTCATCGGAGGACGTCTCCCAGTAGAAGGCAAGGCTTCATCTAACAGTTACTGGCAAAGGGTGTGATTAGGAGTTTGGAGTCGGAAATCTGATTGTGAAATTACCAATTTACACATATCTAACTGTATGTGTGGAGGGGGTACGGGGGGGGGGGGGGGAGGGGAGGGGATTTTTAGTGAGCTGCGCTATAGCCCCTGAAGGGGTGAATCTACTGATCATTCCCATTCTTGTTAGGTGGGATGTATTCATATATATTCCATTGTTGGTTTTTTAACACCGCAGCTATGGTATTTTTCTCCTTGCAGTGATTTTGTTGCAACATGTCTGGAGAAGCAACATTGACATAGAAGCAATTATTGTCTATTAATAACCAGGGTTCTTAATGGACAGATCATTTCCTGAAATGATAACATATATAACTAATAGGGGTCTCCTTCTAAATAGAGTTTGAACAAAGTGGACTGATTTCAATTCTCCGCAAATTCCTGATTTTATGAATAATTCCCAGAATGCAACCTGGTATTGTCTCCTCAGATATAGCCTGGATACACTTTCACAATGCTTGTTGTTCTATTAAAACATGGAGTGAATTTGCCTAGCTCTGAGTGAAAGTAATGCCTACAATTCTTACCATGGCCACTGTCAAAGAATTCGGTGAGGTGCGTGGCGGTGCACGGAGACCACGGCATAGATTTGTTGAACTGAAGAAACTTGGGAGCCATCAGATAGTTTTTAACCAGTCCTCCCAAAAACCTCTCGCAATTCTTGGAGTTGTCATGTGGAATGCTGAGGACATGAGCTAAATTAGACAAAAATGTTTTGTTTTTTTTAGGATAATCGAGATAATCATCAAATTTCAAACTTTATTTGCTTAGTCATTTTGGCTAATGTGGTACAACTCCAAATGCCTTTAATAAGAACTGAGATCTTTGGTTGGGTCATGGGTAAATAATTTAGGTTTACTTGTAGCCAGCAGCTGACTATGGACTCGGAAATTAAATCTGCGTGTTGTGGTTGGAGTCTTGCTGAGTTTAAATGCAGACCACTTGGACTAATGCACTCCTAACGCAATGAGTTTACAGCAAAGTACGTAACACGCCAACGCTCAGTTTATAAAAGGATAAAAAGCAAACACGCCTTGAGACAGTTGTTTTATACAGGACACAATGGTTTGCTTATTCAAATGTATTTATCTTTTTTAAGGTATTTTAAAAACAATCTATCTAACTTTTATTAAAGGAACACTCCAAGAACCATAACCACTACAGTTCACCAATTTTAGAACGGTTTGACTTCTTACCTGGGGGGGCCAGGTGCCGCCCCTACCTCCTCTGCAACCTGCAGGCTAGGTAGAAGCTCTCTGTCTGAGCTGAGTACCGGCAGTGCAGGACTTATCTCATTGGGTGAGAGAGATCCGCTCATGATGTCAGTCCAGGTCTCAGCTCAGGAGAACTAGCGGACATTCTTGGACATTAAAAGAGGTTTAACTCCTTGTAATGAGGGAGGTACTAGGGCACTCCCAGGACGCTGTAGTGGTTTGTCCTTTGAGTGTTCCTTTAATGATAATTTAAAAAGATTTTTTACAGAAAGAACAAAAACAATATAGAGTTTATTCAGTACACATCTAATAATAGTAAATTAATAACCAAAAACATCTTCAAATCACAGCTGGGCTATTTAATCTAAAATGAACAATGTAGTTGCTTTCAGTTTGATGTCTAGCGAATAAACCCCATATTATTTCAATTGATTCAACTGACGAAAACATGCCTCCTGTTTGATAATTTGTTTTAAGTTGTTAAGTTTCTGACTTTACTCCCAGTGGTTTTAATTTCATATTGTGTCTGATGTAAAGTACACAATGTAATGTTTGTGAAGCAGTAAAAAGATCAGACCTCCGCCAGCCCCCGGTAATGAATCCGTAACTTCACCGAATGTACAAATTCCTTAAATTCACAGAAAATTCCCTGAAGCATGTTAAATCTTATAAAAATCAAATCAGTCATTTATGATTTCTTAACAATAGCTTTTCATCTATACTTATTACGTAAATAAATTTACTAGCATGCCCAAACTGGTCCCTGATTGAGATTTGCAAGTTGTTTTTATCATTAATGAACGTTTGTTTCAATGTATCGTTTCACGTCCGTTAGTAACTGTAGTAGTGTTTACAAAGTGTCTCTAAACTGTCTCTGCAACATATAATCAGGTTAATTTTATGCATTTATAATAATCAAAATTTATAGTAATATTTGTTTGACATTTTTTATTTTTAGTTCCTTGGCACTATATACTATAACAGGCATAGGCAACCTTCGGCACTGCAGATGTTTTGTACTGCACCTCCCATGATGCTTTGCCATTATTGTCACGTTGTTTTGTCTGGGAGGCACAGGTATATAAGAGAGTATCTTGTAACGTACCAAGCTCATGCGCGAGGGTATAAGCAGCCTGGAGTCCATCATCTTCAATCACGGAGCAGCTTTTATTGGGGTCGCACACCGTCCCAATGTCAGCTACGCCCAGAGTGTCACAGCTCTCGTGCCCACAGATATCCTAACACAAAAGGAAATAAAAAAGATGTAAGCTCATTGAGCAGGGCCCTCCACCTCTCGGTTCCTGTACGTCCATTTGTCTGGTTACAATTACATGTCTGTTAGTCCACCCATTGTACAGCGCTACGGAATCTGATGGCGCTATATAAATAATAAAATAATAATTCTCGAAACTTCGCTTAAATTGTAGAGAACTAAATTTTATTGGCATTACTAAGGCTACAATAGCTGCTCTGGAGAAAAATGTTGGCCACACTCGGTTCCCCTGAACTATCTTTCTCTCCCGCTCTTCCCATAATTAAGACTGATACTTTGTCATTTTCTTCTGAAAACCATAGATTGCCCGGCATGTTGTATTGTTTCTCCCTCTCTCTCTCTCATTTACCTAATGCACAAAGCAATACTTTCTAAATATTTTATAATGGTATTGTAGTCTTTAGCTGAGATTTATTTGTTAATTATTATGTTGTCAGTGTATACAGGTGATACTCGAAAAATTTGAATATCGTGCAAAAGTTTGTTTATTTCAGTAACACAACGTAAAAGGGGAAACTAATATATGGGATAGACGCATTACATGCAAAGCAAGATAGTTCAAGCTGTGATTTGTCATAAGTGCAATGATTATGGCTTACAGCTCATGAAAACCCCAAATCCACAATCTCAGTAAATTAGAATATTGTGAAAAGGTATTCTAGGCTCACAGTGTCCCACTCTAATCAGCTTCTGGGCCTTTAAATGATCTCTCAGTCTGGTTCAGTAGGAATCACATTCATGGGGAAGACTGCTGACTTGCAGTCAGTGGTGTATCCTAGTTTTGTGCTGCCCCGGCTCCCAGCCTCACTTTGCGGGCGGCGAGCGAGGGAGCGGAGCAGAGAGCTCAGAGGAAGAGCTCCCTCGCCAGCCGCCTACCCGCCAGCGCACAGCAGCCTGCACGCCCGGCCGGCATGTCAGTTAGCCGCAAGACTAACAAGGCATTTGCCCTGGGCATTTGGGGGCGGCGTTTTTTGCCTCGCGGCTAAAACGTCCCTGCTTGCAGTTGTGTAGAAAACCATAATTGACACCCTCCATAAGGAGGGAAAGCCTCAAAAGGTAATTGCAAAGCAAGTTTGATGTTCCCAAAGTGCTGTATCAACGCACATTAATAGAAAGTTGTGGAAGGGAAAAGTGTAGAAAAAAAAGGTGCACAAGCAGCAGGGATGACCGCAGCCTGGAGAGGATTGTCAGGAAAAGGCCATTCAAATGTGTTGGGGACTTTCACAAGGAGTGGACTGAGGCTGGAGTCAGTGCATCAAGAGCCACCACACACAGATGGATCCTGGACATGGGCTTCAGATGTCATATTCCTCTTGTCAAGACGCTCTTGAACAACAAACAACGTCAGAAGCGTCTTACCTGGGCTAAAGAAAAACAAACCAAGGACCCAGAGTCTGGAGGAAGAATGGAGAGGCACACACTGCAAGATGCTCCAGTCCAGTGTGAAGTTTCCACAGTCTGTGTTGATTTGGGGAGCCATGCCATCTGCTGGTGTTGGTCCACTGTGCTTCATTAAGTCCAGGGTCAATGCAGCCGTCTACCAGGAGATTTTGGAGCATTTCATGCTTCCTTCCGCAGACAAGCTTTATGGGGATGCTGACTTCATTTTCTAGCAGGATTTGGCACCTGCCCACACTGCCAAAAGCACCAAAGCCTGGTTCAATAGCCGTGGGATTACTGTGTTTGATTGGCCAGCAAACTCGCCTGACCTGAACCTCATAGAGAATCTATGGGGCATTGCCAAGAGAAAGATAAGAGACATGAGACCAAACAATGCAGAAGAGCTGAAGGCCGCTATTGAAGCATCCTGGTCTTCCATAACACCCCAGCAGTGCCACAGGCTGATAGCTATAGACTGTAAGCTTGTTTGAGCAGGGCCCTCTTCAACCCTTCGTTTCTTACAAGTTTTCTTGTAATTGTCCTATTTATAGTCAAATCCCCCCTCTAATAATATTAATAATATTGTAAAGTGCTACGGAATCTGTTGGCGCTATATAAATATAAAATAATAATAGAAATGATAGCTTCCATGCCACGCCACATTGAGGCAGTAATTGCTGCAAAAGGGGCCCAAACCAAGTACTGAGTCCGTATGCATGCTTAGACTTTTGAGAGGTCCGATATTGTTCTATGTACACTCCTTGTTTTAATGATTGCATGTAATATTCTAATTTACTGAGATTGTTGATTTGGGGTTTTCATGAGCTGTGAGCCATAATCATCGCACTTATGACAATTCACGGCTTGAACTATCTTGCTTAGCCTGTAATGCGTCTTTCTCATCCCCTTTTATGTTGCATTACTGAAATAAATGAACTTTTGCACGATATTTTAATTTTTCGAGTATCACCTGTAAACATCTCTTGTAATACTTTTCAAGATTTATTTATTTTGCTTGTTTACATCATAGATTTTAAACTTATTCGTCCAAATCAAATGCTTGCTAATTGATACCAGAATGAACCAATTCTCATTCTTACCTGTACAGGTAAAATCACAGGTAAAACGATTTTAAATCGATTTTTTCGACAGTCACCAGGAAATTATATTCAGACACCTGCTTACACAAACTTTGCACAAGTCTAATAGTAATACCGAGCTACGAAGAATAGCTCTACATGACTTCTGCACAAGAAAGACAAACACTGGGAGGTTTGACAGTGCCTCATGTACCTGTCGGGTAAGCAGGATAGCAGTGTCATAGTGTTCAGAATGACGATCATTTGGTGGGTTAAAACTCTGCTGCCAATTACAAAAGTTTCGTAGTGTAAGACCGCCATTATCTGAGATGTCAGGGCCAAGATCCTCCTCTTCGACCACAAGAACTTTGACCACCACCAGACTGACTGAGTTCCGGAGGCTTGGGTGCTTATAAATCCGAGCGGCTATGGACATCAGAGTCAAGAGATGGAGCTGAAATAGGACCAAAAATTTCCACTCAATGGCCATCACACCAACCCATGTAAACATGTACAGCAGATGAAGATGGGTTTAAAGAAACACTATAGTCATCCAGATCACTTCATCTCAAAGTGGTCCTGGCATTTTAACCCTGCAAGGTAAAACATTGTAGTTTAGTAGAAAATGCAATGTTCATATTGTAGGGTTAAACCCACCTCTTAAAAAAGCCCCCCAGTTGGCTAAACGTGTTGTGTTGTTTTAATAACTTGTTTTAAGCATGAAAGTATATTTGCCATTCACTTACTTTATGTTTCTGACTATTTATTACACTTTTTTATGCTTTTAAGTTCGTTTTTTTTATTTTAAATTTACTATTGTTTCTAGCACGCTAAATTTGTCAAAGTACTTACCTGTCACTAATACCATGAAAGGATTATTCCTTGGAGGATCTACTCAACATTATATCCCTGGGTTGTACCACCCAAGTGCTAATACCTGAGCGGCATCTACTGCTCTGCTAAATGTGAGTAGATTATTCTTATTATTTAACTAATAACTGTACATTTTACAGTGAGCACTATTGTTTGCCTTTATATTTTTTACATATTCATCTATGTACTGAGAAATGGACTTGTGGAGCGACATATACATCAGTGGGGATTATACCGCTGTATGCTGGTTTACTCAGAGTTGGTTTTAAAGCTCTATCAAATGTGAGTGCTATACCATATATTTTCTTCTTGTGTGTCCTGCACCTAACACTAGATAAGGCGCACCATCTTTGGTTTTTTTTCTGATTTATTACATATATCTCCAATTACCTGAAGTCTGGATGGTGATGGTTACCAGCAAATAATATTCCAAGCATTTGATATCTGAGTGGACTTTTTATTTGGTGCAACCTGTATTTATATTTTGTATTGTTTTAAATGCACATCTAGTGGCCATTATCCTGACAGCCACTACAAGTGCTTCTTCCTCCAGACCGAGTAAAACTTGGCCTGGGAATCAAATGCTGAGCATGTGTACTTCCAATCCACAGTTTCTCTACAAGAAGCAAATGAGAAAGATATCCTCAGTGATGTTGACTATGAGTCCAGGCACTGGAAACGTGGTGAGTAAACTTTTTAAACTTGTGGTGAAAGTAACTTCTCTATGTGTTCTTGGAGGGGCCTGTTTGCTAGCCTGCTGCCTCAGGACTATGGGCCATGCACAAAGGCTCATAAAAGACCTTGTTCGTGCCTTCTTGGATATTCTGTTCGGTAGTTTGCATTCCCCTTCTATTTTAACATTGTCCGTTCGACTACCGAACAACCGCACGAATCAGGGACCACCCAGGAGAGTGTTAACACCTATTAAAAACTTGGAACTTTTCTCATCGCAGTGTTTTAATTGTTTGTCTGGGTGGCCACAATTCCTATGGACTACCACGAGGTGGCGGCCATCTTGTTCGCATGGACACAGGCAGCGGTGTTTGGGCATGAATCTCATGGACTAAAATCGGACACAGAAACTCCGAATACCGCTGGATGAGGGGAACAAGCTCCAGGGTAAGAACATTGACTCTGTTTGGCAGTTTATATGTTTTTAAATTACTGAACTAGACCGACCGCAAGTCCAGATTCTCTGGAACAATTTTGGGCATGGGACCATGCGTGCGGTCGGTCAAATAAATGACTTCCAGAAAATTCCTGAACCCCTGAACTGATCTGGGTCTTGGGTCCAGAGTGGGTGGAGGATGGAAAGTTCCCAGCCAAGCTGTAACGCTGGACGTGGGGACTACGGTGCTGATGGTGAGTACTAGGAGAAACGATTGCCAGGCGGTCCGTCACAAAATTTAAATGTATAAACATAAAAAAGGTAGACATAAAGGGGGGGAAGGGGGGTGTGGGTTGACCGAAAGGAAGCTATAGTCCCAAAATAATGATTGTTACTTTCAAGACTTTAGATTCCCTTTTATAACGCATTTTTTAAAATGAATTGTCATGCAGATGATGTAAAAGGCTGAATATATATTTCCTCACTATTTTATGGAAGGGTCTGGTTCCCTCTGCCAGATGTGCATTGCACAGTCAGTGGTGATTTAAGGCTAAACTCAGATTTAAACATAGACAGACACAGAATGAGGGATTTCCTAAGGAAGGGAGGGTTTGTAATGGGTAATATCCACAGAATTCACTGTGTTGCCCTGTAGAAATAGCAAAAATGAGATGTTCTCAAGGAACCTGTGGTTATTTCACGCAACACTTTTAAAGTACCACAAGATTAGACGTCGACATACTTGGCTGCATCGTTCCTGTTACTTTGGGTTTATCAGGGGTCACTGAACGGGAACAGATCTTACTCCATGTAGAATACGTGCTTTATCCAATGAGCAATGTTAGATATAACCCCCTTTATTTGAGTGATTTATATCACAGCAGGATGGATTTTCAAAGGGTCTCAGATTTAAACCAGTGCCTGGATCTGAAAGGTGCGTCTCCTCTATTTGGAAAGTGACTCCAAAAATGTTGCTAAAGTAACTTAAGAGCAAAGGGCCAAAAAAGTGTGACATCCTGGACTGGTTGAGCCATTCGTCTGACCAGAATCTAAAGGGTCGGGCATTTCACACTCAAAAGGTAAGACTGAAGGCTAAATTGCTCCAAAACAGACAAGAGCTCAAGATGGCTGCAGTGCAGACCAGCACCACTGAAAACACCCGGCATCCAGTGATGGTGTATGGGGAGTCCAGGCTTACTACAAACATGGGGCGGGGGGCAAAGAGTACTACAGTGTGCTGAATTGGTTATGGTGCTTGGAGTGTCCTTAAAAGCTGGATATTGCAGGTTACTGTGTGAGAAGTAACTTCATTACAGTCTCCTGGCACAGTCCCCTCTATTAATAGAGGAAACCATTTACAAACATCTTGATTTAAATGGGGACATTTGTCTGCTTTCTGGGAACTCCTCACCTTATTGTCAATGCATAATCAATGACATCTTTGTCCGGTCTGGATGGCAGTGATTGGGTGAGAGTGCAGGGGGAGGGACAGGATAGCCCAGAGCTGTCAATCATGTCTTCTAGTTTGGATGAAACTGACATTGTGGAAGTGTGAATTATGTGCGATCAATGCAGATAGAGGGGGTTCCCCAGCAGGGGCGTATTAGCCGCGAGGCAAACAAGGCATTTGCCTTGGGCGGCATTTTCCAGGGGGCGGCAAAAAAAGCCGCCCCCAAATGCCCAGGGCAAATGCCTTGCGGCTAACTGACATGCCGTGCGGGCGGTCTGCTGGGCAGTGCTGGCGGGCGGCCGGCGAGGGAGCACATCCTCTGAGCTGTCTGCTCAGCTCCCTCGCGCGCCGCAGAGTGAGGCTGGGAGCCGGAATATGACGTCATATTGAATGTCTGTTAGTGTGTCTGTGTATGTCAGTGTGTGTGTGTGTGTGTGTGAATGTCTGTTAGTGTGTCTGTGTATGTCTGTTAGTGTGTCTGTGTGTGTATGTCTGTTAGTGTGTCTGTGTGTGTATGTCTGTTAGTGTGTGTGTGTGTATGTCTGTTAGTGTGTGTGTGTGTGTGTGTGTGAATGTCAGTGTGTCTGTGTATGTCTGTTAGTGTGTCTGTGTATGTCTGTTAGTGTGTGTGTGTGTATGTGTTAGTGTGTATGTCTGTTAGTGCGTGTCTGTTAGTGCGTGTGTGTCTGTTAGTGTGAGTGTGTGTGTATCTGCTAGTGAGTGTGTGTCTGTTAGTGAGTGTGAGTGTGTGTTTCTGTTAGCGAGTGTGTGTTTTTGTTAGCTAGTGTATGCGTATCTGTAAGTGAATGTGTGTGTGTGTATTTAGAAGGCGGGGCGGGGGAAGGGTGGGGGTGGTGCGGGGCGGGGGAAGGGTGGGGGTGGTGCGGGCGGGGGGAAGGGTTGGATGGGGTGGCGTGGGCGGGAGGGGGGCGCCTGAGTTTTGTCCTGCCTAGGGCAGCACAAAACCAGGATACACTGGTATCCTGGATTGGCACTGGATTGGCACTGTTCCCCAGTAAAAGTGCCAATTTATACCAATGATTTGATGTTAAATCAGGGACAGCACCAGAAGATGCTAGTTGACATAAATACTATGATACCTATTCCATTGACTGATTAATACTTTCACTGCTGTAAGAGGTAATCATTGAACCAGGCTGATAAACAACGTAGCACATTCTCTGCAAGTTCTCAATACAGAGATTCTATTCCAACTACGGGTGTAAGAAATTCATATTCTGAAAATATATTTGTTATGTAGAGGACGTTACTGTTCGGTAACGTCACACCTTTTTAGGAAGGGGTGCGTTAAAAGCATAGACAATGCAGATCAATCCAAATATGTGTAAAACGGCTTATTTATCAATTCATTCATCTCTGTCCCTTATGCCACAGCAGAAAAAGTGTCAGTGACATGGAGTCATCTTCCAGCAGAGATGGTATTGAACAGTACTTTAAGGGATTTTAATGACATGTAGGGGGACAAGCACAGAATTACTCTGGAGGTAAGTGAAGGTCAGTGACCAAATTAGATTTATAGATTTATAATTAGTAGAAAGTCGGTGAGCGAGGGCCATGCGGTGTAGTCACAGAGGGGCCGGCAGTTCCCACTGGGATTCTCAGGATACTGAGCGGACCTGTGTTATATATTAGTCTGTAGCCCCCTGTAGTTGCTATAGAGACAGTCTGGGAATTCTGACTGTTTGGACCATTAGAAGAGACTCATCAGTTAGAAAGACAGGAGAATTCTGCTCATAGATTGATAGAGACACACTACGGGTTGCCTCCCCTATCCATGTTCTCTCTATTATACTACCCTTTCTATATCACTGTTACTGCTCCCACTGGAAGGCTATTCCAGGTTTCTACTACCCTTTCTATATAAATGTTACTGCTCCAACTGGTAGGCTATTCCAGGTTTCTACTACCCTTTCTATATAAGTGTTACTGCTCCAACTGGAAGGCTATTCCTGGTATCTACTACCCTTTCTATATCACTGTTACTGCTCCCACTGGAAGGCTATTCCAGGTTTCTACTACCCTTTCTATATAAATGTTACTGCTCCAACTGGTAGGCTATTCCAGGTTTCTACTACCCTTTCTATATAAGTGTTACTGCTCCAACTGGAAGGCTATTCCAGGTATCTACTACCCTTTCTATATCACTGTTACTGCTCCCACTGGAAGGCTATTCCAGGTTTCTACTACCCTTTCTATATAAATGTTACTGCTCCAACTGGTAGGCTATTCCAGGTTTCTACTACCCTTTCTATATAAGTGTTACTGCTCCAACTGGAAGGCTATTCCTGGTATCTACTACCCTTTCTATATCACTGTTACTGCTCCCACTGGAAGGCTATTCCAGGTTTCTACTACCCTTTCTATATAAGTGTTACTGCTCCAACTGGAAGGCTATTCCTGGTATCTACTACCCTTTCTATATCACTGTTACTGCTCCCACTAGAAGGCTATTCCAGATATCTACTACCCTTTCTATATCACTGTTAGCCTTTACAGCTCCCACTGGAAGGATATTCCATGTATCTACTACCCTTTCTATATCACTGTTACTGCTCCCACTGGAAGGCTATTCAAGGTATCTACTACCCTTTCTATATCACTGTTACTGCTCCCACTGGAAGGCTATTCTAGGTATCTACTACCCTTTCTATATCACTGTTACTGCTCCCACTGGAAGGCTATTCAAGGTATCTACTACCCTTTCTATATCACTGTTACTGGTCCCACTGGAAGGCTATTCCAGGTATCTACTACCCTTTCTATATCACTGTTACTGCTCCCACTGGAAGGCTATTCAAGGTATCTACTACCCTTTCTATATCACTGTTACTGCTCCCACTGGAAGGCTATTCTAGGTATCTACTACCCTTTCTATATCGCTGTTACTGCTCCCGCTGGAAGGCTATTTCACATGGCAGCAGTTACTTCAACATTTATAAAATAAATAATTTTGGTTGACCTTTCTGTTGTCCAACAGTTAGGCTGACTGACAAAATCAGGATAATCACATTCTAACTTGGATTTAAAGTAGGAATACGTTCTGTGTAGGAAAACCTCATGCTTAATGTAATGGAGGATAATGCAGCAACATCTTGGGATCTAAAACTCAATGTTCCTTCCTAGGAGGCCAGAACGTTTTGTGTGTATGAATGTATCACAGAGCTCCACAGCAATAAAACTCACAGTAATGTGCAGTGTATATGAGGGTATCACAGAGCTCCACAGCAATTAAATTCACAGTAATGTGCAGTGTGTATTAATGTATCACAGAGCTCCACAGCAATAAAACTCACAGTAATGTGCAGTGTATATGAGGGTATCACAGAGCTCCACAGCAATTAAATTCACAGTAATGTGCAGTGTGTATTAATGTATCACAGAGCTCCACAGCAATAAAACTCACAGTAATGTGCAGTGCATATGAGGGTATCACAGAGCTCCACAGCAATTAAATTCACAGTAATGTGCAGTGTGTATTAATGTATCACAGAGCTCCACAGCAATAAAACTCACAGTAATGTGCAGTGTATATGAGGGTATCACAGAGCTCCACAGCAATTAAACTCACAGTGCAGTGTGTATCAATGTATCACAGAGCTCCACAGCAATAAAACTCACAGTAATGTACAGTGTGTATTAATGTATCACAGAGCTCCACAGCAATAAAACTCACAGTAATGTACAGTGTGTATTAATGTATCACAGAGCTCCACAGCAATAAAACTCACAGTAATGTGCAGTGTATATGAGGGTATCACAGAGCTCCACAGCAATTAAATTCACAGTAATGTGCAGTGTATATGAGGGTATCACAGAACTCCACAGCAATAAAATTCACAGTAATGTACAGTGTGTATGAATGTATCACAGAGCTCCGCAGCAATAAAACTCACAGTAATGTACAGTGTGTATGAATGTATCACAGAGCTCCACAGCAATAAAACTCACAGTAATGTGCAGTGTGTATTAATGTATCACAGAGCTCCACAGCAATAAAACTCACAGTAATGTGCAGTGTATATGAGGGTATCACAGAGCTCCACAGCAATTAAATTCACAGTAATGTACAGTGTGTATGAATGTATCACAGAGCTCCACAGCAATAAAACTCACAGTAATGTGCAGTGTGTATTAATGTATCACAGAGCTCCACAGCAATAAAACTCACAGTAATGTGCAGTGTATATGAGGGTATCACAGAGCTCCACAGCAATTAAATTCACAGTAATGTGCAGTGTATATGAGGGTATCACAGAACTTCACAGCAATAAAACTCACAGTAATGTGCAGTGTATATGAGGGTATCACAGAGCTCCACAGCAATTAAATTCACAGTAATGTGCAGTGTGTATTAATGTATCACAGAGCTCCACAGCAATAAAACTCACAGTAATGTGCAGTGCATATGAGGGTATCACAGAGCTCCACAGCAATTAAATTCACAGTAATGTGCAGTGTGTATTAATGTATCACAGAGCTCCACAGCAATAAAACTCACAGTAATGTGCAGTGTATATGAGGGTATCACAGAGCTCCACAGCAATTAAACTCACAGTGCAGTGTGTATCAATGTATCACAGAGCTCCACAGCAATAAAACTCACAGTAATGTACAGTGTGTATTAATGTATCACAGAGCTCCACAGCAATAAAACTCACAGTAATGTACAGTGTGTATTAATGTATCACAGAGCTCCACAGCAATAAAACTCACAGTAATGTGCAGTGTATATGAGGGTATCACAGAGCTCCACAGCAATTAAATTCACAGTAATGTGCAGTGTATATGAGGGTATCACAGAACTCCACAGCAATAAAACTCACAGTAATGTACAGTGTGTATGAATGTATCACAGAGCTCCACAGCAATAAAACTCACAGTAATGTACAGTGTGTATGAATGTATCACAGAGCTCCACAGCAATAAAACTCACAGTAATGTGCAGTGTGTATTAATGTATCACAGAGCTCCACAGCAATAAAACTCACAGTAATGTGCAGTGTATATGAGGGTATCACAGAGCTCCACAGCAATTAAATTCACAGTAATGTACAGTGTGTATGAATGTATCACAGAGCTCCACAGCAATTAAATTCACAGTAATGTGCAGTGTGTATTAATGTATCACAGAGCTCCACAGCAATAAAACTCACAGTAATGTGCAGTGCATATGAGGGTATCACAGAGCTCCACAGCAATTAAATTCACAGTAATGTGCAGTGTGTATTAATGTATCACAGAGCTCCACAGCAATAAAACTCACAGTAATGTGCAGTGTATATGAGGGTATCACAGAGCTCCACAGCAATTAAACTCACAGTGCAGTGTGTATCAATGTATCACAGAGCTCCACAGCAATAAAACTCACAGTAATGTACAGTGTGTATTAATGTATCACAGAGCTCCACAGCAATAAAACTCACAGTAATGTACAGTGTGTATTAATGTATCACAGAGCTCCACAGCAATAAAACTCACAGTAATGTGCAGTGTATATGAGGGTATCACAGAGCTCCACAGCAATTAAATTCACAGTAATGTGCAGTGTATATGAGGGTATCACAGAACTCCACAGCAATAAAACTCACAGTAATGTACAGTGTGTATGAATGTATCACAGAGCTCCACAGCAATAAAACTCACAGTAATGTACAGTGTGTATGAATGTATCACAGAGCTCCACAGCAATAAAACTCACAGTAATGTGCAGTGTGTATTAATGTATCACAGAGCTCCACAGCAATAAAACTCACAGTAATGTGCAGTGTATATGAGGGTATCACAGAGCTCCACAGCAATTAAATTCACAGTAATGTACAGTGTGTATGAATGTATCACAGAGCTCCACAGCAATAAAACTCACAGTAATGTGCAGTGTGTATTAATGTATCACAGAGCTCCACAGCAATAAAACTCACAGTAATGTGCAGTGTATATGAGGGTATCACAGAGCTCCACAGCAATTAAATTCACAGTAATGTGCAGTGTATATGAGGGTATCACAGAACTTCACAGCAATAAAACTCACAGTAATGTACAGTGTGTATTACTGTATCACTGAGCTCCACAGCAATAAAACTCACAGTAATGTACAGTGTGTATGAATGTATCAGAGCTCCACAGCAATGTACAGTGTGTATTACTGTATCACTGAGCTCCACAGCAATAAAACTCACAGTAATGTACAGTGTGTATGAATGTATCACAGAGCTCCACAGCAATACAACTCACAGTAATGTACAGTGTGTATGAATGTATCACAGAGCTCCACAGCAATAAAACTCACAGTAATGTACAGTGTGTATGAATGTATCACAGAGCTCCATGGGGTAAAATAATGTATTCAGCCTGTGGTAATTAGTTTGCAAAATAAAACACCTTGCTGACTTATAGAGTACCTTATAAAGTTACAAGAAATGTTCAGTTTGGTCTTTTAAAAACAAAAAGTAGATGGAGGTCCTGAAAAATCATTTCAACAGAAAAGATGGTTAAACATATAGTTGAAGTTATTAATGCAAAATAGAAACAACTATATCATTTAAAAAGAAAAATCCTGAAAACTCCCGGTAGAATATGGGAGAGAAGGCCAGCTGTGAAATAGTTTTTTTGCCCACTGCACCCACTGTAGCAGGTGAAAGGTAACAGCTTTCACAAATTCAGTTTCACGAGAATAAATGATACTTCATAAACGGGGTGAAAAGCAAAGGTTTCTGGAACCCCATGGATGGAAAACCGATTGAATAACTGGCTGTCTGTCTAATAATCGCTGGTATGTATGAAAACTCTCTAAAACGGCTTCGGGGTTCCATCCATACCCCAAAATAATTTCATTAAAAGGTTACTCAAACCAAAAAACTATGTTTTTAGAAAATCTTCCTAACCGGTCTGCCCACCTAACTTTAAAAAAAGGAAGATCAGGGAGTGCAGGCTGAGGGCAGGATGGGTGACATCATTGGCGGTCTGGCACCGGCGTGTCATCATTGGCGGTCTGGCACCGGCGTGTCATCATTGGCGGTCTGGCACCGGCGTGTCATCATTGGCGGTCTGGCACCGGCGTGTCATCATTGGCGGTCTGGCACCGGCGTGTCATCATTGGCGGTCCGGCACCGGCGTGTCATCATTGGCGGTCCGGCACCGGCGTGTCATCATTGGCGGTCTGGCACCGGCGTGTCATCATTGGCGGTCTGGCACCGGCGTGTCATCATTGGCGGTCTGGCACCGGCGTGTCATCATTGGCGGTCTGGCACCGGCGTGTCATCATTGGCGGTCTGGCACCGGCGTGTCATCATTGGCGGTCTGGCACCGGCGTGTCATCATTGGCGGTCTGGCACCGGCGTGTCATCATTGGCGGTCTGGCACCGGCGTGTCATCATTGGCGGTCTGGCACCGGCGTGTCATCATTGGCGGTCTGGCACCGGCGTGTCATCATTGGCGGTCTGGCACCGGCGTGTCATCATTGGCGGTATGGCACAGGCGTGTCATCATTGGCGGTCTGGCACCGGCGTGTCATCATTGGCGGTCTGGCACCGGCGTGTCATTGGCGGTCTGGCACTGGCGTGTCATCATTGGCGGTCTGGCACCAGCGTGATGTACGTTCTGGCTTCTGGCGCCATTTTGGACTTGTTCTGGGCTGGTTAATGATGCCTGATGATGCTACCGGAGGCGGAGTTACACCCCTATCAGCCAAGGGGTTAATCTCCGTATGCGCAGATTTCATAGTGAAGCCATGCACACACAAACACCAGGTACTATAACCACTTCAAATTGCTGAAGTGGTCATGGTGCTTGGAGTTACCCCTTGAGATGAAATGATTGTGGTACATAGCCTGTCCCTCTATTCTCTGCCAAATTCCCAACAATTTACATTTTCATAAATAATGCTGTAAGATAGACAGAAAAGTGAATTGCAATATTTAGCCTGAACTAGTTAAGCTGTCTGTTGCTCATTTGGGGAGTTTTTCTAAAACAGTTATTTTTGTATCCAGTTTTTCAATTCAGTTTTCACTTCACTACAATCCTGTGTTTAATGAATAAACCGCTAACTGCAACATTATTGGTCAAAGTTTAAATGGTCTCTGATATCAAGGACTGTATTCAAATCTTAACGTCAATGCTCAATCCCTTATCAATTCTCCAAAATTCCCCGTTTAATGATTAAACTGAAATCTGTTAGCCAAATTCTGATTAGATATACAAATCATGCCAGTCAGGTTTCAAAATGCAGTGTAATTCAAACAGTCTTCTCAAGATTGAGCATTTAAATGCGATTATCAAAGCTAAGATTTAATAAATGCAACAAATAGCTGTGCTTCACTGCTCCGGATATATCATTTGCTTTAATACGCTCATTCATTTTTTTATTTCTATTTTAAAGTGTATTCTTTGATATAGAAAGTCTGGTTTCTCAACTCCTGGAACTCAGCACGTTAACTAAATATATATTGTGGCTTTAACTATCAGCACGTTCAGCAGTGACACAGTTAATTGCCAAGATAGAATAACCCACAGAGGAAATATGAGGGCCACCCAATGTCTGGGCTATTGTATTTCCCACAAGGCTGTAATAGGAAAAAGGGACGTCCCCTTTCCAAAAATAATGAAATGTTCTGGGGCGGGCTGGACGCTTTGTCTGGGAACCGACTGACTCTGAAACTATAGCCGCACAGGTAGGGGGTGGGAGGGCAGAATGGATGCTGCGTCAGTTCACTGGAGTCTTTGTCATGGGATTAAAGAACACTTTTGGGAGCCAATTTTGGGGAGTGATCTGCAATGACATATCTTTTTAAATAAACTGCATGGTGCTTTTAATATTAACTCTATAGGGTCAAAGGCGTGAATGCCACATTGCTCCTTTATGTGTGGCACAGACTCCCTACTATTCAAAGTGTTAACACCCCCTCTGCACGCATTCGGGGTTTTCTAAATGAATTAAAAGTTCAAAATCGATCTCTAAGTGGGAAACAAGAAACCTCTTTATGGCAAACTGTGCGCAGAGATTTTATAATGTGCAGCATTAGCATTGAACGCTACCTTCCCTAGAATGTGTGGGACCTCGAAACAGGGCGTTAATGGTGAAGAAAGGGAAAATTGACTAATGCAAGTTTAGGCAAATATATTAACATTATTTACCAGCCATTTAGGTGTACATTAGGCAACCTGTTTATCAAATAATCACATCTCACAGTTTACTGAGGAAACCTCTACGTCTTTAAAGATCGCGATCAGGTGAGCTACCTGTGTCACTGGTTACATTGCATTTATTCAGCCTCTGCACTGGATGGTTCAAAAACACACCAAACATCTGGATCCTTTCTGCATCTCTTGTCCCACAGTAAACATGTGCAGCTGTGCTGAGAATGTTCAGAGGTCCGTTAATTCAGAGGGAGGATTGCAACGTCTACAATAACAACATATAGATTCATTGATATGATACCTGGGGCATGCTTCCAGCATTGCGGTGAGGGCAGCATGCAAATCAACCTGCTCCCACAATGCAGTGCGGGGCATCCACACAAACTAGTGCATGATGGGAAGCCACACAGGGAATCACATGTACCCACTACAGCAAACACGGTCACTTTAAAGTGTATAAAATCTACTAAATTGCTTGATAATGCATGGATAAGAAGTTATTTAATTACTCTCATCTTTGTACTTAGCAGTAAAGGGCACACACCTGAAGGTCCTGGGTCCCTGCAGTGTGGCATTCACAAGTTACGTGGTGGCATCCACAAATCCTAGTGAACCTCCGACCCCATCACCCTCCTCAAATTTGCATGCTGCAGATTGGTACATCTTTTAATAAAAATATTTTATTCTTATTTAGCCAGCACAGTGTAAAGACTAAATATATCCCTATCTGAAGGTTACTTTATCATGTGATTTGTAGATGGCAGGTTAACTTTAAATGTTAAACGGCCGCTTCAAGTACAAGTGTAAACTATGTGTGTTGCCTAAGAAATGGTTTAAGGCGCTTGGTGTCTGTCTCTTTTCTCCTAGTTACTAATATCACGAGCTCTAACTCGGTTAGATTTAATTTAGGCATTTATGCTTCCCCAGCCGTTCCAGATATGTGTAAGTGAGTGCCACTAGGAAGGAACATGCTGTATACGCTAGGTAGGTGCTTAGTGTACAAGTCCCCACTGTTCTGTGTGACTCCTCTGACTGAAACTAACCACAAGCTGAGACTGAAGCACTTTATCTGTGTCAGCCAATTCAAACCCCACCCAACAAAACGAGGTGTGAAGTCAGGACGGGGTTAACAGGGGTTGGCGATAGACCTGACTGTCCCCACTAAGGGCCACACATGCACAGTGCAGTGTTAAACTCAACAGAAGTTGGACACCAGTAAATTTCTCCCTCTGAAATTTGGGATTATTGGGAGATATAAAAAGATGGATGTAAACCCTGTCAATCCATCTGTTAGCAAAGTAGATGCACGAAATGTAGATGAAATTTTACATCCCATATCCGGAAGAGTCATGGCTGGTCTATGTCACAGCATTGTTTTTTATTAAGTTCTCTCCGCGAATTGTTTCTTTAAATAAAACATTGTACCTCCTCGATGTATGAATGATGACCTCTCTCTGCCCAGCGAACCCCACACAGAGTATCTCACCACTAGTTATATTGGAAACATAGCAATTTCACTTCCTCTGCTATCCCCAGTCAATATTCCTCCAGTGCATCCACCATCTTGTGCCTCTCCCTGTCCATTTAATATGCCCATACCCCTCCTCTCCATGTCTCACCCTTGATCTTGTCTCTGCCTATGCCCTGTGTTCTTCCCATGCCCCCCAACTCCCATGTACTGCCCATGCCCTGACCCCTGTATACTTCCCATGCCCCCCTATCCCTGTGTGCTTCCCATGTCCCCGACTACTGTGCACTTAACATGCCCCCCTACCCTTGGGTACCCTGTGTACTTTTAATGCCCCTACTCCTGTGTACTTCCCATCCCAATAACCCTGTGTATTTCCTATGCCCCCCTACCCCTGTATATTTCCCATGTCCCTAACCCCATGTACTTCCAATGCCCCTACTCCTGTGTACTTCCCATTCCCCAGATCCCTATGTATCCTCATGCCCTGGACCCCTGTGTACTTCCCATAGCCCTTACCTTGTCTACCCCCATGCCCTCGAGGGCATGGGGCCCTCGACACCTGTGCACTTCCCATGCCCCGACCCCTGTGTACCCTCCATGCTCTTAACCCTTGTGTACCTCCCATGCCTCCGACCAGTTGTGTTTTCCAATGCCCCGTGACCCCTGTGTCTCTACTAATGACTTCCAGCCTCTGTGTGTCTTCTTCTATCCCCAGCCCCTGTGTCTATCCCCAAACCCTCAAACCATAAGACTCCTACCATGCCCACTGACTCCGATGCCTGTCACCATCCCCTCTATTTCTTGAACCTTTCCTTATGGTTCTTACAAATGTCTTTCTTCGTATAAACCCTAAATACATGTTAATTACCCACGCCTCCCCCCTTTTGCTTCTTCCTCACTCCAATCCTGCTTCCCTCGTACGTCTCTCTCGCCCTATGTGGGACTTATCTCATATTTCCCTTTTATCAAATACCCAGTGTCTCTCAGAGGCATGTTATTGAGTTAATAGTCATTTATATTATGTAATCGTTAATAGGAGGCATCTCTAAGAGACTATTGTAGACCTTCAGCAAGACAGGAGCACTGTAAGAAACTCCTTTAAAAATAGTTTGTTTTCTGTTCGAATTATGACTTATTTTCTTGAGCAGAAGTTAACGAAATACCCAAATAAACAAAATAACAGACAACTGTGACTCGAGACCCTTCCTCGCAGCGTGTGAGACAGACTCCAGCACGGAATGAGAGATTCGTAAACCTGTTAACATTCACTGTGTGAGGTCACAATTCCAATATTAAAACTTGGGACGAAAAGCAGATTCGTGCGACATGGAATATAAAGCAGGGACTGCTCGTTAAAATCTGGGAAAGTTGCCAGAAGTGGAAAAAACGTTTTCTGGAGTTTACTGAAGTAAAAGAAAAGTTATGTCCAACAGCAGCATTTTCATCCCAAAGACATGTTAGGGCACGTTTCTGAACATGTTGAGTTTATTTTTAGGTTGTAACAAGGCGATCGTTTCACTTTAAATAATTATTCATGCATTAAAAACAAAAAACACTTAAGGCTATATTTATCAAAGTAAAAACAGGTGGTAGTTTGGATCCACGTGCTAAAAAAGTAGCAGTCACCTTGGAAACCAGTGGTATATCTTACAGCATTTACCCCTTTGCCCCAGAATTGCTATTTTTTGCCTTGAAAGGTTTTGAAATTTATGGACTACACTTCAAATAATTGTCTGAACCCAGAGAGCAATGTCGAACTCTTATTATTGATCCTGACAGTTTTTAAAGGAACACTCTAATAATACACCATATTATTTTACATTGTGACGGGTTTCTTAATTATTTTATATTGATGGGCCCTACATTTTTTAATTTAAAAAAAATGTAAAGAGCCATAAAACTTAAATCTATTCCAGCGCAGCGATAGACTCCTCACTGAAGCCCAATCCTCCTCCCGCGATGTCATCAAGACTCATTACTTTTGTCCAATCAGATGCTACTAATAGTTAAACATTGAGGACACATGTTGCAGGCACGGCAATCATTGTGATCCAGCCATCATTGTGATCCGCAGTCATCTCGTACTTGATACGTACAGCATCCGGCGACCACAATCTTTGCATGCCGACACTGGATGTCAAAATGATTCAAAAACAGAATCATTTCCAGTCCAGGAAATGACTCTGCTAAATGTAACCACATTGGTTTTATTTACAAGTCAACAGGGACAAAGGCAGCCATAATATGACATTCATACTTAGACCGTCACTTTAAACTTAGTATGCAACCTAACATAATTATTCACTAAAGGGTCAGGAATTAGAAATGTTATCCTCACTTTGAATTCTTAGCAAATTGCACTTTAGCGCACAGCTCTTTCTAAGAAAATAAAATCAAACTACAGTAACCGTACAATAACGGCTTTCGTTCTTTACTAACAGGCTACACACAATAAAATGTGAAGTCAGGTTTAAAACTGAACCAACTGTCGCCTTATTTCAGATTAATCAGATCACAGGGAGTCTGTCGGCTAGATATTGTTTAGTGGTATGCAAATGAATGAATTATTGAACTGGGTTCATTTGCATATCAGGCTGTACCTAGAATTCTAAACTGGGACAGTAGTTATTTGTGAACTCTAATTCCCATATTGTTTTGAGACCCCGGAGGCGTTTATTTTAGTTAGAGCGTTTTGTCAGCAGCCTGCCGTGCAGAGGTTAGCGTTAACTCTCACAGGTCCTAATCCAAACATGAGGATCTAGCCTTGGGATTGAGAGTTTTAGTGAACCAGTTAAGGAGGAAATCCAGTTTCCGCTCCTCTTGTCATCTGAGAAGCATCACAGACCACAAACTATCTGGACAGACCACATCAAATGCAACAACCAAACCTCGTGCACTGCAGGCTGAATTGCACGCTGTACGCTTTCTGCGGGAGCTGCTTGGCCTGTAAGCCCGAGCTCGGCAGCTGATCGAACGCAGATAGATTTCAAGGATACCCTGCGATTTATTCAGAATTTCTGGATTGTGCAAATTGGTGCCAAGAATTCCAGCCGGTCATTACTTTGCAATATGTTGGAGATTTTCAGGCAGACAGCAGATACGCGATCATAAACTTTAAACCCCTAACTGCCTGCCTCTGCTTCTCATTTTGGAATGGATTTATTTATTTATTACGATGAATTTAGACAATTTTGGGTCCTGTTCAAATAACACAAATGAAGCATTAAACACATCTATTTATGTAAGGATTGTGATCTGTGGGATGGACAACCATCAATGTCTTATCTTCTCCCATCTACAATTACCAACATCGTTAGAACATGTCGGCTGGGCTTTGTGAGTGTTGCCTCCACACTAATTTAAAGGAGAAACAAAACATATTTTAGCACATTCATATAGGTAAGATTTATTTTCAGTTACGAGGAGATGAGGACAAGTTGTATAATAATTCACGTTTGCTGCCACAGATCTGGGACCATTCTAAATACTCAAAGATTTCCAAAAATATCAACCTTTCATTGCAATCCATATAACTTTCCTGAATTAACAGTTACTGCTTCATAAACAGGAAAGCAATATAACCCACTCCACGGCACGTGGAAAATATGTTTTATGGATCCCAACTTCTATATACTCTTCTGTACCCTTCTATACACATTACCACTTACTAAGACTTACACTCTGCAGCAAATGGAATACTAAACTGTTTGTTAAACACAGGGAGAAAGCCAATAAGAGATGGGCACAATACGGTCTATTCACCCCATGACCCTGAGAATTTACCCTGATATTATCAGATTGGTACAAAGACCAACGAGAGAGTTAAACTGGGACACAGAATGAATTTTGTTAACAGTGGTTAAAGGGACACTCCACTGTCCAAATATATAAATAAATCATTGTTTAACCCCTTAAGGACACATGACGTGTGTGACACGTCATGATTCCCTTTTATTCCAGAAGTCTGGTCCTTAAGGGGTTAATAGATATCCCCAATGAAAAGATACATATACACACCTAAAAACAACTAGTCTTTGCCTTTACAAGCCCTCCCCTTCTAACCCTGCCCATACTTTCTGTGGCTGTCCAATCACAGACTTCCCAATGCAGCTCAATGAGAAGTTTTTTGCAAGGCAGGTGCTGGGCAATTGCTGCCTCTTGAGTTTATCTCCACTGAGCTAAACTTATCAGGAATTAACAGGAGCAGTTGTCTGTTTGACAGTCAGGAGGGTGTAACAGGGTTAATTTATATAAGTGTCCTTTTCTAATGAAATCTACACTTTCTGTAAAATGAAACAGAGGACCTACTCTTTACACATAAAGCACTTTAGCAAGTTAAAGTACTTTAGGGGTCTGGAGTGTCCCTTTTTTGTTAATGGTGGTGAACTATCGTAGACCTGAATAGACTGACTATGGAGTTGGCAAAGTGCACAAACATTCATGCTAACAGCACAAGTAGACCCATTCGTAGTGCCAGCTGATTGGCGCTGCCCAATAGACATTCAGCCATCTTCACACATATAGTGATTTGTCCAAACTATCCTAATCGTGAACCGCTATATGGACGAATCACAAAACAAATTGAACTGACAATGCATGTAAATGTGTCATTTAATCTAATATACCAATATAGATTTATTTTTATCTATCTTTTTGCTTCACCATTTGGTCAATCTAAATGTTTTTTTTTCCGAAATGATTGCATTGACAAAATGTATCCTAACCGAATCGCCACACCGACAATTCCCGACACACATAAACATTTTTTTTCAAATGAATTGATTTGACAGAACTGAATTTCTCCACCGTACACAAGTGTACTGTCCAAAGTGCGTTTCTGATGCTGTAATCCTACGAAGATATGACTCAGATTCCTGTTTATTCGTAAACTGCCAGCACACATCACCGCACTTTAGTGATATTATATTTGTGTGTGCTGTGTAATGTATGCGCACTGTGTATGAATTAAACTGGGAGCTCTGAATTAAACACGTCTGGTCTCAGGACTTGGCTGTCTCCCGATGTTTTTCTTTAGAGCTTACATCAGGGACCAAAAGCACCAGTTCAGGAGCCAATCTGATCTAATTAGGAGCCTGCAAAATACTAAGTGTCAGAGTACTCACAGGGAACAGAGATAATAGTAAGTGTCAGAGTATTCACAGAGAAACAGAGATAAATATTAAGTGTCAGAGTACTCACAGGGAACAGAGATAAATACTAAGTGTCAGAGTACTCACTGGGAACAGAGATAAATACTAAGTGTCAGAGTACTCACAGGGAACAGAGATAAATACTAAGTGCCAGAGTACTCACAGGGAACAGAGATAAATACTAAGTGTCAAAGTCCTCACAGGGAACAGAGATAAATACGAAGTGTCAGAGTACTCACAGGGAACAGAGATAAATACTAAGTGTCAGAGTACTCCCAGAGACACAGAGATAAATACTAAGTGTCAGAGTACTCACAGGGAACAGAGATAAATACTAAGTGTCAGAGTACTCACTGGGAACAGAGATAAATACTAAGTGTCAGAGTACTCACAGGGAACAGAGATAAATACTAAGTGCCAGAGTACTCACTGGGAACAGAGATAAATACTAAGTGTCAGAGTACTCACAGGGAACAGAGATAAATACTAAGTGCCAGAGTACTCACAGGGAACAGAGATAAATACTAAGTATCATAGTACTCACAGGGAACAGAGATAAATACTAAGTGTCAAAGTCCTCACAGGGAACAGAGATAAATACTAAGTGTCAGAGTACTCACAGGGAACAGAGATAAATACTAAGTGTCAGAGTACTCACAGGAAACAGAGATAAATACTAAGTGTCAGAGTACTCACAGGGAACAGAGATAAATACTAAGTGTCAGAGTCCTCACAGGGAACAGAGATAAATACTAAGTGTCTGTCAGGATCGGGTCAGGGATCCAACACGCAGAGTACAAAGAGTAGCTGATACGTATACCGGTCCTTAGAATGGCCGGACTAACGTAGAACTACAATAGAATGGTCAGAGACAAGCCGAGGTCGAGGATAACAGAAGACAGGTAAGCGAGAGACAAGCCGGGTCAAGGAATACAGAAAGGCAGGAGAGTAAATAACAAAGCCGGGTCAGAACCAAAAAGACAAGAGAATCACAAAGCACTGTGTGACTAGGAGGACTAGAACCACGACAGGGCAATGAGTGAATGAGAGAACCCCCGTTAAGTATCCTGGCTAGGAAGAGGAGACACGCCTCCGGCGAGTCCTGATTCGTCTCCCGAGATTTGAGTGGCAGGATGTTTCGGGTTAGCGTCATGACGTCTACCTCCGGTCCTTCTGTTATAAAAGGAAGTGACTCCCTCGCGGCCGGCGTTAGCAAGACCGAGTGAACCGCGGGAGACCGAGGAGACATGGCGTCCGGACGGATAACCTTCTAAGTCTCTACCTCTCTCAACGGTAGAGACTCCAGGTACCCTGACAGTACCCCCCCCCTCAGATACGCCCACCGGGCGGAAGGAGCCGGGGCGAGATGGAAAGCGGGAGTGAAATGCCCTGCGAAGACGAGGAGCATGAACATCCTCTTGTGGTACCCAACTCCTCTCCTCAGGACCATATCCCCTCCAGTCAACTAAATATTGTACTCGTCCCCGGGAGACACGAGAATCAATAATGGAGTTAACCTCATACTCCTCCTGACCCTCCACCTGAACAGGGCGCGGAGGGGCGATTGTGGAGGAGAATCTGTTACAGATTAGAGGTTTCAACAATGACACGTGAAAGGAGTTCGGGATGCGTAAAGTAGCTGGAAGAGCTAGACGATATGCCACTGGGTTAATTCGAGTCAAGATCCTGTAAGGACCAATATAACGAGGAGCGAACTTCATGGAAGGAACTTTAAGACGAATATTCCTAGTGCTCAACCACACTCTATCGCCTGGAACAAAATTCGGAGCCGCCCTTCTACGTTTGTCAGCATGTTTCTTTACCAGTACAGAATTGTGTAGAAGAATCTGTCGAGTCTGATCCCACAACTTCCTCAAGTTGGCCACATGGACATCAACCGACGGTACTCCTTGGGAAGGAGAAACCGGGGGAAGAATAGATGGATGAAAGCCATAGTTCATGAAGAAGGGACTTGAATGCGTGGAGTCACAAACAAGATTGTTGTGCGCAAACTCTGCCCAAGGAATCAAACCGACCCAATCGTCCTGGTGTTCGGAAACAAAACAACGTAAGTATTGCTCAATCTTCTGGTTAGTTCGTTCAGCAGCTCCGTTAGACTGAGGGTGATAGGCGGACGAAAAATTCAATTTGATGCCTAATTGAGAACAGAACGACCTCCAAAAACGTGAAACAAATTGGGAGCCTCTATCAGAAGTGATCTCAGAAGGAATCCCATGTAAACGAAAAATCTCTTTAGCAAAGACCTCTGCCAATTCAGGAGAAGTCGGGAGTTTAGGCAAAGGTACGAAATGTGCCATCTTGGTAAACCTATCGACTACGGTGAGAATAACAGTGTGTTTTTTAGAAACCGGCAGATCCACAATAAAGTCCATAGCCACACAGGACCAAGGTTTGTCAGGAATCTCCAGCGGTTGTAGAAGGCCACAAGGAAGCGAATGCGGTAGTTTGGTTTTAGTACAGACCACACAAACCCCGATAAAATCCTTAATATCCTTCCGTAACGACGGCCACCAGAAATCCTTGGAGATCAAAGAATACGTCTTGCGGACACCCGGATGACCAGCCACCTTACTCTCGTGAAGACACTGTAAGAGCTCCAATTGAAGTTCAGGGGGAACGAAAAGTCTGGAAACCGGAGTCAGTCTAGGTGCCAGATGCTGCAAGTTCCTTATCTGATCAAGTAGCGGGGAATGAACTTTGAGAGTAGTGTTAGCGATAATGTTACACTTGGGTACTATAGAGGACAAAACCGGCTCAGATACGGCAGCAGGTTCATATTGGCGAGATAAGGCGTCGGCTTTAGAATTCTTAGAACCTGGCCTATATGTGAGTACGTAGTTGAAGTGAGTGAGAAATATGGACCAACGAACCTGTCTAGATGATAGTCGTTTAGCCTCCCCAATATAGGATAAGTTCTTATGATCCGTCAAAATAGTAACAGGATGCAAGGTACCCTCCAATAAATGTCTCCACTCCTTCAAGGCCATTATAACCGCTAGTAGTTCCCTGTCACCAATGTCATATCTGCTTTCAGTACCGGACAATTTTTTGGAAAAGTATCCACAAGGATGTAGTGGTTTATCTACACCCAACCTTTGGGACAGAACAGCACCTATACCTGTCTCAGAAGCGTCTACTTCGAGTAGGAAAGGTAGAGTAGTATCAGGGTGAACTAAAATTGGTGCGGAAGCAAACAGCTCTTTGAGTGTCTCAAAAGCCCGAAGAGCTTCAGTAGACCAATTCTTAGTCTCAGCCCCTTGTTTGGTCATGTTAGTGATGGGAGCAATGATAGAGGAGTATCCCTTAATGAAACGTCTGTAGTAATTAGAGAAACCAATGAATCTCTGGATAGCCTTGAGACCCTGAGGTAAAGGCCAGTCTAGTATGGATTGGAGCTTCTCCGGATCCATTTCAAACCCTTCCCCAGAAATCACATAACCAAGAAATGTAGTTTGGGATTGGTCAAAGCTGCATTTCTCTAGTTTGCAGTATAAGCCATGCTGAAGAAGTTTGTGTAAAACCCTCCTGACTTGCCTGTGGTGAGTCTCAATATCCCTGGAATGTATAAGAATATCATCAAGGTATACAATTACACAGTCATCTTGAAACTCCCTAAGAACCTCATTAATAAGGTCCTGAAATACTGCCGGAGCATTGCAGAGACCAAAAGGCATTACCGTATACTCATAGTGCCCATATCGAGTATTGAATGCAGTTTTCCACTCGTCACCGTCGTGGATTCTCACTAAATTATAAGCACCTCTAAGGTCTAACTTAGTGAAAATTTTAGAACTTTTTAATCGGTCAAAAAGCTCGGTGATCAAGGGAATCGGATACACATTTCTGATGGTTATCTTGTTAAGGCCTCGGTAGTCAATGCAAGGTCTTAAAGAGCCATCCTTCTTTTTAACAAAAAAAAATCCAGCCCCAGCAGGGGAGGAGGATCTTCTAATGAACCCCTTGTCTAGGTTTTCACGAATATACTCCTCTAGAACTAAGTTCTCATTCGTGGACAAAGGATATACATGACCCCTGGGGGGCATGGTACCAGAAAGTAAATTAATTTTGCAATCAAAAGGCCTATGTGGTGGTAAGGTATCAGCCTTTCTTTTGTCAAATACTGCCTTTAAATCTTGATACAAGGACGGTATCTGTACTTTGGTAGAGTCAGTAGCGTTATTAATTGGGTTGACACTACAAAGAGGTGACACTTTCTTTAAACAACTCTCTTGACAATTCTGGCCCCAAGAAACTATTTCCCCTGATCTCCAATCTATAACGGGGTTATGTTTCTTAAGCCAGGAATATCCCAGGACTATGGGAACAGAAGGGGATGAAATGAGTAGTAGGGATATTTCCTCCTTGTGTAGAATACCAATAGTTAAGTAAAGAGGTGTGGTCTCCCGGGAAATCACAGGCTCAACTAAAGGTCTACCATCAATGGCTTCAACAGCCAAGGGTGTCTTCCTTAACTGGGATGGGATAGTGTGTTTAGTGAGAAACTTTTGGTCGATAAAACTCTCAGCAGCGCCGGAGTCTATCAATGCCATAGTTTCTAAAGTTCCCTTCTCCCAAGTTAACGAGACCGGTAAAAGGAGTCTATGTTCTTTGTAGTTATGAGTAGAGGACAAAATCGAAACACCCAAGGTCTGTCCTCTAGAGAAACTTAGGTGCGAGCGTTTCCCGGACGGCTGGGACAGCTCAAACGTACATGACCTCTGAACCCACAATACATACACAGTCCCTCTCTTCTCCTGTACTGTCTCTCCTCCTCTGAGAGACGAGTAAGGCCTAACTGCATAGGTTCTGAAACCTGTGGATCTTTGGTTTCAGCAACTTGAAATGATGGTACTAGTCTAGAGAAAGATTTAGCGGTTCTATCTCGAGTATTCTGTCTCTCCCTTAGGCGTTCGTCAATACGGGAGACAAAGGAAATTAAGTCCTCCAGATTCTCGGGAAGTTCTCTAGTAGCTACCTCATCAAGTATTACATCAGATAATCCATTTAAGAATACGTCTATATAGGCCTGTTCATTCCATTTTACCTCTGCCGCCAAAGACCTGAACTCTAGTGCATAATCCACAAGGGTTTGGTTGTCTTGTCTAAGGCGCAACAGTAATCTGGCTGCATTGGCCTTCCTGCCAGGAGGGTCAAAAGTTCTTTTAAAAGCAGCTACAAAGGAATTATAGTTATAGACTAATGGATTATCATTCTCCCACAACGGATTCGCCCATCTCAGAGCTCTCTCAATGAGTAAGGTAATAATAAATCCCACCTTTGCCCTATCAGTAGGGTATGAACGGGGCTGTAGCTCGAAGTGAATACTGATCTGGTTCAAAAAGCCACGACACCTCTCAGGGGAACCAGCATAACGTACAGGTGGGGTAACTCGGGAAGAAGCACCTACAGTAGCTACCTCTAACCCTGAACCCACAGAAGAAGCAGAAGTGTTACGCCTCTCCTCAGGTGGATTAATAGGGCGAGACAGCAGCGCCTGTAGTGCCAGAGCCATCTGATCCATCCTATGATCCATGGCGTCAAACCTAGGATCAGGAGAACCAAGCTGACAATTTGTACCTGCAGGATCCATGGCCCTGTCGTAATGTCAGGATCGGGTCAGGGATCCAACACGCAGAGTACAAAGAGTAGCTGATACGTATACCGGTCCTTAGAATGGCCGGACTAACGTAGAACTACAATAGAATGGTCAGAGACAAGCCGAGGTCGAGGATAACAGAAGACAGGTAAGCGAGAGACAAGCCGGGTCAAGGAATACAGAAAGGCAGGAGAGTAAATAACAAAGCCGGGTCAGAACCAAAAAGACAAGAGAATCACAAAGCACTGTGTGACTAGGAGGACTAGAACCACGACAGGGCAATGAGTGAATGAGAGAACCCCCGTTAAGTATCCTGGCTAGGAAGAGGAGACACGCCTCCGGCGAGTCCTGATTCGTCTCCCGAGATTTGAGTGGCAGGATGTTTCGGGTTAGCGTCATGACGTCTACCTCCGGTCCTTCTGTTATAAAAGGAAGTGACTCCCTCGCGGCCGGCGTTAGCAAGACCGAGTGAACCGCGGGAGACCGAGGAGACATGGCGTCCGGACGGATAACCTTCTAAGTCTCTACCTCTCTCAACGGTAGAGACTCCAGGTACCCTGACAGTGTCAGAGTACTCACAGGGAACAGAGATAAATACTAAGTGTCAAAGTCCTCACAGGGAACAGAGATAAATACTAAGTATCAGAGTACTCACAGGGAACAGAGATAAATACTAAGTATCAGAGTACTCACAGGGAATAGAGATAAATACTAAGTATCAGAGTCCTCACAGGGAACAGAGATAAATACTAATTATCAGAGTACTCAGAGAAACAGAGATAAATACTAAGTGTCAGAGTACTCATAGGGGACAGAGATAAATACTAAGTGTCAGAGTACTCAAAGAGAAACAGAGATAAATACTAAGTGTCAGAGTACTCATAGGGGACAGAGATAAATACTAAGTGTCAGATTACTCACTGGGAACAGATATACATACTAAGTGTCAGAGTACTCACAGGGAACAGAGATAAATACTAAGTGTCAGAGTACTCACAGGGAACAGAGATAAATACTAAGTGTCAGAGTACTCACAGGGAACAGAGATAATACTAAGTGTCAGAGTACTCACAGAGAAACAGAGATAAATACTAAGTGTCAGAGTACTCACAGAGAAACAGAGATAAATACTAAGTGTCAAAGTCCTCACAGGGAACAGAGATAAATACTAAGTGTCAGAGTACTCACAGGGAACAGAGATAAATACTAAGTGTCAGAGTACTCACAGGAAACAGAGATAAATACTAAGTGTCAGAGTACTCACAGGGAACAGAGATAAATACTAAGTGTCAAAGTCCTCACAGGGAACAGAGATAAATACTAAGTATCAGAGTCCTCACAGGGAACAGAGATAAATACTAAGTGTCAGAGTACTCACAGGGAACAGAGATAAATACTAAGTGTCAGAGTACTCACAGGGAACAGAGATAAATACTAAGTGTCAAAGTCCTCACAGGGAACAGAGATAAATACTAAGTATCAGAGTACTCACAGGGAACAGAGATAAATACTAAGTATCAGAGTACTCACAGGGAATAGAGATAAATACTAAGTATCAGAGTCCTCACAGGGAACAGAGATAAATACTAATTATCAGAGTACTCAGAGAAACAGAGATAAATACTAAGTGTCAGAGTACTCATAGGGGACAGAGATAAATACTAAGTGTCAGAGTACTCAAAGAGAAACAGAGATAAATACTAAGAATCAGAGTACTCAAAGAGAAACAGAGATAAATACTAAGTGTCAGAGTACTCATAGGGGACAGAGATAAATACTAAGTGTCAGATTACTCACTGGGAACAGATATACATACTAAGTGTCAGAGTACTCACAGGGAACAGAGATAAATACTAAGTGTCAGAGTACTCACAGGGAACAGAGATAATACTAAGTGTCAGAGTACTCACAGGGAACAGAGATAAATACTAAGTGTCAAAGTCCTCACAGGGAACAGAGATAAATACTAAGTATCAGAGTACTCACAGGGGAACAGAGATAAATACTAAGTTTCAGAGTACTCACTGGGAACAGAGATAATACTAAGTGTCAGAGTGCTCACAGAGGAACAGATATACATACTAAGTGTCAGAGTGCTCACAGAGAAACAGAGATAAATACTAAATGTCAGAGTACTCACAGGGAACAGAGATAAATACTAAGTGTCAGAGTACTCACAGAGAAACAGAGATAAATACTAAGTGTCAGAGTACTCACAGGGAACAGAGATAAATATTAAGTGTCAAAGTCCTCACAGGGAACAGAGATAAATACTAAGTATCAGAGTACTCACAGGGAACAGAGATAAATACTAAGTATCAGAGTCCTCACAGGGAACAGAGATAAATACTAAGTATCAGAGTACTCACAGAGAAACATAGATAAATACTAAGTATCAGAGTACTCACAGCGGACAGAGATAAATACTAAGTGTCAGAGTACTCACAGAGAAACAGAGATAAATACTAAGTCTCAGAGTACTCACAGGGAACAGAGATAAATACTAAGTGTCAGAGTACCCACAGGAAATTTCTAATTTAAGAGCAATTTATCCAAACTGGAAGCTTAGCTGGCTGGGAGTATTTCTGAGCTCAGCTTTCTTGGCTTTAACTTTGAAACAGACTTTTAATTCCAAACAATTGTTTCTTCAGAGTACTCCCAGGTAACTGGAGATGTACTGCTCATAGCCAGACTGCCAGAAGAGCTAATCAGTATAATGTGAGAGGGTATAATTAGTGGAAAGTGTGGCTCGGTAAGGGTTTCCTGGAAAGACGTTGGATATCATATGGATTAATATCAGCTCAGTTTATTTTGTGTGAAATATGACGGGATCACTATATATAGTAACAATATGGTCTAGACGGTGAGATAACCAATTATCACACCTCGTTACTGCCAGCGAATGTGCGCTAGGTTTCACTGAGCAGAGCTCCTCTGAGATAGGGCAAGAAGGGAGCTGGGCAGAAGCCAGAGGCAATAATTCCTCATTACCAGGTTTGGGGCATTTCTTGCCAGTTGCCATTGGATATGTATGGTTCCTGAGATTCTGCAAGACCACGGCTAACACCAACAATAAAAATTCAGACTCATTTTATTTATGCATAAATGAATGTCAAACATCTACTGGATATACCGTACATAGCTGCACCACCTTTATAAATAGTGAATAAAATGCACATGCTAAATATCACTGCACACAACGCCACCTTAAATGAAAACACAATTTATATCATAACGTAATGCGGCCAACACGCTAAAACAGTTCGAATTTATGTTTATATTTGCACCACTATAAAAAAAAAAATCTAATAACGCAACTGTTTTATTAAAAAATTACTAACGCTAAATGCAAAACACAGCATTTCTGATATCTTCCAGGGTGGTAAATTCTACATGGGGGGCAATTACCTCCTTCCTTTCCATGTTACTGACCCTGCAGGGCAGAGGGTGACCCCTGTCTGCTCCTATATAAATACTGTATCCGAACACCTGCCAGACTGCCTGGGCTTCCAGTCTGATCTCTACTGTGTGACTAAAGATATTTCCTTGATCTATAGCCACCGATTAATATTATATTGGTTCCTTTATCACAGAACCTCGCCTCTTGCTGCTCACCGCAGTTAATAATTTGTTGCTGATTCACGTTATATTTATAGATTGCTGTTTGGTGTAATTTCCCCCAACATTTTAGCCAGAACTTTCCTCTGAACAGACATTCAATAATCTTTTAGCAAAACTAGAATATATCAGGAATAGGGTCTTTCTATAGGATTCTTATCCGTTTACCCTGTCAGTATGCCCTACCTTGCACACCTGGTCAAAAAGGTACCACGTGAAAATGTCCATTAAATATTTACTTATTTAATTTTCGATCCAAAACATTTTATAACTTTGCAGATTTTGTTAACTTTTTGATATGGTTGAATGCATATTATAGCTTTGTCTTAGTCGGTCTGGACATTTAAAGACCCAAATGCTAGAACTAATATCAATATAATTAAGATTTAATTTTCACCTTGACATGAACGATATATTTTGTAGGGTGTTTATGGAATATTTTTGGTATCACATGATAGGCAGGAAGATCTCCGGATCTCTCCAATCATAGCTCTGTTACAGTAATAGTTACTTACCAAATCTGTTACAGTAACAGTTACTTCCCAAATTTAGGTGCCTGGACTTTTGTTGTGTCCATGTACCAAACACATTATTCTTGAAATGATTACTAAAACCTCTCACACAGGGAGACAAAATGTTTGGGCTACAGTTTCCATCAAGATTGACCTTCTGGGGGCATCAATTAATTTTGGGCACTTCGTTTGTGTCCAAATCGTTATCAGTTTCAAACATTTTGGCTCCCTGAAGTTTTGGAAATGAAAACATAGATATTATTCTTACCTTTAAATCCTCGCCATAGAATTTCGCCATGGTTGTGTCTGCCACCAGCAAGATCTCCACAAAGCGGTCCACAGCCACGAACCTGCGCTGACGGTATGGATAATTTGTGCCATTGCTGGATTTATCATGGACGGTCTGCGCTTTTGTCCTGTTCTCCGAACTCTGGGAAATGTTGTTACCTTTTCTCTCTTTCGGTGAATTCATATGTCCACCACTCTCCTCCTGTCTGTCGTTATCAGTTAGATTCCCTTTTCTCCCTCTGGTGATCTTAGCCATCAGACTTTGTGCACCTGTTGATTTTTGCTTTGTTTCTCTGTTCTGGTTTCCCAACTCGTGGGTGAGCACAGCTTCAGTCTTGCTACCCAGTTTTTGGGTTTCCCCATTTTGAGCTTTAAATACGAGGTGGTGACCAGATTTCTCAGTGGGTTGGATGATATAGCTATCTTGCCCGTATAGGAAAGCGCCCTGTACCCCTCTGCACAAGCTAAATGCAGCAAAAGGTTCTTGGCTTGAATAAAAACAGCCCCGTAGCCCATCCATGCCTTCCTCAATGCCACCGGTACGTCCTATGTGTGTAATGTGCACCCGTGGTCCTAGGAAGGTGTCATCAGGACTTAGATGGAATTCTAAGAACCTACCAAGAGCTCGGAACCTCAGCGTGATTTTACCATGGTCAGAATGAGTCATCTCTGGTACAGTAAACTCCCCTGCGGGCATTCCCAGGGTACCAGAGTAAAAAAGCATCAGCATTAGAGCAAAGACCTGAATGATGTCCATGGCAAATTCAACTAATACCAAGCAAAAATAAATGCAGGTAATATTATTCAATGTGCAGGTAAGCTAAGAGGGTGGTTGCTATGATATCTAAAATAATATAATATTGGAATCAATCTATAAAAAATGCACCGAATATTAATTTTTTACAGATTTTTACCAAGATGTACAAAAAAAAAGCCACAAATAGGTTTTGGTGGGTGCAAAAATATCAGTTCTTATATGCAATAATTTAATAAATTATTTCCTCTAAAATGCAAAGCAGTTTTCATTACAGTGGGTTTGAGCTGCGCAGAGTATTTTTAAAATCAGCGATTCAAACTTCACTCCAACAAAAAAACTATCATGTAGCTTAATCATTCACAAGCAGTTCCCTAAACACAACACGAAAACAACAAAAACCAAATCTCCTGCTCAATTCCAATCTGCAATGCAGGTAAAATGCAGAATAACTGCGCCTAAAGAAAGCTCTTAAAATCTGCTCCAAGGAAACTCAATCAGAAGTCCCTCCATCCCCAGGGAAGTGAGCAGAGAGGAGAAGCTGGGCTTGTGATGGACTCTTGGGACCCCCTTTCTTTTTAGAGTGCAGCCAGTGACAGATAGTGGGGCAGAGGTGAGTGCTCCAGCCCTGCTATGTATCTCCAATTCCCTCGCCTGCTCCCTTCACTTCCCAGAAAAGCACCACAGCTAGCAGCTCAAGGAGCAGTATATATACAGGGCTCCCCCCACCCCCTGACATGGTTATTTTTGATCTTTTAGCTGCTCTTTACCCCTCCCTTTTCTCCTCCTTGTTATACAGGAGAAGGAGGAGAAAAAGTGTAGGAAAGAAGTCACTAAGTGATTAACCCATTCCACGCCCCGCCAGATATCCCAGCCTCATGATTGACTTATTGATCGTCGTGAGTAAACATTGTATCAGTATTTAGAATTCCACAACTCATACAGCTCACATATTCATAGCAAATATTTATATAGCTCCAACATATTCCGCAGCGCTGTACAATAGGTAAACAAGACAAACAATGCTAACAAAACCTGTTTGGCATACGGGAACAGTAGGTGAAGAGGGTTGTGCCCAGTGAGCTTACAATCTAAACACAAGCCACATATTATGCTCTCCCTGAAGAGGTTAACACAGGCTAATCGTATTATGTCAATAAACACAAAGATTTAGGAAACAAATGTGTAATAACATAAAGACTAACTTCCTGCTTTGCCTTCCGTCATGGAAAGGGGGAGAGCAGTGAGAGATTGACAGATGGGCAGCAGCTCCCATTGCAGCAGTGAGAGGGTTAATGCTCTGATACTATTGGGACAGAAGAATAGTATATTATCAATTTATTCAAACAGTATGTAAGTGGTAACATGGTTTATACACAGAGGGGGAGGCTGCAATTTATTAATAAAATAAAATAATACAAGATGAATGAGAGAAAGCTAAAATAAAATAAAAATAATATTCAGTTGTTCTGTCTGGGAAGGGGGCCATAAATAATTATCCCCCGCAGCCAGGTCTGGGATTTTAACCTTTGTGATGCCAGCCGTGTGTTGAAGAGGTTAATAGGTTCATTTAGTGTCTGGTAGTCTAGATGTGTTAA
Source organism: Pelobates fuscus (assembly GCF_036172605.1). Classification (NCBI taxonomy): domain Eukaryota; kingdom Metazoa; phylum Chordata; class Amphibia; order Anura; family Pelobatidae; genus Pelobates; species Pelobates fuscus. The sequence goes on from NC_086327.1 coordinate 135,027,977, forward strand.
TGGGATCTATAAGCGCTGTGCTGTGTTAGATATTATTTCACTTCAAATAAGTCTTATATTGCCTCATTTATAGAGCTCAGCTGCGGCTGGACTGCAACTCCTATCTCCCTTGGACAAACTCTACATGCCATTTGTGTTTTCTATGGCTGGCTAACGATGATGGGAGTTGCAGTCCCAGAGAGGTGGACGTTCCTTGTCAATTACTCTGAACAGCCATCTGGTTTAGACTGATAAGCGCTGAGCTTGCCCCAGCTGCAAACACTGGCGGTATACTGTGTGGTGAGGTGAGTATGTCTGGGAGTGATGGGAGCAGCCGGTTTATCCGTTTCTGCTTCATACCATTTACAAGACGTCTGGTCTATTTTTCCAGACCCATTTCGCAAACACAATTATAGCTATTGACTAAAGTGAGAATTCAAAGTGAATTTTACATCAACGTAAAAATCGCCAAACTTAAAAAAGTCATGTTTCCAGTTCAGTTTAATTGACCTTAAATTTGGAATTTACTTTCTTTTTTTTTTTTTTTTTTTTTAAATTCTTTATTTTTGAGTGCAAAGTACAAAACAGCCCGCCTGGCCAACAGCCTTGCGGGTGATGGTTTTTACAAGACTTCACAGCATAGTCAATGCATACTTTTGTCTATCAGTTCCGAGTGTGATGTCAGCTAGATCTGCACTTTTTTATATTTACAAGTCGACTAGTGTGGAGCTAAGGCCGTCATAGAGTGTTTACATAGGGTCTGTCATTCCCCCTCGAGTTCCGGAATCATGTTAGTTCGGGGTGTGGGTACCTGAAGGTTGTCAGTCTGCAGGTAGTTGTCAGCGTGATTGTACACCGTGATGTGTTTCGTGTTAGGGTTGTGCGAGTGTGCGCATGGCTGTCCTTAGTGTTGATCATGTCTGCGGGTGAATTCTATGTTGTCTGTTTATGTCAGCGTGTGTGCGTGGGGCGAGTGGAAGTGCTCCTGGAGCCCATTTATTCTTAGTGGTCTACCGATTGGTTGGGGTTTTGACTTCTAACCAAGGAAGTCACGGGGGGTGGGAGAGGGTATATTCTCCCCGGAGCCTGTGATGTTCTTTGTCCGAGCACGTCACGGCTGATGGCGGTCAGTCGCTGATGTGGTATTGCGAAAGCTATACTTGTCGAGTGTGTGTGTAGTAATATCAAAGCACAGAAACTATAAAAATCATAAAAAACAAGCACAGGGTAAAACAGGGTATAACAAGAGGTGAGCCAGCCCGCAGAGCTCTAGAGAGGGGACAGTGTCTGGATAATGCGTTAAAGTTGCTGGCCACCATTAATGCAGTTCAGATCAGCTGTTCCTCAGCGCCTGTGGAGGTCACATAGGAGGTCGAAGACCTGGCGCAGTGGGGCAATTCAGGTTGGGGCTTCGTTTCTCTCAGCGTTCCTGGGAGTGAAAGAGATTACTGTCTCTGGATTCCATGTGTGTGACGTCGTGGCTTTCTCCCTTACATTCTCTCTTGTTTGGGTTAGAGCTGGCATCCCCAGTGCCCTCAGGAATGGTTCCGCATCCTGTAGCGAGTAGAGGCTGTGCGTGGTACCCCCCTTGGTCACTGTCAGGGATCTTGGGAATGACCATTTATATTCGATCTTTGCTTCTCTCAGTTGATTTGTGACCGGGGCCAGGGATCTGCGCCACAGTAACGTGTTGCGAGTCAGGTCTTGGTAAAAGGAAATTTGAGAATTTTCGAATGTTAGTGGAGTCTTTCCTCTGACTGCCGTGAGAATCTTAATTTTGTCGGTCACGGAGTGACATCGGATAATGACATCTTGAGGGGCATCTGTTGGCGCTTGTCTGGCTTTTCTGATTCGGAAACAGCCGTCTAAAACAAGTTTTTTTGCCTGAGCGGGTGGCAGAAGCGTCGCTATGAGACGTCTTATGTATTGAGGTAGTTCTAAGGAGTCTATGGTGTCTGGGATCCCCCTTAGCTTCAGATTAGCGCGTCTGTTGCGGTCTTCTGTTTGGTCTAGTCTTGTGATTAGGGCGGTCTGCGCGGCCTGCATATGGTAGCAAGTGTCTTGTATCTCTCTCACCTCTCTTTTGAGATCTAGGATGTCCTCCTCTGTGGTCTGTGTGCGTGCGGTCATCGCTTGCATTTCTGTCTTTATCAGGTTGAGATCTGCTGCATGCATTCTCCTCATTTCCCTCAGGAGGTCAGCAATATCTTGCTTAGTTGCCGGGGTTTGTGTGTCCCGGCCGGTTAGTAGTTCTGTGACTTGGGGTGCGGTGGGTACCTCTAATCCAGCCCCATTCTGTTCCCCCTCGTCTGGGGGTGCTGGTGTGCGTTCCAGCGGGGCCGCCATCTTGGGCGCCATCGGCCTCTGCAGCATGTCGCCGATATCTTGGGTGTCTCTGCCGGCGGTTGGTGGAGGCTTTTGGGAACTGCGACCCATTGTGTAGCCGCCCGGTTCCACGGGATCACTGACAAGGTAAGTGCCGTGTCGAGCGTCTATTGCTGCGACCTCCGTCGCGTACCTTGTGGTTTGGAGTGTCAGGTAGGCCCCAGATTTTCGCCGGGTCTTTTTACCCGTTTGCGGGAACTGGAATGGCATTCGCTCGTGCCTTGGGCTCTAGGGGTACTCGGGTGGGTGTCTGGGTTGTCGGATGGCACCCTGGTACCTCGGATTGAAGCAGGTTTTCGTCGATTGTTCGGAGCTCTCTGTAAGTGCGTCCGTTCAGGTTCAGCTCCAGGCTCCGCCCCTCGGAATTTACTTTCTACCTATTGTTCCCGTAACATTTTGTAATTGTCCCATTTATGGTTAAATTTCCCCCTTTCCTTATATTGTAAAGTCCCTTTATAAATACCGCTAATAATAATAATAATAACAATTCACCCTGAATTCTCACTGCAGTAAATTACCCTGTGCGCGGTGCACTATTTCTACAGCACCTTAACCCCTTAGAGACTGTGAGATAAGTAAATGCTTTTATATCATTACATTCATGGCACATTCTAGGTCATTAAGGGTTAATGAGCTACACAAAAAAAATCTCAGGAACATAAAATGCTTGTTTTAGTTAATGAATTAATAACAACATGGAGTGTCAGATGATACTCAGCGGTGTCATATATTACAGCCTGCAAACTGAAGCCGAGAATGTTGCAGTCACTTTCCGTGCTCCTGAAAGGCTTTGAGATTTCATTAGACAAGACATGAACTATAAACACAATTACCGCAGACTACTGCAGACCACCTGTTGGGGTAAAACATACAGTACAGCATGAAAGGGGGGGAGTAGGGGGTGAGGGAGTGTCTTGCTTTTTTCTAAATTGGTAAAATTAAGACGGACTTGCTTTTTTACAGCGTTGATGAAATCCATATATGTAGAGCTCTGGATTAGCTACCATCTCAGCAGTTAAAGTGTTAATACACACCCTCTGAGCCTGCAGAAATTTGGCAACGCCAGATCCTCGGATTCTGTGATAACACAACACACGTCCATTTTAAGGCTGAGAAATTGTTTCCCTATCACCAGTTGCGCAAGATAAACACGTGTAAACCAGGGTTGTTTAAGAGCATTTTTGCATTCCCTCCCCCCCACTTAGAGCCCAAGGGATCATTTGTGAAAACGAACAGAATTTGATCCCCCCCCCCACGCTAATTTACAGAATGCCATTTAACTATTTAAGTGCTATGTCGAGTGCATGATGCATCGTATGCTGTACTAGCACTCAAAGTGTTAACATTTTCTCTGCCAAGGGAGAGATTACAACAACACAGAATCCTAATTTTCTTGTGATATCCATCTTCTTCGGTTATCGATACAGTGCAGCAATGGTTAAAATTGCTCTGTTACAGAGTACCATAGTATCAGTTCATTACGGATTGGATTCTAAAATATAAACAGAATACTGGTCAGTAGTGATGTTTGGGATAGTTTGGGTTTACATTATTGTCATACGAGTGATAACATTCCCTGCCCAGGAATATAGAGTAATGGGATGATCAACTGATCTGATAATCAAAGGACACTTTCTCTAGAAATCTCAGGGCGATAAGTAATGGGAGGTGGGCCACCACGAAATGCAGAAAACAATTCACTGTCCAGGCTCCAGGAAGATCATCCTCCAGTTATATTAAGAAAATAGCATCCTTTTCTAGAAAAATTTCTAAATATTTCACCACTAAGTAGTCATGGTTCAGTGGGTGTAACAAAGTATCATTAGCTAAGGTCAGTTTTGGTCTCTGCAAGCCCTTCCTGCTCCCTTCTTGTCCAGTTCTTAGTCATCAACCGTGGACTGAAATACCATCTATATCCATCATCTAACACCAGGCATTGTGTAGAGTTTGAAGGCACTGAATGTTACTTTCAAAGACTCCCAAATTCAGTCACAGAACACAGAGTCCAAGAAATTAAATGGAGGCGACTCACCTCGCCAAAACTGAACTCACTACCGAGTTCAGCCAGAGTGCGCTCAAAGTGGGCATCCATGCTCTTATCGCCTCATTCATCTACTTAAAACGAGGTGTCTGGAGAACCGAACAGAGCAGAGTCAATCTCATCATGCTAGATAGATCTGGATAGATCATTCAGAAAACAAGGTGAACATGTTTGATATAGAGACAGCATGTATACCATGTCAACCTACTGACGATGGGGATACCAGTTGACTTACCTGTCCTGATTAAAACTTCATTTTTTATTATTAATAATCCAAACGTTTCACTTTGCTTATATTTTCTATGACTAATAACAAAAATACGAGTGAATAAGGTGCTAAAAATTATAAGACACCATAAAAACATGAGTTATAAAAAAAAACTACAGTAAGCAGCACCTTATAAAGTGCAATAGCACAGGACAATACACTTAAAACAAGATAAAATAAACAAAGGTCTTTAAATTACAATGTTTAGTGTTTGTGACAAAAACATATTTATGAAATAAAACTCTTTGTATCAAAGTGCACTGTGTAAAAAATATACCATCAATAACGTGCTTCTTAATAATTGTGCAATGTGTATAAATATATAATAATGTGTATAAATATACAATAAAACTATATTATTCTAAAGTGCACTGTGCACATTAGACACTCGCGGTATAATGTCCATTCCAATGATATGGAAGGATAAAAGGGGGATTAAAACATATAGTGTATTATTGCTAAATATATATACAAGTGATACATGGATAGATTAAATCTCTTATAAACAAAGAACAGGTAGCGACGGCTCAGACTATAAGCACTCCAACAGCGAGCTCGATATGGCGTTATGGTGTAAATCTCCAGATGGTAAATGATGGATGAGCAGCAATACTTGTAAGTGAATTTATTGCCATAACGATAAAATAAAAGCAGAAAGTATTAAAAACCAAGAATTCCTTTTGGCAGTTACTTCCCAACGTGAGCTATTAACATCTCTCAGGCTAGCTGCCGTTAGCACTGGCGTTTTGAACCACGCTCATAGCGGGAGGCGGGGCAATTACATCCTGCATTTGTGATGACGTGTTTTGCCTATACATGGCTTCTCCAGATCTCAGATATTTTCTACGATTTCCTCAGCCCATTCCTGCAATTATTGTTATATCAACTTCCATAAAGAGACAGTGTGTTAAATGGTCCAAAATACAGGAGGCATCCTGGGAGTGGGAAGTTAATCCTCAAAAAATTCCCTGTATCTCAAATAGTACGATATTATGTAACTTCAAAATGATGCAATCTTATATGGCTCACTAATTAAAAAATATGAAAACAAAGATAAAACTGTAAGCTTAAAATATATAAGATCATCATTTAGCAAACCCTGGATCCAACCAACAGAGATTTTTAAAACCCCTAATTAATACCCCTAGAACCTCCTCAGACAAAGGAAGGCATGGTTTGATGTGAAAGAAACATGGAGCTGCTCTTTATGGTAAAGGGTTCGTGTTCTGGGCAGTGGCGTAGTGTGAGGGGGGCCACAGGGGCAGTTGCACCGGGAACAAAATTCTTAGTGGCGCAAAATTTCAAAATAAATAAATAAGTAAAGTAGTAATAATAATTAAAAAAATGCTCCCCCTTCCCCTCACACAGAAAATCTCCCAATGTTTGAACATTCTGCGCTGTTTTTCAACATGATGGGGCAAATAAACATCGCCATGTAACATTTTATATGATTTTTCTTGTTTATTACAGCCGTACTGTCTTCCTATAATCCAAATCGGTTATTTTAATAATGACTATTAATAGTGTGATTCCGCCGGTATCTTTATATGTGACATCATGCTATTAATAGACATCATGTAAATGCTTATTGAATGGTATCATACCGGTATGTCAAAAACGTGTGACTAGATTGCATCACTCCTCATTCCGTGATGTGTGTGACACTGATAGTAACGTAATGTTTAAAATCTGTCTTTAATCCATCTAAATCTGTCTAAAGTCATTCAGAAGCAGCGAGACTATCTAGGTGCCCATTAAGGGACTCGGGGAGTGCTAACAGTCCACGTGGCAGGGGGCGCCATGCTTGCCTTGCTTTGGGAGCTGGCAAGCCACGCTACGTCACTGGGTCTTGGATAGGCAAGCTGGCCTACTGTGATCGTTAAAGAAGCAACAAGGGATTTGTGCACAAGAGCTTGCAGTCTGCAGATATTTGGCTGTATTTCTCGTTTAGAAGGTTTGCCATTTTATAGGCAGCAAGAGAAGGAAAAGGAATAGCACTACAATTTGGGAAAATGGCAAGAAAAAAAAAAGGAGAATAAAATGAAATAAAGAATAAAATTCGATTGCTCATCGCTAGCATACATACCATGGCTGTGAGATTCATAAATTTACTAAAAAAACTAAAATCAACGAAACACTGAAAGACAGAACTAATCAGCTGGTGCCTCATACCGTAATAACCTTCTGCATATTATTATTTATTTGTTCTATTTGAAGCCGTTGGTGACGGATTTTACCTTATATTAGTGAAGGGGCGAGCAGATAGCAGAGATACAAAGTTACTTCCTTCTGAGTGCCATAGCAGCATAATACAACATCGGATCACCTTTAGCTGCCACAGGGAAATAAACCACTCCTGGGAATTGAGTTTGGAGCAGATATTGGAATTTAATTATAATACACCCTGTTCAAAATTATTATGCAAATGATATTAAATACATAATTAAATAATTTATGTAAATAACAGTCAGCATAATTCTCATGTTATCAACTATTAAGAGTACAATTCAAATTTTATTGAACAGATCTCCTAATGATAACAGTATTTTTCTAAACATAAAAAACTTAAAACCCGACAGATTATTTGTATACCGGCTTCTGCGCAAGCCTACAAGTTGTACTGTTAATGCCTTACCTATCGTGTGCAAAAATAAAGAATAAAAAAAAACAAAAAAAAAAAAACTTAAAATACACTGTCCCAAATTATTACGCACAGTAAGTTTCAAAACACTTTATAGGTTGTAAAGAACTGAAAATTGCCATTTGTTGTGTTTGCAGCATATTTACTGAAATCAAAAGCTATTTCAATAAAACTTATAACAACATTTTAACTTTTTAAACATTTTAACAGGTCACGTTACATTTTAACATAGGACCCCTTATTTGACAGCAGCTTCACAAGTCTGGCATCCATTGAACTTGTGAGTTTTTGGACAGTTTCTGCTTGAATTTGTTTGCAAGATGTCAGAAGAGCCTCCCAGAGCTGCTGTTTGGATGTAAACTGCCTCCCACCCTCATAGATCTTTTGCTTGAGGATGTTCCAAAGGTTCTCAATAGGATTGAGGTCAGGGGAGGATGGAGGCCACACCATGACTTTCTCTCCCTTTATCCCTATAGCAGCCATTGATGCAGAGGTATCCTTTGCAGCATGAGATGGTGCATTGTCATGCATGAAGATGATTTCATTACGGAAAGCATACTTCTTCCTTCTGTACCAGGGAAGAAAGTGGTCAGTCAGAGACTCCACATACTTTGCAGAGGTCATCTTTACATCTTCGGGGACCCTAAAGGGGCCGACCAGCTCTCTTCCCATGATTTCGGCCCAAAACATGACTCCACCACCGCCTTGCTGACGTCGCAGCCTTGTTGGAACAGGGTGGCCGTCCACCAACCATCCACTACTCCATCCATCTGGACCATCCAGGGTTGCACGGCACTCATCAGTGAACAGGACTGTTTGAAAATTAGTCTTCATGTATTTTTCTGCCCAATGCAGCCGTTTTTGCTTGAGCATTGGTTAGTGGTGGCCGAATAGAAGGTTTATGCACAGTTGCAAGACTCTGGAGGACTCTACACCTTGATGTCCGTGGGACTCCAGAGGCACCAGCAGCTTCAAATATCTGTTTGCTGCTATGTAATGGTATTTTAGCAGCTGCTCTCTTGATCTGATGCATGGATCTGGCAGAAATCTTCCTCAATGTGCCTTTATATGCACGAACCCGTCTGTGCTCTGAATCAGCCACAAATCTCTTAATAGTACGATGATCACGCTTACGTTTTCATGAAATGTCTAATGTTTTCATACCTCGTCCAAGGCATTGAACTATTTCACTCTTTTCGGCAGCAGAGAGATTATTTTTCTTCCCCATAGTGCATGAAAATGGTGCTCTGCTTAATAATGTGGAACACCCTCCTTTAGTTGTTTTTCCTTAAATTGGGCTCACCTGGCAATCTAATTATCACAGGTGTCCGAGATTGTTTTCAGTGATCAAAAGAGCCCTGAGACACAATGCCATCCATGAGTTAAACTGAAAAAAAATTATTTAATCTTTGTGACACTTAAATAGGATTTGCATAATAATTTGGAACAGGGTGTACCTGTATTTGCAATAATACTAATAAGATTAATAATAATTTTCTACTAATGCTGAGGGAATAGTGGCAATGCTTTATATCTCAGTGTAGGAATGTAAGAGACTTGTCAGACTAACAATAAGGAGGGCTTCTAGTATGGTGGCTAAAATCTGCAGTAACTTTTCTTTTATTTCTTTTACCCTTTGATACTTTTTTTCTAAACGTTCCCTAAGGTATGCAGATAAATTAAGCTCCAATCTAAGATGTCATCTCTCAAGTAAATACATTCCTCCTTACATCGGTGTATGGTAAAATAGGACATCATGGGGCGCGTTAATAGGAGGTGGGCCAGTGGCATGAATCATGTCATAGGCACAGTCCAAAGAGACAGACCTGCCTAGAAAGGGGACAGGTCTGTCTGAAGAATTGGAAGGTCAGTCTGGTGTGAATGCATGTCAGTCAGCTCGCAAATCACACAGGCAGACGAATGAAGGGCAGACTATTCAGACAGCGTTGATTCAGTACCCTGAGCTTGGCGTGACCTCATCTAATGAAGCGCTCACTTTATACTTTCTGAGGACGGTACCTGGTGTCCCCCAGCACTCACCTGTCTACTCCTTTCCTTCCCTTCTTAATAGCTGGCAAAAGCTGAGACCGAGAAAAGGTGGATGTTTTTAGTGTAGAATTAAGGGAACACGGCACAGTGTTAGAGCATTTACACAGTGAGCAAAGTCAGTCACTGGACAGACACAGAAAGTCTGGGTGGTGTTAAAAGGAGAGGGCTTGCAAAGACAGCAGATAAAAGATTTGTAGCTTTTTTTTAGACATATGCCCATATTTTCATTGTGGGTATATCTACTAAACAGTGATTATTTCTATTTGGGAGTGGAGTGTCACTTGAACAGCGTCTTTTTAATTGATACAAACCTATACATGATTTATTGGCAGCTGATAAACTTCAGCTCTAATTTAATCGAGGCCCCGAAATAGAAAATATTGGCCTTGGCTATTAGAAAGTTGTTTGTTATCGACCATAACTCATTGTTTAGTGAATAAACGACATTATATATTTTTTAAAGCCATGACTCATTATTTACTATCACCACTTCATTTTAATTGCTGCAATGTTTCTTTTCTAAAACAATAACCGTGCGATCTCCAAACGTTGTCATTCCTCAACGTGACTCATTTTAAACTTGTGCCAGGGACCACAAGTTATTCTGCGCAAGGGGACATAAACAAGTATAGACAGGAAAATTTAGCGGTCATTTGCTCTAAGCGGAATGCGTACAAACAGTGAAATGAACGTAGAATTTATTGAGGAAAAAGAAAATACCGAATGGTTAAACTGAGAAGCTAGCCTGTATTTATAAAATCAGGATCCAATGCATTCAACAATGGCTCTGACTTAGCGATACCATTTAATAAAAAACAACATGGACTGGGAGTGTAGTGATTTAGTATAAACCATTTGTGCTCATCATCATTTTATTGGCAAAAATAACCAATAGCAGTTGGCAGTCTGGCCTGTGATTGCTCCTGTGGTTCTCCTATTAGTTTCAGTAAATACTGACAATGATTCCTAAACCCTCACTGAATTGATACCCAACGAGCCAAAAAGTTCAATGCAAAACACACTGAAAACTGACAAAGTTTCTGACCTCAAGGCAACAAAACATTTCCGAGGATGTAAAGAGATACAGTAGAAGTTAGCAGATTGGAAGATTTGCGTTGATAACAATGGAAGTTTCTTGGTGAAGAATGAATTAGAACTGTCAAGAATGAGTTTAGGTGCACTCAATCTCTGATCCAGGTTTTATCACTTGGACTTGTGTAGGTGATCTCAAAGGTTTACACTAACATAACTCCACCACACCAAATGGATACTTTCCAAGGACCGTAATCCACCATCAAACATTGCACTGGTTAAAACCATGCCTGGTCCATATTATGGTGGAATAAAGTTCGTAGAAAATAACTATTTGAAGTTACAGATTTAATTAAATGATTATATAATAGTTTTACGAGACCTTGATGGTGACTTATTTACTTGGCAACTGATATTGCAAAGGAGAGGTGCCTTATTGTATAATTTTATCTTCCACTAAGATGTTCACACAATGTTAATGTCACGGGAGTTGTAACCCAACACACAGAAAAGAGGAAACCACAAAAGGTGGATCAGAAAGACGTATTACCGAGCCTTAGAACGGTCGGACTTAACGTAACTAAACAACAAGAATCAAGGTCAAGAATAAATCAAGGACAGGAATAACAGGAATACTCAGAGTCAAGACAAAGCCGGGGTCAGGATACCAGAAATCACGAATCAAATACGAAGCCGAGGTCAGGATACCAGAAATCACAAATCAAATCCGAAGCCTAAGTCAGGATACCAGAAATCACAAATCAAATACGAACCCGTGATCAAGATACCAGAAATCACAAGTCAAATACGAAGCCGGGGTCAGGATACCAGAAATCACGAGTCAAATGCGAACCAAGGGTCAGGACACCAGAAATCACGAGTTAAATACAAACCCGGGGTCAGGATACCAGAAATCATCAATAAAATATGAAGCCGGGGTCAGGATACCCGATATCATGAGTGAAATACGAAGCCGAGGTCAAACACAGGAAATTACAAGAGAATCACTAGGAGCACTAAACGAGGTTCTAACAGAAACCACGATAGGGCAATGAATGGGGGCTAAAACAAGCCTTAAATATTTTTTTCTATTTTAAGTATACATATTATTTTATACAGTTTTACACTTTCTTGGGGTACAGTACTGTAGATTTTATGCATCCATAACATTTCACATTATTGTTTATCATATTACTCAATATTAATTTATAGTATCCCAGGAGTAAAGACAATAAATTCTAAAAAAAAACACAAAAAAAACCAAACAAACAGTAAATTATAAATAGCAAATTAGAAAGGAAAAAGAAAAAAAAAACATAAAAATAAACCATCGGGGCGTGGTTTCGGCTCCGTCTGTGATGGCCGCTTGAGGAGAGAGCTCCGCTCCGCCGAACCCCCGCTAAAGCTATAATAAGCGGCACTTCAGCATTGATGGGGCGCACAAAACGCCAGGAACAACCCCAGACCCCGGGGAACCCCCAGCAGGGACTTATTGACGGTTTCTTACAACCGCAGCCCGGAGCAAGCGGCGAACCAGCGGGCCCCAAGATGGCGTCGGAGCCACCTCATGCCACAATGCACAGCGCATTGGAGAGAATTGAGGGAACCCTCGAGAAACTAACATTGGCTATGGCCACGAAAACCGACTTGCAAACCATGGCAGCCACAATTCAGGAAGCCATGCGGGCGGAGGTCGCAGGGATCCGCGCTGACCTTACAGCACATGCAGGCCGTATTACCACGCTTGAGGAGACGGACACAGCCCTCGCGGCCCGCATGGCATCTACCGACACAGCAGTGGCAAGGCAAGGTGAAATGCTGCTGAACATGCGTCGCCACCTCGAGGATGTGGATAACAGAGGTAGGCGATGCAATATTCGTGTGCGAGGTGTGCCTGAGGCTGAGGGGGCAGAAGATGTGACTGACACCCTTAAAGAGCTCTTCCGCTCCGTCATGCACCCGACATTATTGCCACAAATTGATTTCGATAGAGCCCATAGGGCCCTGCGCCCTAGAAACTCGGAAGATGGCCCGAGAGATCTCATATGCTGCCTGAGCTCCTTCCCGATGAAGAACAACATTATGGTTAAAGCCCGGGAGAGACCCTCCTGGCCCTTTCGGGGAGCTCAAGTGTCACTCTACAACGACCTCTCCCCTATCACCTTAGATGCCAGGCGAGCCCTCCGCCCTGTGACAGCAACATTACGGGAACACAACGTGGTTTATAAATGGGGCTTTCCCTTCGCACTGATGGCACGGCATCGGAATCGTTGGCTTACTCTGAGATGGCCGGAAGAGGTGCCGAGTTTCCTGGGGGAGTTGGGCCTTCCACCACAGACTGTCCCTAACTGGATCCTGAGCACGCTGGGCCCACCCCCGAGACCACGAAGAGATCCACGTCAACGAGTAACCGGTGCCCCTGCTTCTTCCCAGCCCGGTCGGTATGGGAGACCGACATCACCGGAGGAGTAGTTGCCTCCCTCTCCATCCCCTGCAGATGACCATGTGGACCTCCACGCCGCATTATCCCCGGCGGTTCCAGTTCATCCCACGAGAGACAGCTGGCACCGTAACAGGTACCCCCCCCATTTAGGAACCCCACGTTTACCTCCCCCATTTCGTGAGGAACATGATGCGCCTACAGCGAATTTTAAGGTACTTTGGGACATATTGTTGAAGTCGGGGGTGGGGGATAACGGGGTGGACGGGCTCCTGGATGGGTGTGCCAAGACTGTACATATAACACCCCGCTTACATGTTGGGACACTTGGACTCCAGCTTGACGATATCGCCTGTAATGGAATGGGATAGTGAACCCTTGGGTGGGGGGCTGTGGTGGGGGGGACGGGCCTGGGATGCAGCTTTTCACTCCGTTCCACTTTCCTTACTAACACATTGGGACTCATCGTTAATGGGATTTTCAGGATGTGTTGGACCTACTCTTGGGGTGGGGGCTGGGGGGGATTTGTGGGGGGACGGGGGGTGGGGATCCGGTGATGCTCAAATCTATCATATGCCTTAACCCGATGATGTGTACTGTCATACATAATGTGTTACATGCAATTGACCGTTATAACTGCTTGTCTGTTATCGTAGGTGCACCTTGTGACTACCGGTACACCCATCCACGTAGCATATGTGAATTACACTCCTAATAATCATACTCACGGACACACTCTAGGACGGCCCCCCCCCCTCCCCTCCCCCCCCCCACGCCCCTGGAGGCATGACATCTCACACCATAATGGCTGGAGTGGACGGTGCGCAACCCTGTGGAGGGTGGACCTGGGTGGGCTACTATGGAGGGACTCCCGGGGTTACGTAGGGATGTCATGACAACGGGATCCCATACACATTGACGCTCCCGGGGACTTAATGTATACACCCTGACCATCTTGATTGCTTCACACACCTGACACACGGGTGGAAAAGGACCGCCCAAGACATGCTGAGAGGGAGTGACTCAAAGGTACCCTGCTGGGGGAATCACCTGGGGGACACTGAGTTCCTTTAGACACAGCTAATTTGTATAAGATTCTTAGCGCATCCATCGCTTATCCAACGCCTGATGCTTTTGTATCCTCTTACTGCTAACGCCCTATATCGGGGATAGTCCTGCCTTGGTGGCATAGCGCTGGGGGGCGGTTAGGGGCGGGAGCCTATGGACCCTCTGTGAGATTTCATTTGAGCGGAGCTCGAGACACACTTCCACACTCATACACTCGTGCTACGTGTGACGCAGCCGCATAGGGGGTACCTCGGATTCCTGGGCTGGTACCGGAACGAGGATCCGCTAGTGTCGGTTGCTGCACGAGAAAACCCCCCCCCCCTTTACCTGGAGGGAGGGCATAGAGCTGGACTTCGTCCAGACTCTGAGAGGGTATCGACGATAGGGATACACACCTCCTTTTAACTACCATAGTGTTAACCAGGACCGCACCCGGGACGCTGACTCCTGGCTTAATATTCTACCTTTCACATCTGCCTTATACCTACTGCTCTGTATCACTTTTCTATAATCCTCCTTTCTCTCTCCCCACTCAAGCATCGTACTAACTGAACTACTGACTGGGGGCCTTCCCTAGAGCTTTTCCGTATTCTAATGACCGATAACCCCGGTAATCATGGCTTATCGCTCCACGCCCCTGAGAATCATCACACAGAACTGCAGGGGGCTTAACATACCAGAACGCAGAACACACCTTCTGAGAGAACTGAGGAAAAAACATGTGTCGATAGCCCTGCTACAGGAAACTCACTTCAAGGAAGGGACGCAACCTAGGTTACAGAATCGACATTACCCCAGTAACTACTTTAGCAATCACCCCACGTCACACAAAACAGGAGTAGCCATTCTCCTAGCGACAGATCTCGGATTTGAAGAACTGGATCGGATGCAAGACTCGTCGGGGAGGTACCTCTTCCTTAAAGGTGTTATTGCTGGCAAAATCTACACAATAGCTACCATCTATGTGCCCAACAAGAGGCAAGCTCCCTTCCTCCGAAACGCTCTTCAGCAGCTGGAAGACTTTTCGGACGGTATCTTAATTGTGGGAGGTGATTTTAACACTCCACTGGATCCAATATTAGACTCCTCAACGGGACACAGCTGCATACCTCAGCGTACCATTAAATCCATCCGACAGTCGATGGAAGATTTGAGGTTGGTGGACTGCTGGAGGGCACTACACCCGTCGGTGAAGGACTTCACCTATTATTCGGCACTCCACAACCGTTATTCCCGTATTGACTATCTCTTTGTCGCTCGGGAGGGCCTCACGCACCTACGGGGAGCCGATATCACCCCGGCTACTTGGTCGGACCACGGTTCTGTAGAAATTGAGCTGACCTCCCCTCTATTCAAACCGGCAGTCTGGAACTGGAGACTGAACGAAACCTTGTTACTAGATCCGCACGTCAAGGAACAGACGCGTCAGGAACTGGAGCAATACTTCCTGGAAAACGACACCCCGGATATCTCCCCGATTTCCCTATGGGAAGCCCATAAGAGCGTGATTCGCGGCACTCTTATCCGCCTTGCCTCCCAGAAGCGGAAAGCGTTTATGCAGGAACTAACTGAATTGCACAAGGCAATCGCGACACTAGAACGCAGCCACAAGAGATCCCAACTAAACGCAGTGTACGGCGACTTAATGGAACATAGGAGGAAATTGAGAGCACTCCTATTGAAAAGACATCTACGAACAGTACAACGTAATAAAGGATTTTATTATGCCCACGCCAATAAAGGCGGCAGGTATCTTGCGAGGCTACTGAAGGGCCCTGTTCCTCACCGGCAAATCCAACAGCTTCGCCTGTCCACGGGGGAGATCTCCCCCTTTCCCGAAAAGATCGCGGAGGAATTCAGGACTTTCTATGAGAAACTTTACAACCTATACCCACCCACAACGCACGCAGAAGCTGCACGGAACCGCTCAGTGATCCATGACTACCTCTCAGAAGCAACCCTGAACGTCATGGACCGGGACTCGGCGGACTTGCTGGATGCTCCAATCAGTATGGAGGAAATAGCTACTGCTCTTAAATCGTCCAAAACCGGCAAAGCACCTGGGCCAGATGGCTTCTCCCTGGGGTATTATAAAGCCTTTTCGGGACTACTCCTATCACGGCTCACTGATGCTCTGAATGCGATTGGCGAGGGGAGAACGCTAGGCAGGGAATCGGTTGCAGCGACCATCACTATACTTCTTAAGCCGGGGAAGGACCCCCTACAATGCGGCAGTTACCGCCCGATCTCGCTGTTAAATGTGGACTCTAAACTGTTCACCAAGGTCTTGGCGACCCGCCTGAAACACCTCCTGCCTGATTTAATACACGCAGACCAGACGGGGTTTATTCCGGGTAGGGAGGCCAGAGACAGTACGCTGAGGCTCTTCGCTATCCAACATCATGCTCGGAAAAGAGGGACCCGATTTATGCTCCTATCAACAGATGCGGAAAAGGCATTTGATCGGGTCAACTGGACGTACATGTTGGAGACGTTAAAGTGGCAAGGCTGCGGAGAGAGACTTCTAACGTGGATAACTGCCCTATACACGGACCCCAGAGCGACTGTACGAATTAATGGAGCCACAACCGCAGACTTCCCAATCCGGAATGGCACCAGGCAAGGGTGCCCACTCTCACCTCTGCTATTCGCACTCCAACTGGAACCCCTCCTGCAGGTGATCAGGAAAAACCCGAACATCATGGGTTACACATGGCAGGAAGTACAACATAAGGTAGCTGCATACGCAGATGATCTCCTCTTCTTTGTCCACAACCCTCGAGTCACACTGCCCTGCCTCCTCTCGGAATTCAGCAGATTCGGACGGATGTCCGGCTTCCGGCTTAACATCTCGAAATGTGAAACGCTCAACATCTCGCTCTCTTCGGAAGAATTCCATTCCCTGGAGTCACAATTCGCGTTCCGCTGGTGCTATGGCAAGATGAAGTATTTAGGCGTCTGGGTGACTACTGAACCGAAGGACATGTATGACCATAACTTCGCACCTCTCCTCAAGAAGGTCCTGACGGACATGGCTAGCTGGTCCTACCCGCATATCACGTGGCATGGTAGGGTGGCAGTGATTAAAATGAATGTCCTACCGAGGATCTTATTTCTCATGCAAACTATACCCCTTGCCTTACCAGCGACGTTTTTCTCGTCCCTAAAGACGGGAGTGATTAAATACGTCTGGCGTGGGAGCCGATCCCGAATACGACATGACATTCTGTGCCGACCTAGGACACTGGGCGGATTGGCACTACCCGATTTTAAAAGGTACCATCAGGCAGCGGTATTGCAACGCGTACTGGACTGGCACACGACACCGCCGACCAAACAATGGGTGACTCTGGACAGGGGCCTCATGGGCCGGGCAATGGAAATGAAGATTTGGGGAACACCTGGGGGACGACTCACCTCAGCGACCGATGAAGGATTGACTCTACAAACCCTGATTACCTGGCAAACACTGAGAGGGATGGAACACATATCCCCAACGCCCAGCCCCATGTTGCCAATCACACATAATGAAAAATTAGGTGGAGGGCTCCCTGCGGGAGTGTGGCCCATTGAGAGCTCGCGCGATTATATCCCTATATACACGGTTCTTGCCGATGGAAAATTACGGGATTTCTCCTCATTGCTGGCAGACAGGCCGCGGACATCTCTTTTCCAACTCCGATACTTGCAACTGAAACATTACCTCACCTCCATACCACACAACGAACGTTTACGCAGAGACCTTACATGGTTCGAGAGACTCTGTGACCAGGGGACCGTCCTCGTTCATGCACTATCGGCTCTATACCAACACCTGCTGATAGGAGGCACCCCTACCCCGATGGCATTTAAAAGGCAATGGGAAGGCCAACTGGGGAGAACCATCACCACTCGACAATGGGACTTAGCGTTGCTATGGCAACACAAGAGCTCTATGAGCTCCTACTACCAGGAGATGAACTACAAACTCATATCCCTGTGGTACAGGACGCCAGTGTTCTTACACCGTATTCATTCATCTCATCCCTCAGATTGCTGGAGATGCCAAGAAGATCGAGGTACCATATACCATATCTGGTGGGAATGCAGAGTTATTGCCCCCTATTGGGACCTGATCAAAAACACAATAGAGCTCATTCTGGGAGACATACCGGAATGGAATGCGGAATTGGCCTTGCTACACATCTCCACTCAGCCCATTTCCGTATACAAGAAATTGATCTTACGACACCTACTTAATGCCGCTAAGGCGAACATCCCAGCCCATTGGAAGAAGACCACGGTACCGACTGAACACGAATGGATACGCAGGGTGGAAGAGATCCAGGGGGCAGAAGAGGCCCATGCCACCATCACAGGCCGAGGAGCCAAACATGCAGAAATGTGGGCCCCGTGGTTCCTATACATCGCTAGATATAGACAGAAAGCGGACGCTCGAGAGAATGCTCCTCAGACTATGATGCTCCCCCCCCCTTAACTTTCTCCTCTTTCTTTTTCTTCTGGATCATTAGGAGATCGGCTCGCCCGGGCTCGGCACTGGTAGAACCATATACGGAACGGGTAGTAGACGACATACGAACTATGACAGACGGTAACATCAACCGATAATAATCCTCGGACAGAGATCTGATGTGGAACTCTGGACCCTGTTTACTAGCCCTGTTTTCGGGGACGTGTTCCACCATAACTAATACGCAAAAAGGACATTATGGACTCCCTGACGTCCCGATCAACAGATACATTTCTTAGGCACATAAACCACAGCAACTCACCGCTGACAGGACGCAAATATTGTAGCGCCCCTATGACACAGGGTGAAAATGATGATATAGAGGCTGAAACACCTAATGTACGACTCTCGAGCTCCGCTACGGGGGATGGACACGGGGGTTGGGCAGGCTCCCGTTACTGACACGGCTCTTACAAAGAGGATACTTACTAGTGGGGGATGCGGGTTGAGGAATGGGGTTCGAGGGGTATAGAGAACTGGGCCGATAATTTCAGTGGAAAAGGATACTTCAGCATCATACTACTGATGGCCGCCCGCTTAATATACGCCCTAGACGCTGAAGAAGCCTTAACTCCGATACACGGGTATACACACCCGACCTTACCCAACAAACCCCCTGACCATGCACTGATAACATTCTACCTTCCTACTCCAAGCCGACTGTCACACAAAAGCGAGAGTAATTGGCCCTCCCCCCTTTACGACTTGACACTGAACGATTCACCCTGTATACCCATAGCGGTGATTGTATATATGTTAAGTCCGCCGTGCGTAAAACGAATGGGTAGTAAATACAAGCAATGTCTGATACATGAGTGACAGTAAGACGGAAATATACACACGTATATATAATCCCTGTTCTGATATGGGATTGGATTTATATTATCTTACATTATTATTTAAAACTTGTGTAATTTTACTGACTGCTATGAACGAAACGAGTGCTAAGACCTGCTATGCATACCCACTTTCATAATTTGATACTCGGAAATTTGGAACATGCTGTAACGTGTTAAGTTTAATGGTGTTTACTAATTTGTGAACGTTATTGTTTATATTGCCACCATTTGGAAAATACGAGTTCCTTTCAGGCCTGAGAGCCAACTTGAAACTGTTGTTACACTTCAATAAACAGATTTACAAAAAAAAAAAAAAAAAATAAACCATCATTTTTTTCCAAGCTGTGTATCAATGTTATAATAAATTAGATTCAGTTTTCCATCCTACTATCCCTCACCTCTCAAAGATCCTAAATGATATAGCTTCAGTCTCCCTATGAGATCTTAAGAGCAATAAGTTAAAGGGAGAGAGGAGATAGGAGACAAAGAACGCTCAACTCTAGTTCGTCTTTGGTGCCTATAAAAACCTTCTCAGAGTTCTATCAGTGATATTTAGATTTAGCGTTATCCCAGTTAACTAACCCTTAATCCCCTATTAAGTTTTAAGTTAAAAAAGTATTGTGGGAATGTTTCCCCCTACTTCCTTTTCCCTGATTTCAATAATTAGTCCATGGTTCCCAAACATTGGAGTGTCTTAGTTTTTTATTAAGCACTCCCCAATGCAGTTCTTCCATCATTGTGTTCTCGACTCTGTCCACCCATTGAACTAAAGTCAGTATTATGAAATTTTTCCAAAGGGTAGGTATTAAGGCGTTCGCTTCGTTTAAGAGGAACCATAGAAGGTTCTGCTTATTGGTGTCTAAGAATGAATTTGGCCAGCCCAGCAATATCTGAGAAGGTGTTAATGTAAATTGTAAGAGTAGAACTTGTTTTATATAATCTATTACTTGTTGCCAGAACACCTAAATTTTAGGGCAGAACCACCAGATATGTTCATATGTCCCAATTTCCTGTCCACATCCTAAATAGGCTTACCTATGTTCTGATAGGTCCATGTCATCACTGCGATCCAAAACAGATTAGGATCGCAATGATGACGTGGTCACTTTAAGAGTTGGTGTGATGTCACGTCCACATCTATATATAGACGGCCTGCAGCGTGGCCGCGTAGTTCAGTCAGACCACGCGGCATGAGCAGGTCGACTAGGATCGAGGGAGGTAAGCCTCCCTCAGTGTGCCGCGTGCACGGCTTGGCGGAGGTAAGTAATGCTACAGTTCAGATATGGTAGGTTAACAGATTGGGGCCCCCTCTTCATTCTTCACATAGGATGGTTATTGGTTCTGTGGCCCAGTTTAACCTTGGGCCCAAGGCAGACTCCTATTGTTGAGTTATGGCCAGTCTTGCTCTGACAATGTTAAATCCATTTTCACGCAGGTGCAATCTCAGATCTACCTGGGGTCCATGATATATGTAAATAAAAAATGACTGCACACCCCAAACACCATGACCACTTCACTATTAAGCGCCACAAACACGGAAATTAACCCTTCAGCTGCCGGAGGTGTAACTTCACCTTTGGAAGCTTTATTGGACATCACTAGCAGCCCGACATGCAAAATTGGCATCCAACACTTACCTGCACAGCAAACTGGCACTGACAGCCAACGGTGGCCCTGGTCTCAGACCTCTCTCAGCAATGGAGGATCAATCTGGAGGGAGAATTGGCCTCAGCGCAGGAAATTAGGTAAGTTTTTTTTAAAGGGACATTGTAGTCACCGGAATAACTATAGCTTAATGTATAGTATACAGCTTATTGTAGTGTACACATCTTATTGTATTTGCTCTGGTGTGTAAATTCTGGCCCTGCAGGCATTTTAATATAAACACTGCCTTTTCATAGAGTCATCAGTTTTGATCTCAGCCAGGTACGCGGAGTAGGGGAGGGGCGGAAAATATGGTGAGTTTGTATTCTTTAAAGAGCAGTAAGAAGGGTATGAGCCTATACTGGGATTTCAACATTACACATTTGCATTGCTGACACAATAGTGTTCCTTTAAAGGACCACTCTAGGCACCCAGACCACTTCAGCTTAATGAAGTGGTCTGGGTGCCAGGTCCAGCTAGGGTTAACTAATTTTTTTTTATAAACATAGCAGTTTCAGAGAAACTGCTATGTTTATCAATTAGTTAAGCCTTCCCCTATTTCCTCTAGTGGCTGTCTCACTGACAGCCGCTAGAGGCTCTTGCGTGATTCTCACTGTGAAAATCACAGTGAGAGCACGCAAGCGTCCATAGGAAAGCATTATGAATGCTTTCCTATGTGACCGACTGAATGCGCGCGCAGCTCTTGCCGCGCGTGCGCATTCAGCCGTCGGGGAGGAACGGAGGCGGAGAGGAGGAGAGCTCCCCGCCCAACGCTGGAAAAAGGTAAGTTTTACCCTTTTTCCCCTTTCCAGAGCCGGGCAGGAGGGGTCCCTGAGGGTGGGGGCACCCTCAGGGCACTCTAGTGCCAGGAAAACGAGTATGCTTTCCTGGCACTAGAGTGGTCCTTTAAGTTTGTGGGATGAGGGGACCAAGATAGGAATGGTTACTTTAACTAAAACCAGTATTTTCATAAAAATAAATAAATAAGGACAAGCATTAGCAAAAGATTGAGTAATTAAAATCAATGGGGGTTGGGGTGGGGTGGATAATCTGCGAACGAAAGAGTGAACACAAAAAGGAGAGCAAACAAATCGAGGTCTTGAGTCCCATTATACGTATTCAGACTGAAGAAATCTTGTTTGACAGCAATCTTGTATTTGTGCCGGTTCTCAATATTACGGGTAAATAGCTTGAGTTTGTTCACCTCCTCCAGTTTCTTCCAAAACAATGGTTTCTTCCCCATGTCTAAGGTAGTGCGACACAACGTGGTGATTGTTTCAGTCAAGTAATGGAGTAATACGGTCTAATGCAGTTTTCACTTTCCTGTTGTTGTTATGGTATAGATCGGAGTTGGCAAACTGGGCCCCCGGATGTTGATGGACTACAACTACCAAAATACTTTGATTACAATAGATGGGCAGGAAATTGTAAGACTTGTAGCCCAAAAACATCTGAGAGGCTAGGATATTGGCAGTCGGTCTTCATATATGGGTTTAGACCACGTGGGATCAGCACCCTGAATGGATTAAACCAGGTCATTGTGATCTGGGGACATTTGTGCTAGTGTATAAAAAGAGTAACAGGCACAACAATTACCAGAGGAAGGAATGGCTCTGATCCCACTAACTCTGCACAGAAGGACAAATGGGAAGAAATATTGTAGAACTCGTTGGGTAACCAACAATCCCTTAACCGGTACCTTAACTCACAGAGAAATATCTAGACACAATAAGTACCTATCAAGCCATAGTGTGAGAGTGCAGTGATAGACAAGTTAATTGTATGGAGTCCAGAACATGTAACGGAATTTGAAATGCCAACCAGCCACCCCTGTATTCATTGATCTTTAGAACCGACAAGGAGAGTCTCAGGAGTACTTGCCCATCCATGAAATAAAGACTCCAGTGTGAAGTCTTTGAGTCTGAAACATTTACAGGTGTCAAGGAACAGTTACATTCAGATTCTTCTTATGTGGGCTCTTGGGGGCTGAAGGCCATATTACAACAGAATAATTAGTTTATTTAAGTAGGGTCTGATTCACATATATTACCCAAAGGCTGAGAAGGAAACCTGTGAGACTTTTATGGAAAAAGAAGGGGGTGAGGGGCGACCAGTCCAGCAGACATGTTAACACTGGGCCACTGCTATGCTTGTTGGGGTGTCCTGTGTGAAGTGTTATCAGGGTAGTAGATACATAAGAATGTATGTTCTCGTCTTCAGACTTTATGACTAATGTGTTAATGTAAATACTTTGAGCACTGATTACAGGACATTCTAAACACTACAACAACTTTGTATCATTGGATGGGCAATAAGAACCCAGGTCCTAGTCTCCCTACTCAGAGTGTCTTGAAAGAAATTTCCTGCTCATAAATAAAGAAATATAGATCAATACATATAGACATCAATAAATAGATAAAAAGATAGATACTGACAGACAGACAGACACTCAGACAGACAGAGAAATAGATAGACAGATAGAGAAATAGATAGATAATTGATAGACAGACAGATAGACAGATAAATAGAGAGATAGATAGACACTCAGACATATAGAGAAATAGATAGATAGAGAGATAGATAGAACGATAGATAGATACATCGATAGAGAAGTAGATAGACAGATAGATAGATAGATAGAGAAATAGATAGACACTCAGACATATAGATAGACAGACAGATAGAGAGATAGATTGACAGACAGATAGAGAGATAGATAGACAGACAGCGAGATAGATAGACAGACAGATAGAGAGATAGATTGACAGACAGATAGAGAGATAGATTGACAGACAGATAGAGAGATAGATAGACAGACAGATAGAGAGATAGATAGACAGATAGATGCTTGCTTAACAATTTACAATCATCACAATGCTTTGGTGAAGTGTTACATTTTTTTTGTACTAAGTGTCCATTTCTGAGCACTATAGCTCTCAGATCTGAGATCCGATCCATGCTGTTTCCATTAGGGATCTGATTATAAACGCTTACATCAGTGTGCGAATATTCTATAATGCTTTCAGAACGAGTCTGGGAAGGAAATCATTGACAGATATTGCAATACAAGCTAATCCCCTACATATTATAACCCAGACAGAGAAATATCAAAATTAGATTATCATTGAGTCATATTCGTTATGCAGCGTTCATATTCATTGTAGGTGATTGTGAGGTTTTCCGTACATTAACTCCCATGAGACAAAGTTTATCGTTTTTATTTGTATCTGCTTTTTATTTTCTTAATATTACGTGTGTTCCGTAGCTTTAAATCTTATGTTGTCTACCCAGAGACTCAGATATCCTATAATGAGGGTGAAATAGACTCAGGATTGAGAAAGGCTACTGTGCGAGTTGAAACGTTGCTTTGTGTTCCTTTTTAATGCAGATGATGTGATATTGTGCGTCTGCTTCCTTCTGTCCTCGATATTGGTTAGAAAGATCTTTGGCTGTGGACACTTTCCCAGAGAATTTCTATAGCAAATGGATGTCTCGATATGTCTCCCACGTGTCCTTTGTACAGTCCTGTTAATGAGCAGTCACTAGTCATATTTATATGGACCCTGGATATAATTGGAGATGGTCCATTCCCTGAAGTTTTTTTTAATTTTTTTTGTTGTGCGAGAAACTGCAACGTTTCTAGTATTTTTCATATATTCCCTTGCTCAATTAATCAGCTGTTTAAACAGCACTCAATTTATCCCAATCCCTCTGTAGAGAAGTTACATTGTGTTCAGACTGTGTATTACCTTAGCTAACTTTACCATGTTTGTCACATTTGGCTTCAAAAACACCCTCCATTGAAGGTAGTAAACAAATTAAAGGGAGCTTGGAAGAACAGGGTATAACTGCATCACAGATAGAGATTGCAGCACTATTTAACAATTTAAAGTAAAAAAAGAGATAAAATAAGACATATACTCTTAAAGCGGATCTGTCTTTGCATATTTTTATAGGCATTACAGGGAATTATATCAGTATGTCTTGTAAGCCTGTACTGTCCCTTTAAAATAGTTAAAAGTTATATTTAATTCTGAAACAATTTTAATTAACAAAACTTAATAGAGAAACGCTGTCTATGTTACTTGATCACTATTTTAGTTTTTTGAGACTAGTAAACACATCCCAATATGAATCGCCATTTTGCTAAACAATTTCCAGATGGCTGAAAACTGCACAAATCTTTGATTTCTTTAAAGCAACATTATAGTCACCAGAAAAACTACAGTTTAATGTAGTGGTTCTGGTATCTATAGCATGCAGACATTTTTATGTAAACACGGTCATTTCAGAGGAGTTAACAGTGCTGGAGTTAACCGTGATTATCCGCAGGCCATGAATCTGTACGACTCAATATTGAGAAGGTGCTTAGAGGTAATGAAATGACAAAAAAAAAATCATAACAATGAAACTTGTGAACGGTGAAAAAAAAATTGGTTTGCCAAAATCTGAAAATAATTTTTTGTTTCTGGAAATTCAAGATTCGTCCATGTGGCGTTTCTCCATCCATGGTATCATGTTTGGAGAAATTGGACAATCAGTGTGCTGAAATATCTAAATATTATGCTTATATGTTGCAGTACATTGATCACGTGAGACGAAGTAACCAACAGAGGAAACACTTGGAGGAGAAGTAAAAAAAAATATATACTTATTAACTATATTATAAATAAATACAGACTTTTTTCATTGCCCCCCCTTTGTTTCCCTTTAAGAGATTACTTCCCTCTTGATCTGTGAATAAAATGAGGTGCCTGTTCCCAGACATCAATCATCTTTTTTCCCATAAATCATTTTTTTTACACCACTAATGGAACTCCCAATCATGACTCAGATGAAACGGTTTTGTTCATTGTCTGTTTTATCTGTTTTGTGATTCGTCCATATAGTGTTTTCTTTTTGGACCGACCTGTCGATCGCTCAAAACTTGCAAGAATCGCAGTGGGTTTGATATGGAATGCACAAGTCTAATATTATACATGAACACATTATAACAATAGAGGTGCGATCCGGCTCACTTATTTCGTATTTTCTACACATCTCCTGCCATAGATACCTAATAGAAAAGTTTAGTGAAGACCACTTAATTTTAATACAAGCAGGAATAAGCAATAAGGGGACTTTGTCCTATATCTGTGCATGAATAGGGAAAGGGTTTATTTATTAATTCCTGGCAGCCGAGAGCCCTGCAGACCATCTCCGAGCTGTGGTGCCAGGTTGGTACCATCCATCACACGGTTATTAGCCGTTTCTAACAATCTCAAGCAGCTTAATTCTGTCCATTCCTCTCGTTCACGGGAATTGCTGGATTTTCGATTTACCTCGATCCCTGGCCTCCTCACCACTTGCTTAAAACAAGCTTTAGTTCACTAATAGTATGATAATCTCTATTTGGCAAATAAAGAGTCTGTTCCACTCATACACGCTTCATTTGGTTGGGAAACCAACACAGCAGAAGGTATTATATTGCACTAATTACAGGCTGCATTGAGAGGGCTGCAATATGTCCATCAGAAAACAAACTATAGGGTTTAGGGGCAATATAAACATTACAGTTTATTATACTATTACAGCCTGTTGTAGTTGTTTAGTTGCATTGAGTCTTTGGACACATTATCAAACAGTTTGACAAGAAATGGATCCTCTGCAGCCAGTGTCCGGCCCCTGTTCTGTTGCTGAGACAACACATAGGTTTTATAATCTATACATCAATGATAACATGAATGCTGGTGTTGGCTGTTGCTCTTCATTGCTGTTGATATAGCCATAGATTTTTGGGGGATATTGTTTGGAAGGGAAATTTACATTTTGGGTGCCAGGAAAAGCCCAGTAGTTGTCAAACCAGTTGAAAACAGCTTGATAATTCCAGATGGACTTCCTGAAGTCCATTGGTACCACCCAAAAGTAAACCGTTTTTGAATGGTTTGAGTTTGCCTGGGTACCCCTGGATCATTGAGGTAATTGAGTCCACTGTCCTCTATACATGTATTACTCATAGGTGACAAGGACATTGTCTGTTCATATCTATGATGTCATACACAGGAGTCTCATAGGTGACAAGGACATTGTCTGTTCATATCTATGATGTCATACACAGGAGTCTCATAGGTGACAAGGACATTGTCTGTTCATATCTATGATGTCATACACAGGAGTCCTCATTTTCTTCAACATACGTGCCCACTAGTTTAATTATTCTACATAAGTTTTTTTTTTTTTTTTTTTAAACAAAGCAGGAATTGACAAAGAAGTTTAGATAACAATAATTACTACAAAGTATCTAACCAGGAGATATACATTCAGATTATTCTGGTTTCCAAGTACTTCCCGGGGATTATACCATTATCCATTTAATGGTACTCATTTCATCTACCTTGGAAGGACGAATGGACTGAGTCAACCTTGCCAAGATTTGAATCTGCAACCTCCATGGGTTGAACAGATTCTAGTGATGATGCATTAACCCACTGAGCTCTCTCACTTTCTTCATTCAAGTTTGCAAAAACGTTGGCATTCATCGTATGTTTGTCATCAGAATGAAGTGTACAAAGTCCAGAGGTCGATGGTGGGGCAGAACTCAATAATTAATGAATGGAGCAGGGCTCGTGAATATTCCAGCACTGGTTATCCTAGCTGCCATTTACAAGTTACTTGTTTACTATAAGTTTGTGCTAGGTTTCATTCCCTTACCACGGCCCCATGTGAGGCACAGATTTCTGATCCTTTGCTCATTGTTTGCTCCTGTGCGAGATCTGAGAACAGACATCTGCTAAACATACAGCGGAAAGCCAAGCCAATGGCAAATTCACTTAAAATAGAATCTGCTGTGATTTAGCGTTTTCTGGAACTCTGGAGAAAACGTGCCAATCTCGCCGATATCTCAATTCTGTGCGCAGTTATTATGGCTGAGACAGATACAAAGCTCATAAATGAAATATTTTATTCTGATGTACTAAAATATATTGACGACATACTTACGTTCACATAGCAGCAACATGCCGGCTCCCCATAGCCTCTATATCAATTCCAGCTTTGCACATAGATAAATAAAAAGAAAATTAAATGGACAAAATAAGACTAGACTTTGTACTTTCTTTTTAAAGCCAATTACCTGTTTGTTCGGATAATTTCCACCATGAATGGCAGTACTTGCATGTTCTGCTGCTGTGATTTATGGCCATGGCGGGTTCCGAAATAGACTGAATTTATTTTAATTATGTCTGGGAGCTATAAAGAGTAAGGACAAGATTGCAATACATGTACAGCAGGAGACAAGGGATAATCACCCTCTTTGTATATAATGATATGCAGTGACGCATCCAGGCGACCCGGCAGGCTCTGTGGTCTCTTCCTTATTCACCAATAAAATATCAAATGCAAATATGTCTTTCATAGAAATATAGATAATGCTATCAGATACACTGAGAGCTCTGGCTGGCCAACCTAGAGTAGAATATTATACACCCTAGGCTACTCCGATTTACTAATACCCCTTCTGTTTCATCGTTTTTAGATTTTAAGACAAACAATATATTATTTTTTTTTTTTTGTAAATCTTTCTTTTATTATGGCATATACGTCATGGGGTACATAAGAGAAAGAGGGAGGCATTGTGGGGTGACATGAGACAATAGTATCAAGATGGTGTGCAATGCACCTCAAAGAAAGATTGCCATGGGTTGTTTTTTTTTGTGAAACATTCAAATAAACAGAGTGGTACAAGCTCGGAGAAAAAACAAAAGTAATCAAAATCAGAGTGAACAAGTAGCCTTAGTGCGCCACGATAGCGTCTTCAGGGTATACTGGTATACAGTTGCATTAATTGTCATGGCATTAGCTAGCTATGCATAATTTTATATTATGAAGGCTGATAAATTAAATTCTCGCTTATATAAGTAACGTGAGGAAAACGATGCGTAGTAAAATAAACATTTAACACTTTACATGCTGAGTTTTTATGTCTATATATTGAACAGGGTAGATGTAGGCATGTGGAGAAAAATAGCATGGACATGTTGCTTATGTTCTGCTGTTAGGGTCAGACTATGTGAGCAATTGACAGCCACTGTAGCTAAACTTACATGCTAATTAGTACTGTTAACTTAAATAAGAAAAAAATGTTTGATATCTGTGTTACTTACATCTATGGTTAGTCGATTGGTAACAGATAGTGTTAGCTAGTGGCGTACGTTACAGGTTTATAAAATACACTTTAACTTCGAAATATACATGCTTGTGAGACGTGTGGTTGCTGGACATAGGCCAAGACATTTTACAGTATATAACTTCGCTAAGACTTGCTTATGTTGTTCGACATATATTTTTAACAGTTAAAACGAACGAGTGTATCAAGTCATTTAGAAAGGGTTGGGTGGTGTACATGGGTATTTAATGTTGTGCTGCACGGCTAGTGTCCACAGCGGTGGGTCCGCAGACCGTCATCCGATGCCACTGTTGTGCTTCAATAGGTAGTCTTTTGCATTTGCCAACCCAATGTCCCCTCTCACCCTGTCGCTGGTCCATGTCGGGCGTCGGTCCTTGATCGAGGCCATTTCTATCAGGTATGATGTGGAGACTTTTGGGCATCCACGCTGGTAAGGTCTGTGCTGGCAGTTGTCTATACCGAGATTGCAAACTGGGGACATCTCTTTCACAGCGTGAGCCGGAGTGCGGACTCCATCGCTGCGGGCCTTGTGCTTGCCGGTCATCCGTGATCTCACTGATGTGGGTCGCACGCCTGAGTGCTGTTTCGTCTGCTTGGAGCTACGTCGTTTAGGAGGCGGGAGTCCCCTTCTGCCCCGGGGTTGCATGAGGGCTGGTGCTGGTAGGCCACGAGCCTGGAGACCATTGTAGGCCAGGTTCAACCCTTTCGGGGTGGTGCGAGGAATCTTGGCAGGCCGCTTGTGGCTTCGCTTGGCTGTTCCCCGCGTATGTGGCCGGCACCTCAGGGGCTTGCCCCTTATTGCTCTCAGCCCGGGAGGGCTTGAAACGTGGGAATCGGGCGCTTGGGTTGTGGTGGTGCCCTGAAGCGGACCCTCACTCACCCGACTGCCATCAGCTCTGGAGGTAGCAGAGGAAATTCGGCGTGGGACTTTGGTCCATAAGCGTGCCTCTAGCTTGGCCCAGAAACGTTCAAAAGCAAGCGTTATGGAGTCACTTGCTTGTTCCCAGGTGCGCATTGCATCTGGTTGTTCTCGTAGCTTATCAGATATTGATGGCTGATGGTGAACCGCCATCTTGGGAGTTCCCATCACCGCCTGTCTCTTAGAGGTATTAGTGCCTGTTGCTTGGTGTTGGGTTCGGGACACTCCGTCCGGCGGGGACCGGGATATCCCCCACCGGTCCACAGGGGGGGTGCACGATTTGCTCTCGCTTGTCGTGTTCCGCATCAGGCTGGAAGGCGGCCGTCCTTCCCCCGTGCGTCCGCTAGGCCTCAGTCTATTGCCGCGGTTCCCGGTCGGGATTGGTGCCGAGTCTGGTATCGGTGCGTTCCAGAGTGCCTCCTCTGGCCGATAGGCTGACCTGTGGAGGCATCCCAGTGTTTTTACTCGTTATCCGTCGAGTTTGGGCCATCACGGTAGGACCTCTGGTAATGTGCGTCTAGTCAGGTTTCCCGCTTGGCTCCGCCCCCAAGACAAACAATATAGAGTTGTTTCAGATATCTGCTATTTCCCTTTCATTGATAGCCATTATTACTTCCATTGGAAGGCTATTCCAGGTATCTACTACCCTTTCTATATCACTGTTATCCATTATTGCTTCCACTGGAAGGCTAGTCCAGGTATCTACTACCCTTTTTATATCACTGTTAACATGTATTGCTCCCACTGGGAGGCTATTCCAGTTATCTACTACCCTTTCTATATAACTGTTACTGCTTCCACTGGAAGGCTATTCCAGGTATCTACTACCCTTTCTATATCACTGTTACTGCTTCCACTGGAAGGCTATTCCGGGTATCTACTACCCTTTCTATATCACTGTTACTGCTTCCACTGGAAGGCTATTCCGGGTATCTACTACCCTTTCTATATCACTGTTAGCCTTTACTGCTTCCAATGGAGGGCTGTTCCAGGTATCTACTACTCTGTCTGTAAAGAAGAATGATGGCTGGTCTGCCCCTTCTGAGGTTTTCATAGAGATGGGGGAAATATATCAAAGTACAGTGTTCTGAGTTCTAAAAAGTTGTGAAAACATCTAAAAATGGGCAAGCCATGTAAAGATAAGAAGATGGCAGTGTCAAGGAGGCAAACATTTAAAGAGCGTACATAGCCTCCTCTACTCCCGCCAGATGCCACCATTCAACAGACATGTAACCTATGGACAATTGCAGAGACCCCAGAAGTGACAGGCTAACTTTAGCCCCAGAGAATTGATAGCGGAATCAGTGGCACCCGAGGTACATTCAGTGGAAACTCTCAGCTTATTCTGTTATATCCAGCAATTAAACGGAACACGTGGATTGCATGGTAATTACAAAGCCAGTGGCCTCCAGATTAATGTATCATCCTTTATGCGCGCCTCTTATAGATACATTCAGACTGGAATTTGAAAAAAATGTAAAATAAAACTGTTGGAATTTTTAAAGTGGAATTTTAAGCTATGGCCAGAGATGACATTCTCCGAGTCTCATTTTCTGGCTTCTTATTTTTGGTCTTGCAGCCATAAGACCAGACACATACAGTGCCACCTTGCTTCTCTCTGTGGAATCGACATGACCGCTGCTAAAACACTGCAGATATATTTGATGCTCCTAGGTTTTCCTCAAAGCTAAGGAGTCTCGGTTAAGGGGTTAATTTCCTTGTGCTTGTGCAGTAGAAGATCTTTAACAAAATGCTTTCCTGACATTATACCCTTATTTGTGTTTTACACCCATATTACGGAACAGTTTAGATCTTGTTAAAAGTCAATGTTACCGAATACAAATTAATTTAACATGATGCATAAAGGAATACAATGAAGGGATCAATCAGTTAGAGAAGCTTTGGTGCATTTTATAAAGATGTTATTTCACCCACTTAGATAGATAGTTATTTAAATGGCTCTGTCAAGTTTGTCAGTCTTTGGATATTTTGAAGGACCTCTGAAGGACCCTCATCACTTCTGTGGGATCTCACATTTTCAGTTCCACTCGTAGTTATATGGATGACTCTGCGAGGGGGTCCTCTGTAGACCAACTTGCACAATGTATCAGGAGATGCCACTCTCTCTCGGATGTTGCTCACAATTGTTGTGTAAATTGACAAAAACATTTAGTGGGACTTTTTTGTCAGTCAGGACTTTGCCCCTAAGACAAAGTAGTCCCAATGTTGTCTTAAGATATCTTTTTATTATGATATTGATATTCCAGTGCGATCTAAATGAGTATTTCATAAAGAGTTTATATTTATAAAATAAAATCACCAGAGGTGACAGGGTTGCTTTAAATGATTTATTTTGTAAAGACCCCAGAAGGCACCAGCTGACTTCCTGGTGCCACCTTCAGTTAGTAGATACAGTATGTCTACTTTTACTCTTGTGGTCATTGGAAGATCCTACAAGGCCAATGAATCCATCACAGATATTTTGTACCTGCACATAAAAAAAGATGCAATGGCCGTCCATGGCCCATCGCTTGAGAAGATACTTATTTCCATCAGTCATCTTGAGTGACGGCTGATGGTATAGGGAGTGATTGAAGCTCCTCTTTGGCACATTTTGCCATGAATCTTTGCACACATCAAATTAAGTCATCTATACTTTGTTTAATGTGGCCTTGTGTTGGAGGTTTACTAAAATTCCAGCACGATATATGTAATTTATTTTTCACGTTGATTCTACCTTTTCTGTGTTTTTTGCACATAGTTTTACAGCGAGGGATTGAGTCGACCATCACCAGCTCCTTCTATGACTATGTTTTAAAAAAAAGGAGCTTATTATATAAATTATAAATAAGTGCAAACTGGAAAATATCTAAACTATGCATATTATTATTATTATTATTGCCATTTATATAGCGCCAACAGATTCCGTAGCGCTTAGAGCAATGCCTCACATACTGTAGCGTTACTTACCTTATCCGGGGGCCGGCCGCGGTCCTCTCTTCAAGCCGCGCGCGGTCCTGCAGCTGCACGAGCCGCGCGCGGCTCATCCGACTCTCCTAACAGGAAGACGGGCAGTGACCGCGAGATGCGGTCACGTGTCCCGCCTGCAGCTAAGAGCGCGCCGCGAGTCTCGGGCGCGCTCTTAAAGAGACAGTGGGAGCCTAAATTGCAAAAAGGCTCCCATTGGCTCCTGTCATGCCAATCACCCCATACACTTACCTGTTGGGGGTGTGGAAGTGACAGGAGCCAATCACATTAGTTTGAAGGCTACTTATACTCACCCATTTCCCTTAGTTCCTTGCCCTATCGTGGTTTCTGCTACAGTTCCCTTTAGTGCTTGTTGTGTTCAGTTGTGTTTCTCTGTATTTGACCTTGGCTTTGTATTCTGACTTCGTTTTCGCTTTATCCTTGTCTGTACTGTTTGCCGGCTTGCTGATTCCTGTGTACCAGACCCTGGCTAGTTCTCGTTTACGCTGTCTCTTTGTGCCCTTGACCTCGGATCGTTCCTGACTCTGTACTTCTCCTATTACGTCGAGTCCGGCCACTCTAAGGTCCGGTAGACGTATCTCTCCTCTGTGCTGTCTTCTGTTTGGCTGGATCCTGCGTGTAGGGGTATATACTTGTTACATTACGAGAGGGCCATGGACCCCGCAGATTTAGCTCAACAGATGGCGTCCCATGAGGCTAGATTTGTAGAGCAGGATCACCGTATGGATCAGATAGCTCAGGCTCTCCAGACGCTCTCAGCTAGAACCATTCCAGCAACCGCACCTAACCCTCCTACACCCCTGCTTCCTGAAGTATCGACTGTGCCTAATGCTACGGCCCATTTAACGCCTCCTCCTTGGTATGGAGGGGATTCTAAGACATGCAGAGGGTTCATTAACCAAATAGAGTTTCATTTTGTTCTTTATGCACCAACTTACCGACAAAGCACTTGAATGGGCAAACCCTATTTGGGAGGCTAATGGACCTATGGTGCATGACTTTCACAGTTTCCTTACAGCTTTTCGCAGAACTTTTGACACTATGAAAAGGTCTAAGAATGCAGCAAGAGCATTAATGAGGGTTAAACAGGGTTCTAGGTCTGTGGCTGATTACGCTATTCAGTTTCGTACCCTTGCCTCACAGGTAGATTGGACCAACAATGGGTTAACTACTGCCTTCATGGAAGGCTTATCAGACTCTATATTGGATGAGGTAGCAGCTAAGGAGCTTCCTGTTGCCTTAGAGGACCTTATTGACTACCTCATCGATATAGTTAATAGGATTCGTGACAGGCTCTATACCAAGAACAGGAATAGACGTTTTGTTACACCTATTCACCCCAGAGTTAATACACCGGAGAGTGTAAAAGTATCTGAAGAGGAACCCATGCAATTAGGGGTTGCCAAACTCTCTGATAATGAAAAATTACATAGGAGAAGGGAGGGATTCTGCCTATATTGTGGTAAGAGAGACCATATGGTAAAGGAGTGTCCTTTGCTCCCGGAAAACTCTCGCACCTAAGACCTTATAGGGGACTGGCCTTGGGTGTGATTTCTAAGTCTCCTACATTGCCTCCTAACCGACTGCTTCTCCCTGTTTCTTTACATATGGGAGAGAGTTGTATAGTTGAAAATATATACGCCCTGGTTGACTCTGGGGCAGCTGAGAATTTTATAGACTCTGGTTTTGTAAAGAAAAACAATATTCCCATCAGGGAGAAGGAGATACCCTTGGCCGTTGAGGCCATAGATGGTAGACCATTGATATCTCCAGTTGTTACTCACGAGACTGCACCGCTACACATGTACACAGGGGTTCTACACTATGAAACCATTCGGTTCCAGGTCATCACCTCTCCCTCTTCACAGTTGGTGTTAGGGTATCCATGGTTACGTGCCCACAATCCCATTTTTGACTGGGAGACAGGGCAGATAAAATCATGGAGTGAAGCCTGCCATGAGTCATGTACTATTGAAGTCACGCCTGTGAATACTGTTAATGTTCCTACCATTCCTCCTTTGTCTACGGCTATACCCTCTCAGTATTTATCTTTAAAGACTGTCTTTGATAAAAGAGAGGCTGACAAATTACCGCCTCACAGACCCTACGATTGTGCTATTGACTTGTTGCCTGGCACTATACCTCCCAAGGGCAGGGTGTACCCTCTATCGGTTCAAGAAAACCGTGTCATGGAGGAGTACATTAAAT
This sequence comes from Pelobates fuscus, assembly GCF_036172605.1. Lineage (NCBI taxonomy): Eukaryota > Metazoa > Chordata > Amphibia > Anura > Pelobatidae > Pelobates > Pelobates fuscus. The sequence continues at coordinate 135,063,152 of NC_086327.1, forward strand.
AATCATTAGACAAGGGATTTATTAGGAGATCCTCTTCTCCGGCTGGAGCGGGGTTCTTCTTTGTATCAAAGAAAGAAGGTGATTTAAGACCTTGCATTGATTATAGAGGTCTTAATAAAATCACCATCAAAAATGCTTACCCTATACCATTAATAACAGAATTGTTTGACAGGCTCAAACATGCTACGATATTCACCAAATTAGATCTTAGAGGAGCATACAATTTGATACGTATAAAAAAGGACCACGAATGGAAGACAGCCTTTAACACTAGGTCAGGTCATTATGAGTATACCGTCATGCCATTTGGGCTTTGCAATGCCCCAGCAGTATTCCAAGAATTTATTAATGATGTCTTAAGGGACTTTATTCACTCATTTGTTATTGTGTACTTGGATGACATTTTAATATATTCTACAGACTTACACACTCATCACAGACATGTTACGACAGTTCTGAAGACCCTTCTTGCTAATGGTCTTTATTGCAAACTAGAAAAATGTCTATTCGACCAATCCGAGGTCCAGTTTTTAGGGTATTTGATTTCCGCTAAGGGTTTTCGGATGGATCCCCAGAAGCTCGCTGCGGTCATAGAATGGCCTCTGCCGCAAGGTCTGAAAGCCATCCAGCGTTTTCTGGGTTTCTCTAATTATTATAGACGTTTTATCAAAGGTTTTTCGTCTATCGTAGCACCTATTACTCGTATGACTAAAAAGGATGGCAATACACGTGCCTGGTCTACCGAGGCACTTCAGGCTTTTGACTTTCTTAAGACTACGTTCGCCTCTGCACCTATTTTACAGCATCCTGTCCCCTCATTGCCATATATACTTGAGGTTGATGCTTCCGATATAGGGGTAGGTGCTGTCTTATCCCAAAGAGAGTCTCCTGACAAGCCATTGCATCCTTGTGGCTTCTTTTCTAAACAAATGTCCAAAGCAGAAAGGAATTATGATGTGGGTAATCGCGAACTCCTTGCTATCATTTTAGCACTCAAAGAATGGAGACATTTGTTAGAGGGCACTAAGGATCCTATCCTCATATTTACGGATCATAAGAACCTATCCTACCTTAGCGAAGCTAAAAGATTGTCTTCCAGGCAGGCTAGGTGGTCACTGTTCTTGTCTCATTTTAATTATATAATCACCTATAGGCCAGGTGATCGGAACACTAAAGCGGATGCTCTGTCCAGACAGTTCGAGACTATTGACAAACAGGAGATTGATGTCACTCCTGTCATTCCCCCAGACAGGATAATAGCAACTACTATATTGTCTATTTCCTCGTCCCTCTTGCAGGCCATACAAGCGAAACAAAGCATGGCCCCTAGCGAGAGGCCTAATGATAAATTGTTTGTTGACGTTCCCGAGAGACAGGATATTCTGTCACTGTATCATGATACTAAGACTGCTGGACATCCTGGTATTTCCAAAACGGTGTCAGCCGTTTCTCGGTATTTCTGGTGGGATACCTTACGTAAGGATGTTACTGACTATATAAGTGCTTGTACTACTTGTGCATGTATGAAATCCTCTCGTAGAGTTCCTTGTGGGCTGTTGCATCCATTACCCGTTCCCGAGAGACCTTGGTCTAATCTATCAATGGATTTTATTGTTGAATTACCCCCTTCGAATGGTAACACAGTCATCCTAATGATAGTAGATCAGTTTTCCAAAATGGCTCACTTTGTGTCTCTTCGCAAGTTGCCCACTTCCAAGGAACTGGCTCTTATCTTCGCTAGAGAAGTGTTTCGATTACATGGTATTCCCTTATCTATTGTATCCGATAGGGGTAGCCAATTTATTTCCAGGTTCTGGAAAGCCTTTTGTTCGGAGATGGGTATTTCTCTCTCATTTTCTTCCGCTTACCATCCCCAGTCTAATGGAGCTGCTGAACGTGCCAACCAGTCTCTGGAGCAGTACCTCCGTTGTTTTGTGTCTCACCATCAGGACAATTGGTCTGACCTGCTTCCTTGGGCTGAATTTGCTCGGAATAATGCCACTCATGATTCTTCCGGCAAAAGCCCTTTTTACGTTGTCTATGGCCAGCATCCCGTGGTTCTTCCGGCTGCATTCTCCTCTCAGGGCATGCCAGTTCTGGATGAGCATTTTGCTGGTTTGTGTAATACTTGGGAGCAGGTTCAGCGTTCTTTGGTGGACTCTGCTGCCCGCCAGAAGGCTCAGGCTGACAAGCATCGCAGAGCGGCTCCTTCCTATGTTGTGGGGGACAGGGTTTTGCTTTCCACACGGAATATTCGCCTCCGGGTGCCTTCTATGAAATTGGCTCCCCGCTTCATTGGTCCTTATCGCATTATACATAAGGTTAATCCCGTTTCTTATGCCTTGGGTCTGCCTAAGAATCTGCGTATACCTAATGTATTTCACACCTCATTGTTGAAGCCTTACGTACGCAACCGCTATACCCGGAATACTCCCCCTCCCCCTCCTGTCTCTGTGGAGGGTCATGAGGAGTTCGAAGTGTCTGCTGTTATTGACTCTCGTTTCCTTAGGGGTCGGCTTCAGTACTTGGTACATTGGAAGGGTTATGGGCCTGAGGAGCGCAGTTGGATTTCTGCGGATGCTGTTCATGCTCCCCGCCTTGTACGTTCTTTCCATTCGCGTTTTCCTGCCAGGCCTGGTCCTGCCCGCCCGGAGGGCGTGTCCTCAGGGGGGGGTACTGTAGCGTTACTTACCTTATCCGGGGGCCGGCCGCGGTCCTCTCTTCAAGCCGCGCGCGGTCCTGCGGCTGCACGAGCCGCGCGCGGCTCATCCGACTCTCCTAACAGGAAGACGGGCAGTGACCGCGAGATGCGGTCACGTGTCCCGCCTGCAGCTAAGAGCGCTGTGGCAAACCCAGCCACTTCTGACTTATATGTATCGTATGTTGTCCATAGGCGGAATGTATACTGCAAGTCGTTACCTGTGATAATACTATGTACAGCCGTTCGCCGTACGAATGTGGGCTCCCCAGGTAGACCACACCTTCACCAGTCGTGTGGCACCAAGTAACCGAGTGCATCCCGGTTGCAATCGGTATTTCAAGGCTCTCCTAGGTGGCCGCCGATCGGCTACCGACCATGCGGCGGTCGGCCATCTTGGATCCTTTGTCTCTGCAGCGGTGTTCGGTCGTCGAGAGCCTGGAACGGAAAACGGCTACTCGATGAGTGAACACCGCTGGACTTTCAGAGCGTTCGGGAGTCCCGCGTTCGGTGCATTCTATGCCCTGTACTTATTCGGTACTTTTAAAACCACTTTAATGTTTTATCGTGTTATGTGCGGCGTTCGGTCAATTCAGCTGGGATCGGAGCGGTATTCTCCCAAGGTGTGCGCCCCGACCCCAGCTATCTACCGAACGTTCAATTATTATAAAGTACCGAGTATTGTGTGAATTGTGTATTTTAAGGTCAATTGTCGGTTTTGCTGCACAAGGAGATAATCCACTTAAGCGTCCATTTTGGTAGGAGTATCCTTCTCGTGCAGCAATGCCTGTTGGGAAAGTCGCAGTGCATGTTGGGAGAAATCCCCTGGGATTACTGTCTGGAAACCCCTTGCATGGGGAACTGTATAAATATGCTACCTGTGAATAAACCGAGTTAGTTGACTCCCAAACTGTGTTTCGTCCGGTTATTGGGAGGATGGGGAATATTGCCGTGCTTTCTGTCTTGACTGTGGATTTCCTGAGGATACCAACGGATATCGTGGACTAATATACTGCGTTCCGTAACAATTGGTGGCAAGCGACGGGATCCGAACCTTACAGCCGAAAAACGGAGTTCGTGTAACTGGAACTACCGAACGAGGAAAGCAAAGGCAATTCGTATGGAGATTGACTATACCATACTGAAGCGACAGACGTTAAAGGAACTACTGGAAGCCAGAGGGAAAGTAGCCAGTAGCAAAAACAAGGCGACAATCATTGCCGAGCTGATGGAGGGAGACCAAGCCCGCAGCGCTACCCCCCCGGTAGTTATGGAGGAAACGCTCTATGAAAGAGAAATGAGGACCAGGCTAGCGTTTTTGCCGCAACCGATATCAGATGCCATGTTAAATATGGTAATGGCAAATGTGCAGGAATATGTTATGGCACACAGCCCGCAACACACCCTGGCTCGAACCGAGTCAAACCCAGGGTCCCTCTACAACCCAGTAAAGCCCAAGATCCCGTACCAGGCCTTCAGGGCTTTTTGCGAGGAAAAGGACGAGATAGACGGGTACTTGCAGGACTTTGAAAGACTGTGTGATCTGCATGAGCTAGAACGGTCCGTATGGGTGCAACTGCTAGCAAGCAAACTAGCAGGTCGGGCAGCCGAAGCGTACCGTGCTGTACCCAGTGAGGACAGCAAAGATTATGCCAAAGTAAAGCGTGCAATCTTGGAGAGGTATGCCATTACCCCAGAGGCATACCGGCGCAAGTTCCGACACTTACGCAAACCAGAGCGAGATTCGCACGCAGAATGGGCACACAAATTGGATCAAGCCTCCCAAGGGTGGATCCAGGCCAGCAACGCCACCACCATGGAGGAATTACGCCAGCTGATGTTGCTGGAACAATTTTTTAATGGATTATCCCCGGAGACGCAAGAATGGGTACGGGATAGGAAACCCCTTACCCTAACGGAAGCGGCTAGATTGGCCGATCAACATTTTGATGCCCGGAGACCCCAGGGACCCGTAGCCAAAAGCTACTCCCGACCCCCAGGACTACCTAGCGCTACAACACCGCCCACCGCTGCCCCGTTCCGTCCCTCCCAAGGACAGATACCGCCACCGTCCAGATACAACGGGCGGGCCAACATCCAATGCCATTCCTGCAAACAATGGGGGCATATGGCCCGAGAGTGCACCCAGAATCGCAGCAGGCCCACCTGGAATCAGGGCCGTTCAAACCCCGCACCCAGGGCGGCTGCTCACCATTACCAGAGGGACCCCGCCACTCAGGATTTATGGAGTGTGCAGGCGGAGGAACCTCTGGGCATATTGCACGAAGTCATGTCGGTCCGAGCCACTGATAACCGGCAACATCACCGACAACTGGTAACTCTTGAGGGAACCGAAGTGCAGGGTCTGCGAGATTCGGGAGCTACCTTAACCCTGGTCGCCCCCCATTTGGTTTCGGAGGGCACGCATACCGGCGGATCTGTGGCCGTTCGGGTAGCCGGGGGAGCTGTATACCGACTACCCACGGCGAAAGTACATTTGAACTGGGGTGCGGGAGAGGGGACAGTAGAAGTGGGACTAATGCAGAACTTACCAGCAGATGTTGTGTTAGGGAATGATTTGGGTCAGATGACCTCTGCCTTTGTTCCACAGGCACCCTACCAGGAAGCCCATCCAGTAACCACACGGCAACAGGCACGCACCACGGCTACACCGATACACTCTGAGGCTCAGGTAAGAGACCACGACCCTTCCCCGACTTCCATATCCTGGGATACCCCGACTACCTTTATCACCGAAGTACAGACCGATCCCACTCTACAAGTCTATAGGGACCGGGCACAAGCTGTCCAGGCCGGGCTAGAGGGGGAGCATTACACGTGGGAGAAAGAGTTACTGTACCGTATCACGGCCAAAGACGTGGGGGGGTCCGTCACTTTGACGAACAAACAACTAGTGGTACCCCGGAAGTATAGGCAGGAGCTGCTCAGAATTGCTCACGATATCCCCTTATCAGGACACCTAGGGATGACCCGTACCCGGTACCGCCTAACGCACGCGTTTTTCTGGCCCGGAATCTCACAGGATGTGCGACAATATTGCACGTCCTGCGACGTCTGCCAGAGAGTAGGAAAACGAGGGGATCGCCACAAGGCCAAGTTATGCCCCCTTCCCATTATCGCCGAACCCTTCAGCAGGGTCGCAGTAGATATAGTAGGGCCCCTGCCAAAACCCAGTCCTTCTGGGAAGAAATACATTTTAACTGTGGTGGACTACGCCACCCGATATCCCGAAGCGGTAGCCCTCTCTAACATTCACGCTGAAACCGTGGCGGAAGCTCTAATAAAAATATTTTCCCGAGTAGGGTTCCCCCAGGAGATAATATCTGACCGGGGCACCCAATTTACTGCTGAGGTTACCCAACAGATGTGGAAGGTGTGTGGCATTAAGCCCATAGTCAATTCAGCCTACCACCCCCAGTCCAATGGACTATGTGAACGCTTCAATGGGACGCTGAAGCAGATGCTTCGGACGTTCGGGGAAACCCACAAAGACTGGGAGAGATTTCTACCTCACCTGCTCTTTGCGTATAGAGAGGTTCCCCAAGAATCGACCGGGTTCTCCCCATTCGAACTACTGTTCGGGAGAAGAGTACGGGGACCTTTAAACTTAATTAGGGAGCACTGGGAGGGGGAGAGTATCGCTAGCGAAACCCCTATAGTATCGTATGTACTGGAGTTCCGAGACCGACTGGAGGCGCTAACCCAGGCCGTACACACCAACCTCCAGGCGGCCCAACAACGTCAGCGGCGATGGTACGATAGGGGAGCCAGAGACCGCAGCTTTCAAGTGGGGCAGAAGGTTTTAATTTTAAAACCTGTCCGCACGGATAAGCTGCAGGCCATCTGGCAAGGCCCATACCAGGTAGTGGAGCAGCGATGCGACACTACCTATGTGATTGGCCCCTGCTCCGGGGTAGGGAAGAGACGCATGCTTCACGTCAACCTGCTCAAACCCTACCACGAGCGGATAGAGGATGTGACGGCAATCTGTGCCTCAGCCATGGAAGATCAGGAGAACTTACCACTACCTGATCTGCTAGAACAGGAAGAGCCGGTAGAGCCCTCCCGGGGAGTTCAACTGGGGGAGCGGCTAAGCCCTCGCGAGCGTGCCCAGATACAGGCGCTGATCGTAGCTAAAGGGGCTACGTTCTCTAATTTACCTGGGTACACTCCGCTGGCCACCCACCGAGTTGAAACCCCGGGACAGCTACCTATGCGGCAGGCACCATATAGGGTCCCGGAATCAGTCCGGACTCATATGAAGGCCGAGCTGGATGAAATGCTGCAGTTAGGGGTTATCGAACCCTCAGATAGCCCCTGGGCATCACCGGTAGTCCTGGTGCCTAAAAAGGACGGCACGACCCGATTCTGCGTTGACTACCGGAGGCTGAATGACAAGACCGTGCCTGACGCCTACCCGATGCCCCGTATAGACGAACTGCTAGATAAAATGGCACGGGGCCAGTATCTCACTACAATTGACTTATGTAAGGGATACTGGCAGATTCCTTTAGCCGAGGATGCCATCCCCAAGTCGGCGTTTGTCACCCCGTTTGGCCTGTACCAGTTCAAGGTCATGCCCTTCGGGATGAAAAACGCTCCGGCTACTTTTCAGCGGATGGTAGATCGACTACTGGACGGCTTCCAGGACTATGCCTGTGCCTACCTGGACGACATAGCCATCTTTAGCCAGACTTGGGAAGATCACCTCCAACATATAGGGGCGATCCTAGATCGTATTGGGGGAGCGGGGTTAACGCTGAAACCGAGTAAGTGCCACATAGGGATGGCCGAAGTGCAGTATCTAGGACACCGAGTAGGGTGTGGGCAGCAGAGACCCGAGCCAGCCAAAATTGAGGCCGTGGCCAAGTGGCCTACCCCCAGGACCAAAACCCAGGTGCTAGCGTTCCTAGGGACTGCCGGGTATTATAGGAAATTTGTACCCGACTACAGTACCCTGGCCAAACCCCTGACGGACCTGACCAAAAAGAACCTTCCCCGACTGGTTGTCTGGGCCCCAGAGTGTGAGCAGGCATTCCAACAGCTCAAGACAGCGCTAACTAATGCTCCTGTGTTAATGGCTCCTGATCCAACTAAAAGATTTCTTGTCCACACAGACGCTTCAATGTTTGGATTGGGGGCAGTGCTGAGCCAAGTGGGAGCCGATGGCGGAGAGCATCCCGTAGCCTACTTAAGCCGCAAGTTATTACCCCGCGAAGTAAGCTACGCCGCCATTGAGAAAGAATGCCTGGCCGTGGTGTGGGCCCTTAAAAAGTTACAGCCGTATTTGTATGGACAACCTTTTTCCTTACTCACAGATCATAACCCGTTGGTATGGCTAAACCGTGTATCTGGAGACAATGCCCGGCTGTTGCGCTGGAGTTTGGCGCTGCAGCCCTTTGACTTTACCATCCACTACCGACCAGGAAAACAAAACGGGAACGCCGACGGGTTATCCAGACAAACAGAATTAGAAAAATGATCTGTGAGTACTCCCCCGGACATCCCCAAGCCGATCCGTTGGGATCAGACTGTGTATGCCGGCTTGGTTCTGGGGGAGCATTGTGGCAAACCCAGCCACTTCTGACTTATATGTATCGTATGTTGTCCATAGGCGGAATGTATACTGCAAGTCGTTACCTGTGATAATACTATGTACAGCCGTTCGCCGTACGAATGTGGGCTCCCCAGGTAGACCACACCTTCACCAGTCGTGTGGCACCAAGTAACCGAGTGCATCCCGGTTGCAATCGGTATTTCAAGGCTCTCCTAGGTGGCCGCCGATCGGCTACCGACCATGCGGCGGTCGGCCATCTTGGATCCTTTGTCTCTGCAGCGGTGTTCGGTCGTCGAGAGCCTGGAACGGAAAACGGCTACTCGATGAGTGAACACCGCTGGACTTTCAGAGCGTTCGGGAGTCCCGCGTTCGGTGCATTCTATGCCCTGTACTTATTCGGTACTTTTAAAACCACTTTAATGTTTTATCGTGTTATGTGCGGCGTTCGGTCAATTCAGCTGGGATCGGAGCGGTATTCTCCCAAGGTGTGCGCCCCGACCCCAGCTATCTACCGAACGTTCAATTATTATAAAGTACCGAGTATTGTGTGAATTGTGTATTTTAAGGTCAATTGTCGGTTTTGCTGCACGAGGAGATAATCCACTTAAGCGTCCATTTTGGTAGGAGTATCCTTCTCGTGCAGCAATGCCTGTTGGGAAAGTCGCAGTGCATGTTGGGAGAAATCCCCTGGGATTACTGTCTGGAAACCCCTTGCATGGGGAACTGTATAAATATGCTACCTGTGAATAAACCGAGTTAGTTGACTCCCAAACTGTGTTTCGTCCGGTTATTGGGAGGATGGGGAATATTGCCGTGCTTTCTGTCTTGACTGTGGATTTCCTGAGGATACCAACGGATATCGTGGACTAATATACTGCGTTCCGTAACAAGCGCGCCGCGAGTCTCGGGCGCGCTCTTAAAGAGACAGTGGGAGCCTAAATTGCAAAAAGGCTCCCATTGGCTCCTGTCATGCCAATCACCCCATACACTTACCTGTTGGGGGTGTGGAAGTGACAGGAGCCAATCACATTAGTTTGAAGGCTACTTATACTCACCCTTTTCCCTTAGTTCCTTGCCCTATCGTGGTTTCTGCTACAGTTCCCTTTAGTGCTTGTTGTGTTCAGTTGTGTTTCTCCGTATTTGACCTTGGCTTTGTATTCTGACTTCGTTTTCGCTTTATCCTTGTCTGTACTGTTTGCCGGCTTGCTGATTCCTGTGTACCAGACACCGGCTAGTTCTCGTTTACGCTGTCTCTTTGTGCCCTTGACCTCGGATCGTTCCTGACTCTGTACTTCTCCTATTACGTCGAGTCCGGCCACTCTAAGGTCCGGTAGACGTATCTCTCCTCTGTGCTGTCTTCTGTTTGGCTGGATCCTGCGTGTAGGGGTATATACTTGTTACACATACCTACACATTTATAAGTTTATTGGCTACAGCAGGTGATGGATAGCCATGCAAACTTAACAATAGAGGGCAGCTGAAAAACTAAACTAGTCAGGAACTACTGAGACTTGTAGTAGTTTATATTATTAAAGGGACACTACAGGCACATCAGATGCACTGTGCAGGTTAGGTTACAGTTAGTTATACTGGGAGGGTTTATAATATTAAAGGGACACTCCAGGCTCCCACACACGTTAGGTGCACTGTGTAGGTTAGGTTACAGTTAGTTATACTGGGTGGGTTTTTATTATTAAAGGGACACTCCAGGCTCCCACACACGTTAGGTGCACTGTGTAGGTTAGGTTACAGTTAGTTATACTGGGTGGGTTTATATTATTAAAGGGACACTACAGGCACATCAGATGCAATGTGTAGGTTAGGTTACAGTTAGTTATACTGGGTGGGTTTATAATATTAAAGGGACACTCCAGGCTCCCACACACGTTAGGTGCACTGTGTAGGTTAGGTTACAGTTAGTTATACTGGGTGGGTTTATATTATTAAAGGGACACTCCAGGCTCCCACACACGTTAGATGCACTGTGTAGGTTAGGTTACAGTTAGTTATACTGGGTGGGTTTATATTATTAAAGGGACACTCCAGGCTCCCACACACGTTAGGTGCACTGTGTAGGTTAGGTTACAGTTAGTTATACTGGGTGGGTTTTTATTATTAAAGGGACACTCCAGGCTCCTACACACATTAGGTGCACTGTGTAGGTTAGGTTACAGTTACTTACTGGGTGGGTTTATATTATTAAAGGGACACTCCAGGCTCCCACACACGTTAGGTGCACTGTGTAGGTTAGGTTACAGTTAGTGATACTGGGTGGGTTTATATTATTAAAGGGACACTCCAGGCTCCCACACACGTTAGATGCACTGAGTAGGTTAGGTTACAGTTAGTTATACCGGGTGGGTTTATATTATTAAAGGGACACTCCAGGCTCCAACACACGTTAGGTGCACTGTGTAGGTTAGGTTACAGTTAGTTATACTGGGTGGGTTTATATTATTAAAGGGACACTCCAGGCTCCCACACACGTTGGGTGCACTGTGCAGGTTAGGTTACAGTTAGTTATACTGGGTGGGTTTATATTATTAAAGGGACACTCCAGGCTCCCACACACGTTAGGTGCACTGTGTAGGTTAGGTTACAGTTACACTGGGTGGGTTTATATGATTAAAGGGACACTCCAGGCTCCCACACACATTAGGTGCACTGTCTAGGTTAGGTTACAGTTAGTGATACTGGGTGGGTTTATATTATTAAAGGGACACTCCAGGCTCCAACACGTTAGATGCACTGTGTAGGTTAGGTTACATTTAGTTATACTGGGTGGGTTTATATTATTAAAGGGACACTCCAGGCTCCCACACACGTTGGGTGCACTGTGCAGGTTAGGTTACAGTTAGTTATACTGGGTGGGTTTATATTATTAAAGGGACATTCCAGGCTCCCACACACGTTAGATGCACTGTGTAGGTTAGGTTACAGTTAGTGATACTGGGTGGGTTTATATTATTAAAGGGACACTCCAGGCTCCAACACGTTAGATGCACTGTGTAGGTTAGGTTACATTTAGTTATACTGGGTGGGTTTATATTATTAAAGGGACACTCCAGGCTCCCACACATGTTGGTGCACTGTGCAGGTTAGGTTACAGTTAGTTATACTGGGTGGGTTTATATCATTAAAGAGGCACTCCAGGCTCCCACACACGTTAGGTGCACTGTGTAGGTTAGGTTACAGTTAGTTATACTGGGTGGGTTTATATTATTAAATGGACACTCCAGGCTCACACACACGTTTGGTGCACTGTGTAGGTTAGGTTACAGTTAGTTATACTGGGTGGGTTTATATTATTAAAGGGACACTCCAGGCTCCCACACACGTTAGATGCACTGTGTAGGTTAGGTTACAGTTAGTTATACCGGGTGGGTTTATATTATTAAAGGGACACTCCAGGCTCCCACACACGTTAGGTGCACTGTGTAGGTTAGGTTACAGTTATACTGGGTGGGTTTATATTATTAAAGGGACACTCCAGGCTCCCACACACATTAGGTGCATTGTGTAGGTTAGGTTACGGTTAGTTATACTGGGTGGGTTTATATTATTAAAGGGACACTCCAGGCTCCCACACACGTTAGATGCACTGTGTAGGTTAGGTTACAGTTAGTTATACTGGGTGGGTTTATATTATTAAAGGGACACTCCAGGCTCCCACACACGTTAGATGCACTGTGTAGGTTAGGTTACAGTTAGTTATACTGGGTGGGTTTATATTATTAAAGGGACACTACAGGCTCCCACACACGTTAGATGCACTGTGTAGGTTAGGTTACTGTTATATTGGGTGGGTTTATATTATTAAAGGGACACTCCAGGTTCACACACACGTTAGATGCACTGTGTAGGTTAGGTTACAGTTAGTTATACTGGGTGGGTTTATATTATTAAAGGGACACTCCAGGCTCCCACACACGTTAGATGCACTGTGTAGGTTAGGTTACAGTTAGTTATACCGGGTGGGTTTATATTATTAAAGGGACACTCCAGGCTCCCACACACGTTAGGTGCACTGTGTAGGTTAGGTTACAGTTATACTGGGTGGGTTTATATTATTAAAGGGACACTCCAGGCTCCCACACACATTAGGTGCATTGTGTAGGTTAGGTTACAGTTAGTTATACTGGGTGGGTTTATATTATTAAAGGTACCCACCAGGTTCCCACACACATTAGATGCACTGTGTAGGTTAGGTTACAGTTAGTTATACTGGGTGGGTTTATATTATTAAAGGGACACTACAGGCTCCCACACACGTTAGATGCACTGTGTAGGTTAGGTTACTGTTATATTGGGTGGGTTTATATTATTAAAGGGACACTCCAGGTTCACACACACGTTAGATGCACTGTGTAGGTTAGGTTACAGTTAGTTATACTGGGTGGGTTTATATTATTAAAGGGACACTCCAGGCTCCCACACACGTTAGATGCACTGTGTAGGTTAGGTTACGTTACAGTTAGTTATACCGGGTGGGTTTATATTATTAAAGGGACACTCCAGGCTCCCACACACGTTAGGTGCACTGTGTAGGTTAGGTTACAGTTATACTGGGTGGGTTTATATTATTAAAGGGACACTCCAGGCTCCCACACACATTAGGTGCATTGTGTAGGTTAGGTTACAGTTAGTTATACTGGGTGGGTTTATATTATTAAAGGGACACTCCAGGCTCCCACACACGTTAGATGCACTGTGTAGGTTAGGTTACAGTTAGTTATACTGGGTGGGTTTATATTATTAAAGGGACACTCCAGGCTCCCACACACGTTAGATGCACTGTGTAGGTTAGGTTACAGTTAGTTATACTGGGTGGGTTTATATTATTAAAGGGACACTACAGGCTCCCACACACGCTAGATGCACTGTGTAGGTTAGGTTACTGTTATATTGGGTGGGTTTATATTATTAAAGGGACACTCCAGGCTCCCACACACGTTAGATGCACTGTGTAGGTTAGGTTACAGTTAGTTATACTGGGTGGGTTTATATTATTAAAGGGACACTCCAGGCTCACACACACGTTAGATGCACTGTGTAAGTTAGGTTACAGTTAGTTTTACAGGGTGGGTTTATATTATTAAAGGTACCCACCAGGTTCCCACACACGTTAGATGCACTGTGTAGGTTAGGTTACAGTTAGTTATACTGGGTGGGTTTATATTATTAAAGGGACTCTCCAGGCTCCCACCCACGTTAGGTGCACTGTGTAGGTTAGGTTACAGTTAGTTATACTGGGTGGGTTTATATTATTAAAGGGACACTCCAGGCTCCCACACACGTTTGTTACACTGTGTAGGTTAGGTTACAGTTAGTTATACTGGGTGGGTTTATATTATTAAAGGGACACTCCATGCTCCCACACACGTTAGGTGCACTGTGTAGGTTAGGTTACAGTTAGTTATACTGGGTGGGTTTATATTACTAAAGGGACATTCCAGGCTCCCACACACGTTAGATGCACTGTGTAGGTTAGGTTACAGTTAGTTATACTGGGTGGGTTTATATTATTAAAGGTACCCACCAGGCTCCCACACACGTTAGGTGCAGTGTGTAGGTTAGATTACAGTTAGTTATACTGGGTGGGTTTATATTATTAAAGGGACACTACAGGCACATCAGATGCAATGTGTAGGTTAGGTTACAGTTAGTTATACTGGGTGGGTTTATAATATTAAAGGGACACTCCAGGCTCCCACACACGTTAGGTGCACTGTGTAGGTTAGGTTACAGTTAGTTATACTGGGTGGGTTTATATTATTAAAGGGACACTCCAGGCTCCCACACACGTTGGGTGCATTGTGCAGGTTAGGTTACAGTTAGTTACTATTAATATTATTAATGTTCCCATTAGTTTATTGAATAATACGTTGAGGTTAGCGCTGGAAGTAGAGAAGTTGTAAATACGATGTAGTATTAATGACAGACAGCATCCATTTACAGCTAATCCCGTTTATGTCACTTAGTGGGACACCGTCCTGGACGGGTTTGGGTTTCCAGATCTGTCTGTGACTCTGGATTTGTAGACAGCCTGGTATATTTTTATCCTACAACTTCCAGAAATAAATAAAACTCTCAGCATTCGCTTCAAATAGAAAAAACACTTTATCCTCTCTAATCCTAAAATCGCCTCCGAGGAATTTTCACAGGGGTAAGCAGTGCCTTCTCCACGTGAGCATGAAATTCACGCCTGATTTTAGCAGAGAGTTTCACGGTTTTCTGTTAGACAATCCTAAAGACTGTGATTTAATCAACTTTTTATCAAAACTCAAATCATTCTGCATATTTCAAAGCAAATGGACTGTCATTCCAGAAAAGATAGAAAGGAACGTGTCCAGAATGGAAGGATATAGTTTGGGGGCAGTGTGTGTGTGGGGTGGGCAGTGTGTTTAAGAGGGACAGTGTGTGTGAGAGGGGTGCAGTGTATGTGAGGGGTACAGTGTGTGTGTATGGGCGGCAGTGTGTGTGTGTATGGGGGCAGTGTGTGTGAAGGGTGCAGTGTGTGTGAGGGGTACAGTGTGTGTGTAAAGGGGCAGTGTGTGTATGGGGGGCAGTGTGTGTATGGGGGGGCAGTGTGTGTGAGGTTATGGGGGCAGTGTGTGTATGGGGCAGTGTGTGTGTATGGGGCAGTGTGTGTGAGGTTATGGGGGCAGTGTGTGTGTATAGGGGGCAGCGTGTGTAGGGGGGCAGTGTGTGTGTATGGGGGGCCATGTGTGTGTGTGGGGGGGCAGTGTGTGAGTATGGGGGATAATTATTTTGGGTCTGTGGGGTTTGAGGGAAGATTAATAAATTCTAAAAAAAAAATTTAATTAATAAAAATAGTACAATACAATTTTAATATCCCCTCCCTGTTTACCTTTGCCTGGGAGGGGGGACAGTACTAATCCCTTGTGGTCTGTGGGGAAGCCCTGGTAGTCCAAGTGGTGAGAGTGAATCCTAGCAGCTCAGACTAGAGTTCACTCTTCCGAGATTCGGAATGTTGCCTTGGTAATTGCGGCAACGCAACAAGCTCACGAGAGGAGAACACGACGAAGCTGCAAGTTAGAGCTCCCCGGGTCCTCTCTCCCTCCCCTGCCGACTGCCAGCATTACACTGCTAGTTGGCCGGTGAGGGAGATCTCTGATCTCTCCTCTGGTCTTGCAGAGACGGCAGGGGAGAGGAAGGCACAGGTCCCGGTGCAATGATCGTATGATCATAGCACCGGGGAAATATTTTGCTGCAATTTATTGCTGGTCTGCGAAAGCTTTCACCCAACAATGTAGCGGTATAGTCGGGTGAAAGCTTTCGTGGACCGGCAATAAATTCTTGTGAACTGATGCCGGTGCGCTGACCACCGGTTGAAGACCACTGGTTTAGAGCTTTATAGGTAAGGGTTATTATTTTGAACTGGCACCTATAGGATACAGGAAGCCAGTGTAAGAATCGACAGAGGGGCGAGGTATGTGAGGAGTGATGGGTGAGAAAAATCAGCCTAGTGGCAGCATTCATTACAGATTGTAGCGGGGCAGCACGGCTTCTTGGGAGACCAACTAGGAGTGAATTACAGTAATATTATACGTAATTCAAGTCATGTTGTTAAAATATTGTCCACTTGGGGGCAGCCTTGATATATTTAATTTTTATTTTTGTTAAAACTCAACGATTGTAACACAGACTGATAAAACTAAATAGATGAAGGGACCAGGTAATTCTCTTTACTTAGGGATGGCAGTATCGGTGTTAAATGGTTTTATCATGATATGCAATGCTTGGAAGCAGCCATCCTCAGCATTCAGATCCACTTTCTCTCTTTCTATGAAGAAGAGCTGGGTTGAAGTTGTCATCCTTCCAGGCACTGGCTGGTTTCAGACTGGAATGGACTTGGCTGCTATGGTATGCAAAAAAACTAGACAATTCAAGCATTGTATGACTCATTGTACGGCTTATTTTACGGCTCATTGTACGGCTCATTGTACAGATCACTGTACTTCTGATTTTACGGCTTATTGTACGGGTCTCTGTATAGCTCATTGTACGGCTGATTGTACGGCTGATTGTACGGCTTATTGTTCGACTCATTGTACGGCTTATTGTACGACTCATTGTACGGTTCTTTGTATGGCTCATTGTACGGCTCATTGTATGGCTTGTTGCATGACTCATTGTACCGCTTATTGTATGGCTTATTGTATGGCTCATTGTATGCCTTATTCTACGGTTTATTGTACGGCTCGTTGTATGGCTCATTGTATGGCTTATCGTACGGCTCGTTGTATGGCTCATGGTAAGTCTCATTGTATGGCTTATCGTACGGCTCGTTGTACGGCTCGTTGTGTTATGGTACTTTTTGAAAGTAAACCAAAATGTTCAAATGTCTATCTGTTCCTGTCCAAATCAATAAAATTAAATTGCGTATATACGCTGAAGTAATTAAGTCTGACACGCAAGGTTCATGTTAAAATAACTTCGAGAAAGTTTATTGGCAAGTGAAGAAAAAGTGGGCGCGCAGGCCCTTTTAAGAGGCATTTTGCGTCATCATTGATTATTAGAATATCAGCAAATAAACATCATCAATTGGATTAATTGTTAAGTGTCGGTGTTAGTGTCTTACCTATTGGTTCAAAAATAAAAAAGGTTAGTCCCGTGCCCACCCATCAGAGGTGGGATTATTCTGGACACGGGTGGGGATAAGGGGGTCCTAAGCGTCATTCTACACGGTCAATGATATCAGGCTTTATGTCCAGGTGCAAGGTCTCTTATGAATAGAACATTTCATTACTACTGTGTTCTGTGGCCTTCAAACTATACTATCTTACAAATTCTAAGGAGTAGCCGGCAAGTCTTAAGGAGTAACCAGCACCTCCTGGTATTTGTCCTTGTAGGAAAACACAGTCTTTGTCTACTGTACTAATTGGGTTGAGAAGTTCAGTCACGTAATGTAGTTTTAAAATGAATAAGTTAAGTCATGAGGACAAAATGGAGGATTGAAGAAGTCAGGTTAGGAGGACAAAATGGAGGATTGAGGAAGTCAGGTTAGGAGGACAAAATGGAGGATCGTCACAGTATAAAGTTAAAATGGAGTTAGTACAATAATTCAATACAAGTACAATAAGGATTTTTAATAATCCCACATCAGTCCCCCCTATGAAATGTTAGATTCTAAGAGATAAAAACTTTATTATGTTAGTATCAGAAGACGTGTTAACCCAAAGGCACAGAAACCCCGTGGCCGCTAGCTAGGTGTTAATGCAAAGTGCAAGTCTGTCTCTAGAGCTGACCCTAATAGGCTAACTCATCCATCAGTATGGCTCTCGAACACTTCACACCCATGGGTATCCCATGGCAGCTAACCCACCACTTCTCCGCACGGGGCCTTTACCATTCACTGACAGATGCTGTCCCTAAGCTAGTCCCTTCCTAGAATTCCTGCACTTTATCAATGAAAGGGAATGTTTGCAGCGGCAGACAGGGTGAATTGATGTCTTGGGATTCTTGGTCATCAACTTCGAGATGGGTGAAAGTGGGTGCCGCTTGGTCAACAGTCTTCATGAGGGATTTTCTCAGACATGGGAGGATACAACAAAAGAGAAGAGCAAAAATAAAAAGAAAAATTAGTATAGCCATACCAATCTGCATTAAAGCCTTTTGCCATCCTGTCATCCAACCAAACCATCTTTCCCAGGGATCTTTTATCCCAGAATTCCTTTTTAGTTCTTCAGACAGGTCATTTAATTTTTCTATGGCTAATGTAACTTTACCATTAGGGCCTGTGTTTTCTGGGATATATGTACAACATGTCATGGTGTCGGGCAAAATTTTACAAACCCCTCCTTTTTCGGCTAAGATCATATCTAGGGCCATTCTATTCTGGAAAGCCATTTGGGATGTGGCCTGCAGCTGTTCGGCCAACCCCTGGAGGGCGTCTCTGGTGTAATTAACAAAACGCTGTTGGTTATAATAAATATAATTTATCCAATTTAAATTCTTGTTTGCGGTAACTATGGTAAAAATTGATTCAAATCCTGCGGCAACTTCATCCCTTGCTTTAAACTCATTGGGTACCCCCCTAGGCACCCCAATGGCATCAATGTAAATGTGAGGGTCAAAACTTCCTTTTACTGGGGCGTCACGCTTAACCTTAGTGTGTTTGGACCCATGGGTGACGAGGTGTGTGTCAGAGATGATATGTATGGGCATAATAGCTTTAGCCAAAGTACACTCCCCCCACCACTGTTTGTCCATTCTGGATCTTAGCTGTAAATCCCCACACAACCAGTAAATATCCCCTAATGACCTGGTGTGAAACTGCAACAAGTCCATAGAGACATTTCTGTAGGTAGCACAATACCCTTTGGAAAAGTTACCCAAGAATTTACCTATTCCATCGTAATTAGCATAACAAGTGTAATTACCTTTATACACGGTAATACCATCTGGGGGTTTGACATCCTGGGTTAGGAGAGGATACTCCTTTGTCCATGCAATACATATGGACCTGTTAAAATTATAGTGATAGGCAAAAAGGCTTAAAACACATTCTTCTATATCTACTGGTAGGATTAGAGGCACGGTACCCAGGTGAGGCCGGGCACCGCCACACACATAACATGCAGTTCTATTATGCTTATTAGCATTATATTTCATCCATTCTAACCATAGATTTACATCATTAAAACCTGTTTCAGCGGCCATGGTATCTTCAAAAGTGGGGTTAGCAATGGCCATCATGTCTTGAAAGGTCTGGATATGAGGTTTTAATGGGTTAGGGACCATATGAGTGGCCCCTTGCCACTCAGAAGAGTTGCACATGTCTTTAAGGTAAAAATGCCCTAACTTTTAATAGGAACCCTTTTTCCAATACATTCCCATCACATACTGGTCTGCATCTGTTGGGCTTGGATGCTCAATGTTAAGAATTAATTTCATTGGTGTACTCCCCCCAGGCTTTCTCAAAGTCATCCTCTGGAGGAGGGATCTACCATGATCATCTACTTTAGATACGGCACTTTTTGGTTTGTAACCCCAGGCAGGCCCGGCATTCCATCCCGCCGCCCCCCAATGGTCACAATTGTGCCCCCATTGCTTGTCAACTACACAAACATATGGGTCTTTCGAATGAGGGATATCTCTATAGATGCTCTGGATTTGTGGTGTGGGAAATGGGCATTCTACAATATCACAGTAGTCAAAGGTATAAGTAGCCACCTGGGTGCACGATGAATTATACCAGAAGGTGTACCCACTAATGTCTTTGGTAATGGCTACTTGCTGGGCCTCCATGAGGCTAATTAAGGAGAAGAAGTACCAGAGATACATGGTTGTGCGATATTCGCTTCCTCTGGGGCAGGAGATTTCTTGCAGTGGGAAGCGTGGATCCAATTTGGCCTACCGGCCAATTTGACGGAGGTTGCGGTAATCAGGAGAACTTGGAATGGACCGTCAAATCTTGGTTCCAGGGTATTTTTCCGCACAAACTTCTTGACCAGGACCCAATCTCCGGGAAGTAGGCTATGGGAACCTGTATCCAATTCGGGATCTGGAATTGAAGAGAAAACTTGGGCATGTATTTTGTTTAGGACACTTGCAAGTTCAGTTACATAGTCTACTAAAACATCTGATTGGAGTTGCAACTGCTGTGGATAATAACAACCTAGTCTGGGTGCTGTCCCAAATAGAACCTCATATGGGGACAGTGAATGCTTCCCTCTAGGTGTGTGCCTAACACTAAATAAAGCTATTGGTAGGCTTTCTGGCCAGGGCATCTTTGTTTCTTGTGACATTTTTAACATTCTGGTTTTTAGAGTGCCATTCATGCGCTCCACTTTACCACTACTTTGTGGGTGGTAAGGGGTATGGAAGGCTAGAGTCACCCCTAGAGCAGTCCAAATTTCTTTAGTCACAGTTGCTGTAAAGGCTGGGCCTTGATCACTCTCAATGACTTCTGGGAGTCCGAATCTACATACAATATCTGTAAGTAGGCGCTTTGCGGTTGTTTTTGCAGTGATATTGGCCACTGGGTAGGCTTCTGGCCAGCCTGAGAACATGTCCACTATTACTAGTGCATATTCATGGGGCCCACTCTTGGGCATTTGGATGTGGTCAATTTGAATCCGCTGGAAGGGGTACATGGGCTTTGCCAGGTGTTTCGCAGGTACTTTAACTGGTCTTCCTGGATTGCATTTTGCACAAATGACACAGGCCTTGCAGAAGCTATTGATCAATGTTGTGATTCCAGGTGCTTCATAATACTTCTGTATGAGGGCGGCCATCAATTCTTTTGACAGGTGTGCAGGCCCATGTGCCCATTGGACAACTGCTGGATACAAATTTCTGGGAAGACAAAATTTGAAGTTGTTGTAATATATTCCGTCCTTTTGGACAGCTCCTTTCTTTTTCCATTTCTGGATTTCTTCAGGAGTGACTGCAGCTTGCTGTTCTTGTAAAATTCGTAAATCAGTAGGAAGAGTTTGCAGAGCAAAAATAGGAACTTCTTCTTCTTCTTGTCCGGACACTTCTTCATCCACTTCCTGCAGATCCCTGGCCGCTAGCTTAGCAGCCTGATCAGCTAGATGGTTGCCTCTTGCTTCATCTGTATCCAATTTCCCATGGGCCTTGACTTTCAAAACGGCCACTTCCTTGGGAAGTAGGAGGGCATCCATTAGCTCCTTGATTGCAGTGCTGTGTTTGACTGGTGTACCGGCGGTGGTAAGAAATCCTCTTGTCTTCCAAATTAGGCCGAAGTCATGTGCCACTCCCAGAGCATATCTTGAATCTGTATAGATGTTGGCACGTTTTCCTTCGGAAATTTTGCATGCTGAGGTCAGAGCCTGTAATTCAGCTTCTTGCGCAGACATTGCTGGCGGTAAGGATGATGATTTGATGACTTCGTCTGTTGTGGTTACGGCATATCCTGTGTGATATGTTCCTCC
This sequence comes from Pelobates fuscus, assembly GCF_036172605.1. Lineage (NCBI taxonomy): Eukaryota > Metazoa > Chordata > Amphibia > Anura > Pelobatidae > Pelobates > Pelobates fuscus. Next base: position 135,084,351 of record NC_086327.1, read on the forward strand.
TTCATCGGCATATCTTGATCCGTCCACAAACAGGGTAAAATCCGGATCTGGTAATGGATTCTCATGCACAGTTGGTAAGTGCACTGTTTCCATTTTCATCTGTTCAAAACAGTCATGAGGTGTTTCTGGGTCATAATCATTCTTTATGACCAGGTCTTGAAATTCCTTTTCCAGGAAATCTTGTGCAGTGAGCTTTACATCGGTCCAGTGGTAAAGCTCATCTTCATAGCAAGGTTCGGGAGTAATGTTTGGCTTGTACCACATGGTACAGAAGGCGTAATCCGGGCCTTCACAAAGAGGTGTCTCATCTTCATAAAATGTCAAATGTGGATGCATGACTTTCTTGATACATCCACAGAGCAGATAAATGTAGGTTTCATCTGTGATAAATCCATAATAGATACCCCCCTCAGGGAGTGGAAGAAGAGTGGATGGATTAAGCACTTGACATCTTTGGATGGAAATGTTGTCAGGCAAAAGAAGATGACACTGTAGGCGCAGGTGTCTGGCCGGAGACACGTGCTTGAGCTGGACTTGGTTGATAATAGCAGAAATGTCATGAGGGGCTAGAACAACCAGAGGGTGGCCAAGGACCAGGTCCGAGGTTCTTTCTATGAGCTCTCTAGCAGCAAAAACAGCCCTGAGACAGGAAGGGGTCCCTCTGGCCACAATGTCCAGTTGACATGAGAAATATCCAATAGGCCTCTGACGGCCTCTTAAGTCATTAGTTTGGGTGAGAACTCCTGTTGCATGGCCTTGTCTTTCAGAGACAAATAATTTGAAAGGTTTGGAGTAGTCAGGTAGGCCCAAGGCAGGAGCTGAAGCAATGGCACGTTTTAAGGCATCAAAATTGTCCAGGGCCTCATTGGTCAGACAAAACGGGTCAGACTTAAGAGCGTCATAGAGAGGTTGCATAAGCAGAGAGGCTTCTGGGATCCATGCTCTGCAGTAGGAAATGAGGCCTAGGAAGGCATGAAGAGACTTTGAAGTCCTTGGAGGTGGAATGTCCAGAACAGCTCTTACCCGGTCCCGAGTAAGATGTCTGGTACCTTGAGATAGGCAATGTCCAAGGAAGATCACTGAAGATTGACAGAATTGTAGCTTGATGAGTGAAGCTTTGCATCCCTGTTCTGCCAAATAGGAAAGAAGACTGATTGAACACCTTTCAGTAGTGGGAATATCATCTCCACACAGCAGTAGATCATCCACATACTGAAGCAGGACAACTTCCGGGTGCTCAGCTTGCCATGGGTCAAGGATGGTACCCATGGCCTTTGCAAATTGACTTGGAGAATTTTGTGCCCCTTGGGGCATGACAGTCCAGGTATACTGTTGCATCTCATGAGTGAAAGCAAACAGGTATTGACAGGATGGGTCCAGTGGGACACTAAAAAAGGCATTGGCCAGGTCAATAACTGTGAAGAATTTTGCAGATGGTGGGACTCCAGAGAGCAGAGTATGGGGATTTGGTACAAGAGGGGTGTCCAGGACGGTAGCTTCATTAACAGCACGGAGATCCTGAACCATCCTGTACTTCTCTGGCTCACCCTTTGGAGTTTTCTTTTTCACAGGAAATAATGGGGTGTTGCATTCAGATTTACATTTCACCAGGGCACCCTTCTCCAAGAGTGCCTTGATGTGGACAGAAATAGCAGCAGACTGGGCTGGTTTTAACGGATATTGTGGTTTTCTTGGTAACTTAGCTCCTGGAATAAGCTTTACCACCACAGGGGGAACATTTAGGTGACCTATGTCCTCTGGGCCTGAGGACCATAACTTGGCGGGCACCTGTGTTTTTAATTCCTCTGGGAAATTGGACCTTAATTCTGCTGCTTCCTCACGGGGCTTTTCTAAATGCAGCATCAGAGGCAAGGAGCACAGGGCTGAGGTATCTGATACAGATAGAGGTGTGAACATTTCTACTTGCCCGTCTGGGGTGAAGGTGATGGATGCTTGCAGGCGTGAGAGGACATCAGCACCTAATAGGTTAATTGGGCATGTGGAGGATACCACAAAGCGAGCAAGCAGGCTAGAGCCAACTCGTAGTGGAGTTGTTAAAGGGCTATGTCTTGGCTGACCATCCACTCCAACGCAAGAGACATCAATATTGGACAGGAAGGATGGGTCTGGCAGGTCTTGTTCTCGCAGAACACTACGGGCTGCACCTGTGTCAACTAGAAATGTGGTGGGGTGGCCTTCAATGGGTAAAGTCACTGTGGCAAGTGGCCCCTCTTTGTCCCCTGTAGACACTGCCATGACAGGGGTCACAGACACAGGCTTGCCAATTTCCTATTCATCGGGCTCCTCAACTATTGGAACCTGTTTGGTGGCTTTGGGAGCCGGGGCAGGCTTGGGTGGTTTTCTGGGTTCCCTTTGCTCCCTTTTAGGTTCTGGACAGTCATTTCTAAAGTGTCCCTTTGCTCCACAATTAAAGCAATGTCCCCCCTCCTCCGGTCTGGGACCTCTTGGGGCTGGAGCAGAGCGGGATACCATGAGAGAAGCTGAAGTAGGTCTTCTTGGGGTCTGAACAGATTCCAAACCTCTAGCAACTAAAAGCAGGGTATCCAGGGGAACAACCTTATATTCGGGGCGTGCGGCAATGATTCCCTTGCGTATAGAGTCTTTAACGCCTTGGACAAACGCACCTGACAGCATTTGTGAATGAATTTTGTCAGTAAGATCAAATCCCAAGTCTGTGAACATTTGATACAGTCTTGCATGAAACCTTTCCACTGATTCTCCTTTATCTTGAATAACATCAGTAAGGCCAGCAGCCTGATCTGCAAGTTTATCCTTAGCCCATTCTCTTAATTGGGTGCAAAAGGTTACCCCGGAAGGGTAATCAACATCACTGGAAAGCAGATCTGTACTGAGGTGACGGGCCATGCTCGGCCAATATGCATCCCCCGCTTTAATAGCACAAATGCTCAGTAAGTCACGCCATGCGGCGGAATAAGTCTTTTGAATTTGAACTATCCCTCGGTAAAAAGGCATAGGCTGTTTTTCTGGGTCAGGGAGTGATTTCATTAACGCGCTAGCTTGGGTAGGGTTAAAAGCAACATACTTAGGAGGGGCCCGCTCTCCCCGACCCTTGTGTCCAAAGGGATCATCGATGGAACGATGGGTTGAGGCTCCTGCAGCGGCTCCTGCAGCCTCCGACGAGTCCTGGGATGAACTATCCTCATCCCTCTCATCTAATTCTATGATCTGAGCTTTCTTTCGTGCAGGGCCCGGGTAAGGTGACAGGACCGGAGGATGAACGGGGGTCCCAGATGCGGGGGTGGCTAGCGAGTCATAACCGGGGGATAGGTAGTCACCGGGAATTACCGGCATCAGGGCTGTACTGGGGGCCGCCATACTGGTGGCTGGAAAGGGTACTGTAATAGGGTTAAGGGAAGAAGTGGCGGCCATGTTGGATGTGGGCACATCCGGGGCAGACTGTGCCGGACTGGGCATGACCGGAACCTGGGGAGTGGCTTGGGGAATGGGTAGTGGATATCCGGGATAGGGCAGGGCCATGGGATATGGGAAGGGGTAGGGCCAGGCTGGGGAGGGGAAGGAGGTGGGGTATTGAACTGGGGTGGAGATGGGAGGGAACGGAGAGGGATTGGTAGGGGTGGGTGTAGAGGGAGGAGCCGGGGCAAGGGTGGAGGAGGTGGTTAGTTGGGCGGAGGAAGAGGGGAGGGGATCATTAACGGAGAGAGAGTGTAGGGAAGGAATGGCAGGTGAAATTTTAGGGGGAGGTACAGCAGGTAGCGTAGGGATGGATGAGGATGATGGGAATGTTAGAGACGGGGAGGGGGAAAAGAAAGATCCATCAGAATTCAGGACCGGGCAGACAGGGGAGGTGACGGGATGGGTGTTAGGAGGATTGGGAGTGGGGAACATAGTCAGCTGGCTATCACCTACTGCTGACTGAACCTTGGGGATAGACGTCCCCTGGGCGCCACTTTGGGGCGCTGGCTGAGGGTAAACCCCAGCAACACAGTTATTATGATACACAAACAATTTCACACCTTTGTGATTTATCTCTTCCTCAACCCAACCTTCTAGCTGAATAGCCTTCGCTACTCTGTACCATGCTTCAGCAGTCTTTAATAAACCATTATCTGTAAGCTTGCCTTTCATTTCTGCCAGTAACTTGCGCCAACTTTCTGGTTGCAATCTTCCACCCGTTGGTACAGTAATTTTACATACTTTTGCAATCTTTTCAACACCTTTAACCATCTCCTCACCCTCTCTGTTTTCTACCAAATCACATGCTAACCAGCCCTTACTGGGCTTGCTTAAATCCTGTCCCATAATCCCTTTACCCCTATACCAGCGTCCTGGATATAGAGAGAGAGAGAGAGAAGACTGAACAAGAACGTCTACAATGCTCGACTGCCACCCGAGAACCGTGGGACTTTCTCAGGTGCGTCTTCCCAAAACGTAGACTAGTCACTGAATCCGCCTACCCGGGGTGGTAGACACGGATTGGAGCGAGGTGAGAAGTGTGTGACCAATCACTTCTCTTTTAAGAGGAATGGGAGTGGATAGTATAATAATATAGGGAGTATAGAAAAGATGAAAGGCAAGGAAAATCCTTAGAGACAGACACAGGAGTTCATGAGACTCCTAATTAGACAAACAAGACAACAATACAATTGAAATACAGTGCATGCATCACAGTTCAAATGAAATCAACAATAATCCCTTTCCTTTACTCGTGTGCTTACTCCAAAGTCACCTCCCTCAACCCCGTAGTGTCTCTGCTCGGAGAACGACTTTCGTAAGTCTCACTACCAGCGGCCACGGAAAACAACTGACACCGGTCCGAGTTCCGTCAGCCTCCCTCTACACAGCAGTCCACAAGAATGTGGCCACCTCTATCCTCACTCCCGTAGTGCCCCTATAAAACCCACTTATAAGTCTCACTACCTCGTGATGCGGAAAACAAGCAATGCCTACTTGAATCCCCCCAGGAAACAAAGTCCTCTGCCACAAGACTAAGCCCCCTCACAAATAAACAGAAATACCATGTGCACAAAGAAGCTAGCTAGGCTCTCAAAGTGACACAAGAAGGATCACAGGAAATTATGAGTCTACACAAAATCCACAGTTCCAACACCCCTCTTTTTCCTTACAGCCACAGCCACGAGGCTCCTAAAAGAGGTAAACAGGCAACAGAGACCCCCAGGAACGCATCCGCAGGTCACCCCCCTTTTTCCTTACAGCCACAGCCACGAGGCTCCTAAAAGAGGTAAACAGGCAAAGAAGACCCCCAGGAACGCATCCGCAGGTCAACCCCCTTTTTCCTTACAGCCACAGCCACGAGGCTCCTAAAAGAGGTAAACAGGCAAAGAAGACCCCCAGGAACGCATCCGCAGGTCAACCCCCCTTTTTCCTTACAACCACAACACCGTGGTTCCTAAAAGAGGTAAAACAGGCAACAGAAGACCCCCAGGAACGAATCCGCAGGTCCACCCCCCTTTATCCCAAAAGAGGTAAAATACAAACAGATAGACACACACACTGAAGACCCAGGCAAGTCCCCTCAGGTCCACCCCCCTTTATCCCAAAAAGGGGAAAACAAGCAAGACAGAACCCCAGGCAAATCCCCTGCAGGTCCACCCCCCCTTTATCTCAAAATGGGGAAACAGGCAAACAATTCAAACACACCCAGGCAACAGATAGACTAAAATGCAGGTAAACAAGTGAGTAACGAGGCACCGGGCAAGATATTACCTGTCTTTGATGTCCTCCCGGGAAGCAGTCACAGACACGTGGACGGGTCAATCAAAGGGGCCGGAACATACCGGTGGCTCTGCAGAAGTCTCTACCGTGTACCTGGAGGTGATCAATCTCCTTTCCTTCCCCCCGGATTCCTCCGTCCACCCTTGTCTTCCTTAGGACGGCTCACCGGCCGGACATAGCCCGATGCCCCACGTTGGGCGCCAAGTTGTTATGGTACTTTTTGAAAGTAAACCAAAATGTTCAAATGTCTATCTGTTCCTGTCCAAATCAATAAAATTAAATTGCGTATATACGCTGAAGTAATTAAGTCTGACACGCAAGGTTCAGGTTAAAATAACTTCGAGAAAGTTTATTGGCAAGTGAAGAAAAAGTGGGCGCGCAGGCCCTTTTAAGAGGCATTTTGCGTCATCATTGATTATTAGAATATCAGCAAATAAACATCATCAATTGGATTAATTGTTAAGTGTCGGTGTTAGTGTCTTACCTATTGGTTCAAAAATAAAAAAGGTTAGTCCCGTGCCCACCCATCAGAGGTGGGATTATTCTGGACACGGGTGGGGATAAGGGGGTCCTAAGCGTCATTCTACACGGTCAATGATATCAGGCTTTATGTCCAGGTGCAAGGTCTCTTATGAATAGAACATTTCATTACTACTGTGTTCTGTGGCCTTCAAACTATACTATCTTACAAATTCTAAGGAGTAGCCGGCAAGTCTTAAGGAGTAACCAGCACCTCCTGGTATTTGTCCTTGTAGGAAAACACAGTCTTTGTCTACTGTACTAATTGGGTTGAGAAGTTCAGTCACGTAATGTAGTTTTAAAATGAATAAGTTAAGTCATGAGGACAAAATGGAGGATTGAAGAAGTCAGGTTAGGAGGACAAAATGGAGGATTGAGGAAGTCAGGTTAGGAGGACAAAATGGAGGATCGTCACAGTATAAAGTTAAAATGGAGTTAGTACAATAATTCAATACAAGTACAATAAGGATTTTTAATAATCCCACATCAGTTGTATGGCTCATTGTACGTCTCATTGTACGGCTTATCGTACGGCTCGTTGTACGGCTTATTGTATGACTCGTTGTACGGCCATACAATGGTTACAACCCCTGGCCATCCAATGTAGCTCCTCCATTTCTCTAGTATTGTCTACTCTCTCCCACCCACTGATCCACTGTTGGAATTTGTATCTGCCTCCAGTATCCTGGTAGCAGGATAGATAGAATGATCGACAGACAGACAGACTACTTAGATCACTTGTAATCTAATTTCCAGAGAGTGGTGACTATAAAACACAATATTTATATGTGAGCTTCAAGTTTAGAGGAATACATATGGAAGAAATTATGGAAAAGGTGAATGCTCCCTTTTGTGGTTTAACCCCTTAAGGACACATGACATGTGTGACATGTCATGATTCCCTTTTATTCCAGAAGTTTGGTCCTTAAGGGGTTAAAGTAGCAGGGAATTATGTTTAGACTATAATATCTAAATGCAGGAGATCAGGTAGGGAGAGTAATCACCCCACCTCAGCTCCATAGGGGCAGTAATTTTAGCATCTGTCCATTGGGGCCAAGTTGAGACATAACTGCTGTGTGAGTTATCTAGACTCAACGTTGTACTAATGTCTACAGACCAAGAGTACAAAACACGTCTCTGTTAGATCACGTGAGATCCTCCATGACTCTCCTTTCGATTTATCTAAGATCCCACAAGATCCTCCACAGAACGTCTCACGCAACACCAGCTTCTCAGGAATAACAAATGTTGACAGCAGAAGCTTTGGGTTTGCCAATTTTGCCAGTATTAGCCCATCTGACAACGTAGTGCTTAATTTGTCTCATGATATTTATGAATAATGTGTCGGAGTTCATTGAAACTTGAGAATTTCATAAAGATTATAGGTAGATAAGTGACAAAATGCTAGACCCTCGTATAAGGCTGATGAGATCACAATCAATTCCAACATAAAAAAAAAAAAAAATATTAGTTTAGTAAAAAATTAAGGATATTTTCTTAAATTTACATCCTTGCAGCTGGATTTCTTAAAAATCTAAATCACGTTATCTGTCACAAACACAGTAACATGCAAAGTTGCTTTTCATCATCTTCAAAAAGTACTTTGCAAAGTTTTCCTGCCGCAGGGCTGAGCCTGTCTTTTGTCTGGATTGACAGGAAACATATCTTCCTGAATTCAGAGATGATTGGCATTTAGTAGACATGAGATGAAAGAATCTGAATGGTGATATAGATTAGAAAAAAGTTCATTGGGTCAATAATTTTGAAAAAAAAAATCTTCTCTGGAAGTCATCACTTTTTTCAACAATGATCAAAAAAAACCCAAACATTTCCAATCACAAGCACGTTTGTTTAGATTAATTTAAATTAGTCACCTGGAGAGAATAAAACCAAGTATCATACTATAGTGCTGATATAAAGTCACATATTTCACACGTAAAACCATTAGAGGACCACTATAGTCACCCAGACCACTTCAGCTCAATGAAGTGGTCTGGGTGCCAGATCCCCCAGGTTTTAACCCTTCAGATGTAAACAGAGAAACTGCTATGTTTACACTGCAGGGTTAATCCAGCCTCTAATGGCTGTCTTCCTGACAGCCGCTAGAGGCGCTTCCCCGATGCTCAATGCGAAAATCATGTACTTGTCATGTACTTGAACAACTTTGTCATTGGTCTGTAACTTTGTACTGTAGTCTTCCATCAGGTCTAGGTGGGAGTACCCCTTGCATGGGGATTGTCATAAAAGGCCAAGTGTGGTCCCATTAAAGCGAGTTCACTTCACCCTCAACACAGAGGCTCATCTCGTGATTGTAGGGAACAGCTAAACCAGCTAAACCAGTTACACCTGCTTTGGATTACTATCCTGGCTATAATCACTAGCTATACCTGCTATACTCTCTGGAGGAGGAGAGGTCCACCCACTGGAATCTGTATCCTTGTCTTAGGTCCAGGGTGGGTGGAGGACAGCAAGACCCCAGCCAAGCTGCAGACGCTAAGGGGCTACTGTGTTTATGGGGTCCGGTGCGGAGCTTATAGTACTCAAGGCTACTAGGAAGCAGCGATTGGCGGAGGCACCCAGTCCATCACAAGCATATATTATCATTTGGGATTTTGCATACACTGATCAGCCACAACACTACAACCACTGACAGGTGAAGTGAATAACATTGTTTAGATTGTTACAATGGCACGTGTCAGGGGGTGGGATGTATCAGGCAGCAAGTGAACAGTCAGTTCTTGAATTTCATGTGTTGCAAGCAGTAAAAACGGGCAAGCGAAAAGATCTGAGTGACTTTGACATGGGCCAAATATTGATGGCTAAATGACTGGGTCAGAGCATCTCCAAAATGGCAAGTATTATGGGGTGTTCCCAGTATGCAGTGCTTAGTACCTACCAAAAGTGGCGCACGGAAAGACAAGGCTCATTGATGCACACAGGAAGCAAAGGCTAGTCCATCTACCCCGATCACACAGAAGAGCTACTGTAGCTCAAATTGCTGAAAGACCTTATGCTGGCCATGATAGACAGTTATACGAACACACAGTGCATCCATTGCTGGGTATAGTACTGCATAGCCACAGCCTGGTCAGAGTGCCCGTGATGACCCCTCTCTACCGCCAAAAGTGCCTTAAATAGTGATGTTGTCATCAGAAATGGACCATGAAGCAATGGAAGACGATTGTTTGGTCTGATGAATCAGGTTTTCTTTTAGATCAGGTGGATGACCAGATGTGTGTTCCTTTTTATCTGGGAAGAGATGTGAGCAGGATGCACTATGGGAAGAAGGTAGGTTGGCAGAGGCAGTGTAATGCTCTGGGCAATGTACTGCTATAAAACTTAATTTGACATGTACCACCTACCTAGAGATTGTTGCAGACCACGTACACCACTTGTTGCAGACCACGTACACCCAATGGTGTTCCCTGATGGCACTGGCCTCTTTCAGTAGGATAACCTACTCTACCGCACTGTAAATAATGTACAGGATTGGTTTGAGTAACATGACAAAGTGTCACGTTATTGCCTTGTCCTCCAAATTCCCCACAACCCAATTCAATGAAGCATCTGTGGCATTTGCTAGAACAAAACATCTGATCCATGGAGGCCCCACCTTGCAACTTGCAGGACATAAAGGATCTGCTGCTAATGTGCCAGATACCACAGGACACATTCAGAGGCAGCACAAGTTGGACCTACACAATATTCTGCAGGTGGTTTTAATGTTGTGGCTGATCAATGTGCTTCTTCATGCATTGTGTGTACAATGATTTGGCAATACAAATGGTTCAATTCCTCCAATAATGAATAAATGTATTAGATACAGCTGGCCAATAAATTTACTGCAAGCATGTCTAACTTTATAAATTAGTTATTGCAATGCCTTGTTAGCATGACCAGCAATATAACCCTTTAAATGCCAGAGGGACGTTAAACGCCACCCTGCAGCTTGCTGGTTTGAGTGTTCACTCAGTGATTAAAGGGTGTGCTACGCAGGCATATGCATATTAATTGATCCTGTATATACGTGTTGGCCACTAGCCAAAAGACAAGTCCAGTTGCAGATCTTGAAGGAGGAACCAAAAAGAATGAGAGTGGAGTGTTTACACCAGGGCTGGAATAAAAACCTTATCTCTAAGAAGTGAAGCCGAGGTTGTGTTTCCGGATCACTGGCTGTATTTATTTTATCATTAACGCATACTGAATATTTATGGGAGTAAGCGCATGCAGGCGTAACGGCTGTCAGTGTTTTAACAGTTGTTCCAAAATGTAAGATTTATTTTGGCGGAATCTAATCTTGGCTTCTATAACCTTTATTTCAAAGGATGTGGTGAGATCTTCAGCCAAAGTTGGATTTTTCTTCCAATCTTGCAACGTTGAATTCACAGATTTTCAGCACCTCAGAAAGAATGGGGATATTCTCAGGGAATCAAGGTGAATCGTCAGATTGGCAGTGTTGCTGGGTAGATGTTAATGGACAGATTGGTTGGGTGGGTAAGTAGATGTGAACTGCAAGGTACGTAGGTCAATGTAAACTGGCAGGTTTGTCGGGTGGGTAGACACATTTTCATAGTAAACCAACAGATTGGTGAGGTACGTAGGTAGATTCTAATGGCAAATTGGTAGATTGGCAGCTTGAGAAGGTAGATTCTCAGGGTGAATTGGTAGACTGGCAAGGTGGGTAGGAAAGGTGCCCCAGAGTCAATTAGTATCATGGATAGGTAGATTGTTAGAAAGATAGGGCAGATCAACAGGGTCGCCTAAACAACATTGCCATTACAGCCATACAATAGTTTTAAATATCGTACAGTTTATGGTGTTGTCCCTGGTATTATATTGAGATGCACTGATAATGTGATATTCACACTTCTGGGTTATCAATGTGGACGGGGTGATTGGCTCAGAGTGCTGGGGCCTCCCAGCCAGTCTATGCCTTTCAGGTGGGACTAATTTGACTGATATTGTGGAAGTGTTGCCAGGTTTTTCAAACGCTCTCTAAATGACTTGACATGAAACCAGGGTATGGCGTCCAGAGATATTGATCTTTGCCAAGAGAATTGCTAAAAGTCTACTAACTAAGGATAATCCCAAAATCCACATATCCAAAATCACAATCCAAAAAGGTGAGTGAGATATAGACATCCAAAAACATGTCAAATGTTATCAAGGCTGGACATTTTCACTCATCACTAGTCTTTGGTGAGTAAAATGTATCCTGGCGAACAGAATTGACCCCGGGTGAGTGTGCTGTGGACGGTCAAGGCCTGCAGTGGTGAGTAACTTGAAGGTCTTTTTTTTTTTTTATAATTATTGTATTTTTATAGAGATGATAACATGTTACAGATGATTAATATCACCAGCATACAGCTGTATAAGAGTATAGATCGTACATACTAAATGTCATCAGCTGAACTGGCACTCAAGAAACAGCTCACGTTTGTTACATAAAAGAATTAGGGTACGGCACAGATAAACATTACGAGCTGTCAGAGTAGGACTGATATTTATATCTAATAACTGTCTAGATTTAACTGGTAAATTACAAGGCATATAACTGTTCTGGTACAGGAGGCTATGTTTATAAACAAGAATATAAATTAAAAGTAAAATAAAAATATTAAATTATGAGAAAGGTAACAGCAGCACATAAATAAACGTTGTTAATTGTGAAAGTAGGATTATAGTTGGTAGCTATTAGTTGGCTAAATTTAACATGTGTATTACCAGGCAACAAACCATGCCGTTAGATTAGACTATGCTCATAAACAATAACAATACTAAATGTTAATTACATTAAATAATGCGGGTGACTCAGCTCCCGAACAAGGGACATAGACTGAGTGTACCCACAAACTGCTACATTCGGTACTTTTACTGTATTGTGAACTCTCGAAAGAGACGTGATTTCATGGAACTCTTTTGGGCAGATGCCTCGTGTGCGGTCAGTTAAATTATGACCTACATGGAAATCCAGAACCACTGAACCGGTCTAGGTAATTTTTGGATATGTTGGTCGCCCAGATTGGGGCTATCAGGGGATGTGATTTCTGTGGGGTTTCCATGTGTTTTAGGGGTACGTTTGGGAGGTTATTCAAATGTGTGTTTTCTGTGCCTGGAGATAATTGAGTTTAGTACAGTTCCTGACTCAATTAATTATCAGGCACAGGGGAGTGATTAGCTTGTTTTGTGTGGGAGTGTCCTGGACCTGAGGGCCAATGTAATCGTGTGTATGTTTTTACTGTGGTCTACTCTCACGTCCAGTGGGGAGGGCCTCTTGCATGGGGACCTGCATATAAGTTGTGGCTGCCAATAAATGAGTTCCTGCTTACCCTCAACATAGAGTCTCATCTCATGTGTGGGGGAGAACAGATGTATCTACTCTGGGGATTGCTATATCACTATACTCCCCTGGGTTATAATCACTTGCCCTTGTAAGAGCAGCCTGCTTTGCTCTCTGGACTAGGAGAGGTCTACCCACTGGAAGCTGGATCCTGGTCTTGGGTCCAGGGTGGGTGGAGGACAGAGAGACCCCAACCAAGCTGTAACGCTGGAAGTGGGGACTACGTTGTTATGGTGTCTGGTGTGGTGCTTGTGCTATTCGGTAAGCACTAGGAAACAGCGATTGGCGGAGGCACCCAGTCGGGGTGCCAAGCTGTCCATCACAGTTAGGCTTTTAGCTAGCAACCACAAAGCCCTCCTGGGTTTGTCAGTACAGCTAACTGGCTGCCACAAGAGTGCGCACCCCACCAGGTTCTCCAATGCATGGGTCCAGCGTCTCATAGTCTCTAGTCCAGTATACCAGGGGCAGGAGGGTAACTCTCATTGTCCGTGTAGAGGGTTGGTATCACAACTTGCTTGGAATCCAGGTGTTTATGGCCTATTGGCCTGGACATGTGAAAGCCACTTCTTACGGTGCCGCCTTATCTTCTGCATAGGCCCTGGGAGACTGTTATAGATTGGGCATTCCATCTAGCAAGGGTCTCCCAAAAGCAGATACAGATTTCGTCAAATTTGGCCACTAAGTCCAGAGATATGGGTGTGTAATCGGCTGTTTCTCCCTGTCTGCTACTCAGGGAATTGTCTGCCATTTTGCAGTATGGGGATGGTAGCAGCACAATGCCAGTCCGCGTTCTCAATAAAGGCTGTCAGCAAGTCAGTGGAGATCGCTATAAGCTCCAGTAAAACACGTCTGCATGATATGGCAGTCAGGCCCCATTCTCCGACTTTAAGCCTTTTTATTTTCTGACATTACTGTGTTTATAATATGTAACATTTTGATCTGCTTAATGTGGCTTTATCTTTTGCTGCTAGGTGTTTATGCAGAGGTCTAATAAAAATTAAAAAAGAAAACAAAACTTTGAAGGCCTGGCTACTAGTGTGGGACTTGAGTCCTGTAATATAATATTCTATAAAAACATACAAAGACACCCGTGGGGTCTTTTTACATGTAGTGACTGGATTTCATAAAATATAAGCTACAATAGCTGAACAAAATCTCCAGATCTCCATGTATTTTTCCCCAATTCTCCCATTTGTCATGTGTCTGACACTCTGGCTCTCGTCACTATAAATATGTTTAGTGGATATTCCCCATCGTTCTCTAAGCAGTCGCAGCTTGAGATGTTTATTGAGAAAGAACATTCGGCCAACTTGAAATTATAGGTGTATACTTTCAGAAAAGGTTTATGTGTGGTTTATGCCACGGAGCAATTAGACCTCTGTTATCCATGTGTCGTTTATCTTGAATAAAGCCATAAAATCTTCAAATGGAAAATATTACGCATCATTACTAAGTTTAGCCCCATGTTAGTAACAGACAGGAACAATCCCATTTATATTTGGAGTCGGTGTTCTCGAACCGGGTAATTTACGCAATTTGTGCCATGAGATGGATACTTTTTGAAACATAGTTATATTTCTTAGAAATATAAGGAAAACTGTATATCGAGTTGATAATTCCACAGTAGTGATGTAGCGAACATAACATTTTCTGTTCGCGAACGGCGAACGCGAACTTCCGCAAATGTTCGCAAATGGGCGAAACAGGCGAACCGCCATTGACTTCAATAGGCAGGCGCATTTTAAAACCCACAGGGACTCTTTCTGGCCACAATAGTGATGGAAAAGTTGTTTCAAGGGGACTAACACCTGGACTGTGGCATGCCGGAGGGGGATCCATGGCAAAACTCCCATGGAAAATTACATAGTTGATGCAGAGTCTGGTTTTAATCCATAAAGGGCAGAAATCACCTAACATTCCTAAATTGTTTGGAATAACGTGCTTTAAAATCAGGTATGATGTTGTATCGATCAGGTAGTGTAAGGGTTATGCCCGCTTCATAGTGACAGACATTTGCACAAGGTTGGATACCAAGCTAGCCATGTCCCGTTTCTTGTCCTCACTGATGTCATTGAAGGTCTCTTCCTCCACCCAGCCACGTACAATACCAAGGGCCCCCGAAAGGTGACAACAAGCCCCCTGTATTTTTTTTTAAATGTACACTACTGTTATGAGTTACAGATATGACTACACTACAGATATGAGTTGCACTGGTGTGACACTGTGCCCTGGCAGGCCGTGAAACGCACACGTGTGAAGGAAACTGACTGCTATTATTTCACAGTCAAATTTCAAGTTTTTTTTTTTTAATGTACACTACTGTTACACCAGATATGAGTTGCACTGGTGTGACACTGTGCTCTGGCAGGCCCTGAAATGCACACGTGTGAAGGAAACTGACTGCTATTATATTACAGTCAAAAAAGTTTTTTGTTTTTTTTTAAATGCAAGCTATTGTGACACCAGATATGAGTGGTGGCACTGGGCAAGTGGGCACAGTATACGCTGTGAGCCTGACACACAAGCTGGCAGGCAGGCAACTGCAATTAGATTACACAGAAAAAATAAAAAAGCCACCACAATCCCGCACCGGACGTGAAGCACCACCGGGACAGATCCGACCACCCGACAAAACAAGCTTCCACCACCTCAAGCCGCGAACCCGGCACTCAGCCAGAGACTTGCCTTTGTTGTTCCAGGTATCAGGGACTCCCAGGGTCTGCACCTGGCACGCAGAAGGGATCGGATGAGCACAAGCAGTAAACAGCAGCCTGCGAAGCATGTCCCACTATAGCCGAACCTCCACACCATGCCTTTGATCACATGAACTGCTCTCTGCACATTAACTACAATGTATAATGTATAATAAACACAGGTTACTGGCTATGGGAGGATAATGTATAATAAACACAGGTTACTGGCTATGGGGGGATAATGTATAATAAACACAGGTTACTGGCTATGGGGGGATAACGTATAATAAACACAGGTTACTGGCTATGGGGGGATAATGTATAATACGCACAGGTTACTGGCTATGGGGGGGTAATGTATAATAAACACAGGTTACTGGCTATGGGAGGATAATGTATAATAAACACAGGTTACTGGCTATGGGAGGATAATGTATAATAAACACAGGTTGCTGGCTATGGGGGAATAATGTATAATAAACACAGGTTACTGGCTATGGGGGATAATGTATAATAAACACAGGTTACTGGCTATGGGGGAATGATGTATAATAAACACAGGTTACTGGCTATGGGAGGATAATGTATAATAAACACAGGTTACTGGCTATGGGAGGATAATGTATAATAAACACAGGTTACTGGCTATGGGAGGATAATGTATAATAAACACAGGTTACTGGCTATGGGAGGATAATGTATAATAAACACAGGTTACTGGCTATGGGGGGATAATGTATAATAAACACAGGTTACTGGCTATGGGGGGATAATGTATAATAAACACAGGTTACTGGCTATGGGGGAATAATGTATAATAAACACAGGTTACTGGCTATGGGAGGATAATGTATAATAAACACAGGTTACTGGCTATAGGAGGATAATGTATAATAAACACAGGTTACTGGCTATGGGAGGATAATGTATAATAAACACAGGTTACTGGCTATGGGGGGATAATGAATAATAAACACAGGTTACTAGCTATGGGGGGATAATGTATAATAAACACAGGTTACTGGCTATGGGGGGATAATGTATAATAAACACAGGTTACTGGTTATGGGAGGATAATGTATAATAAACACAGGTTACTGGCTATGGGGATAATGTATAATAAACACAGGTTACTGGCTATGGGGGATAATGTATAATAAACACAGGTTACTGGCTATGGGGGGGATAATGTATAATAAACACAGGTTACTGGCTATTGGGGATAATGTATAATAAACACAGGTTACTGGCTATGGAGGATAATGTATAATAAACACAAACACACAAAAAATAAATAAAATAATAAATAAATACAAAAAAAAAAGAATGCAGCTTCAGAATTAATCTAAATTGTATGCTGTCTAGGAGGTGGGAGGGTCTGGGAGGGAGGGTCTGCTGCTGATTGGCTGGAATGTGTCTGCTGACTGTGAGGTACAGGGTCAAAGTTTACTCAATGATGACGAATATGGGGGCGGACCGAACATCGCATATGTTCGCCATCCGTGGCGAACGCGAACAAGCTATGTTCGCCAGGAACTATTCGCCAGCGAACCGTTCGGGACATCACTATTCCACAGCAGATAGTTAAAGCCCAGAGTTCCAGACCATAGCGTTTCTAGAATAGTTACAGAGCAGATGGTTTAAGAAGAGATAGATAAAGCAAATACTGAATAGATGTTACAAATTTCCTGATTTGGCAACCCCGAGAATCTGACCACCTCCACAACCTTTGTGGGCTTGAAATACAAGCATGTTGATATGTAGATAGTTCAAGGGCAGATCGCTATATAGCAGATAGTTCTAGGTGAGATAGTTATGCAACAGACCATTCTAGAACATATAATTGTACACCAGATAATTCTAGAACATATAGTTATACAGCAGATAGTTCTATGTATGGACGTAGCAGGGAATGTGATGCAAAAAAGAATAACAGAGCCTACCCCAAATATCCCACAATAATGACAGACACCGAATTTAGATGAAACAGGCCACAGCATTTATTGAACATAAGACTGTAGGGCTCATCTAACCTTCATTAACTTTATCGTTTAATTATAACCAGAGATAAATACATAATTAATCCATAACTTAGCATATAAATGAACACCTAGGCCCTACAGACTTTACATAAACGTCCTTGCCAATGAACAAGACCACATGCCTATGCACCAACTTGCCCACTGGGTTCTCGCCTCCCACCTCGTCCAAACCAAATTGCCTTTTCCTTTCAATGCTTACCACTAGCCGGCTTTTAGCTCGGTGGGCACGTCCAAGTCGGTAACTGAAAAGATTACCCTACAGAGCAGGGGACGTTGAGATCCGACCTTGTCCATATCCTGACACTCAATGTCATAGCCCCCCAACACCTATTGGCAAAGACAAGCCCTCTGCCACAACCACCCCCATATTGTCACAGTGAAAAACAACCCGTTTATCCCGAAACTGGGACCCCGAATTCTCCACCACCACCAGAATGCGGAAGAGCTCTAGGAAAGCCAAATTTTTAGTGAGACCAGAGACATACCAACTGTCCGGGCCAAGAGGCAGCACACCAACTAGAGTCCAGAATCGCCCCAAAGCCCACCGAACTCGCCGCATCCATAAAGAGGTGTAGGTCCCTGTTAGAGACCTCAGGCGCTTGCCAGTAGGACCGGCCATTATAGGCAGCCAGGAAGGAGTCCAAGACTGCCAGATCCTCCCGCAGAGGCCGAGTCAGCCGAATGAAGTGCCGGGGTGCCCTGGATATCACCGCAGCCAGATGCCTGTTAAAGACCTGCCCCTTCGGCATGATCCTACAGGCGAAATTCAGCTTGCCCAGCAGTGACCGCAGGCTGGATCTTATGCAGCCCTAGGGCCATAGACACTTCCTACCACAAATCTAGAATCTTATCCAAGGACAAACGGCATTCCCCCGCCACAGAATCAATATCAATGCCCAACAAACTGAGACACGTGATGAGATTCACCGTTTTGTCATGGGCCAATGGGACGTCAAAGCGTAGAAAACCATCCCCAAAACCCGCAGCGTACAGGCTGGTGAATCGACAGAACCCCCACCACAAAGAAAGTCATCGGAGTAATGCAGCAGGGAGTCGATCCCAGCCTCCCTCCTAACCACCCACTCCAAGAATGTGCTGAAGCACTCAGAGTAGAAACAGGATATGAAACAAACCATTGGGAGGCACATATCCACATAGTACATTTCTTCAAAAACACAACCCAGAAGATGATGACATTCTAGATGCACTGGCAGCAAATGGAAAGCCAATTCCATGTCGGCCTTTGCCAACAAGGTCCCAGGTGACCATGCCGACTGCCGCATCAAAGGAAGCATAGGATACCCGGCAGAGTTCTGAAGAGATGTCATCATTCATAAACCCCCACAAGAGTACGACAAACGATCACTCAAATGGTATTTCCTCTGCTCCTTTTTGGGCACCACGCCCAAGAGGGAGACCCGCAAGTCTGGTAAATGGGGGTCGCTAAAGGGACCCGCCATGCGACCCAGAGACACCTCCTTGCTAAGCTTCTCCTGAACCACATGCGGGAAATCCCGAACCGACCGAAGGTTCCGAACCAGCAACAAAGGGGGCAACAAGTGAATGGAATCCAGAAACCGTGCTTAAAGCTGCCCAACAGGACTTCGGCAGCCTGGAGATTCCTATAACTGGCGAGCCATGGGCGCATCACCCTTATGACCACCGGCGTCATTGCCTTTAGACCCCAGATCCTCTTTCTCACCCACCTTTCCTCTTTTGAAACATAGGGAGACAGGATGAGCACCCCCGCAGTTAGAGCATTCATGCTTCAAATGGCACGATACTCCCCATTTCGAATGACTGTCATTAAATTTCAAACAACAACCTGGCCTCTGTTGCACGGCTGGTGAGGCGGAGGATCTCCCACCACAGCCCCCCCAAGAAAGGATGAGAAACCACCATGCTGCGGCGTGGGGCGGGTCATAATGGAGAGCCAGAGCCAGAGGCCAATGTCCATCTGGTCCCAACTGTTGAACATCTTTCCCAATGACACTTTCCAATTTCCAATTTCCGAATGTCTTTTTCCGATTCCCAGCTGTCCTTCTCAACCACCAACAAATTCTCCCCTCCATTTTTTCCCTAACTTCCTGCTTCAGGTGCAAACCCAGAGGCCCGGACCAACACATATAAGCGGACCCCCGCTCCACATCGGAGACACCTGGAGATTCACCCATCGCCGGGGAAACCTCCACGACAGCAGGTGCGGTTGTACCCAAAACCGTAGGAGGAACGCCAGCAGGGACACTAAGCATGGGCGAGAGGAACCTCACGACCCATTCAACAGCCTGTACCCCTTTTGGCTGCTGAGCGGGGGACCAAACCGACCGAAGTTGGCTATCCTAAAGGAAGTCCCTGCACGCTTGCGTCCCCTCTTCCCACTAATCCCCCCCAAAACTAAAATCCATCAGGAAGCCCCCCAGCGAAGGACCCCCTCGACTGCAATGAAGAAACAGTGCTGTACTCACCAGTCGATGCCCAAAGGTCCACCCGCGGCAACAGAATTGATGAAGATCCAGGCAGGATTGAGGTAAGTCCACTTTCACCAGTATTCAGCCTTGTAGGGATTCCAGGCGCCACCTGCTGGGCAGTCCCAGGAACAGCAGCCAGATCCTGTGAGAAAAGCAGCGGAGAGGAGGTAAGCTCACACCCTGCAGAGGAGGGCAGCCGAGGTAAGTAGCCAGGGGAAAAAGGGGGGCCAGCAGGGGACAAAGAGGGAACAGGAGGTAGGGGGGTAGAAGGGGGGAGAGAGAGAGGGCCAGAGAGGGGGACAGAGGAAAGGGGGGGCCCAAAACCGAAGAAGCAGAAACCAGAGAGGCAGGGGGGACCACAGAGGAAGGGGGTCCAAGCAAAGATGACAGGGAGGACACCAAAGGGGGGAAGAACGAACAGAAGCAGAGTGTGGAGAGGGGGACCCACACACCACCTCCGGAACTGTCACCGGTCCACCGTCACGCGGACCGTGTGGCGCCCGTTAAGGCCTCCCAGATGCCCCAGGCTCCTTGTGCCCTCGGCCCGCTGTCCATTGCCAGGGGGTGAGCGGGAAGCCTCGGGATGAGCAGGCCGCATGTTGAATGGGGCAGACACTCAGGCCTGGCGGCGCCGAGGGCCTGGGCTCCAGCTCCGATAATGGGCCTCAGGGTTTAACCCCTTAAGGACCAAACTTCTGGAATAAAAGGGAATCATGACGTGTCAGACATGTCATGTGTCCTTAAGGGGTTAAGCAAGCAGGCGAGTGGGAGGCAGGCATGGGAGGCCCAAGCAGAGGCCTGGCCGTGGGGGGGGGAACCACACTGGCAGCCAAACCAGGTAGGAGGTGAGCAAATTGCTCACAGAGGTTCCTACCACCATCCAGGGCAGCTGAAGCTCCGAGGGCAGACAAGATTGTTTCCTCATCCATCCTCAAGCAGAAAGTTTTCAAGGCCCAGGACAAACAGGAGCAACAGAGTAAGGGTAAGTGTTTTGCCGGCCCGTCTAACAAGAGGCACCAAGAAGTGAGATGGTCCCTACCCCACTCCCAAACCCATAACCACTCCCATACACACATACAACCAATCACAAGCATCCATCCCTACACTCATACATGTGCCCTTGTCCGCTTAGCTGTGCTATCTTCCCAGGGCCTAAACGGATTGTTTTAAAGTAGATAATTCTAGAGCAGATAGTTATACAGCAGATAATTCTAGAACGGATAGTTATATGGCAAGTAGCTCTAGGTTTTACAGTAGATAGTTCACTTTGTAACACTTACTATAAAGTTTCTATAAAGTCGTGCTTTTTGTGGGATGTTACTGTCACAGACAATAATAGAACCCCAGGCCTCCCAACTTTCCCAAATCTGGGGACACCAGGAAACTGTCCTCTTGGAGCACAGCATGCATGCATCATTAGATATGTTTGCGCTGTGAACGCGCTCTCTGCATGGTGTGGGATGTTGGGGGCCGGCTGGGGGGCCTGCATGACACCAGGCTGAGGTGTATTTTCAGGTATAAGCGTATTCATTTTTTAAAATTCCTTTTATTAAAAGGGTCAGCTTACAAACGTTCATTCTGCTGATCTGCCTGTAAAATGTATTGAAGATACAGTTGTCATAAAGGCTGGAAGGCAATTGTGCAAAAAGCACATACTTATATCATTATTTAACTGTATCCAAAGAAAAACAGATAGAAAAGACAAGCAGTAAAGAAGATCAAGTAGATTTTAATGTAAAACAGCTGGCGTTATTTACTGAATTCCTAACGGCACCAATCCTGATTATCAGAACTAACCCAGTACCACCCAGAGGCATTTAGACAGCAACATCCACACATTGTTCTCCAAATACATTGAGCCTGGATTGTGCAATGCAGCCTCTGAATTAGATTGAATGCAGTCTGGTTCAAGTCTGTCCAGATACAATCGAATGGCTACAATCTGTAACAATGATTGGACGGGGCAAAATGGACACAAAATGGACGCAATAGCCGCTCAGGCGCATTAGACCTCCCCTTGGGAAAGCATTGAATAATGCTTTCAATGCTTTCCTATGGGGATTTCCTTGACGCTGGAGGTCCTCACATAGCGTGAGGACGTCCAGCGTCGTTTTAAATCACGTTTCGTGTTCTAAGAACACGGAAGTGACCTCTAGTGGCTGTCTAGTAGACAGCCACTAGAGAAAGACTTAACCCTGCAATCATTTTATGAAAACTGCAATAGTTACACTTGCAGGGTTAAGGGTAGTGGGAGTTGGCACCCAGACCACTCCAATGGGCAGAAGTGGTCGGGGTGCCTGGAGTGTCCCTTTAAGGACTATTTTACACACTTTCCTTCCGATTTAACTCGTTGTGCACTGGCTGTTTGCGATTTGCCATCTACCATTTTTGTTTCAGAATCAGCTCAGACGAAATTTGGTGTTTGATACATTTGTGAATCCTAGATTTTATTGAGTGAGAATTATTTATTTTAAACCAGACCCTGGATGTTACCAAATGAGATGCTGACATTTAGTTGCGAGAGCAATGTCTGAACCAAATTTGTCATTAAAAAATAAAAAAATACAGATTCCAGAGCCCCCACTGACTAAACAACAACTTCAAATCTCACAAAAGTTTTTTTTTTTTAAATGTTGCAGAAGGAGTTTTGCTAAAATAACCTTCACATTCCGGGCAATTCACATGTTAGTAAATAATCCTGAAACCCTGCGTTCAATGATGTGATTGTCCAGCAGGTGGCACTCTTGGCTCACTTGTGTTTTCAGTTTATCAGCTTGAACAATTAGGGGTATATTCACTAAACATCTTAATGTAGCAAATTAAAATCCAAACTGCTAAATTGGCCTAAAATCGGTAAAACTAAAACTTCAACAGAGTTCCAGTCACTGCTTGGCTACTTTGTAATTTAGATATGAATGTGGTCCAATGTCCCTGTGAGATATTTAACATTGACTGAAGTTATAACGTCTCTATAGGGCCGTGCAGCCATCGAGCAGTTAAACAGCGAAGATATCATTTCATTATCTGCTTTGTTTTGAAGTTACAGAAAGATACAATGAAGCTGGTTAATGAGTAGTTTAAATGCTGTAATCTGTGTCGAAATTATGCATCTATTTAAATGATAAATATTAGCTCCAAACTATTTTTCATACCTAATTATGTAATTGTTGGACTCATTTATTTTATATCATGATCAAATAATGAAGTAATTATTGCATGATTACATTGCAAGGTTTTAATATACCAATTAGGTCGCTTAATTAATTTCTGCACACATTATTAACGGTAACGTGTCTCTCATTTACTCCAAGTATAAAGACAGGCGTGGAGTCATTCTGTGCCTTCACAGCTCTAAACATCACAGCGATACGCAATGTATGAATGTATCACAGAGCTCCACAGCTCTAAACATCACAGTGATACGCAATGTATGAGTGTATCACAGAGCTCCACAGCTCTAAACATCACAGCGATACGCAATGTATGAATGTATCACAGAGCTCCACAGCTATAAACATCACAGTGATACGCAATGTATGAATGTATCACAGAGCTCCACAGCTATAAACATCACAGTGATACGCAATGTATGAATGTATCACAGAGCTCCACAGCTCTAAACATCACATTGATACGCAATGTATGAGTGTATCACAGAGCTCCACAGCTCTAAACATCACAGCATTACGCAATGTATGAATGTATCACAGAGCTCCACAGCTCTAAACATCACAGTGATACGCAATGTATGAGTGTATCACAGAGCTCCACAGCTATAAACATCACAGTGATACGCAATGTATGAGTGTATCACAGAGCTCCACAGCTCTAAACATCACAGCGATACGCAATGTATGAGTGTATCACAGAGCTCCACAGCTCTAAACATCACAGTGATACGCAATGTATGAGTGTATCACAGAGCTCCACAGCTCTAAACATCACAGCGATACGCAATGTATGAATGTATCACAGAGCTCCACAGCTATAAACATCACAGTGATACGCAATGTATGAATGTATCACAGAGCTCCACAGCTATAAACATCACAGTGATACGCAATGTATGAATGTATCACAGAGCTCCACAGCTCTAAACATCACATTGATACGCAATGTATGAGTGTATCACAGAGCTCCACAGCTCTAAACATCACAGCATTACGCAATGTATGAATGTATCACAGAGCTCCACAGCTCTAAACATCACAGTGATACGCAATGTATGAGTGTATCACAGAGCTCCACAGCTATAAACATCACAGTGATACGCAATGTATGAGTGTATCACAGAGCTCCACAGCTATAAACATCACAGTGATACGCAATGTATGAGTGTATCACAGAGCTCCACAGCTCTAAACATCACAGTGATACGCAATGTAGGAGTGTATCACAGAGCTCCACAGCTCTAAACATCACAGTGATACACAATGTATGAGTGTATCACAGAGCTCCACAGCTCTAAACATCACAGTGATACACAATGTATGAGTGTATCACAGAGCTCCACAGCTATAAACATCACAGCGATACGCAATGTATGAGTGTATCACAGAGCTCCACAGCTCTAAACATCACAGTGATACGCAATGTATGAGTAATCACAGAGCTCCACAGCTCTAAACATCACAGTGATACACAATGTATGAGTGTATCACAGAGCTCCACAGCTATAAACATCACAGCGATACGCAATGTATGAGTGTATCACAGAGCTCCACAGCTCTAAACATCACAGTGATACGCAATGTATGAATGTATCACAGAGCTCCACAGCTCTAAACATCACAGTGATACACAATGTATGAGTGTATCACAGAGCTCCACAGCTATAAACATCACAGCGATACGCAATGTATGAGTGTATCACAGAGCTCCACAGCTATACGCAATGTATGAGTGTATCACAGAGCTCCACAGCTATACGCAATGTATGAGTGTATCACAGAGCTCAACAGCTATAAACATCACAGTGATACGCAATGTATGAGTGTATCACAGAGCTCCGCAGCTATAAACATCCCAGTGACACGCAATGTATGAGAGTATCACAGAGCTCCACAGCTCTAAACATCACATTGATACGCAATGTATGAGTGTATCACAGAGCTCCACAGCTCTAAACATCACATTGATACGCAATGTATGAGTGTATCACAGAGCTCCACAGCTATAAACATCACATTGATACGCAATGTATGAGTGTATCACAGAGCTCCACAGCTATAAACATCACAGTGATACGCAATGTATGAGTGTATCACAGAGCTCCACAGCTATAAACATCACAGTGATACGCAATGTATGAGTGTATCACAGAGCTCCACAGCTATAAACATCACATTGATACGCAATGTATGAGTGTATCACAGAGCTCTACAGCAGTAAAACAACACAGTATTATGAAATGTATGTGTTTATCACAGAGCTCCACAGCTATAAAACTCACAGTAATATGCAGTAAGTTTATCACAGAGCTCCACAGCAACAAAACTCACAATAATATGCAAAGTATACTCATGTAACAGAGTAATACAATTCACAGTAAACCTTTGACTTCTAGACAATGCACACGTTAGTAAATCATCCTGAAAATATAGAATATGTCTGTTTACTCATTGACTATCCAGATCATTAGCTTATTTATTAATCACATTTTCAAGGCATTAATGATTTATTCTAAAGGTGGCACACTCCATTGTGTCATCTCACGTGGCACACTCCATGGTGTCATCTCACGTGGCACACTCCATTGTGTTATCTCACGTGGCACACTCCATTGTGTCTTCTCACGTGGCACACTCCATTGTGTCTTCTCACGTGGCACACTCCATTGTGTCATCTCACGTGGCACACTCCATTGTGTCATCTCACGTGGCACACTCCATTGTGTCATCCCACGTGGCACACTCCATTTGTCTTCTCACGTGGCACACTCCATTGTGTTATCTCATGTGGCACACTCCATTGTGTTATCTCATGTGGCACACTCCATTTGTCTTCTCACGTGGCACACTCCATTGTGTCATCTAACGTGGCACACTCCATTGTGTCTTCTCACGTGGCACACTCCATTGTGTCTTCTCACGTGGCCCACTCCATTGTGTCTTATCACGTGGCCCACTCCATTGTGTCTTATCACGTGGCCCACTCCATTGTGTCTTATCACGTGGCCCACTCCATTGTGTCATCTCACGTGGCACACTCCATTGTGTCTTCTCACGTGGCCCACTCCATTGTGTTATCTCACGTGGCACACTCCATTGTGTTTTGCCTTTTGGCTGCTACTTCGACAGAGTGACTGGTATAAAGGTACATGTGAAATGATACCCCAAAATTCTTAATGTCATGACTCATGACCAGACAGATCCGTGGACTCCAATTGAAGTCGTGTCCTGCTATGATGTTCACTCAACAAGAAACATACCCGACATTTTGTAGAGAAAATAAAACCATGTGAGAGCTCTGTGGGACTGCTGGAAGCACGACACAGCAGACAAAGTGTCCAACTCCGATCCAGTAGCCCTTAAACTTAAGGATATTTTATCTTACTTTTAAAGTGTTAATTGAAAAGTAGAAATACGGTTACAGCAGAGGTACGTTTTTATACCCATTGTACAGCGCTACGGAATTTGCTGGAGCTATATAAATAATAAACTAATAATAGTCTTAATTGTCCAGTTTTGGGACCCCTACTGAGCTTTCATCAACCCACTTGGAAGTCCATGGACCATCTCTAAAGTTCTATGTGTGATCTTCAGAATGTCTGGACATTGACTAAACATATATAACATTATATCATTTTATGAGCTTGTACTGATCTAGAAATTTAATTTATAATAATTGTAATATATGATGACAGCATGGCATCTACCTCAGAGATACTTGGATTTCGTTTTTATATAACATCAGTAGTGCTGATATAATGGACAAATAATGAAGTCATGTGGAATGAGGTTTAGTTATTAAAGAAAAAATAATAATCGGGGGGGGGGGTGGTTATTAGGTTTTTTGTATTTTGGTTTTGTTTTTTTACAGTGAGCAGCTATAGGCTGCTCACTGCTTACTAGACATGCCACCTATCCGCGATATAGCGAATAGGGGCATATTATTTACTAATACTAAGTAATCTTTACTTAGTATTAGTAAATTTGGCTGAAAGACCAGTTTAGGTCTTTCAGCCTTTTAGTAGATAGCTCCCTGATACCGTGGGAATTAGGGAGTTATCTACTAAGCGGCTGCAAGATGCAGCCACAGCAATGAATAGGATCGGAGTTTCATTCATTAGAATGAAATTCCGATACGAACAAAGTGCCGAATTGCATCCTAACACTAATGGAGAAACTCTTCTCATTCTGTTAGGATGCAATTCGGCAGTTTTGCCGGCGTTCTGTCTAAGTGACAGGACGTTCGGCAATACTGACAGGAAGCATTGTGGGAACAGGGAAGAAAGCTAGGGATCATGGGAAAATTGCTCTGACCAGCGGAAATGAAGCACACTTTGCTCCTCCGCTGGTCAGAGCTGGTCAAGCGGAGGAATCCTCCATAAGGCAAAGAGTCCCTACTTTGTCTTATGATTTTAAAGAAAACTAAAGAAGACAGGAAGAAAAGAATAACAGATCCCGAGAGAGGGGGAGAAGAGGAAGAGATTGAGGAAAGGTAAGTTCGGCATGACAGTGCCGCTTTAAAGAAAAAATAATAATCAGGTTAACATAAGAGTAATGTCAGAGTTATTATTCTCCATGGGCACATTAGAAATTCACAAAATAAAAATGTGTTTGCATTACGCTGTGTGCTCCATGGGGATTACGCCCTCTAGAAATTTAGCTAGAAGAAGTATGGTACAAGTATTGTGTTGTGTTGTATCCTTATATACGAACCGTGAGTGGATGCTCGTGGTATGTACAGGCAGTATTATGCAAATTAATCATATTTTGCAGCATGTGATATGGTATGATAGGCATGCAAGTCTGGTAACTGTCCCTCTGAACATAAAGCAGATAAAAGAAACAAAACTATAGAAACAATGAAAAAGAGAGATCAATAAAGAGAGAGATAAAGCAGTAACACATTCTTAGAACGTTAGAAGCTGGTGCTCGGTTCTTGTCGGTGGAAGGTTAAGAGCAGGGCTCTTGGCTTATCAAGTTGTGGAACTTCAGTTTTTTTTTCCTGCTGGCAAGGTGGGTTGGTGTTATTTGGGTGTAAATTCCATTACCATGGATGGGTCCAGAAAAGATAGGCCTTTAGCAGACACCTGCTGTAAGTCTGCCAGGCCCAACTTGTGGAAATGGGAGTCCAGTCCCTGTCAGCTTCGTGCCTGGTAGTCCCAAGGTAAGAAAATAAAAAGAACTTAGGGAACCCTAAGCGGTAGGAAATATCCTTGGAGCGAAGATGTTGAACTTTTCTCCAGGTCAGTGTGCTCTTTGTCAGGTCTGGAAACAGCATCAGAGTTGAGCCCTCAAATTTAAGCAAGGCTTACACTCGAGCAGCTGCTAACAATAGGGCCTTGTCTTGGAGATTTTAAAAGCGGACGATGAGGTCTGCAGTAGCGGTGGTTGGCGCAGTCGCTGGTTTTGGGAGACAGAACATCCCAGCCAGCTTCACATTTTTTGCTTACTTGGGCAGAAACAGAGTGGCAAAGAGGCGCCAGATGAAGAGTGGAAAGTCAGCGAGGCGTATGATGTTGGGTATTCCCCTGATTTTTAAATTGTATCTCCATCGCTTACCCTCCATTGCCCCCAACATCTCAGCTGTAGCTTGCTGTTGATGTTGGAGATCAGCAACTTTCTGCTACTCCAAGGTAAGGCGGGTGTCTTGAGTACTCATTGAGAACTCTAGCAGAGTAAACCTCTTAGTAGCACACTCGATGGCATCTTTAAGTAGGCTAAGTCCACTGATATATTCTGGCGAAATTTATCCAGCATATTTTTTCAGTACTTCTGCCATGACCCGTCCACCAGCAGGAGGAGGCTTGGCTTTGTGTGCTCAACGAAGCCCCTTCTCCAAGATAATAGGAGAAGTCTTCAGACAAGTAGGAGATACCATCATCTCCCATCTCCATTTTCTTCCACGCGGCCGTCTGCGAGCTCTGCAGCACATTGCCAATGTCACAGCTGGTAGGGTATCAGCCCTTATCAGCCTTTGATTTCTTCGTTTTCCGGAAAATGGAAATTTCTCCAACCTGGAGCCTGTTTTGCAGGAGTATGTGCACCCAAATTCCTCCTTAAAAATTGGTGTTTGTTCAAGCATTTAATGGAGCTTTACAAAGTGTGTCTGCTCCAGTCGACAGACAGCTCTGCCCCCCAATACTTGGATTACTTGATGCCTTAATATTTACTAAATAGAGTTATGATGATTTGCAAACATAGAAACATAGAATGCAGATAATAACCATTCGGCCCATCTAGTCTGCCCAATTTTCTAAATACTTTCATTAGTCCCTGGCCTTATCTTATAGTTAGGACAGCCTTATGCCTATCCCACGCATGCTTAAACTCCTTTACTGTGTTAACCTCTACCACTTCAGCTGGAAGGCTATTCCATGTGTCCACTACCCTCTCAGTAAAGTAATACTTCCTGATATTATTTTTAAACCTTTGCCCCTCTAATTTAAGACTATGTCCTCTTGTTGTGGTAGTTTTTTAAAAATAGTCTCCTCCTTTACTGTGTTGATTCCCTTTATGTATTTAAATGTTTCTATCATATCCCCCCTGTCTCGTCTTTCCTCCAAGCTATAACCTGAATTCTGATATAACCAAGCTTTAACCTGAATTCTGATATAACCAAGCTATCACCTGAATTATGATATAACCAAGCTATAACCTGAATTCTGATATAACCAAGCTTTAACCTGAATTCTGATATAACCAAGCTTTAACCTGAATTCTGATATAACCAAGCTATAACCTGAATTCTGATATAACCAAGCTTTAACCTGAATTCTGATATAACCAAGCTTTAACCTGAATTCTGATATAACCAAGCTTTAACCTGAATTCTGATATAACCTAGCTTTAACCTGAATTCTGATATAACCAAGCTTTAACCTGAATTCTGATATAACCAAGCTTTAACCTGAATTCTGATATAACCAAGCTATAACCTGAATTCTGATATAACCAAGCTATAACCTGAATTCTGATATAACCAAGCTTTAACCTGAATTCTGATATAACCAAGCTATAACCTGAATTCTGATATAACCAAGCTTTAACCTGAATTCTGATATAACCAAGCTATAACCTGAATTCTGATATAACCAAGCTTTAACCTGAATTCTGATATAACCAAGCTATAACCTGCATTCTGATATAACCAAGCTATAACCTGAATTCTGATATAACCAAGCTATAACCTGAATTCTGATATAACCAAGCTTTAACCTGAATTCTGATATAACCAAGCTTTAACCTGAATTCTGATATAACCAAGCTATAACCTGAATTCTGATATAACCAAGCTTTAACCTGAATTCTGATATAACCAAGCTATAACCTGAATTCTGATATAACCAAGCTTTAACCTGAATTCTGATATAACCAAGCTATAACCTGAATTCTGATATAACCAAGCTATAACCTGAATTCTAATATAACCAAGCTATAACCTGAATTCTGATATAACCAAGCTTTAACCTGAATTCTGATATAACCAAGCTTTAACCTGAATTCTGATATAACCAAGCTATAACCTGAATTCTGATATAACCAAGCTTTAACCTGAATTCTGATATAACCAAGCTTTAACCTGAATTCTGATATAACCAAGCTATAACCTGAATTCTGATATAACCAAGCTTTAACCTGAATTCTGATATAACCAAGCTTTAACCTGAATTCTGATATAACCAAGCTTTAACCTGAATTCTGATATAACCAAGCTATAACCTGAATTCTGATATAACCAAGCTATAACCTGAATTCTGATATAACCAAGCTTTAACCTGAATTCTGATATAACCAAGCTTTAACCTGAATTCTGATATAACCAAGCTTTAACCTGAATTCTGATATAACCAAGCTTTAACCTGAATTCTGATATAACCAAGCTATAACCTGAATTCTGATATAACCAAGCTATAACCTGAATTCTGATATAACCAAGCTTTAACCTGAATTCTGATATAACCAAGCTATAACCTGAATTCTGATATAACCAAGCTTTAACCTGAATTCTGATATAACCAAGCTATAACCTGAATTCTGATATAACCAAGCTATAACCTGAATTCTGATATAACCAAGCTTTAACCTGAATTCTGATATAACCAAGCTATAACCTGAATTCTGATATAACCAAGCTATAACCTGAATGCTGATATAACCAAGCTTTAACCTGAATTCTGATATAACCAAGCTATAACCTGAATTCTGATATAACCAAGCTATAACCTGAATGCTGATATAACCAAGCTATAACCTGAATTCTGATATAACCAAGCTATAACCTGAATTCTGATATAACCAAGCTATAACCTGAATGCTGATATAACCAAGCTATAACCTGAATTCTGATATAACCAAGCTTTAACCTGAATTCTGATATAACCAAGCTATAACCTGAATTCTGATATAACCAAGCTATAACCTGAATGCTGATATAACCAAGCTATAACCTGAATTCTGATATAACCAAGCTATAACCTGAATTCTGATATAACCAAGCTATAACCTGAATTCTGATATAACCAAGCTATAACCTGAATTCTGATATAACCAAGCTTTAACCAGAATTCTGATATAACCAAGCTTTAACCAGAATTCTGATATAACCAAGCTTTAACCTGAATTCTGATATAACCAAGCTTTAACCTCAATTCTGATATAACCAAGCTTTAACCTGAATTCTGATATAACCAAGCTATAACCTGAATTCTGATATAACCAAGCTTTAACCTGAATTCTGATATAACCAAGCTTTAACCTGAATTCTGATATAACCAAGCTATAACCTGAATTCTGATATAACCAAGCTTTAACCTGAATTCTGATATAACCAAGCTTTAACCTGAATTCTGATATAACCAAGCTATAAACTGAATTCTGATATAACCAAGCGTTAACCTGAATTCTGATATAACCAAGCTTTAACCTGAATTCTGATATAACCAAGCTTTAACCTGAATTCTGATATAACCAAGCTATAACCTGAATTCTGATATAACCAAGCTATAACCTGAATTCTGATATAACCAAGCTATAACCTGAATGCTGATATAACCAAGCTTTAACCTGAATTCTGATATAACCAAGCTATAACCTGAATTCTGATATAACCAAGCTTTAACCTGAATTCTGATATAACCAAGCTATAACCTGAATTCTGATATAACCAAGCTATAACCTGAATTCTGATATAACCAAGCTATAAACTGAATTCTGATATAACCAAGCGTTAACCTGAATTCTTATATAACCAAGCTATAACCTGAATTCTGATATAACCAAGCTATAACCTGAATTCTGATATAACCAAGCTATAACCTGAATTCTGATATAACCAAGCTTTAACCTGAATTCTGATATAACCAAGCTTTAACCTGAATTCTGATATAACCAAGCTTTAACCTGAATTCTGATATAACCAAGCTATAACCTGAATTCTGATATAACCAAGCTATAACCTGAATTCTGATATAACCAAGCTTTAACCTGAATTCTGATATAACCAAGCTTTAACCTGAATTCTGATATAACCAAGCTATAACCTGAATTCTGATATAACCAAGCTATAACCTGAATTCTGATATAACCAAGCTATAACCTGAATTCTGATATAACCAAGCTTTAGCCTGAATTCTGATATAACCAAGCTTTAACCTGAATTCTGATATAACCAAGCTATAACCTGAATTCTGATATAACCAAGCTTTAACCTGAATTCTGATATAACCAAGCTTTAACCTGAATTCTGATATAACCAAGCTTTAACCTGAATTCTGATATAACCAAGCTTTAACCTGAATTCTGATATAACCAAGCTATAACCTGAATTCTGATATAACCAAGCTATATCCTGAATTCTGATATAACCAAGCTTTAACCTGAATTCTGATATAACCAAGCTATATCCTGAATTCTGATATAACCAAGCTATAACCTGAATTCTGATATAACCAAGCTATAACCTAAATTCTGATATAACCAAGCTATAACCTGAATTCTGATATAACCAAGCTTTAACCTGAATTCTGATATAACCAAGCTTTAACCTGAATTCTGATATAACCAAGCTTTAACCTGAATTCTGATATAACCAAGCTATAACCTGAATTCTGATATAACCAAGCTATATCCTGAATTCTGATATAACCAAGCTTTAACCTGAATTCTGATATAACCAAGCTATATCCTGAATTCTGATATAACCAAGCTATAACCTAAATTCTGATATAACCAAGCTATAACCTGAATTCTGATATAACCAAGCTATAACCTAAATTCTGATATAACCAAGCTATAACCTGAATTCTGATATAACCAAGCTTTAACCTGAATTCTGATATAACCAAGCTATAACCTGAATTCTGATATAACCAAGCTATAACCTGAATTCTAATATAACCAAGCTTTAACCTGAATTCTGATATAACCAAGCTATAACCTGAATTCTGATATAACCAAGCTATAACCTGAATTCTGATATAACCAAGCTTTAACCTGAATTCTGATATAACCAAGCTTTAACCTGAATTCTGATATAACCAAGCTTTAACCTGAATTCTGATATAACCAAGCTATAACCTGAATTCTGATATAACCAAGCTATAACCTGAATTCTGATATAACCAAGCTATAACCTGAATTCTGATATAACCAAGCTATAACCTGAATTCTGATATAACCAAGCTTTAACCTGAATTCTGATATAACCAAGCTTTAACCTGAATTCTGATATAACCAAGCTTTAACCTGAATTCTGATATAACCAAGCTTTAACCTGAATTCTGATATAACCAAGCTATAACCTGAATTCTGATATAACCAAGCTATATCCTGAATTCTGATATAACCAAGCTTTAACCTGAATTCTGATATAGCTTGGTTATATCAGAATTCAGGTTATAGCTTGGTTATATCAGAATTCAGGTTATAGCTTGGTTATATCAGAATTCAGGTTATAGCTTGGTTATATCAGAATTTAGGTTATAGCTTGGTTATATCAGAATTTAGGTTAAAGCTTGGTTATATCAGAATTCAGGTTATAGCTTGGTTATATCAGAATTCAGGTTATAGCTTGGTTATATCAGAATTCAGGTTATAGCTTGGTTATATCAGAATTCAGGTTATAGCTTGGTTATATCAGAATTCAGGTTATAGCTTGGTTATATCAGAATTCAGGTTATAGCTTGGTTATATCAGAATTCAGGTTATAGCTTGGTTATATTAGAATTCAGGTTATAGCTTGGTTATATCAGAATTCAGGTTATAGCTTGGTTATATCAGAATTTAGGTTATAGCTTGGTTATATCAGAATTTAGGTTATAGCTTGGTTATATCAGAATTCAGGTTATAGCTTGGTTATATCAGAATTTAGGTTATAGCTTGGTTATATCAGAATTTAGGTTATAGCTTGGTTATATCAGAATTTAGGTTAAAGCTTGGTTATATCAGAATTCAGGTTATAGCTTGGTTATATCAGAATTCAGGTTAAAGCTTGGTTATTTCAGAATTCAGGTTAAAGCTTGGTTATATCAGAATTTAGGTTATAGCTTGGTTATATCAGAATTCAGGATATAGCTTGGTTATATCAGAATTCAGGTTAAAGCTTGGTTATATCAGAATTTAGGTTAAAGCTTGGTTATATCATATAACCAAGCTATAACCTGAATTCTGATATAACCAAGCTTTAACCTGAATTCTGATATAACCAAGCTATAACCTGAATTCTGATATAACCAAGCTATAACCTGAATTCTGATATAACCAAGCTATAACCTGAATTCTGATATAACCAAGCTATAACCTGAATTCTGATATAACCAAGCTATAACCTGAATTCTGATATAACCAAGCTTTAACCTGAATTCTGATATAACCAAGCTTTAACCTGAATTCTGATATAACCAAGCTTTAACCTGAATTCTGATATAACCAAGCTATAACCTGAATTCTGATATAACCAAGCTTTAACCTGAATTCTGATATAACCAAGCTATAACCTGAATTCTGATATAACCAAGCTTTAACCTGAATTCTGATATAACCAAGCTTTAACCTGAATTCTGATATAACCAAGCTATAACCTGAATTCTGATATAACCAAGCTATAACCTAAATTCTGATATAACCAAGCTATAACCTGAATTCTGATATAACCAAGCTTTAACCTGAATTCTGATATAACCAAGCTATAACCTGAATGCTGATATAACCAAGCTATAACCTGAATTCTGATATAACCAAGCTATAACCTGAATTCTGATATAACCAAGCTATAACCTGAATTCTGATATAACCAAGCTATAACCTGAATTCTGATATAACCAAGCTATAACCTGAATTCTGATATAACCAAGCTTTAACCTGAATTCTGATATAACCAAGCTATAAACTGAATTCTGATATAACCAAGCTATAAACTGAATTCTGATATAACCAAGCGTTAACCTGAATTCTGATATAACCAAGCTATAACCTGAATTCTGATATAACCAAGCTATAACCTGAATTCTGATATAACCAAGCTATAACCTGAATTCTGATATAACCAAGCTATAACCTGAATTCTGATATAACCAAGCTTTAACCTGAATTCTGATATAACCAAGCTATAACCTGAATTCTGATATAACCAAGCTATAACCTGAATTCTAATATAACCAAGCTATAACCTGAATTCTGATATAACCAAGCTTTAACCTGAATTCTGATATAACCAAGCTTTAACCTGAATTCTGATATAACCAAGCTATAACCTGAATTCTGATATAACCAAGCTATAACCTGAATTCTGATATAACCAAGCTATAACCTGAATTCTGATATAACCAAGCTATAACCTGAATTCTAATATAACCAAGCTATAACCTGAATTCTGATATAACCAAGCTATAACCTGAATTCTGATATAACCAAGCTATAAACTGAATTCTGATATAACCAAGCTATAAACTGAATTCTGATATAACCAAGCTTTAACCTGAATTCTGATATAACCAAGCTATAACCTGAATTCTGATATAACCAAGCTATAACCTGAATTCTGATATAACCAAGCTATAACCTGAATTCTGATATAACCAAGCTATAACCTGAATTCTGATATAACCAAGCTATAACCTGAATTCTGATATAACCAAGCTATAACCTGAATTCTGATATAACCAAGCTATAACCTGAATTCTGATATAACCAAGCTATAACCTGAATTCTGATATAACCAAGCTATAACCTGAATTCTGATATAACCAAGCTATAACCTAAATTCTGATATAACCAAGCTATAACCTGAATTCTGAAATAACCAAGCTTTAACCTGAATTCTGATATAACCAAGCTATAACCTGAATTCTGATATAACCAAGCTATAACCTGAATTCTGATATAACCAAGCTATAACCTGAATTCTGATATAACCAAGCTTTAACCTGAATTCTGATATAACCAAGCTATAACCTGAATTCTGATATAACCAAGCTATAACCTGAATTCTGATATAACCAAGCTATAACCTGAATTCTGATATAACCAAGCTATAACCTGAATTCTAATATAACCAAGCTATAACCTGAATTCTGATATAACCAAGCTATAACCTGAATTCTAATATAACCAAGCTATAACCTGAATTCTGATATAACCAAGCTATAACCTGCATTCTGATATAACCAAGCTATAACCTGCATTCTGATATAACCAAGCTATAACCTGAATTCTGATATAACCAAGCTATAACCTGAATTCTGATATAACCAAGCTATAACCTGAATTCTGATATAACCAAGCTATAACCTGAATTCTGATATAACCAAGCTATAACCTGAATTCTGATATAACCAAGCTTTAACCTGAATTCTGATATAACCAAGCTATAACCTGAATTCTGATATAACCAAGCTATAACCTGAATTCTGATATAACCAAGCTATAACCTGAATTCTGATATAACCAAGCTTTAACCTGAATTCTGATATAACCAAGCTATAACCTGAATTCTGATATAACCAAGCTTTAACCTGAATTCTGATATAACCAAGCTTTAACCTGAATTCTGATATAACCAAGCTATAACCTGAATTCTGATATAACCAAGCTATAACCTGAATGCTGATATAACCAAGCTATAACCTGAATTCTGATATAACCAAGCTATAACCTGAATTCTGATATAACCAAGCTTTAACCTGAATTCTGATATAACCAAGCTATAACCTGAATTCTGATATAACCAAGCTATAACCTGAATTCTGATATAACCAAGCTTTAACCTGAATTCTGATATAACCAAGCTATAACCTGAATTCTGATATAACCAAGCGTTAACCTGAATTCTGATATAACCAAGCTATAACCTGAATTCTGATATAACCAAGCTATAACCTGAATTCTGATATAACCAAGCTTTAACCTGAATTCTGATATAACCAAGCTTTAACCTGAATTCTGATATAACCAAGCTATAACCTGAATTCTGATATAACCAAGCTATAACCTGAATTCTGATATAACCAAGCTATAACCTGAATTCTGATATAACCAAGCTTTAACCTGAATTCTGATATAACCA
The DNA here is from genome assembly GCF_036172605.1 of Pelobates fuscus. Taxonomy (NCBI): domain Eukaryota; kingdom Metazoa; phylum Chordata; class Amphibia; order Anura; family Pelobatidae; genus Pelobates; species Pelobates fuscus. Next base: position 135,121,879 of record NC_086327.1, read on the forward strand.
AGCTTTAACCTGAATTCTGATATAACCAAGCTATAACCTGAATTCTGATATAACCAAGCTATAACCTGAATTCTGATATAACCAAGCTTTAACCTGAATTCTGATATAACCAAGCTATAACCTGAATTCTGATATAACCAAGCTTTAACCTGCATTCTGATATAACCAAGCTATAACCTGAATTCTGATATAACCAAGCTATAACCTGAATTCTGATATAACCAAGCGTTAACCTGAATTCTGATATAACCAAGCTATAACCTGAATTCTGATATAACCAAGCTATAACCTGAATTCTGATATAACCAAGCTATAACCTGAATTCTGATATAACCAAGCTATAACCTGAATTCTGATATAACCAAGCTATAACCTGAATTCTGATATAACCAAGCTTTAACCTGAATTCTGATATAACCAAGCTATAACCTGTATTCTGATATAACCAAGCTATAACCTGAATTCTGATATAACCAAGCTATAACCTGAATTCTGATATAACCAAGCTATAACCTGAATTCTGATATAACCAAGCTATAACCTGAATTCTGATATAACCAAGCTTTAACCTGAATTCTGATATAACCAAGCTATAACCTGAATTCTGATATAACCAAGCTATAACCTGAATGCTGATATAACCAAGCTTTAACCTGAATTCTGATATAACCAAGCTATAACCTGAATTCTGATATAACCAAGCTATAACCTGAATTCTGATATAACCAAGCTATAACCTGAATTTTGATATAACCAAGCTTTAACCTGAATTCTGATATAACCAAGCTATAACCTGAATTCTGATATAACCAAGCTTTAACCTGAATTCTGATATAACCAAGCTATAACCTGAATTCTGATATAACCAAGCTATAACCTGAATTCTGATATAACCAAGCTTTAACCTGAATTCTGATATAACCAAGCTATAACCTGAATTCTGATATAACCAAGCTTTAACCTGCATTCTGATATAACCAAGCTATAACCTGAATTCTGATATAACCAAGCTATAACCTGAATTCTGATATAACCAAGCTTTAACCTGAATTCTGATATAACCAAGCTATAACCTGAATTCTGATATAACCAAGCTATAACCTGAATTCTGATATAACCAAGCTATAACCTGAATTCTGATATAACCAAGCTATAACCTGAATTCTGATATAACCAAGCTTTAACCTGAATTCTGATATAACCAAGCTATAACCTGAATTCTGATATAACCAAGCTTTAACCTGCATTCTGATATAACCAAGCTATAACCTGAATTCTGATATAACCAAGCTATAACCTGAATTCTGATATAACCAAGCTTTAACCTGAATTCTGATATAACCAAGCTTTAACCTGAATTCTGATATAACCAAGCTATAACCTGAATTCTGATATAACCAAGCTTTAACCTGAATTCTGATATAACCAAGCTTTAACCTGAATTCTGATATAACCAAGCTATAACCTGAATTCTGATATAACCAAGCTATAACCTGAATTCTAATATAACCAAGCTATAACCTGAATTCTGATATAACCAAGCTATAACCTGAATTCTGATATAACCAAGCTATAACCTGAATTCTGATATAACCAAGCTATAACCTGAATTCTGATATAACCAAGCTATAACCTGAATTCTGATATAACCAAGCTATAACCTGAATTCTGATATAACCAAGCTATAACCTGAATTCTGATATAACCAAGCTATAACCTGAATTCTGATATAACCAAGCTATAACCTGAATTCTGATATAACCAAGCTATAACCTGAATTCTGATATAACCAAGCTATAACCTGAATTCTGATATAACCAAGCTATAACCTGAATTCTGATATAACCAAGCTATAACCTGAATTCTGATATAACCAAGCTATAACCTGAATTCTAATATAACCAAGCTATAACCTGAATTCTGATATAACCAAGCTATAACCTGAATTCTGATATAACCAAGCTTTAACCTGAATTCTGATATAACCAAGCTATAACCTGAATTCTGATATAACCAAGCTATAACCTGAATTCTGATATAACCAAGCTATAACCTGAATTCTGATATAACCAAGCTATAACCTGAATTCTGATATAACCAAGCTTTAACCTGAATTCTGATATAACCAAGCTATAACCTGAATTCTGATATAACCAAGCTATAAACTGAATTCTAATATAACCAAGCTATAACCTGAATTCTGATATAACCAAGCTATAACCTGAATTCTGATATAACCAAGCTTTAACCTGAATTCTGATATAACCAAGCTATAACCTGAATTCTGATATAACCAAGCTATAACCTGAATTCTGATATAACCAAGCTTTAACCTGAATTCTGATATAACCAAGCTTTAACCTGAATTCTGATATAACCAAGCTATAACCTGAATTCTGATATAACCAAGCTATAACCTGAATTCTAATATAACCAAGCTATAACCTGAATTCTGATATAACCAAGCTATAACCTGAATTCTGATATAACCAAGCTTTAACCTGAATTCTGATATAACCAAGCTATAACCTGAATTCTGATATAACCAAGCTATAACCTGAATTCTGATATAACCAAGCTATAACCTGAATTCTGATATAACCAAGCTTTAACCTGAATTCTGATATAACCAAGCTTTAACCTGAATTCTGATATAACCAAGCTATAACCTGAATTCTGATATAACCAAGCTATAACCTAAATTCTGATATAACCAAGCTATAACCTAAATTCTGATATAACCAAGCTATAACCTGAATTCTGATATAACCAAGCTATAACCTGAATTCTGATATAACCAAGCTATAACCTGAATTCTAATATAACCAAGCTATAACCTGAATTCTGATATAACCAAGCTATAACCTGAATTCTGATATAACCAAGCTATAACCTGAATTCTGA